>NC_068914.1:135960618-136594368 GCF_023091745.1 Budorcas taxicolor | reverse complement strand
TGTGTAATATTACATAGTATTGTTACAGCCAACAGGATCAATAGCATGAGTAAGAGGGTAAAGAAGGGTTGTAGAGATGCCCTGCAGATAAAAAGGATTATTAGTTCAATGATATATGAATTATTCAACATTCAACATTCAATATATATTTTTGAGTACTCCCATGTATAAAGCACCATTTTATATGCAGGAGATGTAACAGTGAATAAAACTGATGAAGTGGCTGCTATCATGGGGCCTTCCTTCTTGCTGTGGAAAATAGACATTAAACATATAAATTAATAACATGCTATTAGGTAGTAGTGGTACTATGGATAAATACTGAGCAAAACAAAAGGATAGAGACTAATGGGCTTCTAATTTTGATGGTATAGGCAAAGGGTCCCTCTCTGAAGGGTTTGATTCCTGGGTGGGAAGATTCCCTGGAGGAGGAAATGGCAACCCCCTTCAGTGTTCTCGCCTGGAATATCCCATGGACAGAGGAACCTGGCAGGTTACAGTCTGTGAGGTCACAAAGGGTTGGACATGACTGAGTGATAAGTACACACATATGTCTCTGAAGAAGTGCCTTTTGAAGAGAAACAGCAATGAAGGCAGGAAAGAAGTCTTACATATATATATCTTGAGAAAGAGCATTTTTGGGCAGAACTGCAAAGACCACTAAGTGTGAGTATTTTTATTGATTTAGAAAAGCAGTAGGCTGTCATTGCATGTGAGAGAGAATTAGTAAGAACAAGAAAGCTCAAATAATGTTGGAGAGTTAGGCCAAGGCCAGTTCACAAAGGCATTTATGTCATTTAGTTTAGGTGTCACTGTTGGACTTGGCCAGTTATTTATTTTAGTTATGAATGAAAGAGAACCATTTGATGATTTCTTTTCAGGGGAGTTAGCTAAATAATATATGTGTTTGTAATACACATGTTTATAATAATATACATATTTTAGGTGCATCATACTTGATGATAAAGGCAAAAGTCCTGTGGTAGGGCAAGAGCAGAAGCAAGGATGCCTCTTGGATGGGAGTGATGGTTATTCAGATGGGAGAGGAAGTTGCCTTAGGCTAGGTGCTACTAGTGGAGCAGGTAAGAAATGATCAGATACATTTTCAAAGTGGAGCCAAAAGGATTACTTGATAGATTGCTCATAGATATTTAAGAGAGAGAAGACAGGCAGGACTCCAGTGTTTTTGGCCTTTGTAACAAGGTAAAGATGATACCATGTAACGAGACGGAGGATGATGAAGTATGGGCAGGTTTCAGTTTTCTACAAATCAAATGTTTGGATTTAGACATGCTATTTATGAACTATTTAATAGATACCCACATGGAGTGAGCTGTCAGGTAAATATTAGATAACTTAGTCTGGAATTCAGGGTATTGCTTACGACAGAGATTTCCATTTATAATTGGAAGTTAACGATAAAATTTATATTTAAAGTAACAGAATTAGATGGGATCACCAGGAGGTCAGCCCTGGGTGTTGTTTAGAAGGAATGATGCTAAAGCTGAAACTCTAGTACTTTGGCCACCTCATGCGAAGAGTTGACTCATTGGAAAAGACTCTGATGCTGGGAGGGATTGGGGGCAGGAGGAGAAGGGGACAACAGAGGATGAGATGGCTGGATGGCATCACCGATTCAATGGACGTGAGTTTGAGTGAACTCCGGGAGTTGGTGATGGACAGGGAGGCCTGGCGTGTTGCGATTCACGGAGTCACAAAGAATCAGACACGACTGAGCAACTGAACTGAACTGAACTGAAGTGGTTAGTGTAGACAAAGAAGAAAAGAGGAATGAAGATGATGAAGATTAGCCCCGGTGTGGCTAATTAATTTCATTAAAGACCCCACAGCTGTTCCCTTCCCTCTACCTCTGTTCTTTGCCATATAACTGGGCTGCAGCATTCTGACACTGGACTCATCCCTGAAACTTGTTATGGTCTACGGGATACCAACAGTTGTGATACAAAGGAAGGCTTGATAAAGTATTCATACATTTCTGCTGAGGGCTTACCTTCTACCCTTACCATGAGAAAACTCTTACCAGGGCCCTCTGGTCCCAGAAGAAAGATGAGAGACACAGGGTCAATCCAAGGGGCATGGGTGAGTCCAAGTGAGAACAGACTACAGCAGCTAAACCCCAGAGACCTGTGAAATATGTTTTTATTGCAGACAGACTGAGTTTCAGGGTGATGCTTTATAAGCCTTATTGTAGCAACATGTAACTAATACATTTGGGGTCCTCCAGTATTTAGAGTATTTAGAGGTCTGACAAAGAGGAAGATTCATATAAGATACTGAAAAAAGCATCAGTGAAGAAAACTTGGACAAGTGTCCAGAAACCCAAGACACCAAAGCATTGCAAGAAGGGGGAAGTGACCAACTATGCCAAATGCAGTGAATATTCATGTAAGCTAAAGACTGAAAATTTATCATTATATTTGGCAAAGGAACATCATTAATGCCTTTAATAAGAGTGATGGTAAGAAAAGCCTAATTTAAGTAAGTTCTAGGGAGAATGGTAGATAAGTAAATTGAGATAACTAACATCAGTGATTTTGCTTTAAAGGCAGTGGGGTCAAGATAGGAAGAGAATGTGATCAAAGAGAGTTCCAGTTTTGGTTTCTACATGACTTGTAGTACAGATTGTCTATATCTGAGTAAGAATCATCTAGTTCAAAGGAGAATAAAACAGATGATGCAGGAGAAAATGATGATAATTAGGACAGCGAAGACCTTGAATAGGTAGGTTGGAATAAGATCTAGTGACCAAAATATGGAAAACTAGTCCTTAGGAGAACTGGCAATCCATCTGTTCAGTTCAGTTCAATCGGTCAGTCATATCTGACTCTGTGACCCTATGAACTGCAGCACACCAGGCCTCCCGGTCCATCACTAACTCCCGGAATCTACCCAAACCAATGTCCATCGAGTCAGTGATGCCATCCAACCATCTCATCCTCTGTCATCTCCTACTCCTCCTGCCCTCAATCTTTCCCAGCATCAGGGTCTTTTCAAATGAGTCAGCTCCTCACATTAGGTGGCCAAAATATTGGAGTTTCAGCTTCAACATCAGTCCTTCCAAAGAACACCGAGGACTGATCTCCTTTAGGATGGACTGCTTGGATCTCCCTGTAGTCCAAGGGACTCTCAAGAGTCTTCTTCAACACCACAGTTCAAAAGCATTAATTCCTTGGTGCTCAGCTTTCTTTATAGTCCTACTCTCACATCCATACATGACCGCTGGAAAAACCATAGCCTTGACTAGATGGACCTTTGTCAGCAAAGTAATGTCTCTGCTTTTGAATATAGTATCTAGGCTGGTCATAACTTTCCTTCCAAGGAGTAAGCGTCTTTTAATTTCATGGCCGCAATCACCATCCATGGTGATTTTGGAGCCCAGAAAAATAAAGTCTGACACTTTTTCCACTGTTTCACCATTTATTTGCCATGAAGTGATAGGACCGGATGACATGATCTTTGTTTTCTGAATGTTGAGCTTTAAGCCAACTTTTTCACTCTCCTCTTTCACTTTCATCAAGAGGCTCTTTAGTTCTTCTTCACTTTCTGCCATAAGGGTGGTGTCATCTGCATATCTGAAGTTATTGATGTTTCTCCTGGCAATCTTGATTCCAGCTTGTGTTTCTTCCAGTCCAGCATTTCTCATGATGTACTCTGCATAGAAGTTAAATAAGCAGGGTGACAATATACAGCCTTGACGTACTCCTTTTCCTATTTGGAACCAGTCTGTTGTTCCATGTCCAGTTCTAACTGTTGCTTCCTGACCTGCATAAAGGTTTCTCAAGAGGCAGGTCAAGTGGTCTGGTATCCCCATCTCTTTCAGAATTTTCCACAGTTTATTGTGATCCACAGAGTCAAAGGCTTTGGCATGGTGTGATCCACACAGTCAAAGGCTTTGGCATAGTCAATAAAGCAGAAATAGACATTTTTCTGGAACTCTCTTGCTTTTTTGATGATCCAGCGGATGTTGGCAATTTGATCTCTGGTTCCTCTGCCTTTTCTAAAATCAACTTGAGCATCTGGAAGTTCATGGTTCATGTATTGCTGAAGCCAGGCTTGGAGAATTTTAAGCATTACTTTACTAGCATGTGAGATGAGTGCAATTGTGCGGTAGTTTGAGCATTCTTTGGCATTGCCTTTCTTTGGAATTGGAATGAAAACTGACCTTTTCCAGTCCTGTGGTTACTGCTGAGTTTTCCAAATTTGCTGGCATATTGAGTGTAACACTTTCACCGCGTCATCTTTCAGGATTTGAAATAGCTCCACTGGAATTCTATCACCTCCACTAGTTTTGTTCATAGTGATGCCTCCTAAGGCCCACTTGTCTTCACATTCTAGGATGTCTGGCTCTAGGCGAGTGATCACACCATCATGATTATCTGGGTCATGAAGATCTTTTTTGTACAGTTCTTCTGTGTATTCTTGCCACCTCTTCTTAATATTTTCTGCTTCTGTTAGTTCCCTACCATTTCTGTCCTTTATTGAGCCCATCTTTGCATGAAGTGTTCCCTTGGTATTTCTAATTAGTTACAGTGCAAAGGTAAAGTTTAACAGGGGCTTAGATGAAACTTGGTTGGTAAACTTGCCAGTGGAAGGATAAAGTCTTCTGAATGTTTGTGTTTGTGTGTGTGTTTTCTTAATTTATCAATTAAAAAGTAAAACTGTCAGCTGAGAGTGAGGAAGAAGAGTATAGAAGGCAGATTTCTAAGATTTGTAAGATGACTCCCTTATTCTCATATTATACTCTCTCTTTGGAGTGTGAGTGGAACCTGTGATATGAAGAAATATCACTCCTGTGATTTTATTAGTTACTCAGTTATGTCTGACTCTTTGTGACCCCATGGACTGTAGCCTGCCAGGCTCCTCTGTCTATGGAATTCTCCAGGTAAAAATACTGGAGTGGCTAGCCATTCCCTTCTCCAGTGAATATTCCCAACCCAGAGATCAATCCCAGGTTCCTGAACTGAAGGCAGATTCTTTACTATCTGAGCCACCAGGGATTATGTCATATGGTAAATGAAAGAGTAAACTAAATGGGCCTAACCTAATTAGTTTATCCCCTTGAACAGAATTTTTTCCTTTCTTGTCTCAGAAGAAATCAGAGAGGTGTACTCTGACTGGTTTCAAAGAAAGCAAATATCTCTTTTGTAAACTTTTTAAGGGGGCCACAAGGCAAGGAAATGTGGGTGGCTTCTAGGAGTTGAGAGTGGTCCCCGGCTGACAGTCAGCAGTAAATTGGAACCACCATCCTACAGCTTCAAGAAAATAAATCCAGCCAACAACCAGCAAGCATGGAAGATTTTCTCAGCCTCTGTTGAGTACCAAAGCCCTGATGTCAGCCTGCTGAAATCCTGAACAGAGAATCCAGCTCCACCACACTGGGACTTTTGGTTACAAAGTGAAGTGAGTGATATATTCATTGCTCAGTCATGTCTGACTCTTTGTGACCCCATGGACTGTAACCCATCAAGCTTCTCTTCCATGGAATTCTCCAGGCAAGAATACTGGAGTGGGTAGCCATTCCCTTCTCAGGGGATCTTCCTGACCCAGGGATAGAACTAGGGTCTCCTGCACTGCAGGCATATTCTTTACCTGTTCTCATTATAAAGCAATGAGATAATAAACTTCTGTTGTACTTTATTACACAGTCTTAGCAAACTATATTTGACACTATGAGCAAACACAGTATCAGAGGTTTGGGTGCGAAAGAAAAGACACCTCAGAGAATGAAGAGTGAACTGACTTCAGAACACAGAAGGATTACTGGGCAGTGTGGGGGATCCATTTGAGGTTTGCAGTCATACATTTAAAGTGAGACCTGTCAGAGTGTGAAACTTAAATAAAGGTAAAGAACAGGTTAGAGGAGTATTCAAATTTAATTCTTATTGTGGATTGACCAGTTAAACATGTGTAAGGAGAAGAGATAAAGTTGCATGCAAAAGAATGACTATTACTTTAGACCAAGGGATGCAAACAGGGCAAACAGAGAAGTGAGGACAAGAAGAGGTGAAAACTCAAGTTCAGCGGGCTGAACATCCCAGTGGGGTTTCAGATTTGTAAGAAGGAGATACTCATGGAAAAGCTGGAAAGAAGAGGTCTGTAATGTTACTCAACTCTCAGACTTTATTTTGATTAGATCCGTTGTCCACCCTTGAATTGGTCATCGGTGCCCTCAGTGCTAATAAAAGTGTGCACTTTATTGTTCAGCCATAAGTAATGTTCTACTCTCTGAGACCCCATAGATTGCAGCATGCTAGGCTCCTCAGCCTTCACTGTCTCCTGGAGTTTGCTCAAATTCATGTCCATTGAGTTGGTGATGCTATCTAACCATCTCACCCTCTGCCGGCCCCTTCTCCTTCTGCCCAATCTTTCCAGCACCAGAGTCTTTTCCAATGAGTCAGCTCTTTGCCTCAGGTGGCCAGAGTATTGGCTCAGCTTCAGCATTAGTCCTGTTAAAAAGCAAAGACATCACTTTGCCAACAAACATCCATCTAGTCAAAGCTATGGTTTTTCCAGTACAGATGTATGGATGTGAGAATTGGACCATAAGGAAAGCTGAGAGCCAAAGAATTGATGCTTTCAAACTGGTGCTGGAGAAGACTCTTGAGAGTCCCTTGGACTGCAAGGAGATCAAACCATTCAATCCTAAAAGAAATAAATCCTGAATATTCATTGGAAGGACTCATGCTGAAGCTCCAATACCCTGGTCACCTGATGTAAAGAGCTGACTCACTGGAAAAGACCCTGATGTTGGGAAAGATTGAGGGCAAAAGGAGAAGAGGGCAGCAGAGGAGAAGATGGTTAGATAGCATCACTAATTCAATGGCCATGAGTTTGAACAAACTCCTGGAGATAATGAAGAACAGGGAAGCTGGCATGCTGCAGTCCATGGGGTTGCAAAGAATCAAACACAACTTAGAGACTGAACAACCACAAGGAAAAGAAAGTATAAGTGGGCATCTGAACAATGCTAGTGTTTCTCTGTGCTATGGTTTATGAAAGAAAGAACTGAGACTTGTTGGGAATTTCCTGGCTGTTCAGTGGTTAAAACTTCACCTTCCTACACAGGAGGTGTGGGCTTGATCCCTGGTCAGGCAGCTACAATTCCACATGCCTCATGGCCAAAAAACCAAAACATAAAACAGAAGCAATACTGTAACAAATTCAATAAAGAAAATAAAAATGGTCCACATTAAAAAAAAAAAAATCCTAAAAAAAAAAAAAAAGATTGTGGCTTGTGTAGGAAAGGGTAATATATTCACACACTTTGGTGTGTTTGGCATGACTTTAGGACCTGGGATACAGCTAAGGTTTGTTAACTCTTTGTGTCAGGGAGACAGAATTTTGTTTTCAGAAATTTACTTCTCCCTGGTGACCCCACAAGTGGCAGAATATAATTTTGTTGTACTTCTACCTTAAAGATTTTTTTATATCTATTGAACCATGGGTTCTGGACTGAGAGGAACTAATATTATGTTTCCTTTGATAAGACTATAAACACTAGAGAGACTCTCTCCTTAAGCTGGCCTAAGGCAGCCCAGAACTATGGAGAAAAACTTCAAAGTCATATCACAGAATTTCAGTGGATATCATCTTTCCTAAACTAAAGCAAAAGGGTAGAGGTAAATAATTCTTGTTAATATTATTTTATTTCTCTAGTTTTCTGATCAGTGTTACTAGAGGTTTTTAAACCTCTAATGTTTTACTAGTATCAGTGTTTTACTCATATCTTCAGAGAAACACCTTCTAAGTTTTGATGATCAACTCCATTGGTTTTTGTTGATTTGGATGTTTTTCATTTTATGAATTTCTGATCTAAGTTTTTATGATTTCATCCCTTCAACTTTGGGCTTACTATGCTCTTTGGATTTATTGTGCTGAATATTCTGTTGAGTTTATAAAGCAGATGGTCAATACTGATGAAAGTTCCATGTATGCTTAAACTGAGTGTACAGTCTTTCTTTGCTACTGACAGCATTAAAAAAATTTTGATTCTACATATATGTATATATATACATACTCATAAACATATACATGTATAACTATACAAATTGTGACTTGAAAATTAATCATATTTCCATTATTTTAATGGGTCTGTTCAAATTTTTGACATATATATTGAAGTCTAAGAGTTATTTATTCTCTCTTTTCCCAATAAGATAAAATCCTTAACTATTTTATCTCCAGTATTCCTCCATTTCAGTTTCAACTTGTTTCCTGAACACACACAAAACCCCAAACTTTTGTTTTGCAGTCCAAGACAGAAGCTTCTCTTTTCTTCTGTAGACTTTTATTCTCTGAAAATTGGGAATCTTCTGTGTTGTTTTTTTCCTTCGTTCATCCTCATATAAAGTCAAAGTCCCTCTCAATTTCATATCTTCGTATCTCTTGAATCCATTTCGTTTTTTCCATCTTCACTTCCCCCTTCACACATGTCAAGAGGCTACCATCATCTCTAGCTTGAAATGAGATTCCTAACTAGTCTTCTTGCCTCCAGTTTTGCCCACTTCTGATCCATTCTACCCACACAGCAGCCAGAATGGTACTTCATAACAAAACATGACTTCTTGTTTAAAATCCTTCTAAGATTCTTATTGTTCTTAGAAAAATATAAATTTCGTAATGTAGCTTAACACGATGTTATTGCCTTAGTCGTTTTGTGTTTCAATCCATCTCTTCTGTTCACTCCATTTCCAGTTGTTCTGGGCATCTCTCAATTTCCTGCACACAGCAGGGTCTTTCATCTCTACACTGCTACATGGGTATTTCCTTCTAACTAGTGCACACTTGTCTGTTTTGCTTGGCTAATCTTTATTCATCCTTCAGACCGAGCTTAGAAGCTATTTCCTTTAGGAAGACTATGCTGAAGAAACTCATCTAGATGTCATGTTATCTGAGCTGGTTCAGTATTATACTACTTCTTAGAAACCTCGGGCTGACTTCACTATAATTGCTTTTTAAGATTTGCTGCCTTTCCTGGACGAAAACCTGTGATGACAGGAATCAAATATGTAGTGCTTGACATACAAAACAACTTAATAAATATTTGGGTAATTAATATTGAATGGATTGTGGAAAATATAAATGATTAAATACAGGTGTTATTCTGGTACTGAGCTTACGTTGGAAAAACTTCTGTTGAGAAATGCACTAGGAATTACTCTAAAGGGGAATTTGATAAAGGGTGAGTTTATCTTACATCCTCTAAAGGGGAAAAAATGGAAACTTCACAAGCCAGCAAGGTGGCCAGGTAACCCTGCAACCTTGCTTGTAACACCAAATAGAAAGCACATCATACTGTCTGAAGTGATGCAACTGGAAGAGAAGATTGAGAGCCAGAGCAAGAGATATGAAAAAATTGTAGGCGACTCTTCTCTCTAGAATTCAGGGAATGTATGATCTTGAGATAAATCACTTATCTCTTGATGTCTCATTTTAACTATTGAGTATATAAAGTATATAATGAATGATTATCCTTAACTACTGCATGGGGTATTGTGAGACTTAATTTGCTAATGTTTATAGAGTGCTTCAGATTGTCTGATTAAAAGTATGAAGTATCATTATTATTATACTATAAAAGAGTATGTGAAATTTTATTTTAATTTCATAAATATGAAATTATACCTTTCTACTTTCACTGAAAATGTTCTGAAATTCATACACATAAATTGGTACATGTTTGAATCTAGGTCTGCAGGCACTCATGTTAGCTGTTCTTATTCCTGTCTATCGACCTTGCTTGCATCTCTATTGTCCAAAAGTTTACATGATTTTGACTACAGTAGACCCTACAAAAAAGGCACAATTTCTTTTTGTTAAATCACTGCTCATATAAGTTGAGATCCATGTATTAGGATCACTTTTTCCTTCTCTTCAACCTTTGATTCATTTGGTGGATAATTCATTTCTGGGCTTCCCTGGTGGCTCAGACAGTAAGGAATGCAGGAGACCCAGGTTTGATCGCTGGGTCTGGAAGATCCCCTGGAGAAGGAAATGGCAAACCAGTCCAGTATTCTCGTCTGGAAAATCCCATGGAAGGAGGACCCTGGCAGTCTACAGTCCATGGACATGACTGAGTGACTTCACTTTCCTCATTTTTAAATGTAAGGCTCTTTATGGGTCATTTGCAGTGATGTGGATGGACTCAGAGTCAGTCATACAGAGTGAAGTAAGTCAGAGAAAGAAAAATAAATATTGCATATTAACAGAAGATCCCTTGGAGTAGGAAATGGCAATCTGCTCCAGTATTCTTGCCTGGAAAATTCCATGGACAGAGGAGTCTGGCAGGCCACAGTCTAGGGTTGCAAAGAGTTGGACATGACTAGGCGATTGAGAACAGCACAGCATGGAAACTAGAAAAATGGTACAGAGGAACCTATTTTCTGGGCAGGAATAGACTCAGACATAGAGAGTGGACATGGGGAGAAGGGCGAATTGAGAGAGTAGCACTGACATATACACACTACCATGTGTGAAACAGACAGCTGGTGGGAAGCTGCTGTACAGCAGAAGGAGCTCAGCTTGGTGCTCTGTGATGACCTAGAGGGGTGGGATGGGGGTAGGGTGGGAGGGAGGTCTCTGAGGGAGGGGATATATGTATACATGGAGCTGATTCACACTGTTGTACAGCAGAAACTAACACATTGTAAAGCAATTATATTCCAATAAATAATAAGATAATAAATAAATGTGATCCTCTTTATTTGTGGCAGTTTTCTTCCCACATTCTTAAATATCCTCTCAGTTTTGTATCCAGTCAGTGAAAGTATACAAGCTCAATTATTTTTCCCGGAAGTGCACTCCTGGAGCATCGTGCTCTGTTTCCCTCTGCCTGGGTTGCTCCATGGAAATTTGGTGTTACACTCCTGTGGCACTTTCCTAATTCTCTGCATGCATTGTCCTCAGGTTTCTTTGTTGACTATCTGTTCCTCTAGATTCTTCCATAGAAATGTGTATAGGAGGTGAAATTTTGGTAATATTGCCTGTCTTAAAATGTCATTATTTTATCAAACACTCAACAGATAGTTTAAATATAGGGTTCCAATAGAAAGTAATCTTCATTCAGAATGTTCTAAAATATCTCCCTTGTTTTTCCAGGTTCAATGTTGCCATTTTTATTTTTCATCTTTCATATTTTTTTCCCTGAAAAGTTTAGGACCTTCTTTCTACCTTCAATGTTATAAAACTGTATGATCATGCATATGGGTGAGGTTTTTTTTTTTTTTTTTTTTTTTTTCATTTATTGTGTTTGGCACTTAATCTGGCAAGTTAGATCCTTTGGTTCTGTGAATCTCTTTCATGTCTGGCTTAATATAAGACAGCTGGATCCTCATAGCTACTTGTGTATTCAATTTGTCATGATATTACATATTGTGTAACCTCTGAAAAACTCCTCCATATACTCATGAGAGTATGAAAGTGAATAAGGAAAATAAAGTCTTACTATTATTATGAAAATAATTTTGACCTTGCCGATCTCCTAAAGAGGCTATGGGGGAATCCCCTGGGCCTCTAGCCCACACAGTTTAAGGACTGTTTGTGCGCACACAGACACACAAACACATACACACACACTCTCTCTCTCTCTCCAAAAACTTATCTTGCTTTTTTTGTTTTATTTATTTTTTTTACAGGTTTTCTTTTTCGGTTCTTGCTTGTTTTGTTGGAGTCTCCCTTTTTTATGTTAGAGATTTTCTTCAAGCATCTGATAACAGTTGACTGACAGTCCACATTTAAGAATGAAATCCTGATTAGATACTGTTTGGGGGGAAATAATCTTCAATTAATGAGTTCCTCCAAGGGCAGAGGATATCAACCTTATTAAATGCAATGACTTTTTTTTTAAAATCACATATTTTAGAAATCTGCTTTTACTACCCTGAAATGAAAACAGCAGAATGTAACCTATCAACACATGTGATTTTACCAATAACACTGCCATGCCATAACTATAATGTAAAAAGAAACAGCAGAAAGTCACTCTAATAAAATATGTATTTCAGTCTGTAAACCATCAGGCATAGGTACTCTACACTTCACTGTGCACATAATGAGGTAGTCAGCTGTTTGCTCATACTTGTAGAATCTCTAAAGGTGACAGCTATAAATACAGACTGATGCAGCTGTCTTGATGTACATCACTGACATCAAGTACCATAAGCAGCACTGTTCTTTGCAATGTGATTTTAGGAAATGGTGAAGAACTCTTGGTTAAACTCCAAACCAAACAATGTGCTGGCTTGCTTCAATTTACAATGGTATCCCTGAAAACTTCAGTCTACGTTAAGGCCATGCCAAAGTACCTGTCTCTGTATATAAAATATAAAGACAAAAGAAGGTATCACTTCTATGCAAAATGCAGTTGACTATAAATTCACACAGTTTAAAACATTTTTTTTTTGCCTATGTGTTGTCTACTGTGTGATCAGAAAATCTTCAGAGATGTGGGAAAATTCTTCACTGTGAGGGAGTTTTATACGTGAGATGTTTGGAATCTGAGTCTCCTACTCATTAAATGCCAGTAATATTCTCTCAATTCTTGTAGCAACCTACACATATCTAACCTAACACTCCTCTAAGAAATCCTGCTCCAGGATGATCAGAAGAAGAGTTCAAATTTTGTTTGGAGAACCTTAAAGCGTGGTTCATCATATCAGTTTCTTTTTAGTTTACAAATCAGTCCTTCACCCTCTCTAACACTCATGTACCTAATCCTGAAACTCTGGTTCCAAGGCTTTGGAGAATAGGAGGTAAGGTTGGACTGACTGTCTAGGTGGAGGGTAGGCTAATGACAGAGAAGTAGTCAAGATTTATCAAAATGCCCAAATGCTTTTAATAAAAACTCTCAGCCATTTCTCTGATTACAAACTGTTAGGGCTCTTGGTTTTTGTTACTTCTGTTGAAAACACTTAGTGCTTTCTAGTGATCTACAGGGAACATTGGTTTCCTTCCCCTCACTTTCCCTCCTGTAAGCACAAAGTCTTAGCTTCCTCTGGTCTTCTTAGCACTTAGCTCTCTTCCAATTACTTTCATTTCCCAAAACTTTGTTGACCTCTCTCATCTGCTGTTGTGTTTCCCCTGGGTCTCCTCCTTGAAGTTTTAAAGGTTTTTATTTATTTACACTTTTGGAAGGTAATTTAATGAAACAGCATTTAATCAACGATATTGATTTGGAAGTCCCTGTATTAATTTGTAATTAGAAAAATCAATATCATTAAGGTATGGCAGAGACTAAAGATTTATGAAAAGGAAACCCAAGAGATTTTTAAACTATTTCTTGGCATTCTCTAAACTTTAACATCACAAATCTGTATGTATGGGCCACAGTCTTTATTCTACTAGAAGTGCCATTCTAATAGGGACAAGACAATTTTGTACTGATACTAAGAAACTTTCCTTGTTTTTGTTACTTGTTTTTGTTCCAGAAAATGTTTAACAAAATATATTCAAACATAATTGATATACAATATTATATTCATTTCAGGTATCATAGATAGTAATTTGACATTTACATAATTTGCAGAATGATCATCATGATAAGTCTAGTAACGATTTGGGTCCAAACAGTTATTGTTAACCTTATTCCTTATGTTGTATGTTACTTGCCCATGGCACCTTAGATATGCAGATGACACCACCCTTACGGCAGAAAGTGAAGAACTAAAAAGCCTCTTGATGAAAGTGAAAGTGGAGAGTGAAAAAGTTGGCTTAAAGCTCAGCATTCAGAAAATGAAGATCATGGCATCTGGTCCTATCACTTCATGGGAAATAGATAGGGAAACAATGGAAACAGTGTCAGACTTTATTTTTTGGGGCTCCAAAATCATTGCAGATGTTGACTGCAGCCATGAAATTAAAAGACGCTTACTCCTTGGAAGAAAAGTTATGACTAACCTAGATAGCATATTCAAAAGCAGAGACATTACTTTGCCGACTAAGGTCCATCTAGTCAAGGCTATGGTTTTCCCTGTGGTCATGTATGGATGTGAGAGTTGGACTGTGAAGAAGGCTGAGCACGGAAGAATTGATGCTTTTGAACTGTAGTGTTGGAGAAGACTCTTGAGAGTCCCTTGGACTGCAAGGAGGTCCAACCTGTTCATCCTAAAGGAGATCAGCCCTGGGATTTCTTTGGAAGGAATGATGCTAAAGCAGAAACTCTAGTACTTTGGCCACCTCATGCGAAGAGTTGACTTATTAGAAAAGACTCTGATGCTGGGAGGGATTGAGGGCAGGAGGAGAAGGGGACAACAGAGGATGAGATGGCTGGATGGCATCACAGACTCGATGAACGTGAGTCTGAGTGAATTCCGGGAGTTGGTGACGGACAAGGAGGCCTGGTGTGCTGCGATTCATGGGGTCGCAAAGAGTCGGACATGACTGAGCAACTGAAATGAACTGAACTGAACTTGAATAAAAGTGGTGAGAGTGGGCATCCTTCCTGATCTTAAAGGAAAAGCTTTCATCTCTTCACCATTGAGTATGATGTTCTTGTGTGCTTGCCGTACATGTGGGTTTCCCTGGTAGCTCACCTGGTAGAGAATCTGTTTACAGCAGAAGACCTTGGTTCGATCTCTGGATTGGGAAGATCCCCTGGTAAAAGGACAGGCTCCCACTCCAGTATTCTTGGGTTTCTCTGGTGGCTCAGACGGTCAAGAATCTACCTGCAATGCAGGAGACATGGATTCGATCCCTGGGTTGGGAAGATCCCCTGGAGAAGGGAACGGCTACCCATTCCAGTATTCTTGCCTGGAGAATTCTATGGACAGAGGAGCCTGCCAGGCTATATAGTTCATGAGGTCACAGAGTTGGGTACAACTGAGAAACTTTCACATGTGTGTGTGTGTGTGTGTGTGTATACATATATGTTGTGTTTATTATGTTGAGGTATGTTCCCTCTATACCCACTTTGTTGGGAATTATTTTAATAAATGGATGTTGAATTTGGTCAAAAGATTTTCTACATCTATTGAATTGTATTCCCTGGTGGCTCAGATGGTAAAGCATCTGTCTACAATGTGGGAGACCTGGGTTCGATCCCTGGGTTGGGAAGATCCTCTGGAGAAGGAAATGGCAACCCACTCCAGTATTCTTGTCTGGAAAATCCCATGGATGGAAGAGCCTGGTAGGCTATAGTCCGTGGTGTCGCAAAGTTGGACACAACTGAATGACTTCACCTTTATTGAACTGATCATCTGATTTTTATCCTTTAGTTTATTAATCCAATTAATACATTGATTGATTCACAGATATAGAACCATTCTTGCATGCTCCAGACAATTCCTACTTGATCAAAGTGTATGATCCTTTTAATGTATTTTTGAAATTGATTTGCTAATATTTTGTTGAGGATTTTTGCATCTATAGTCATCAGTTATATTAGCCTAAACTTTTCTGTTTTTTGTGGTTTCTTATTCTGGTTTTGATATCAGGGTGCTGTTGGCCTTGTAGAGTGAATTTTGGAAAGTTCTTGTGCCTTCAGTTTTTGGAACAGTTTGAGAAGGATAGGTGTTGGTTCTTCATTAAATCTTTTGTAGAATTTACGTGTGAATCTGTTTGGCTTTGGATTTTGTTGGAATTTTTAAAAATTATTAATTCAATTTTATTACTGGTAATTGACCTGTTCATATTTTCTATTCCTTTCTGATTCAGTCTTGGGAAATTGTACATTTATAACAATGTTTTTCATTTGCCAAGTTGTTAATTTTATTGGTATATAGTTGTTCATACCAATCTCTTATAATTCTTTGTATTTCTGTGATGATGGTTGTAAGTTTTTTCTTTATTTCTGATTTTATTTATTTGGGCACTTTCTGTCTGTTTTTTAAACTGGCTAAAATTTTATCCATTTTTTTATCTTTTCAAAGAGCCAACTCTTAGTTTTATTAATGTCTTTATTGTTTTTTAGTCTCTGTTTCATTTGTTTCCACTCGGATCTTTATTATATCTTTCCTTTTATTAACTTTGGATTTTGTTTGTTCTTTTTTTTAAGGGTTTTTAGATATATGCTGGATTTTTTAACTTGAGATATTTTGGGTTTGTTCTCTCTTTCCTCCTTCTGGGATCCCCTTAATGCAAATGTTAGTATGCTTGGTATTGTCCCAAAACTTTTTCAAAACTGTCCTCACTATTTAAAATTCTCTTTTCTGTTTAGCTTGGGTGATTTACACTACTCTGTATTCCAGAGCATTTATTTATTCCTTTGTATCATTTAATTTACTGTTGATTCATTACACTGTATTTTTTAATTTTAGATATTGGATTCTTCAGCTCTGCTTGGTCCTTCATATTTTCTCTTTGTTAAAATTTTCACCATATTCATCCATTCTTTTCTCAGTTTGATTATCTTTCTGATTGTGACCTTGAATGCTTTTTCAGGCTTGCTTATCTCCACTTCAGTTAGTTCTTTTACTGAATTTAGGTCCTGTTCCTTTGTCAGGTCTGACCCAGACTTCTTTCAAACTACTGCCCTGCACAGGGACTTGAAGTATGTGAGATTTTGCACGTGCCCTTTCAGAACGAAGTCTCAGTTTCTTATAGCCCTCCAGCTCTCCTGAACATAAGTCTTACTGGTTTGCAAATTCAGATGTTCTGGGAGTTTGTCTTCCTGGTGCAGGCTCCCTGGGCTGGGGAACCCATGTGGGGCTTGGATGATTATAACATTTCTCTCATTTGTGGTCCAACATGGGTGTGTGGGTCCTGACTGTATTATGTTTTCACATCTCCTACCCATTTCGTTATGATTTTAGTTGTGGAAAATCTTTTCTGCTAGTCTTAATGTCATTCTCACAGATAGTTGGTCTGTAGATAGTTGCAATTTTGGCTTCTATAGGAGGTGGTGAGTTCAGGGTCTTCCTATTCCACCATCTTGGCCACCAGTTCAAAGAGTGGTTTTGAACTTAGTTCCTATATATTTCCTGAATCAAGATATTTTGGGGAATTTCCTGGTGGTCCAGTGATTAGGACTCAGCTTTTTCACTACCAGGGCTTCCCTGGTGGCTCAGAGGGTATAGCATCTGCCTGCAATGCAGGAGACCAGGGCCCAGATTTGATCCCTGGTCAGGAAAATGGGGTCCCACAAGTCATGCAGTGCAAAAGAAGAAAAAGGAAAAAAACACACACACACATTAAGTCAATGTATTTTGAAATGGAGTGTTTCTCTGACACTTTTATAAACTTTTTTTTTTTTATACATTTTGCAAACTGCAGGGAATTCTACCTTCAGAATAGGAGGTAATTTAAATATATCAATAAGAATAATAAATAGGTAAAATTCTGAAGTAGTATGCAACATTAAAAGTCATGTAAATAGAATTATTTAAAATAAAAATAAAGTCATTCTTATTTTTAAAATTTATTTAGTTTTTTTTTTAATATGATTATTGTGCTGTGCTAAAATGTTTCTGTCATTTCTAGCTTTCTTCTACTCAGTGGACCATAGCCTGCCAGGCTCCTCCATCCATGGGATTCTACAAGCAAGAATATTGGAGTGGGTTGCCATTTCCTTCTCCAGGGGATCTTCCTGACCCAGGAATTGAACCCACATCTCTTATATCTCCTGAACTGGCAGGCAGTTTTTTTTTTTTTTTTTTTTTTTTACCACGAGCACCACCTGGGAAGCCCAATATGATTACTAATTGTATATAAATGAGGGTACAATTCATACTATTAATAACTGGAAATGTTGTCTTCTGAATGCTTTGTTTCCTGTTATCTCCCTTAGACTTTCTAATCATCTTCACATGTTAGGGCTGAAGCAACAATTAGTCTGACCTCATCAGCATCGCCTCCTTCTTCAGGCCCAATCTTTGGTTCACTCCATCTCTGACAACTGTTCCCCACTTCCAGCCCTCTGGACATTTTTGTAAATCAGTGGGAAGGTAAGTATCTTTTAATACTCTACATGGCTCATAAAAAGTAAAGAAATATGATATTTTTACACATACAGTATACCACACCACCTCCAAAAAAATCCAGTCAAATTTAAGAGAAAATAAAGTGGAGACAAAAACCTGCTGATCTTGAAACCGGTAGAATCATGGGGTAGCACAAATGTTCTTCCAGTTACTGGGAGACTTTTGGCAAAACAAATATTATGTCTTTACTTCTCTACCTGATCTAGAAGGAAATACAGTATAAAATTATACCCCAACTTTATACTTATAAATCTTTATCTAAAATCAAGAAAATATGTTTGCTTTATGGGGTACTTCATTAGAGCAATAATGTACCTTGCTGTTTTATAGTATATTATTTATCTGTGTAATCCCAATACAGCCTACAGTAACATTTCAAATATTAGTTCCAAAAGTTATTTGGCTTGTATTATGTCAAAAAATGAAGAATGTAATGCTTTTTAATCAAATTAACTATCATTATAAACAAAAGAAAGTGGAAGTGCTTGAATTGAATGAATATTTTTGAATTTAGTGACTTTAACTTTTGCAGGTATAAATCCATATTTCTGTAATATTCTTTTTAACTTTCTACTTGAATCATGTGGTTATAATCATGTAACTACACCTTTCCATCTTGTACCCTGCCTAAGACTGTAGAAATAGGTTTTATTTCTAGAAAAAGAAATGGTAAGTTTTAAGCAACGTCTGATCAGTTTTTCTTACATTTACCCTCAATCTAAGTGTCTTCCCTGGTTACACTTTGAAAATCATTGCTAAGTATCAGAATATTTTGTCAATGGCTATTTTATCCATAGGAAGTCTCTCCAAGAAAACCAACAGAAGAAATAGCATATAGAGAAGTGATTACACAGGTGAGGAAAGAGCTGAGAAGCCCAGTGGGAAATGGTAAGACAATTCACAGATTAGGAACAGAAGGAATCTACTAGTAGGTCAAAGGGAGGATGTGTTGTCACAGCTTAGGGACCACTTTCACCTACAAATGCTCCATCAGTGGGAATATTTAGTAAGAGTAGAAGTTGCTAAGAAAGTGCAGCTGCTGCCAGAAATAACACTGTAGGCAGAGAGAAATGAGAAAATCTTTGCCTTTCCTTTCCTTCCAGTTACCAATATCCTGCCAAGGACACCCACTGGCTGAACTAGAACCCAGTTAATGTGGACTCCCAGGAAATAACATTCAAAACACTAAGATCATGGCATCTGCTCACATCACTTCAAGGCAAGTAGGTGGGGAAACAATGGAAACAGTGACAGACTTTATTTTCTTGGGCTCCAAAATCATTGCTGATGGTGACTGCAGCCATGAAATTAAAAGATACTTGCTCCTTGGAAGAAAAGCTATGACCAACCTAGACAGCATATTAAAAAGCAGAGATATCATTTTGCTGACGAAGTTCCATCTAGACAAAGCTATGGTTTTCCAGTAGTCATGTATGGATGTGACAGTTGGACCATAAAGAAAGCTGAGTGCTGAAGAATGGATGCTTTTGAACTGTGGAGTTGGAGATGACTCTTGTGAGTCCCTTGGACAGCAAGGAGATCCAACCAGTCCATCCTAAAGGAGATCAACCCTGAATATTCATTGGAAGGGCTGATGCTGGAGCTGAAGCTCCAATATTTTGGTCACCTGATGTGAAAAGCCAACTCATTGGAAAAGACCTTGATGCTGGGAAAGACTGAAGGCAGGAGGAGAAGGGGACAACAGAGAATGAGATGGTTGGATGGCACCACTGACTCAATGGACATGAGTTTGAGCAAACTCTGGGAGTTGGTGAAGGGCAGGGAAGCCTGGCATTCTGCAGTCCATTGGATCACAAAGAGTTGGACACAGCTGAGCAACTGAACAACAACAACAACAACAAGCCTTTTTGTGAGAGGGTGAGAAATGGATCCTATTGGGAAAAATCCCAGGTCCAGCACTAGCCAGCCATTCCTCCTGGTACTCAGCATCTATTTTCACCTGTATGCATGCATGCATGCTAAGTCCCTTCAGTTATGTCCGACTCTTCTTGACCCCATGAACTGTAGCCAACAGGCTTCTCTGTCCATGAGATTTCCTAGGCAAGAATACTGGAGTGGATTGCCATGCCCTCCTCCAGGGGAACTTCCTGATCCAGGGGTCGAACCCATGTCCCTTATGTCTCCTGCATTGCCAGGTGAGTTCTTTACCAGTCATGCTGAATTTAAATCTCAGAAAAGTTTATAATTTAGCATAAATTTAAAAATGAAGCAACTTTGCGCCCTAAATAGAAATATACTGCCAATCTCTCCTAAACAAAAGACCTCACCACATCTGCCCTTTGACATTCTGATCTCATTCTTTTTTTTTTTTTTCGATATACACCCACTGTTCAATTCAGTCCCAGTGCTTCCTCTAGTTGTGGCAAGTGGGGGCCACTCTCCAGCTGCAGGGCATGGACATCTCACTGCTATGACTTTTCTTATTGTGGAGCATGGGCTCTAGGTGTGCGTGTGTTAGTAGCTGCATATAGGCTCAGTAGTTGTGGTTCCTGAGTTCTAGAGCACAGGCTCAGCAGCTGTGGTGCATGGGGCCAGCTGCTCAGCAGATGTGGAATCCTCCTGGATCAGGGATCAAACCTGTGTCTTCTGCATTGACAGATTCTTCACCACTGAGCCACCAGGGAAGCCCCTCTCATCTTATTCTTGATGAAGAGCTCAAGTCACTAAGTGTTTCATGATTAATCCTTAAAAAAGCCCACTAGAGGCCAGACGCAGCTTCAAAAAGAGAGGGCATTTATAATCAAAGGAAATTATAACTTTACTCCAGTATCTTAGCATTATGATTTTTCTTTGGGGGCCTTCCAGATACTCCTTATAAGTTTTTGTTTATTGCCAGCATTTTGAGCATTATTAGTATCTGCTAGATCATAAAACTGGAATCGTAAGGCAGCTTGACCCTGTTGGAGAACCTTTTTCTACTCTGGGCTCAATTTCAAAGCAGAAATTATATGGCTTATTCCATAAATCGATTAGAGGAACACAAAAATGTGTGATATGCATTGTTCATAACCAGCAAAACATCATACTCTATTCCTCTTTGATCAAGTACATTTGAAACTCTCAGTCTTTCATGAGCAATATTTACCACCCTGGATACTGAGTTATGATAGATTCCATCCACCTTCCCAATTCTTTATCTCTGTCAGTAGACTTGTCCTTTGCTATAGACTTGGCAGTTTTTGCAACTAAATACAGAGTGTACTTCTAAAGGAAGTTTCTATTTCCTTACTCTTCTAGAAATGTTCATCCTGCAGCTACTCCCCAGTGAAGTCTAGTGCTGAAGAGATGACTCCATTCATGAGGGCTAAACAAGTGTCAGTTTCTAGTTAGATATCCTTCCATTTTCATTTTCACCTTTATGTCATAGCACTAAATTCAAATATTTTGAGCAGGTAACTAGCACTAATTTAGAAGTCATGATGCTATTTCAATTTTTAAATCTGATTAACAGAAAGAAAAGAGCAACAGACTTTATTAAATTACTTACATTAATTTTAAATAAAAATTTAAACAAATTAAAACCCAGTAAGGACTGGTTGGTATTACTAGCTAGAAAATTTATCTAGATGACTTTGTAACGACCACCTTGATTTCTTCTTCTTTTTTGTAATTAAAATTACAGTCTCTTGAGTTACTCTACTGATTCTTCAGTTTTCTTATATAGCAAAAAAGCATACATGCAGAATTTTCATTCATTCATTCATTCATAATTTAAGAAATCATACTTTTTGAATGCCTATCACAATCTAGATATTCCTCTAAATGCTAGGAATATAGAGGCATATTCTAGGGTCAAGAAGTAGACAATACATGAGTAAGTCTATAATGTTTGTTGTTTGGTTGCTAAGTTGTGTCCAACTCTTTGTGACTCCATAACTGCAGCACACCAGGCTTCTCTGTCCTCTCTCTACCAGAGTTTGCTTAAACTCATGACTGTTGAGTTGATGATGCCATCCAACCATCTCATCCTCTGTTGCCCCCTTCTCCTCTTGCCTTCAATCCTTTCCAGCATCAAGGTCTTTTCCAATGAGCTGGTTCTTCACATCAGGGGGCCAAAGTATTGCAGCTTCAGCATTGGTCCTTACAATGAATATTCAGGGTTGATTTCATTTAGGACTAACTGACTTGATCTTGCAATCCAAGGGACTCTCAAGAGTCTTATTCAGCACCACAATTCAAAACCATCAATTCTTAGGCGCTCAGTCTTCTCTATGGTCCAACTCTCTCATCCACACATGACTACTGGAAAAACCATAGCTTTGACTATACAGACCTTTGTCAGCAAAGTGATGTCTCTGCTTTTCAATAAGCTATCTAGATTTGTCATAGCATTCGTTTCAAAGAGCAACTATCTTTTAATTTCATGGCTGCAGTCACCTTCCACAGTGATTTTGGAGTCCAAGAAAATAAAATCTGTCACTGCTTCCACTTTTTCCCCTTCTACTTGCCATGAAGTAGACTTGCCATAGGACTATCTGTCTATATGATAGACCATATATCTATAGTGTATTATATATATATGGTCTATATCTATAATGTATTATTATATTAATACTGGTATCTATAATATTACAAGTGATGAAATGATATAAATATGCTGTGGATGTCTCAAAGGAGGTGGCTTAAATATAAACCCACTGGATATGAAGAAGTATGGAAGTGAATCAGGAGGTGGCTTAAACATACACCCACTGGATATGAAGAAATGTGGAAGTGAATCAGAAAGAACAGTAAAATAAATTTTTATCCTTTAGTGTTTTAATCTTGGATAATTTTATCAACTTAAGTGCACTCTAGTAGACCAAAAGAATATGTCAGCATCACTAGGGCATTGCTCTCCTGCAATATGAAAGGACCAGGAAAACTAAGAGCTTTCACAGCCATCCACGTTACTTACTATAATGTTGATTACGAAGAAAGTTATAGTTTATCTTATTTCTTTTCTTAAATATAAATTTATTTATTTTAATTGGAGGTTAATTACAATATTGTATTGGTTTTGCCATACATCTACATGATTTCTTAAGTATATACTAGGTATTTAAAACATGTTATCAAACTCAACACATAATTCTTTTTTTCAGCACGTAATTATTGAATTATTCTGTGTCAAGAAGTGGGAAAGACTGATTAGAGGACAGAGAGATTGAGACTCAAACCCTAATATCAAGAAAATTACAAAATGATCAGAGAGGCTAACATATGTATACTAATAATTGAGAAAAGGGTATATATAGATATACACATAGAGAGAATACAAATGCTGTGGAAATTTAAAAGAGAAAATAATCATATCAAAAATAATGATAGCAGTAATTGTGTTAATAATGTGTGCTCAGTCACTCAGTCATGTCTGACTCTTTGAAGCGCCACATCAGGTTCCTCTGCCCATGGAATTTCCCAGGCAAGATTACTGGAGCAGGTTGCCATTCCCTTCTCTATGGGATCTTTCTGACCCAGGGATCAAACCCATATCTCTTAAGTCTCCTGCATTGGTAGGCAGATTCTTTACCACCAGCACCACCGTGTACTAATAAAAGCACCATCTATTATTCTATCTATTATTATGTACTAAGTACCTTACTTGGGTCAGGGTACATACATCTTCCTGGGGAGTCTGGGCTTTCTGGGCTCTGCAGCAGAACTTTTCACCTAATTTGAAGAGCTCTGACAAGATGAACATGGACAAGGCCAATCTGGTTAAAAGCAATAAATCTGCCAACCGACAAAAAGAGAAAAAGTTCAGAGAATGCACAGCATATCCTCTGGTCCCCAGCCCCTTGATGCCCGGTGCTAGCACAGAGCCCAGAGTGGCCTCAGAGCTCTGTCCTCTAGTTTGGGGCAGTTGCAGACAGAGGTGAGGGGTCAGGCCCCAGGAGCTGAGGGCCAGACTGTCCACACCCCCCGAGGGGGCAGAGATCTCCCCAACCCGAGATCCAGAATACTGCAGAGCCAGCTCCACCAGGACCTACTGGTCTGTGCAGGCAGCTCAGAGCTGGGCTTCCCTGGTGGTTCAGTGGTAAAGAATCTGCCTGCAATGCAGGACATGTGGGTTCGATCCCTAGGCTAGGAAGATCTCCTGGAAAAGGAAATGGCAACCCACTCCATGACAGTCCTTGGGGTCACAAGAGTCGGACATGACTGAGTGAATAAACAACAACAACAATCTCCAAGTCCCAAGTCCGCAAAATTTCTCGTAATTTTGTATAATGTATAGTATTAAAAACATTGCAAGTATTTTTTTCTGTTACATAAATTATAATTTACTTGTGAAAACATAATGTTCTAAGGCAATCTTAGACATAGACTACCAATTCCATATGTTCTCTGATGAAAGAAGCATTGCCACTTGGGAAATGGCAAAAAGCATCTTTCACCTATTTTTTATATTTGTGTTTTGTAGGCTTCTACTTACCAACAGATCCTACAGCTATTTTGTTAGATTTTGCATAAGTATTTTGCTTGTGTTATTGTAAACACTATTGCTTTTTCAACTTTTTATTTTATATTGGAGTATCGCTGACTAACTAGGTTGTGATAGTTTCAGGTGGACAGGATTATCCACGGGTACAGTTATGCGTTGATATTTTCCTACTTGGGGGCTTCCCAGGTGGCTCAGTGGAGAAGGTGATGGCACCCCACTCCAGTACTCTCGCCTGGAAAATCCCGTGGATGGAGAAGCCTGGTGGGTTGCAGTCCATGGGGTAGTGAAGACACGACTGAGTGACTTCCCTTTCACTTTTCACTTTTATGCATTGGAGAAGGAAATGCAACCTACTCCAGTGTTCTTGCCTGAAGAATCTCAGGGACGGGGGAGCCTGGTGGGCTGCCGTCTACAGGGTCACACAGAGTCAGATATGACTGAAGTGATTTAGCAGCAGCAGCAGCAGATGGCTCAGTGGTAAAGAATCATGCAAATGCAGGAGATGCAGGAGACATGGGTTTAATCCCTGGGCCAGGAAAATCCCCCAGAGAGGGAAATGGCAACTCACTCCAGTATTCTTGCTTGAAAAATCCCATGGACTAAGGGGCCTGGCAGGGTACAGTTATTTTACAAGTAACCCAAACTCTAGAGAATTTGTGACTTCACTCACTTTCAAGTGGCACAGTGAAAACATAAACCTGAGTCTGTCTGAAATCAGAACAAAGCTTTACACTTAGGAAGATAATTTTTAAAAGCCTTATATTTAATATGAAATCTAACAAAAGAGAAAAAACAGTTAGAGAGAGGAGAAAATCAAGGGGTAAGAGATTAGAAAGCATGAGGAGAAACTATGGGTCATAAAATACCTTCGTTTGGTTTGAGCAAAGCAAGGAAGTCATAGAAAACATCAAGAAACTTTACAAAATGATACTTTTAAACAATTTTAGAGGCTTTTTGGGAACCAATGAAAAAATTTGAAGTACAGTATTGATAAAACAAGTAATTATTTTTTTGTGGAAATGTATTGTGCATAGGGCTTCCCTGGTGGCTCAGAGGTTAAAGCATCTGCCCGCAATGCAGGAGACCTGGGTTCAATCCCTGGATCAGGAGGATCCCCTGGAGAAGGAAATGGCAACCCACTCCAGTACTCTTGCCTGGAGAATCCCGTGGACAGAGGAGCTTGGTGGGCTACAATCCACGGGGTCGCAAAGAGTCGGACACGACTGAGCGACTTCACTCATTCACTCACTCACTCATTGTGTATAGGATAGATTAGTGAAAGCAGACACTAGAGGAAATATAATTGATAACAAATGCCATAGTGAGCAGAACAGTATTCTTTTCTGACATAAAATTAGGGAATTTTGTTTTGGTTCTGGGGATAATTAGTAATAAGTGGCATGCCAACATCTCTGAGTTGATTTTGTAACATGATTTTACTCAAAGCACATTGAAATAATTTTCCAGGTTGATCCAAAGCTTGGGTTTAGATGGATCCATTAGGTTAACTGGAGAAGGCAATGGCACCTCACTCCAGTATTTTTGCCTGGAAAATCCCATGGATGGAGGAGCCTGGTAGGCTGCAGTCCATGGGGTAGCGAAGAGTCAGACATGACTGAGCGACTTCCCTTTTACTTTTCACTTTTATGCATTGGAGAAGGAAATGGCAACCCACTCCAGTGTTCTTGCCTGGAGAATCCCAGAGACGAGGAAGCCTGGTGGGCTGCCATCTATGGGGTCGCACAGAGTTGGACCTGACTGAAATGACTTAGCATTAGATTAACTGCTAGGTGAAATTATTCTAGTGTTTTCTTATCCAAGGCTTAAACTATTAAATAGTCCAGAATAACTACTCCTTATTTTACATAATATTTAAGGTACTGCTCAATTATTGCCTTCCCTAGTCCTCTTCTTTTTCATTGCTTTTGCATGTTAGAGAACTTTTTTTTTACTTTATTTCCTTTTTTTAAAAATTTTTTTTCACCTATTCCTCTTTTTTTCTTAATAATAATTTTATAAGTCTTAACTCTGATGGGATTTGTCATCTTGCAAGAAAATCCAGTCATTCATTTGAAAACATGTATATATCAATATTAGATAACATTCCTCAGTTTGGGGACCAGTCTCAGAGGTTATAATATCAGCGCATCCGTTTTGATCAACCAAAAATTTATTGAATGTTGTGTTGCTATTGTTCAGTCACCCAGTCGTGTCTGATGCTTTGTGACCCCAGGGACTGTAGCATGCCAGGCCTCTCTGTCCCTCATCATCTCCCAAAGTTTGCCAAGTTTATATCCATTGTGTTGATGATGCCTTCCAGCTAGCTCATCCTCTGATGCCCTCTTCTCCTTCTGCCTTCAATCTTTCCCAGCATGAGGTACTTTTTCCAATGCATCAGCTGTTCACATCAGATGAGCAAAATACTGGAGTTTCAGCTTCAGCATTAGTCCTTCCGAGTGTTCAAGGTTGATTTCCATTAAGACTGGTTTGATGTCCTTGCTGTCCAAGGGACTCTCAGGAGTCTTCTCCAGCACCATAGTTTGAAGGCATCAATTTAATGTCTATTTATTGTCAATTACAGTGGAGGACAAAGGTAAATAAGAAAACCCTAAGGCAAAGAGTTATTTAGAAAAGAGACAAACACATAAATTATTGTAATATGCCATAAATATTATGATAAGAAATGAAGAAAATATAGGCATGAGAATGTCAAATTCTCCCAGGAGATGCCACCAAAGACTTCACGAAAGATGATCTTATCTTAAATATGAGGGTAAATTCATGAAGCAGAAATGTAGGGTAGGACACACACAAGGGAAATAAGAGTTACAAATAGGTAAAGATCTGGAACAAAAAAAAAGTTATGGAAAATTTGGGAAATGGTGAAAAGTTTTGTGTGAATCAGGCATATAAGATTGTGAATCACCTATAAGAGATTATAATGTTTTACATAGAAAATTTTAATTTAAAAGTGAATAGATTAATTTTAACTCTATTTTGTTGGTCTTTTAAAATCTGGTTTCTAGTTTAACTTACTGTGGGCTTGCTGTATGGTCCAGCATATGGTCAGTTTTGGTAAATGTTCCATGCTTGCCTAAAAAGACCATGTATTCCGCCATTTTGGGTTATGTTCATCTTTTTAAGTTCAATAGTATGTTTTGGATTTTTAACATTTTTTTTTAATTGAGGTAAAAGCCACATAACATACAATTGACCATTTTAAAGTGTACATTCAATTGCATTTAGTGAATTCACAATGTTGTGCAATTATCCCCTCTTTCTAGTTTCAAAAATTTTTGTTACTCCAGAGGAACACCTTGTATCCATTAAGTAGTTACTCCCCATTACAAACTCCTTAATGGTAACCACTAACCTGCTTTCTGTTTCCATGAACTTGCTTATTCTGGATATTTCATATAAATGGAATCATATAAAATGTGATTTTTATGTCTGGTTTCTTTTACTTGGCATAATGTTTTAAAGGTTCACCCAAATGAATATCAGTAGCAGCATTTTATTCCTTTGCATGATGAATAATATTCTATTTTATACATATATTGCAAATTTATCCCCTTGTCCACTGATGGTTATTTTGATCATTTTCATATTTTGGTTACTATAAATAATTTTGTCCAGAATGTATGTGTAAAGTGTTGAAGAAATATGTAATCTCAATTCGAAAAAAATTTATAAGGAACGAAACAAACTGGAGGTGAATAGTACCATAGTGGAATAATTCACTAGCAGAGTTCAATGGCAGATTTGAGCAGGAAAAAGAAAGAATCAGTGAGTATAAAGATAAGACCATTGTATTGGTCCAGTATGAGGATCAGAAAGAAAAAAGAATAAATAAAAATGAACAGAGCCTGAGGGACCTATGAGATACTCTCTCATGTACTAACATATGCATAACAGGAGTTACAGAAGAAAAGATAGAAAGCAGCCAAAATAGTTGTTCAGAATTAATGGCCCCAACTTTTATAAAAAATTATATATCCAAGAAACTCAATGAACTTCACACAGGATAAACTCAAGGAGACCTGTGCTGCAACACATTATAGTCAAGTGTGGAATGCTAAAGATAAAAGAAAATCAAGAAAACATCAACGAAAAAGTGATGAATATTACACAAGGGATCCTCAACAAGGTTGGCGGTGGTTTAGTCATTAAGTCGTGTCCAGCTCTTTGTGACCTCATCGACTGCAGCCTGCCAGGTTCCTCTGTCCATGGGATTTCCCAGGCAGGAATACTAGATTGGATTGCCATCCTTTCTCCAGAAGATCTTCCAGACCCAGGGATTGAATCCACATCTTCTGCATTGTCAAGTGGGTTCTGTACCACTGAGCCTCACGTGAAGCATCAATTAAATTAATGAGTAATTTTTCATCAGCAAACATGGAGGTCAGAAGGCAGTGGGCTGACATATTTAAAATCCTGAAAGAAAAAAAAAACTGTCAGCCAACAAATAACTCTATATCTACAAAACTATCCTTCAGGAATGGGGGAGAAATTAAGACATTCCCAGAATTAACAAAACCTGAAAATGTTTGTTACTAATAGATTTGCCTTACAAGAAGTGTGCAGGCAGTCCATTAGACTAAAAGGAAAGGACCCTAGAAAGTAGCCTGAAACCATATGAGAAAATGAAGGACACTGGGAAAACTAAACTGTACAGGTAAGTATGAAAGTTAGTATTATTGCATTTTGGTTTGTAACTTATTTTTAATACTATAAATGCATAAAATAATAATTATAACCCTATATTAGCAGGCACCCTATGTATAAAGATATAATCTGTGACACTAGTAATATAAAGGGGGAAGAAATAGACTTTAAGTCTACAAAAAATGCTACAGTAATTAAAACATTCT
The DNA here is from genome assembly GCF_023091745.1 of Budorcas taxicolor. Taxonomy (NCBI): domain Eukaryota; kingdom Metazoa; phylum Chordata; class Mammalia; order Artiodactyla; family Bovidae; genus Budorcas; species Budorcas taxicolor. The sequence continues at coordinate 136,565,119 of NC_068914.1, read as the reverse complement.
GGTACTAGCATAACGAGAGACATATAGACCAATGGAATAAAATTGGAAGTCCAGAAATATGCCTTCATGTACACAGTTAATTACTTTCAACAAAGATGTCACGATCATTCAATGCAGAATGAAGAGCCTCTTCAACAAATGATACAGGAAAGATGGATATCTACATGAAATGAATGAAATTAGACCCATCCCTTATGCCATACACAAAAATTAATGCAAAATTGATAAAAGACTTAAATTCAAGGGCTAAAATGATGAAACTCTTAAAAGAAAACATAAAGGCAACTTTTATGACCTTGGCTTTATCAGTGATTTGAAAAATATAACAGCAAAGCAACAAGAAGAAAAATAAAGTGATTTCATAAAAATAAAACTGTACATCAAAAGCTATTTCAAGTGTACTTAATGTTACTGGTTTGTACACTTACAAAGTTGTAAATTTAACATTATGTATATTTTACCACAAAGAATAAAAATTAAGTTCTATATAATTTTACTTGGTAATTTTTTTCCTTTACCTATTGTTATTTCACTTTTTTGCTTAATTGCCAAATATTAAGGCTTTTCTTTACAGTATTTTTATTACTAATTTTTAATTAAGTCCTTTTTTGATTAGAGTACAAACTATATGCTTTTAATTCTTAAGTATTATATAAAATATTTTAAATACTTATAATGATATTTATTTATAAAATAAATATTTAGTATTTATTAAATAATATTAAATTATGTGATGGCTCAGCATATGATCTATCTTGATTAATGTTTCATGGACACTTGGCAAAGATATCCTTCAAATGTTGGATATATATAGCACTATATAAACAATATGTAAATATCAACTGGGTGAATGATGGGATCAAATCTACATATTTAACTGCTTTTTGGGGTACTTACTTTTTTTGTAATTACGTGAGTTAAAATCTCCAGTAATCATGAATTTGGTTACTGTTGTGTTCAATCTGTTGATGTCTGCTTTACATATTTTGAAGTTTCATTGTTAGGCTTTTTTCAGATGAATTGACCCTATTTTGATTCTGACATGACTTTTTTACCTTTCCTAGTACTCCTGTTTTTGAAGACAATTTTATATTAATATAGTCATTGTTGTTCAGTTGCTAAGTCATGTCTGACTCTGCAACCTAATGGACTGTAGCCCGGTAGGCTTCTTCGTCCATGGGATTTCCCAGTAAGAATACTGAAGTGGCTTGCCATTTCCTTCTACAGGGGATCCTCCCAGACCAGGGATCAAATCTGCATCTCCTACGTTGGCAAAGAGATTCTTTATCACTAAACCACCAGGGAATCCCTAATATAGGCCTGTGTGTGTGTGTATGTGTGTGTGTGTGTGTGTGTATGTGTGTTAGTTGCTCAGTCTTGTCCAACCCTTAGCACACCAGGCTTCTCTGTCCATGGGATTCTCCAGGCAAGAATCCTGGAATGGGTTGTCATCTGCTTCTCCAGGGGATCTTCCCAACCTCGGGATTGAACCCAGGTCTCCCACATTGCAGGCAGATTCTTAACCATCTGAGCCACTAGGGAAGCAATATAGGCATACCAACTCACCAACTCTTAAAATTATTATTTTTATGTCACAAATACATCCATCCCTTTGTTTGAATAATCTGTGTAAATAGCTAAAGTATGTTTCTTATAAACAATATGTAGTTAGGTCTGTATTATTTTTTAGTCTAATCTGAAAATCTTTACCTTTTAATTGGGGTATTCATATCTTGTATATTTAACGTGATTATTGAGATGATTGGATTTAAATGTATCCTATTGTTTTCTATATGTCATATATATTCCTTTTTAATGTTTTCTTTGGTGTGATTATTTTTTAATATTTCATTCTATCTCATTTCTTGGATTTATTGTTGAATTTAATTTGGTATTATTTTGTTAAACATTTTTGCATCTATGGTCATAAGAGACATGGTAAACCACTTTTATCCCAATATATTTGTCCACCTTTGGTATCAAGATAATACTTGCCCCTTAAAATGTTTTGGCATATGTTTCCACCTCTGTTGTTTGAAAAAGTTTATATATGGCTGTTACAATTTCTTCCTTAAATGTTTGATGGGAATTTACCAGTTAAATCATCTTGGTCTAGGTTCTTCCTAAGAATGTGTTTATTCACTAGTTTTTTTACTTTATATACATCTATTAAAATGTTCTATTTTTTCTGTGCCAATGCCTTTCTAGAAATGGATTTTATCTACATTGCTAAATTTGTTGTTAGAGTTGTTCATAATATTACCTTAAGTTTTTTAAAATTTCGGTCGGATCTGTTATGAAATTCTACCTTTCACACCTCATATGGGTAATCTGTTTTTTTCTTTTTTTTTTAATCTTGATAACTGTAGTTAAAGATTTGCAAATTTTATTGATTACTGCAAAGATACAGCTTTGGAGTCCATTGTTTTCTTTATTGTTTTGTATTTCCCATTTTGTTAGTTACTGTTATAATTGTTTTATATCTTTTCTTCTGTTGTCTTACTGTTTTTTTTTTTATCTTAAGTTGAAAGTTCACATACTTGACTTAATGCCTTCTCCTTTTGTAGTAAAATATTTAAAGCCATAAATTTTTCTCCAAACATTGGTTTAGCTTTGTTCCATAAATTTTGATTTGTTGTGTTTTCACTTTCAACCAATTCAAGATATTTTTAATTTCTCTGTTATTTCTTGTTGGAACCATGGATGATTCAGAGCTGATTTATTCAACATTTGTTCTGTTTAATTTTTGAATGCATACAAGCTTTCAAAGCACTTAGTGCTGGAGAAGACTCTTGAGAATCCCCTGGACAGCAAAGAGATCAAACCAGTCAATCCTAAGGATATCAACCCAGAATATTCATTGGAAGGACTGATGCTGAAGCTGAAGCTCCAACACTTTGGCCACCTAATATGAAGAGCTGACTCATTGGAAAAGACCCTGATGCTGGGAAAGATTGAAGGCAGGAGGAGAAGGGGACACAGAGGATGAGATGGTTGCATGGCATCACTGACTCAATGGACATGAGTTTGAGCAAACTCTGGGAGATAGTGAAGGAAGGGAAGCCTGGCGAGCTGCAATTCATGGGGTCACAAGGAGTCAGACACGACTTAGTGACTGAACAATAATAACAATGTGTAGACATACTTATTAGAGTGGGTTCTCTGATGCAAGTATTAGATATTTTATTTTGTAGATGAAAGCAAAGGCAGCCAGGGTGAGAAAAAAGAAAAATAAGGCTTTATGAAAATGAGAGATGATAGTTACTACTTTATGAGTAGGCACAAGGAGACACAGTGAATTTTATGGAAAGAAAGATCTGCTACAAAAGGAAATGTTTCCAGATGAGCCATAAACACTAAAATGCCTCAGAGTAGAACATAGGGGAGGAATTTACTTCCTTGGCTTCCTTGCATTTCCTTTTCTCATTGACAAAGCTTTCCTGATAAAGCATTAGCTTCCCCCACCTCAAGACTGTACAAGTCTACCCTTCCAAAGATATGGTAACCCACTTCAGTATTTTCGCTTGGGGAATCCCCTGGGCAGAGGAGCCTGGCGGACTATAGTCTGTAAGGTCTCAGAGAGTGGGACACGACTGTAGTAACTTAGCACACATGCATATACACCCATGGAAAGACTGTTTATGTTGCCAGATTCCAAATTCTGTTACATGTTTGGCAGTGAAAGAAATACTAGAACCTCTGGACATTCATTGACTAGCCCAGCGGTGTAGCAGAGGCTAGGAGGGAAGAGTTCTATATTTATAGTGCAACACACTGGATATTGCATCTTTGGTGGCTCAGACTGTAAAGAATCTGCCTGCAGTGTGGGAGGTCCAGGTTCGATCCCTGGGTCAGGAAGATCTCTTGGAGAAGGGTATGGCAACCCCGTCCAGTATTCTTGCCTGGAGAATTCCATGGACATAGGAGCCTGCTGGGCTACACAGTCCATGGGGCCACAGAGTCGGACACGATTGAACAACTAACACTTTCACTTTCAACTGGATGTCGCTGGGCAGCAGAGCTTTTCGTGCTTGAGTGTGAGGCCACAGTGTATGGTTGGTGTCGGCCACAGAAAAGGTGGTTGAGGACACATGAGGTGCGCAGCATCACGAGTAGTATATATACCTACTGACATATATTTTTATACTTAGAAAATCACTGGAAAAAATGCACATGAGAATTTAACCTCTCTGGAAAGAACATGGCATGAGCAGACAAGGGGACTAATACTGTTTTGCATGATTTTTAGTAGTGATACTATGCATTTTTAAAATCTTTTTGGTGTGTATTAACAAATATTTTAGAAAAAGATTGTCAGATTGGATACATTATTACACAGACATATGTTCTTTGTAGCCAATAAATGCAAGTTAAGAAAGACTACTTACTTACATAAAACAGCATCTTTCCCATGACACATTAAGTAAAACATATTAAAATGTTAAGTAATACATAATGAAAATAATTGAGAATCCTTAGATATTTAAGAATTCTAAATAAAAATTGCTTAAACATCTTCTATTAGTGTTTGAACATGTAAATGAAGTAAATGAAGACTATGACAAAGAAGAAAATAATAGGAGAGACACAAGAAAAATACACAGTTTATATGAGACCAAACGGATAGCTGTCATAAAGTAAATAGATTTCGGAGAAATACTTGTATGTGAACATGAGTCAGGGAAAAAGCACTAGTTCAAGACACTGACAAATATGGTTTTGAATCCTGCCATGACCATCCTGAAATTAATTCTAAGTTCCATTTTCATTACCAGTTAATAAAAACAAAATTTTGTTTTTACAGGGTCCTCATTATTGTGAAAAACAAGGTTATATTTAGAATGCTTTGAATGAATGAAAGGAATAGGATATAATAATAAAGGAGAAAGTTCAAACAACTTTGTCTGATAGTAGGAAATAAGGAGATTTGCTAACACTACCCTTGTCTTTTCCTATTTTAATTTTTTTATTGTCTCAGTAATTGGTTAGTTACTAGCACGCTCTAGAAACTCGAAGAAGAATCCCAGGATTCAAAGCTAAGCCTCAATATTTACAAAGGTAATGAGTCTGTCAGCCATGGGAAGTCAAGTGTTCTTACTGTTTGGTATTGCTAACCTCAAGCCTAACCTAAAGGGACACCTTTCTTGGGGGATAGCAGTTCATTTGTCTTCATGCTAACTCTATCAAGGAATTTTCCTGTGCAGAAAACAGCTAGTTTCACTAATCTCTGCGTGTGCGGTGTTTTTTATGTAGTGCACTGACAGCCAGTAACTGAACCTAATCCGTCAAACTCATTTCACCCAAGACCTCAAGTGTAAGTCCAATTCTGATCCTTAAGGTAATGGCATTACTGAACTACTTAATTCTTGACCTTTTGTTTTTGAACATAGTACTCTGGGCTTTACGGTTGGGGGAAATGTGTATTTTTTTTTTAGTGCTAAGTATGGTCATTATCTTTGGGTGTTGCATTTAAAAATATTATGTTTGCCCTAGAATTTTCTTATAGCAGCTGTAACATTGATCAAGCAGCCTTTGGAAGAGTTGTTCCTCTGCCCTAATAGGCTTACAGTGCAGTAAACTACACGGTTTTATTCATTTTTCACTTAATAGTTGAATCTTTTAGTAATACTGTATTCCTATATACTGATCCATGAAATTGGGCTTCCCTGATGGCTCAGCGGTAAAGAATTTGTCTGCAATGTAGGAGTTGCAGGCTGGATCCCTGAGTCAAGAAGATTCCCTGGAGGAGGGCATGGCAACCCACTCCAGTGTTCTTGTCTGGAGAATCCCATGGACAGAGGAGCCTGCCAGGCTACAGTCCACAGGGGTCACAAAGAGTCAGATGCAACTTAAGAGACTGAGAATGCATGCATACATGCATACATGAGATTTTAAAAATCATTATGTCTTGATTTTTGTTTAAATTTCAGGAATTGACCAGAAGAATTCAGATGTATAGCCTTGACCTGTTAAAAAAAAATAAAAGAAAAAACTCTTCTAATTGTCCTGTGTATACTTTTTGGTGTGTAATGTGTGTTAATTCATGCTCAGTATTATTTCCTGCCCATTATTATATTTCTAATTATTGAGAAAACACTAAAACAGGCATTTGGGAACCATTTCTACAGCACAAAGTGGTTGCCCTTTGCTTTCTCACATGTTTGCTGAATGATTTGGTGTTTTCTGAAGAGCAGAAACCATTTACAAATACAGAGGAGATTTAGAAACACTTTTAGATAGGCACCAAGGAACAACAAAAGGAATGCAAATGTTTATAACCTAAAAATTGCATCTATTAGTACGTTAGTTGAAATTATTCCGTTGTCAATTATTCTGTTGTCAGAATTTTAAGACTCGTACCATATAACTGACTACAATTAAATGTCGGGGAGTTAAGAACAACTTAGAAAGGAAACTTAAAGACTTTTGGTAAAGGTGTTCTTTTTTTTTTTTTTAAATGATGTTATATTACACTAAAACCTTTACTTATATTCAGTCAGTTCAGTTCAGTTCAGTCGCTCAGTCATGTCTGACTCTTTGCGACCCCATGAATCACAGCACGCCAGGCCTCCCTGTCCATCACCAACTCCTGGAGTTCACTCAGACTCACGTCCATTGAGTCAGTGATGCCATCCAGCCATCTCATCCTCGGTCGTCCCTTTCTCCTACTGCCCCCAATCCCTCCCAGCATCAGAGTCTTTTCCAATGAGTCAATTCTTCGCATGAGGTGGCCAAAGTACTGGAGTTTCAGCTTTAGCATCATTCCTTCCAAAGAAATCCCAGGGCTGATCTCCTTTAGGATGAACAGGTTGAACCTCCTTGCAGTCCAAGGGACTCTCAAGAGTATTCTCCAACACCACAGTTCAAAAGCATCAATTCTTCAGGACTCAGCCTTCTTCACAGTCCAACTCTCACATCCATACATGACCACTGGAAAAACCATAGCCTTGACTAGACGGACCTTTGTTGGCAAAGTAATGTCTCTGCTTTTGCATATACTATCTAGGTTGGTCATAACTTTTCTTCCAAGGAGTAAGCGTCTTTTAATTTCATGGCTGCAGTCACAATCTGCAGTGATTTTGGAGCCCCCCAAAATAAAGTCTGACACTGTTTCCACTGTTTTGCCATCTATTTCCCATGAAGTGATGGGACCAGATCCCAAACCACATGATGGACCAACTTTGATTTCAAAAATTGTCTCTAGTGCTGCTTCAAAGAAAGTGAAAATAGCAAACATTCTCAGATTCAAACAATTTTTAGAATTTTCTTTAAAAAAGACAAAATGGAGAACAGTGTGGAGATTCCTTAAAAAATTGCAAATAGAACTGCCTTATGACCCAGCAATACCACTGCTGGGCATACACACTGAGGAAACCAGAATTGTAAGAGACACATGTACCCCAGTGTTCATCACAGCACTGTTTATAATAGCCAGGACATGGAAACAACCTAGATGTCCATCAGCAGATGAATGGATAAGAAAGCTGTGGTACATATACACAATGGAGTATTATTCAGTCATTAAAAAGAATACATTTGAATCCATTCTAATGAGGTGGATGAAACTGGAGCCAATTATACAGAGTGAAGTAAGCCAGAAAGAAAAACACCAATACAGTATACTAACACATATATATGGAATTTAGAAAGATGGTAATGATGACCCTGTATGTGAAACAGCAAAAGAGACACAGCTGTGTAGAGCAGACTTTTGGACTCTGAGGGAGAGGGAGAGGGTGGGATGATTTGGGAGAATGGCATTGAAACATGTATACTATCATGTAAGAAATGAATCGCCAGTCTATGTTTGATGCAGGATACAGGATGCTTGGGGCTGGTGCACGGGGATGATCCAGAGAGATGATATGGGGTGGGAAGTGGGAGGGGGGTTCATGTTTGGGAACTCATGTACACCCGTGGTGGATTCATGTCAATGTATGGCAAAACCAATACAGTATTGTAAAGTAAAATAAAGTAAAAATAAAAATTAAAAAAAAAGAAAGAAAAGACAAGAAATGAATATAAAAAGATATATCAGGAAAAGCATTAATTAAAATGGTTTAATAAAATGTTTTAAAGCAAAAAAAAAAGAACTATTTAGATGTAAAAAAAAAAAAGACAAAATTGTAACTAGCACAAGTCATGTTATAAAATGCTGTCTACTTAAATTTCTTGGATCCTTAAGGGAAACAAGATATTTCTTTAAAGTTCATTGAGGAAGAGATATCTTAATATTAATGATACCTTAATCTCTGAAAAATCCTGAATTTTATGTGAGTGTCAAAACTTTAGCATAATGCTTATAAGAACAGAAGTAACTCTTCTCACAATATTTGACCATGGTCATGCTTTCTAAAAAAATTTACTATAATTATTAGATCTGTCATCAAATTTCAGCTAGAATTTACTTTAATATCTTTGATATAAGTTGAAAATAAGTATCTACAGAAAGCCACATTTGAATTATGAATATAAAGTTCTTTCCAAACACATTAGCATTTCCAAACATAAGTGTCTCGTTTAAAGTAGGCTTAAAGATAATAAAAGCATGTAAGTTTTCTCTAGTATGTGAGTCAAATTGGAAAATATGATTTTACTGTGTAGAGATCCAGTATTTGTTCACAGTGATGCTTCCTAAGGCCCACTTGACTTTGCATTCTAGGATGTCTGGCCCTAGGTGAGTGACCCCACCATTGTGGTTATCTGGGTCATGAAGATCTTTTTTTGTATAGTTCTTCTGTGTATCCTTGCCACCTCTTCTTAATATCTTCTGCTTCTGTTAGGTCCATACAATTTATGGCCTTTACTGTGCCCATCTTTACATGAAATGACCTCCCTGGTGGCTCAGACAGTAAAGTGTCTGCCTACAATGCAAGAGACCCAGGTTCAATCCCTGGGTTGGGAAGATCTCCTGGAGAAGGAAATGGCAACCAACTCCAGTATTCTTGCCTGGAAAATCCCATGGACGGAGAAGCCTGGTGGGCTACAGTCCAAGGGGTCGCAAAGAGTTGGACATGACTGAGTGACTTCACTTCACTTTACATGAAATGTTCCCTTGGTATCTCTAATTTTCTTGAAGAGATCTCTAGTCTTTTCCATTCTATTGTTTTCCTCTTTTTCTCTGCACTGATCACTGAGGAAGTCATTCTGATCTCTCGTTGCTATTCTTTGGAACTCTGCATTGAAATGGGTATATCTTTCCTTTTATCCTTTGCCTTTCACTTCTCTTCCTTTCTCAGCTATTTGTAAGGCCTCTTCAGACAACCATTTTGCCTTTTTGCATAGGCAAAAGATAGTGGAGGTGATGGAATTCCAGTTGAGCTATTTCAAATCCTAAAAGATGATGCTGTGAAAGTGCTGCACTCAATATGCCAGCAAATTTGGAAAACTAAGCAGTGGCCATGGGACTGAATAAGGTCAGCTTTCATTCCAGTCCCAAAGAAGGGCAATGCCAAAGAATGCTCAAACTACCACACAATTGTACTTATCTCACACGCTAGCAAATTCATGGTCAAAATTCTCCAAGCCAGGCTTCAACAGTACATGAACCATGGACTTCCAGATGTTCAAGCTGGAGTTAGAAAAGGCAGAGGAACCAGAGATCAAATTGCCAACATCCGTTGGATCACAGAAAAAGCAAGAGAATTTGAGAAAAACATCTTTTTTTTGCTTTATTGATTACACCAAAGCCTTTGACTGTGTGGATCACAACAAACTATCTTAAGAGATGGGAATACCAGACCACTTGACTTGCCTCCTGAGAAATCTGTATGCAGGTCAAGAAGTGACAGAACCAGACATGAAACAACATATTGGTTCCAAATTGGGAAAGGAATACATCAAGGCCATATATTATCTCCCTGCTTAATTTATATGCAGAGTACACCATGTGAAATGCCAGGCTGGATGAAGCACAAGCTGTAATCAAGATTGCTGGGAGAAATATCAATAACCTCAGATGTGCAGATGACACCACCCTTATGGCAGAAAGCAAAGAGGAACTAAAGAGTCTCTTGAAAGTGAAAGAGGAGAGTGAAAAAACTGGCTTAAAACTCAACATTCAAGAAAGGAAGATCATGGCATCTGGTACTATCACTTCATGGAAAATAGAAGGGGAAACAATGGAAACAATGACAGACTTTACTTTCTTGGGCTCCAAAATCACTACAGATGGTGACTGAAGCCATGAGATTAAAAGATGCCTGTTCCTTGGAGGAAGAGTTATGACCAACCTAGATAGCATATTAAAAAGCAGAGACATTACTTTGCTGACAAAAGTTCATCTAGCAAAAGCTAAGGTTTTTCCTGTAGTGATGTACGGATGTGACATTTGGACTATAAAGAAAGCTGAGCACCAAAGATTTGATGCTTTTGATCTGTGGTGTTGAGGAAGACTCTTAAGAGTCCCTTGGACTGAAAGATCAAACCAGTCAATCCTAAAGGAAATCAGTCCTGAATATTCATTGGAAGGACTGATGCTGACGCTCCAACACTTTAGCCACCTGATGTGAAGAATTGCCTCATTGGAAAAGTGTCTGAATTCTGGGAAATATTGAAGGCAAGAGGAGAAGGGGAGGATAGAGGATGAGATAGTTAGATGGCATCACCAAGTCAATGGAAATGAGTTTCAGTAAACTCTGGGAGTTGGTGATGGACATGGTAACCTGGTGTGCTGCAGTCCATGGTGTTGCAAAGAGTTGGACACAACTGAATGAATGAACTGAGAAATCCAGTATTTGGTGAAATACATTAGAGTAAAGCATTAAAAGTTTTGAACACAATCACTTACTTTCTAGGGCGCAATGGATTGTAACATGTGCAATTCAGCCTTATAACAAAGATGGAAAATGTTCTTACTGTGTTAAATCACTGGGAAAATGTCCCCCAAATCATAAGCTCTGTACAACTTTGTTTCTTAGATAATGTTCAAATGCCATCTCCACAATTATTATGTTCACCACTGTCCCTGGAAAACTTCACGCTATCGTGTTGATCACTGAATTACAAGAGAATAGCTGGACCTGCCTCCCTAAATAAATAAACTCAGACTTTGGCTTCTTGGTACCTTCTCAAGGGAATTAAAAATCAAGTAATTTTGTCAATTAGTTGGTTATTCTTCTTTATTATGGTAAAATATCAGTTTAATTGATCTTTTATAAATAAGTAGACTTTTTTTTTGACTGAGAAAACCACTGTTTTGGCATCATGTTCAAACAATCTCAGATTTCATTACCTGAATATAAATCTGTACCTTTAAACTCCTCCTCAGTATATTAGCTTTCTAACTGGTATTCTCTAATTTTTTTTTTTCCCCACTGTGGTTTGGACTGGTGAAGTACAGTATCAACTTACATACAATTTCAGCATTATTTACAAATTGACTAAATGATTGTCTAACATATGTGAAGGCAATAGGGAAAGACCTCATTGGCCCAACAGGCCTTATTTACTACTAGGTTTGATCCTATGTTTCTCATCCATAACTCAAATTTACCACATACATTGGTATTTCATTTTTTTTTTATATGCAGCTGTTCAGTTTTCCTAAAACCCCTTATTGAAGAAACTATCTTTTCTCCATTATATATGCTTGCTTCCGTTGTCATAAATTAATTGAGCACAGATGTTTGGTTTTGCATATCTTTTCCATGGGGATGGTCTTGATCCCTGTCTCCTGTACAATGTCACAAACCTCCATCCATAGTTCATCAGGCACTCTATCTATCAGATCTAGTCCCTTAAATCTATTTCTCACTCCCACTGTATAATCATAAGGGATTTGATTTAGGTCATACCTGAATGGTCTAGTGGTTCTCCCTGCTTTCTTCAATTTAAGTCTGAATTTGGCAATAAGGAGTTCATGATCTGAGCCACAGTCAGCTCCTGGCCTTGTTTTTTGCTAACTGGGTAGAGCTTCTCCATCTTTGGCTGCAAAGAATATAATCAGTCTGATTTCGGTTTTGACCATCTGGTCATGTCCATGTGTAGAGTCTTTTCTGGTGTCGTTGGAAGAGGGTGTTTGCTATGACCAGTGCGTTCTCTTGGCAAAATCTATTAGCCTTTGCCCTGCTTCATTCCATATTCCAAGGCCAAATTTGCCTGTTACTCCAGGTGTTTCTTGACTTCCTACTTTTGCATTCCAGTCCCCTATAATGAAAAGAACATTTTTTGGGGGCGTTAGTTCTAAAAGATCTTGTAGGTCTCCATAGAACCTTTCAACTTCAGCTTCTTCAGCATCAGTTTTCATTCCAATCCCAAAGAAAGGCAATGCCAAAGAATGCTCAAACTACCACACAATTGCACTCATCTTACATGCTAGTAAAGTAATGCTCAAAATTCTCCAAGCGAGGCTTTAGCAATTCGTGAACTGTGAACTTCCAGATGTTTAAGCTGGTTTTAGAAAAAGCAGAGGAACCAGAGATCAAATTGCCAACATCTGCTGGATCATCAAAAAAGCAAGAGCATTCCAGAAAAACATCTATTTCTGCTTTCTTGACTATGCCAAAGCCTTTGACTGTGTGGATCACAATAAACTGTGGAAAATTCTGAGAGAGATGGGAATATCAGACCACCTGACCTGCCTCTTGAGAAACCTTTATGCAGGTCAGGAAGCAACAGACTGGTTCCAAATAGGAAAAGGAGTACATCAAGGCTGTATATTGTCACCCTGCTTATTTAACTTCTATGCAGAGTACATCATGGGAAACACTGGGCTGGAAGAAGCACAAGCTGGAATCAAGATTGCCGGGAGAAATATTAATAACCGCAGATAAGCAGATGACACCACCCTTATGGCAGAAAGTGAAGAGGAACTAAAAAGCCTCTTGATGAAAGTGAAAGAGGAGAGTGAAAAAGTTGGCTTAAATCTCATCATTCAGTAAACTAAGATCATGGCATCTGGCCCCATCACTTCATGGGAAATAGATGGGGAAAGTGTCAGACTTCATTTTTTGGAGCTCCAAAATCACTGCAGATGGTGACTGCAGCCATGTAATTAAAAGACGCTTACTCCTTGGAAGGAAAGTTATGACCAACCTAGATAGTATTCAAAAGCAGAGACATTACTTTGCCAACAAAGGTCCATCTAGTCAAGGCCATGGTTTTTCCAGTGGTCATGTATGTCTATGAGAGTTGGACTGTGAAGAAAGCTGAGTGCCGAAGAATTGATGTTTTTGACCTGTGATGTTGGAGAAGACTCTTGAGAGTCCCTTGGACAGCAAGGAGATCCAACCAGTCCATTTTAAAGGAGATCGGTCATGGGTGTTCTTTGGAAGGACTGATGCTAAAGCTGAAACTCCAGTACTTTGGCCACCTCATGCGAAGAGTTGACTCATTGGAAAAGACTCTGATGCTTGGAGGGATTGGGGACAGGAGGAGAAGGAGACGATAGACGATGAGATGGCTGATGTCATCACTGACTCGATGGATGTGAGTTTGAGTGAACTCTGGGAGTTGGTGATGGACAGGGAGGCCTGGCATGCTGCAATTCATGGGATCACAAAGAGTCGGACACAACTGAGTGACTGATCTGAACTGTGTGGTTTTGTTTCAAAACTTCCTACCCTGTTCTATTGATCTATACATTTTGTTTTTGTTTTTGTTACCACATCGTTTTGATTATTGTAGCTTTGTAATATCATCTGAAGTGAGGGAACCTGATTCTTCCAATTCTGTTTTCCTTTCTCAAGATTGCTTTGGCTATCTGGAGTCTTCAGCATTTCCATAAAAATTCTATAGTTTTTTGTTCATTTTCTGTGAAAAATGGTGTTGGTAATTCGACAGGGATTGTATTGAATCTGTGAATCTGTAGATTGCCTTGGGGCGTGCAATCATTTTTACAATATTGATTCTTGTAATCCAAGGGCATGGTATATTTTTCCATTTGTTTGCATCATTTTTCTTTCTTCAGCATCTTATAATTTTTGGAGTAAGGTCTTCTGTCTCCATAGGTAGGTTTATTCATATGTATTTTATTCTTTTTGATGCAATGGTAAACAGAATGGCTTTCTTAATTTCTCTTTCATTGTTAGTGTATAGAAATAAAATATATTTCAGTGTATTAATTTTGTATCCTGCAACTTTACTGAAGTTACTGATGAACTCTAGTAGTTTTGTGATAGCATCATTAAGATTTTATATGTATGGTATCATGTCATCTGCAAACACTGACAATTTTACTTCTTGTTTTGAATTTGGATTCCTTTTATTTCTTTTCGTTCTCTGACTATTGTGGCTAGAAATTAATTGGTATAGCCACTATGGAGAGCAGTATGGAGTTTCCTTAAAAAACTAAAAATAGAGCCTACCTTATGACCTGACAATTCCACTCCTGGGCATTGAAAAGATACATGCACTCAATGTTCACTTTAGCACTACTTACAATAACCAAGACATGGAAGTAATCTAAATGCCCGTCAGCAGATGAATGGATAAAGATGTGGTATCAGTTCAGTTCAGTTCAGTTCATTTCAGTCGCTCAGTCCTGTCTGACTTTTTGTGACCCCATGAATTGCAGCATGCCAGGCCTCCCTATTCATCACCAACTCCCGGAGTTTACTCAAACTCACGTCCATCGAATCGGTGATGCCATTCAGCCATCTCATCCTCTGTTGTCCCCTTCTCCTCCTGCCCCCAATCCTTCCCAGCATCAAGGTCTTTTCCAATGAGTCAGCTGTTCACATGAGGTGGCCAAAGTACTGGAGTTTCAGCTTTAGCATCAGTCCTTCCAAAGAACACCCATGACCAATCTCCTTTAGAATGGACTGGTTGGATCTCCTTGCAGTCCAAGGGACTCTCAAGAGTCTTCTCCAACACCACTGTGGTATACCTCCAATGAAACATTACTCAGCCATTAAAAAGCATGAAATAATGCCATCTGCAGCAATAAGGATAGACCTAAAGATTATCATACTAAATAAAATAAGCCACACAGAGACAAACATTATATGTTGCTTATATATATAATCTAAAAAGAGACAAATGCATACAAAGTAAATAGACCCATAGACACAGAAAACAAATTTATAATCACCAAAGGGGAAAGAAGGGGAGGGATAAATTAGAGAAGTTTGTGATTAACATGGACACACTGCTATGTATAAAATAGATAAATCAACAAGGATCTATTGTATAGCACTGGGAACTATACACGGTAATTTGTAATAACTTATAAGGGAAAAGGATCTAAAAAAGAACACACATATGTATATATGTATAACTGAATCACTTTGCTGTACTCCTTAATCTAACACATTATAAATCAATTATACTTAAAAAAATAAAATTTATAAAAGGCATGAAGTAATAACTTGTGCATCGATGAAGAATGCAGCAAGCTGTGAGAATTAATCTGAATTGTATCTGAGGGATTAAATTTTATTATTTATTTATTTTTTTAAATGTTAATTTTTACTTTATTTTGCTTTACAATACTGTATTGGTTTTGCCATACGTTAACATGAATCCACCACGGGTGTACATGAGTTCTCAATCCTGAACCCCCCTCCCACCTCCCCCTATATCATCTCTCTGGATCATCCCCGTGCACCAGCCCCAAGCATCCTGTATCCTGTATCGAACATAGACTGGCAATTCATTTCTTACATGATAGTATACATGTTTTAATGCCATTCTCCCAAATCATCCCACCCTCTGCCTCTCCCTCAGATCCAAAAGTCCGTTCTATACATCTGTGTCTCTTTTGCTATCTCGCATACCGGGTTATCATTACCATCTTTCTAAATTCCATATATATATGTTAGTATACTGTATTGGTGTTTTTCTTTCTGGTTTACTTCACTCTGTATAATAGGCTCCAGTTTCATCCACCTCATTAGAACTGATTCAAACGTATTCTTTTTAATGGCTGAGTAATAGTCATTAATCTCTAAGAATAAAGTAGTAGAAAAAGGAAGTAAAGGAGATGGGTGAAGTAGACTTTATATTCTATTCTAAATACAGGCCTTTATTCCATAGGTGGTAGGGTAATATTAAAGCAGTATAATGACAAGGCTAGGTCTGTAGTTCAGATCAGTCATTTTAGCAAAGACGCAGAGGAACAGATTTCCAGAAGACAAATATGGAGTGTGGTAAATACTGGTTAGAAGGCTATGGCAACATAAAATGTAAGGAAAGAAGAGGACAGATTTGAGGTGAAAAGAGCCAGCTTTACTTTCTTTCCACCATTAAACTTTAAGTGTAAATTGATTTGTTAGATTAGACAAGCAACAGAAGGGAAAGTGTGTGCATATGATGGAGTAGTAGCGAAGATTAAATGAGTATGGGAACAGTGCTATAAATTGTTTGCTGTTATTATCATAGGGCAGGGGAAAGTAAAAATTTGAATGAATTAACTGACCTCAACTGACAAGCATCAGTGGAGAGCTACCCTCATGGTCTGGACCCAGGACACAGATCTGCTAGAAGGACCTGTGCTGAAAAGGGAAGGAATGCAAGAGAAGGACTCCCAGTAGGTGTGGATAAATGAAAACTGCTTCGTAAAATAAAGTTAGTGCATGAAGGTAACACAGCTGAAGTAGAGTATGCTCCAAGTCAGTTCTTGTAAAAATGAAGAAAAAAGGAGATACTTGAATTCACCACAACATTGCCTGTCCCCTAAATTGCAGCAGGATACCTTCAGAACCCCTGAAAAATAAGTGCCATTGCATTCTATCTTCTCCTGCCATGCTCTGAAAGTTACACAGGGAAGATGCAAAAGCATTTGCATAGAAATCCATAGAAGTGCCACATGTACATTCCATCAGCATTTTGCTTTGCTCAAGGATTTTTGTGGACCTAAAAAAACCTCTGATCTGTTTGGAAAGAGGATTTGCATTTGCAAATAGGTTTACAGGCAGATCCAACAAGCAGCATTTTGCCATTTGCAAATCCACTTAAACATCTGGGTCCCTTTTTAGCCCCTAAAGTTTTGTATAATGGACAGCCCTAGAATCCTAGTTTGGACTTCATTTTTAAAATCAAGAAAAATGTTAAGTGATTTGTATAATTTTTGTTTTGAAAGCACAAGCTATCCTGTTAATGAAACAAAAGAATAAACAGAAACTAGACTTTGTCTGTTAAAGGAGTATTGAATAAATGAAATCAAAGAAGAAATGATAATCAACTCACCTGGACTTTATTAATTGGGAAAATAATAAGTGACATTTCAGTGAAATAAACTTGTAATGATAGTTTTAATTTAGACTTAAATTCTACCTGTTGTCCTAATGTTAAAAAACAAACAAACAACTATTGACTACTTATTTATTGAGAACCTAAAGCTATATCTCCTACATAACTTTTTTATATTAAAAATAAACCAGTGAATTTCTTTTCTAGTTTAAAAAACAGTATTATAATATAGTCAATATAAGATTTATTCAGACTAAATTTATACTTTACCAGTAGACTGTAAGAATTCCATTAATGCTTCATTGATATTGTCAATGGAGAAAAAGCAAAATGGATGCATTGCTTCTGCTCCAGTGGGTCTGTAATGAAGCAGCATTATAGCAGCTGCTGTCTTTTTAAACAGCTTTGTTTTTTTCTAAGGCATCACTTGGTATAATGCAAGAATCTCCAGAAAAATATCTTTTGATCTAGTGGCCCTTCCCTTATATTATTTGTAATTTTTTCAAGATATGTGGCCATCTGTTTGCCGCTGTGGTGCTAGAAGATAATTTGAAATGTACAATAAAAATTTAAAATAGAGAGTGTGAGATTGATATGATCCAAAACATCCGTGCTAGTGATCTTAACATTTTAGGAATACTGTCTATTAGAATGTGTCTACCTTTAGTGATATGATGGAGAACTTTCTAAAGTGGTGGAAATCTCAACCATTGTTCTTCCTTTTTTTCTTAAGAAAAAAGTGTGTAAAACATTCTATACAGCACAATTGACATTTTATCAAACTATCAAACTATGGTGATGAACTGGAAACATGTCCAGTTAACTTGTTTCAGCAATTGGCATGACACTGTCATTACCAACTATATCACATAGTAATCCACTTTGCTAAGGTAGCGTAAATGAACAGCTAAGTTTTTTGAGGTTAGTTCATTCTGTCTGTATGTCTGTGTGTGTGATTTAACTTCTATACATCCATTCAAAAAGATAGAAAATATTTCAAGGCTAAGATTTTTACACCCAGGAACTTACATTTCTGAAATTATGATGCTGTGGACATTTACATTAATAACAAAAATGTAACGCTGTGAAAGAAAAATGTAATTAATGCACTAAATTAGCTGCAAAAAAAAAAAAAAAAAAAGGAATAAATGCACTGCCTGAACAACCATCACACTTCAGCTTCCTTTCTAAAATGTAACCTCTAAAAGGTGAGGTTTTAGTTTTCCCAGGGCCTGAAAATATCTGATGAACACTAGATATTCAAAATATACTCATGATTTTCAACCAGAATTCTCCTAAATTCCCAAATTTTAGTATTACTCTCAGATGATCTAATATTGGATGTCCAATAATGATTCTTCCTTGATTCTTTTACCCACTAAAGTGCCTGCTTCTGTCCCACGTGAGCTCTGCTACTAAAGACAGATTATTTCAGTGAATGGTACCACCATTTATCTACCGCCAACATCAGCCACGTAGATGCCATCCTGGATTCCTTCTTCATACTCCACATCAAATCAGTCACCTTGACCTATTCGTTTATCATCTGACACAGCTGTCAATTCCATTCACTATCCCTCACTATCCTGTCGCCCTTTAAGTTGAGGTTCTCAGTACTTATCCTTTTGATTATTGATTATTTCATTTGACTATACATCAAACGTTTACCTTTCTTGCTCTTGCTTACTTATTTCTAATTCATTCTTTACACTCTTGCCAATGACCTTTCAAAAATGTCAAACTAAGTACGTCACTCATCTACTTTAAAAGGTATCAATGGTTTTCTATTATGTTAAAGATAAAATTGGAACCCTAGTTTATGCTATGTCCTTCATGATTTGCTTTCTTGTCCCTCACAGAATTACCTTTTTCTTTATCCTTATTGATTCCATACCAAACTACTTGCAGCTCCTCAAATGTAACACATTTTCTCTTGTCTGTTTTATTCACATGTACTATTCCTTATGCATGGAATATTCTCTGTCTTCCACAATCAACTTCAACATTTGACTCTCAACCCAAGGCATTATCTTCTCTACAAAGCATTCCCTGATCTTCATGCTCAAGGTTTGGTTTCTACATGGAACTCAGTGTATGCCTTTGGCTTAACAATCATTATATAATGTTTATTTAATTGGTTCTTCCACTAGAATATGAGCGTGTTGATGGTGGGAACTGTGTCTTAAACCTCCACCTCCAGCAACTATTTTTATGCTTGACACGTTGAATTCATTCATCTATTCATTCATTCGCTCAACAAATATTAATGTGCAGCTGTTATTTGTCAGGATTTATATTTTAGTTTTGAATTAGGCAATGAACAAAACGAAGACCCTACGTCATAGGCTGAATTGTGTCTTCTAAAACTCAGGCACGCTTCTTTGCTTGGCAATACACTATGCTTATTGTCACACACGATTCTGGGAAAAAGTTAGTGTTACCCAGGCTGCTGCTGCTGCTACCCAGGATCCCACTGTAAAGAACAGCAGGAAGATCTATGTGTGGGGCTCTCCTAGAGCCTGCCTTATGCTCCGCTGCTCCGTGACTGTCTGATTTCATTGTGCAGCCTTTCGTTAAAGGAAACTATAACCATGAGGATAGCAACTTAGTTCTACTAGTTGGTTCTACTAGTCCTTTCAGCAGATTATTGAACCTGAGGGTGGTATTTGGAACTCCCAAACTTTTCAAAGGCTAAGAAATCTACAGGGCACATTAAATATTTGTGAACATCACTCCGACCTGCCACAACCCTCCACAGCCGATTTTCTACACAGCAAGTATAGAAATTCTTTAAAAATACAAATCACTTTACTTCTGTGCTCAAAACTTTCTAATGACTTCCGGCTTGTACAGGATGAAATACAAATATGTTAACATGGATTACGAATGATATGTTTACTAGGACCTCTTGAAAACTGTCTGATTTCAGAGCAAACTGCTTTCTTTGATCATGGACTGGCTATAGCCTAACCAGCCTTCCCTGATCATGTCTTGTCATAGGGATTTTAACTTATTCTTCCTTTTGTGTTTAATATCCTTTTCATTGTTTTCCATGTGTCACTTCCCTAATACCTTCCCCAGTGCCTCCTACTTTAACATGCACCTTAAATTCCCATAGTAATTTCCACAAGGCCACACCTATACAGAGCTCACTTTAATAGTGCAGGTTCCCATAGCCCATCTGCCTGACCATATGCCCAAACCATTTGCCACCACTCATGAATCAGTAGAGACCTAAATATAGTGGGCTTTTAGTACTATTCAATTTTCTCATCACTACCAGGAAAACAGCATGCAAAACCATTGAAGTGATTTTTTTTTTTTTCTTATCTTCTTCAATCAGTCTTTGCACCTGCTGGTCTTAATGTCACAGTATTCCAAATAGGATGTTGTTTTTCACCCTAGAAGTGCCATCCACAAATGAAGCAGCTTTTCACTGGTCAATAGAAATATGCTCATAGGGCACCACTCATGCAATTATGGGATCCAGCATCTCTTCACTTGGCTCCAAAGTCAGTCCTAGGAAAAGGGCGTTACTGCTTGAGAATATGAGTGTCTCCTTGCATTCCCTAGATAGATTGTTTCTGCACAAACCAATTATATTTTATTATAAAATTCTGAGCCCTGCCCTCTCTATGAAAGCCTTTCTCTAACATCAAAGACACATTAGTATTTTAGTTTTCAAGACTATTTTACATTTTTCAGTCATAGGGTCTGTTTCAATTAATGTCCAATAGCAAGCCAGGTATTCTTTTACACAGATAAGTGTATTGCATAGTTAAGGTAATTATAAGAAGGAAGAAATGCCTTTAGGAAATAGTCTCTAAACTTTTTAGAGGAAAACAAAATAAGAAATTTAAACTAAGCAGAGGGATCCCAAAAGGCTTCCCTGAGAAGCTGAAATCTATGTTAAAGTCAGATTATCTTAGCCAGATGAAGAAGACTGTCTCAGGAAAAGTGTTGTGTCCAGAGACACTGAGCTCGGAAAAAGCCTGGCACATTTATAAATCTGAATAAGTTCAATCCAGTTCAGGCGCTCAGTCATGTCCGACTCTTTGTGACCCCATTAAACGCAGAATGCCAGGCCTCCCTGTCCATCACCAACTCCCGGAGTTCACTCAGACTCACGTCCATTGAGTCAGTGATGCTGTCCAGCCATCTCATCCTCTGTCGTCCCCTTCTCCTCCTGCCCCCAATCCCTCCCAGCATCAGAGTCTTTTCCAATGAGTCAACTCTTCGCATGAGGTGGCCAAAGTACTGGAGTTTCAGCTTTAGCATCATTCCTTCCAAAGAAATCCCAGAGCTGATCTCCTTCAGAATGGACTGGTTGGATCTCCTTGCAGTCCAAGAGACTCTCAAGACTCTTCTCTAATCAGGTCTCCCAAAATGACTATGCTGGTGAGTGACTCAACATGAGGATAAAGAGATACAAATGCCAGAGGTTTTGTTCACCCAGTTCTCATTGCTATACTTTTAACATCAACAGCTTATTTTTCTGTGTGATATAATTAAAAATACGGAGACAGGGACACACCTGTAAGTAGAATGAAATACTCTCTCCTAGATATTACTTATATTCTCCACAGCAGATACATGTCTTCATAACCTTGATTAGAGGAATAAAAGCAGAAAGGATTTTTGCAAGACAAAGGATATCATAAATTCTCTGATGGTTAGCCCAACTCTAGAAGCTACATGTAGTGTCCAGGAAGGGTCACCTTTTATAAAATCTAGAGCTGGAAGGCATCTTCCAACTGTGTCTCTTTAAGGACAAAGAAAAATTTGAGATTGAAATCTGACATAAAATCCCTCAAATGGGTATATATTTTTTCTACTTTTCGTTGAACTTCTCTGTGAATAAAAAAAAGTATGGGGCAAAAATACAGAATAAAGTACAAAGGAAAAAAGAAAAGGTGTTAGGTCCATCAATTCAGTTCAGTTCAGTCTCTCAGTCGTGTCTGCTCTTTGCAACCTCATAAATTGCAGCACGCCAGGCTTCCCTGTCCATCACTAACTCCAGGAGTTTACTCAAACTCATGTCCATCGAGTCGGTGATTCCATCCAGCCATCTCATCCTCTGTCATCTCCTTTTCCTCCTGCCCCCAATCCCTCCCAGCATCAGGGTCTTTTCCAATGAGTCAACGCTTCACATGAGGTAAAAGTGTTAGAATTTCAGCTTTAGCATCAGGCCTTCCAATGAACACCCAGGACTAATCTTTAAAATGGACTGGTTGGATCTCCTTGCAGTCCAAGGGACTCTCAAGAGTCTTCTCCAACACCACAGTTCGAAAGCAGCAATTCTTTGGCGCTCAGCTTTCTTCACAGTCAAACTCTCACATCCATACATGACCACTGGAAAAACCATAGCCTTGACTAGATGGACCTTTGTTGGCAAAGTAATGTTTCTGCTTTTGAATATGCTATCTAGGTTGGTCATAACTTTTCTTCCAAGGAGTAAGCGTCTTTTAATTTCATGGCTGCAATCACCATCTGCAGTGATTTGGATCCCCAAAAAATAAAGTCTGACATGTTTCCACTCTTTCCACATTTATTTCCCATGAAGTGATGGGGTCAGATGCCATGATCTTAGTTTTCTGAATGTTGAGCTTTAAGCCAACTTTTTCACTCTCCTCTTTCACTTTCATCAAGAGGCTTTTTAGTTCCTCTTCACTTTCTGCCATAAGGGTGGTGTCATCTGCATATCTGAGGTTATTGATATTTCTTCCGGCAATCTTGATTCCAGCTTGTGTTTCTTCCAGTCCAGAGTTTCTCATGATGTACTCTGCATAGAAGTTAAATAAGCAGGGTGACAATATATAGCCTTGATGTACTCCTTTTCCTATTTGGAACCAGTCTGTTGTTCCATGTCCAGTTCTAACTGTTGCTTCCTGATCTGCATAAAGGTTTCTCAAGAGGCAGGTCAGGTGGTCTGGTATTCCCATCTCTCTCAGAATTTTCCACAGTTTATTGTGATCCACACAGTCAAAGGTTTTGGCATAGTCAATAAAGCAGAAATAGATGTTTTTCTGGAACACTCTTGCTTTTTCCATGATCCAGAGGATGTTGGCAATTTGATCTCTGGTTCCTCTGCCTTTTCTATAACCATCTTGAATGTCTGAAAATTCATGGTTCACATATTGCTGAAGCCTGCTTGGAGAATTTTGAGCATTACTTTACTAGCTTGTGAGATGAGTGGAATTGTGCGGTAGTTTGAGCATTCCTTGGCATTGCCTTTCTTTGGGACTGGAATAAAAACTGAACTTTTCCAGTCCCATGGCCACTGTTGAGTTTTCCAAATTTGCTGGCATATTGAGTGCAGCACTTTTATAGCATCATCTCTTAAGATTTGAAATAGCTCAATTGGAATTCCATCACCTTCACTAGTTTTGTTTGTAGTGATGCTTTCTAAGGCCCACTTGACTTCATATTCCAGGATGTCTGGCTCTAGGTGAGTGATCACACCATCGTGATTATCTGGGTCGTGAAGATCTTTTTTGTACAGTTCTTCCGTGTATTCTTGCCACCTCTTCTTAATATCTTCTGCTTCTGTTAGGTCCATATCATTTCTGTTCTTTATTAAGCCCATCTTTGCAGGAAAAGTTCCCTTGGTATCTCTAATTTTCTTGAAGAGATCTCTAGTCTTTCCCCTTCTGTTGTTTTCCTCTATTTCTTTGCATTGATCGCTGAGGAAGGCTTTCTTATCTCTCCTTGCTATTCTTTGGAACTCTGCATTCAAATGGGAATATCTTTCCTTTTCTCCTTTGCTTTTCACTTCTCTTCTTTCCACAGCTATTTGTAAGGCCTCCTCAGACAGCCATTTTGCTTTTTTCATTTCATTTTCTTAGGGATGGTCTTGATCCCTGTCTCCTGTACAATGTCACGAACCTCCATCCATAGTTCATCAGGCACTCTGTGTATCAGATCTAGTCCCTTAAATCTATTTCTCACTTTCACTGTATAATCATAAGGGATTTGATTTAGGTCATACCTGAATGGTCTAGTGGTTTTCCCTACTTTCTTCAATTCCAGTCTGAATTTGGCAATAAGGAGTTCATGATCTGAGCCACAGTGCATTTCAAGGTTTTAATTCTAAACTTCTATGTACTTCACCTTCAGCTACTTTAATGCTTATCAGTTGAAACGAGTTGTCAGTAAAAATTATGATCACTATTTAAATCAATTAGATAAACATTATATACTAAAAATAAGGCTAAATATCATTCTTGAAAAGTGAAAGTGTTTAGTCTCTCAGTCATGTGTGACTCTTTGCAACCTCATGGACTACAGCCTACCAGGCTCCTCTGTTCATAGGATTCTTCAGGCAAGAATACTGGAGTGGGTAGCCATTCCCTTCTCCAGTGGATCTTCCTGAGCCAGGAATCAAACCTGTATCTCCTGCACTGCACGTGGATTCTTCATCATTTGAGTCATCAGGGAAGCCCCTATCATTCATTGAGACAAACTGAAATTCTCTAAAATTTTAGCCTTGAAAATATGTTCCTCTTGTGTGTGGTTAACCCAGCTAATTCATGGTGGCTTTCCACCTAAACTCTTTCTGTAACCTAAGATGACTAATCGCCTTAATCCAATTAGTTTAATTAATTGTACATATCTTAATTATTCTCTTTAGTTACCTAGTTATTATATATATGACATGAATATTAGGTTCTTTAGATTATTTCCTTTAAAAGGAGAAAGATTATAAAAGCAAAAAAAATGGATTATGTTATCTGGTTAAAAATGAGAAATTATACAGAGTGAAAGACATAAAAAGAAGAGAATGCAAAATGAAGTTGTTTTTAAATATATTAGAGTTCATAATCAAAAGTTTATTAGTAAAGCATTAGCTTAAATTTTTTATTCTATGAATGGTTATTAAGTAATTTCATTTGCCAGATATTGATCTAGGTACAGGGATTAAATCAGAAGTTTAATAAATGATAAACCAGGATTCTTGTCTTTGTGGTGGTTAAATTATTGTGGGCAGGGAGGATCAGTAAATCATTTTTAAAAGTTAATTACAAATTATGTTATGAGGTAATAAAGGCTACGGGTGAAAAATGTAGAGCAGAATATAGGCATATGAAATGCCAGAGAAAGAATGTATCAGGAAGAGTTTTATAGTTGGTAAGGGTTGACAGGGGCTTCCCAGGTGACTCTAGTGGTAAACATCTCCGCCAATGCAGGAGACTTAAGAGACATGGGTTCGAACCTTGGGTTGGGAAGATCCCCTGGAAGAGGGCATCCAGTATTCTTGCCTGGAGAATCCCATGAACAGAAGAGCCTGGAAGGCTACAGTACATGCGGTTGCACAAAGTTAGATACAACTGAAGTGACTTCACACACGCACGCACACACACACACACACACACACACACACACAGAATGGCTGACTATATTGAGAGTGTGACTTTGTAGCAAAAATTTGAAGGAGAAAGAAATTATATGTGTTTGTGTCCTGGGAGAAGAATACTTCAAGCAGTTAGCATGAAACAGCTCAAAAGCCTATGATTAGGATGTGTCTGGTACAGTAAGGACAGTGTGACCCAGATGGGAAGAGTAGGGGATAAAGATAGGTCATAGAAGACTAGATCATTCAAGCCCTTGGATGCCTTAATAAGGTCTTGGGATTTAACTAAGAGAGATTTGAGGAGCTATTAGACGTTTTGATGGAGACAGATACGCTATGGCTTATGTCTTAAGGAATCTCTGTGGCTGCTACACTGAAAATAGATTATGGGAGTAGAACATAGGAAGAAGCAAGAGAACCAGTTGGGACATGCACTGGTCAATTTTACGTGTAAACCTAGCTTGGTAGCACCTAGTTACTTATTCAAATACGAATCTCGGTGTGACTGTGAAGGTATTTTTATCAACGTGGATAACATGCACGATCAGTTGACTAACCGAGATATATACTTTCAGTCATGTGGGTGGGCCTCATCCAGTAAGTGCATGGTCTTAAGAACAAAAATTGAAGTTTCCGAGAGAAGAAGATTTCCTCAGTTGATAAAAGATCCACCTGCAATGCAGGAGATCCCGGTTTGATTCCTGGGTATGGAAGATCCACTGAAGAAGGAAGAGGCTACCCACTGCAGTATTCTTGGGCTTCCCTTGTGGCTCAGCTGGTAAAGCATTTACCTGCAATGTGGTAGACCTGGGTTCCATCCCTGAGTTGGGAAGATCCCATGGAGAAGGGAACAGTTACCCATTCCAATATTATGCCCTAGAGAATTCCATGGACAGACACGACTGAGCGACTTTCACTTCACATCAGAGTAGAAGAAGTTCTACTTCAAGACCACAGCATTAACTCCTGTCTGAGTTTACAGTGTGCAAGACTGTCCTACAAATTTTTGAACTTTCCAATCCTACAACTGTGTGAGCCAACTCCTTAAAATAAGTCTCTTCATCTTATCTGTGTCTATGAGTTTCCCAGGTGGTGCAGTGGTAAAGAATCTGCCTGCCAGTGCAGGAT
The DNA here is from genome assembly GCF_023091745.1 of Budorcas taxicolor. Classification (NCBI taxonomy): domain Eukaryota; kingdom Metazoa; phylum Chordata; class Mammalia; order Artiodactyla; family Bovidae; genus Budorcas; species Budorcas taxicolor. The sequence continues at coordinate 136,538,511 of NC_068914.1, read as the reverse complement.
ACATGAAGAGAGATATAAAGAGACATAAAGAGAGGAGGAAAAGGCAACCCACTCCAGTATTCTTGCCTGGAGAATCCCATGGACAGAGGAGCTTGGTGAGCTTCAGTCCATAGGGTTGTAAAAAGTCAGACATGACTGAGCACACACATAGACCATAGATCTATATATCTGTAGCTAAACACAATCAACAGGATACGTAGATTTATATATGATATATACAGCAAGTCCCCTACATATGAACATTTCCTTTCTAAGAGGGCATTCTTAAGTCCAATTTGTTCATAAGTCCAACAAAGTTAGGCTTAGGTTCCCAGCTAACACAATCGGCTACATAATACTGTACTGTAATAGGTTTATAATATTTTTCCCACAAATAACATATAAAAAGAAATACCAAAAGTAAAGAAAACATTTTAAATCTTACAGTACAGTACTTTGAAAAGTATAGTAGTACAGTGCAACAGCTAGCATACAGGGGCTGGCATCAAGTGAACGGGAAAGAAGAGTTACTGACTGGAGGAGGGATGAGCAGGTGGGAGATGGTAGAGCTGAAGGATCGTCAGTGATAGGAGTCAACTGGAGGGCAAGCTATCTCATCACCTGGTTCCACTGTCTCAATTATTTTCACTATTGTTTCTGTCTTTATCGCTTGGCACTTCTTGCCAAGACTAGCTACATCACCACTGCTTTTAATGCTTGCTTCTGGAAATCCAGAGCTTGAAATAAAGATACTGTACTGCTGTACAGTACTGTATGATAAAGCACACAAAAGTACAATCACTTGTAGAGGATTCATGCACATGACAAATGTATACCAAACATGTGCACTAACTTACGTGATTTTACATGCAAATGCATATCTGAATCTTTGAAAGTTCGTGACTTGAACGTTCATATGTAGGGGACTTAACTATACTTATACATGTTTGTGTATGTATATCTATAGATGTACATATATATGCTTTATATATGTACACACATACACACACACCTTATTGCTTCTGTTTCTCTAGATAATCCTGACAGAAAACAAGGCTGTTGCTATAATCCTTGTAAGACAAACTGGTGGCTGAGAACAGGTGTGGTAGTGAGAATCACCTGATTCTGCATTTATTTTACTGCCACTGATGTCTACAGAGTATCATCTTTAGAAGTAATTCATCTGAAGTCTGAAAACTATTACGACACGACAATTCCACTTTTTTTTTTTTAAGGGAGGGTAAAAGTTAGATGTCTGGGAATTTTCTAGACTGTAATTTGAAAGGCACTCAACCTCTACACAGAATTGGTGGCCCTATTCCCAACCCCGCCCCCCGCCCCCCCCCACCACTGCTGTGAAAGGGAAAGGGAGAAGGCTGAAGGTATAACCTAAGGGTGTCAACTGTTACTTATTGAACAAGAACCTGCACACACGATGTCAGTGATGTGATTAATCATCCTCTGGTCCAAAAAGAAGTTCGTTCATGCTGAAATTTTGATTTATGTGTGCTCTTGCATTATCTCCTAAACCCTAGCCACTTGCCAGCGTGCACACTCTAATGAGTTTGGTATTTGTGTAGGACTTTAGAAACATTAAATAATGAATCCCTCTAGAACATCTTCTTGGGTTACTACATCCTACTCAATTTCTAAGTGGAGAAAATACATATGATGCGTAATTTGAGTAAATCTTCACATCAAGTGGGTAGAGAAGTAAGGAATAATTAAATGTGTTCCAACATTATATTATAGAATAATTAAATGTGCCTCATAGAGCCCACTGGACACTACAGACCTAAACAACTAAAGATTTCAACTTTATCAAGGAAATTAGGAGAGTAGGCTAATTTTCAAAGGACTTCTTATTTACTAGAGTTAATATTATCTAATATTCCCTGTGGCTTAGCCATAATTCTCCAGCTAGCATGATGCTCTCTCACAAACTGGCCTCTTTTTAATGAATCATAATTTACATGTAATTGTAACTCTCTTCTTTACAATGGTAAGGTAATAAATTTTATAATTTTTTGTCCTTTTAAAAACTGTTTCTTTGACATGGAGTTAAAATTCATTGCTCTACTACTATGGTTAAATGCCTTGTAGCACTCATGTTTGACTCTGATCACCAACTACTACTAAACATATCTATGTGTCTGAAACTTTGCAAAGCTATGTCATAAACCAAAATGCTAACAGCAATAATCTATGTGAAGATGGCAGCTGCTGAGATATCAAAATAGATTTTCTCTAAAAAGCACCAAGTTTTTTCCACCTGCACCTTACAATGCAGAGAAAAGAAATTTACATAGTCATAGCAAGTATATGGTAAAGAACATGAGATTTTTACTAAGAAAAAATATACATCCTAAAACATATGCTGATCTGCACTAACCTGGTCTTCTCATGTTTGGTGATGAACAGAAATCAAGGCCCAATATTTCTGCAAATTAGACAGTTTTATATAATAATTTACCATATTAAGCAAGACCTCCAGGGGACTTTGTTCTTAGGGTCACTATGAGTGAAAACAAACAAACAGACAAACAAAAAGCCTAAACAACACAACTACTCATTTTTGAAGATGACTGCTAGAAAGGTTACCTTGAAACTAAATAGAAATGAGAAAAATTTTTTTAAGTAACTGAAAGAAGTTATGACTATGGGCATGGATTTGCAGCCAGCCTTATTGACATCAGCTGGAGGGGTGGGGCCAAGACACTTCAAGCTTTATCTTGGTTTGTGGTGCTCCTAGACTGGTAGTGCCCCCAGGTGCCCAACAGAAGCAAATGCAAATCCTCTAGAGTAAGACTCTATCTGTATTGTATTACTAGATCTTCAAAGAATTTCATGACTACAGTAATAATGGAAAAATAAAACTCCTGAGAGTCCCTTGGACTGCAAGGAGATCCAACCAGTCCATTTTAAAGGAGATCAGCCCTGGGTGTTCTTTGGAAGGACTGATGCTAAAGCTGAAACTCCAGTACTTTGGCCACCTCATACGAAGAATTGACTCATTGGAAAAGACTCTGATGCTGGGAGGGATTGGGGGCAGGAGGAGAAGGGGACGACAGAGGATGAGATGGCTGGACGGCTCGATGGACGTGAGTCTGAGTGAACTCCGGGAGTTGGTGATGGACAGGGAGGCCTGGTGTGCTGTGATTCACGGGGTCACAAAGAGTCGGACATAACTGAGCGATTGAACTGAACTGAACTGAAAACTAAGTAGGTACCAAAGAAGACATTTGGAAAGGAATCCAGAGGGGGGAAAAAATTACAATGATCTCAAGTGTTGGAAGCATCAAACATAAACCAGCATTTAAAAACTGTATTTACAAGATTTAAAGAAGAAAAATGGTAAGCTTTAAAATATCTTTAGGGTACAGGAGGAAACGGGCTTCCCGCGTGATTCAGTGCTAAAGAATCCACTAGACAATGCAAGAGATGCAGGAGACGTGGGTTCAGTCCCTGGGCTGGGAAGATTCCCTGGAGGAGGAAACGGAAACCACTCCAGTATTCTTGCCTGGAGAATCCCACGGACAGAGGAGCCTGGTGGGCTATAGTCTGTCCGTAGGGTCGCAAAGAGTCAGACACAACTGAGTGAGCACAGCAACAACAGCACAATACTTAAAAAATAAAGACTGCATTAGATTAAAAAAAGACTGCATGATGTTCACAAGAGTCACATCTAAAACATAGCCACAGAAAGACTGAAAGGAAAAGAACACACATAAAATAAAACTGATTTGGTTTTACTAATATCTGAACTAAACTGACCCTAAGATGAAAATGTTTCGATTAACACAAAATTTATTAAGATAAATATTAATTGTGAAAATATGAAAGAAATACAAGGAGAAATAGACAAATCATTAATCATAGCAGAAATTTTAAAATACTTTTTCAATAAATAGTAGGGAAAATAGAAAAAAAATCATATTTTGCTGTATTTAGTAGCTGGGGAATATATAGTCTTTTTAAGTACTATTGGAACAATTATGAATACTGACCTTTTTCTGGACCATGAATCAAATTTTATTAAATAGCTAAGGATGAAAATAATAACAAGCTAAATTAAATGGAAAAAAAAGATATCTGGAAGAATCTCCTTTTATTTGAAAATTAAGAATTTAACTTGGAAGTAATTGTTGTGTCAAAGAAGAAAATAGGAAAACATCAGCCAAATGATAACAATAATGAAAATTTTCGCTCATATTAAACTTTGCATTATAGAATGCAGCTAAAGTTCTACACAGAGGAAACAAATCACATGTAGGAGAGAGAAAGAGACTAATGAGCTAAATATCTATCTTATACAAGAGAAACAAAACAGGGAGAATAAAAAATAGAAACAGAAATTAATGCAATAGAAAATGTTCAATAAAGAACATTTAAAAAGCCAAAATTGTTTTATATCAAAAACTACTGTTAAATTGATGACCCCTTAGTGTCATCCTGCTTATTTAACTTATATGCAGAGTACATCATGAGAAATGCTGAGCTGGAGGAAGCACAAGCTGGAATCAACATTGCTGGGAGAAATATCAATAACCTCAGATATGCAGATGACACCACCCTTATGGCAGAAAGCAATGAAGAACTAAAGAGCCTCTTGATGAAAGTGAAAGAGAAGAGTGAAAAAGCTGGCTTAAAGCTCAACATTCAGAAAACTAAGATCATGGCATCTGGTCCCATCACTTCATGGGAAATAGATGGGGAAACAGTGGAAACGGTGTCAGACTTTATTTTTTGGGACTCCAAAATCACTGCAGATGGTGATTGCAGCTATGAAATTAAAAGACGCTTACTCCTTGGAAGGAAAGTTATGACCAACCTAGACAGCATATTAAAAAGCAGAGACATTACTTTGCCAACAAACGTCCGTCTAGTCAAGGCTATGGTTTTTCCAGTAGTTATGTATGAATGTGAGGGTTGGACTATAAAGAAAGCTGAGCATCGAAGAATTGATGCTTTTGATCTGTGGTGTTGGAGAGACTCTTGAGAGTCCCTTGGTCTGCAAGGAGATCCAACCAGTCCATTCTAAAGGAGATCAATCCTGAGTGTTCATTGGAAGGACTGATCCTGAAGCTGAAACTCCAATACTTTGGCCACCTGGTTGGAAGAACTGACTTATTTTCAGGATCTTTTCAGGATCTGAAAGGGAAAGACTGAAGGCAGGAGGACAAGGGGATGACAGAGGATGAGATGGCTGGATGACATCATTGAGTCAATGGAGATGAGTTTGGGCAAACTCCAGGAGTTGGTCATGGACAGGGAGGCCTGGTGTGCTGTGGTCTATGGGGTCACAAAGAGACACGACTGAGCAACTGAACTGAACTGCTTAAATTGATGACCCCTTAGATTAGTTTAACTATGACAAAAGAGAGGAGGCCCAAGTTGTTGCTGTTTAGCTGCTAAATCATGTCTGACTCTTTGGGATCCCAGGGACTATAACCTGCCAGGTCCCTCTGTCCATGGAATTCTCCAGGCAAGAATACTCGAGTAGGTTGCCATTTCCTTCTCCAGGGTATCTTCCTGACCCAGGGGTCAAACTGGCATCTTCTGCATCGGTAAGCGGACTATTTACCACTGAACCACCAGGGAAGCCCAGAGGCCCAAGTGAATAGTATCAAAAACAATGTGAAGACATTTTGCCCAATCCTATTGATACTAAAGAGATATTAATAGGATGATATAAACAACTTGCAGTAACAAGTTTACATCTTTAGATAAAGCAGATACATTTGGAAAAACAGAATCATCCAACAGTGATTCCAGAAGGAAAAGCTAAATAGTATTAATAAATACACAGATGCTAAGAAATTAAACCATTAATCAAAAGCCTTCCCATAAAGAAACTCCAGTTGCAAATGGCTTCTTAAATGGATTCTGCCAAATATTCAAAGAAGGAAATAATTCCATCTTCTCAAACTTTCAGAAAATAAAAGTAGAAATTACACCCTTCTGCACACAGTTGTATGACACTACTATAACCTTGAAAAAACACTGGCAAGAATATTTCAGGAAAACTTAAATAATGCCACTTTCACTCGTAAATATAGATGCAAATCTCCAACATGAAACATTAGATAATTAAATCCATATATTAATATATCTAAACAAGAATCCTGTATCTTCTTCTTGTAAAACCCAGGGGTGTACTGCAATTCAGTTGCGGTGCTTATCACCCAGAATTAGCACATACCTCCTATGTAGCTTCCGTGGTGGCTCAGATGGTAAAACGTCTGCCTACAATGCGGGAGACCTGGGTTCAATTCCTGGGTCGGGACGATCCTCGCGAGAAGGAAATGGTAATCCGCTCCAGTACCCTTGCCTGGAAAATCCCATGGACGGAGGAGCCTTGTATGCTACAGTCCATGGGGTCACAAAGAGTTGGACAGGACTAAGCAACTTCACTTTCACTTTCCTATGTGGCTCAGTGGTAAAGAATCTGCCTTCCAATGCAGCAGATGCAGGAGACGCGGGTTCCATCCTAGGATGGAAGATCCCCTGGAGGAGGAAATGGCAACTCACTCCACTATTCTTGTCTGGAAAATTCCATGGACAGATAAGTCTGGCGGGCAACAGTCCACAGGATTGCAGAGTACAACACGAGTGGGCAATTGAGCAGGAGCACGAGCTGCAGGTTTCAACAGCACAGTCGTCAACAAGACTACCGTGACTGCAGGCTCTGGCAATACTTTGGGAGGTCCCAGTGTCAAAGACAAAGACCACTGGGGTTCCCGGGGGAAAATAAGATGGCATCCAGGTGATAAGGTCTAACCTCTTCGTTTGCACTTCATCTGGGTTCACTTGCCTGTAAGGAGCCGTTTGCAGGGACCTTGTTCCCGACACAACGGATTAGAGTTCCCAGCTCTGAACCTCGGTGCTGCTGCTGCTGCTAACAAACTTCAGTCGTGTCCGACTCTGTGCAACCCCATAGACGGCAGCCCACCAGGCTTCCCCGTCCTTGGAATTCTCCAGGCAAGAACATTGGAGGGGGTTGCCATTTCCTTCTCCAATGCGTGAAAGTGAAAAGTGAAAGTGAAGTAGCTCAGTCGTGTCTGACCCTCAGCGACCCCATGAACTGCAGCCTTCCAGGCTCCTCCATCCATGGGATTTTCCGGGCAAGAATACTGGAGTGGGGTGCTATTGCAGGACACCCTAACTTGGCGGCATGTGCAGGAGCTCTGTTCTTCGCCTGGTTCAAGATGGCACGGGTGCGCGGACTGCAGAGATGCGTCTGCCTTGGAAGTCTGCGGCTTATGACCAGTGCGCCTGCGCCCAGACCCTGACGAGCCCCGCCCCTCCCTCCCGGAGGAGGAGATCCCTGCAAGGCAGCCTTGCTCACAGCCTTTGGGCACGCCGACTGTCTAAAGCACAAAGTTGCACATCTCCATTAAAAAAAAAAAAGAAAAAGACAACTTAATTTTATTTATTTACTTATCTGCACTGGGTCTTAGTTACCGCATGCAGGATCTTCGATATTCATTGCATAGCAGCAGAATCTTTAGTTGAGCTTGCGAAATCTTAGTTGTGGCGTGTAGGATTTAGTTCCTTTATCAGGGATCCAACCCAGGACCCGAGCATGGAGTCTTAGTCACTGAGCCACTAGGGGAGTCCCCTCCACTCATTGATTAAGCTTACCTTTGATTCTGCACTGAACTCAATCAATCTTATTCTATTGGAATAAGTGACACCAGGCAAGAGGACCCTTATTGGGAACGGACTTGAGAGTGTTGGTCACACCAGGTTTCCCAAACCCACACTTCTGACTGACTGGTTATAAATCCGGGAGTTTCCGCAAACCCTCCCAGGTCTGATAATTTGCTGCTGCTACTGCTGCTAAGCCGCTTCAGTCGTGTCCTACTCTGTGCGACCCCATAGTTGTCAGCCCACCAGGCTCCCCCATCCCTGGGATTCTCCAGGCAAGAATACTGGAGTGGGTTGCCATTTCTTCCTCCAATGCATATGATAATTTGCTAGAATGTCTCAAAGAATTCTTATAACAACAATTTCATTATGAAGTATACAGACCAGGGTCTTGCCTGGTGGCTCAGACAGTAAAGAATCTGCCTGCAATGCTGGTGGATACATGTTCCATCTCTAGGTCAGGAAGATTGACTGGAGAAGGGAATAGCAACCCACTCCAGTATTCTTGCCTGTATAATTCCATGAACAGAGGAGCCTGGTGGGCTACAATTCATTGCGTTGCAGAGTCAGACATGACTAAGTGAATAACACACACCTATAGATCAGAAGTGTAGTTAGTGAAGTGTAGTTGCTCAGTCGTGTCCGACTCTTTGAGACCCCACAGATTGTAGCCTACCAGGCTTATCTGTCCATGGGATTTTCCAGGAAATAGTACTGAGTGGATTGCCATTTCCTTCTCCAGGGGATCTTCCCAACCCAGGGCTCGAACCGGGTCTCCCACATTGCAGACAGACGCTTTACCGTCTGAGCCACCAGGGAAGTCTTAAAGGCCCAGCCAAATGAAGACACATATAGAGCAGGAGGGGAGGTTGTGTTTATCATTGAATTGATCAACATATTGATAATTTACTGCAATAGTAGACCAGAAGAGAAAAATCTAATTTTCTCAATAGGTGCAGCAGAAATGCATCTTCCATTCATACTAAGACTCTGTAAATGAGACATTAATAATAGTCACTGTAGATATTTCCCATCTCATGCTCAGGAGACATATCTGGTCATTAAATTCTCCAGTTTTCTGGAGATATTAATAATTCTCCAGTTTTTCATTGAACTTTTCTCCAGTTTTATTGAGATATTAGTATATTCAAGAGCAGAGACATTACTTTGCCGACTAAGGTCTGCCTAGTCAAGGCTATGGTTTTTCCTGTGGTCATGTATGGATGTGAGAGTTGGACTGTGAAGAAGGCTGAGCACCGAAGAATTGATGCATTTGAACTGTGGTGTTGGAGGAGACTCTTGAGGGTCCCTTGGACTGCAAGGAGATCCAACCAGTCCATTCTGAAGGAGATCAACCCTGGGATCTCTTTGGAAGGAATGATGCTAAAGCTGAAGCTCCAGTATTTTGGACACCTCATGCGAAGAGTTGACTCTTTGGAAAAGACTCTGATGCTGGGAGAGATTGGGTGCAGGAGGAGAAGGGGACGACAGAGGATGAGATGGCTGGATGGCATCACGGACTCGATGGACGTGAGTCTGCGTGAACTCTGGGAGATGGTGATGGATACGGAGGCCTGGCGTGCTGTGATTCATGGGGTCGCAAAGAGTCAGACACGACTGAGCGACTGAACTGAACTGAACTGATTGACATACAACATATGTAAGATGCAGGATGTGAAAATTTTATACACTTATGTATAATATTATAATGTAGGGCTTCCCTGGTGGTGCAGATGGTGAAGAATCTACCTGCCATGCAGCAGACCTGGGTTTGATCCCTGGGTTAGGAAGATCCCCTGGAGAAGGAAATGGCAACCCACTCCAGGATTCTTGCCTGGGGAATTCCATGGACAGAAGAGCCTGGCAGGCTAGGGTCTATGTGATCAAAAAGAGTAAGACATGACTGTGTCACTAACACTTCACTTATCACAATTAAGTTAGTGAATACTTTCATCCACTCACATATTCGCCATTGGTGTGTGTGCGGTGATAACTTTTAAGATCTTCTATCTTGAAACTTTGAAGTATATAATACAGTAGTGTTAATTACAGTCACTATGCAGTACACATTCCAGACCTTGTTAGCTGTATCATTTATAAGTCCTTTTTTAAAAATCAGTCTTTTCTTTCTGTTCTGTGTCTGGCCTTCGTTGTCTCTCATTGGACCTATTTGAACTGCCTTTTTGTTAAGTTATTTTCTTTACTATTGCTCATCTGCCATTTCTACCCCAAACTTTCTAATATTTAAATCTGTTTACTTTGCTCAATAGTTTTCATCAGATTTCCATGGTTTAGAGCATGAAATTTGATAGTTTGAGGCTCCCTATACCACTGGAACAATAATCTTCCCTCATATTAATTTTAAGTTAGAAATATCAAACTTCCAACTTCAAAAGTTGCCATGCCTACTCATCTTTTAGGAATTTTTAACAGTTAAATGCAATAAAAATTATGGCTTACATTTCCATAGCTTTTAGTCTGAGAGAGACATGCTCTAATTTGTATTACACTATTTTATTTTATAATAGAGAGTATTATTATAATCCCTTCTTTCCTTTTTTTTTTTCTTTAGCACAGTTTTAAGTTCACTGCAAAATTCAGAAAAGGTACAAATATTTCCCATATACCCTCTGTCCCAACATATATATAGCCTCCCCTCTTCTCAATGTCCCCCACCAGAGTGGGACATTTGTTACATCTAATGAACCTACTTTGATACACCATAATCCTCCAAAGTTCATATTTTACTTTAGAATTCACCTTTGACATTGCACATTCCAAGGCCTGGAAAAATGAGCAAAGATACGTATTATTATAATATCATAGAGACTATTTCAACTGCCCTACAAGTCTCATTGCTCTGCACACTTGACTCTTCTTTCTCCCTCTAACATCTGGCAATCACTGATTTTTTTAACTCTCACCATAGTTTGGCTTTTCCAGAATGTTATATAGTTGAAATCATTCAATATGCAGCCTTTCACGTTGACTTAAAGCAATAGGCTTACAGATTCTTCCATGTCTCTTTTTAGCTTTGAATAACATTCCGTTGTCTTGATGAACCACAGTGTGTTTATCTATTCACCTACTGAAAAACAGGGCTTCCCAGGTGGTGCTGTGGTAAAGAATCCACCTACTAGTGCAGAAGACACTGGAGACACAGGTTGGATGCCTTGGTCAGGAAGATCCCCTGTAGTAAGAAATGGCAACCCACTCCAGTATTCTTGCCTGGGGAATCCCAGGGACAGAAGACCCTAGTAGTCTACAGTCCAGGGACACAACTGAACAGGCATGTACTGAAAGACAAGTTGGTCATTTCCAAGTTATGGCAATTCTGAATAAAGATGTTATAACAGCCATGTACATGTTTATGTGTAGACACACATTTTCAGCTTCTTTGGATAAATACCAAGGAACACAATTGCTAGATCATATGGTAAGAGTATGTTTCAGTTCAGTCCTTCACTCGTCTCTGACTCATTGCGACTCCATGAACTGCAGCACGCCAGGCGTCCCTGTCCATCACCAACTCTCAGAGTTTGCTCAAACTCCTGTCCATCAAATTGGAGATGCCATCCAACCATCTCACCCTGTCATCCCCTTCTCCTCCTGCCTTCAATCTTTCCCAGAATCAGGTTTTTTTCCAATAAGTTAGCTCTTCCCATCAGGTGGCCGGAGTATTGGAGTTTCAGCTTCAGCATCAGTGCTTCCAATGAATATTCAGATCCTTTAGGACTGACTAGTTTGATCTTCTTGCAGTCCAAGGGACTCTTAAGAGTATTCTCCAACACCACAGTTCAAAAGCATCAGTTCTTTGGTGCTCAGCTTTGTAAGAAACTGCCAAACTGTTTTCCAAAGTAGCTATATCCCTTCCTTCTTGATGAGGCAACTGAGAACACATGATGTTGAGTCACTTTTTCTAACTAAAGGCAGACCTGGGATCAGAATTCAGTTCTTGTAACTGCTAGTTTACTGCTCCTTTAAATTGGAGTAACATTTTTATATGAATTTTGGCTCACAAAGTCATTCCTCAATAGTGACCAACCATTTTGGTCACTCTATGACAGTTTTTTTTTTAATTTTTAAATTTATATATACTTTTTCCCCTGTTCTTCCTGTCCTGTGTTCTTGGTTACTAGACATTTTCTCTTCCTTATCTCATTTGTCTATGCCTTTGTCAGAAGAATGATGAAATTATAGAAGATAGAGTCAGTTCTGTTCTTTCTCTTAGTCTGGGACTACAACATGGAATAGTTTATTTGTATCCACCTTGGAGAACTCATATGACTATGTTTATGGCTTATTGATAACTAAATAAGGTTATTTCTTTTTTATCAGACTTTCTATTTATTTCCTTATTTTTGGCTGTGCTGGATCTTCATTGCTACACGTGGGCTTTCTCTAGTTGCAGTGCATGGACTTCTCACTGTGGTGGCTTCTCCTGTTGCAGAGCACGGGTTCTAGACATGCGGGCTTCAGTAGATGCAGCACGTGGGCTCACTAGCTGCAGATCGCAGGTTCTAGAGTGCAGGCTCAGTAGTTGTGCACTCAGGCTTAGTCACCACATGGCGTGATTCAAAAGCAACACATTGAATTATCCAAGGAGTACATTAAGTAAACCTGGACTGCACATATTTTTAAATTGAAAGTATCAGAGTTAATTTACTGAAAACCCCCATGGGAAGTAACTATATGTCACAGGTGCCAAATTAGAAATCTCCAGGTTATAAGATCATAACCCCTAGAGGAATGTTTATCGGTATGTTTACTTAATATCTAACAGCATGTGCAATTTATTTATTAATATGCCTGTAGAATCTTCCCAGACTAGGCATCCAATCTGTTTTCCCTGTGGTGGCAGGCAGATTCACTTTTGAAAGCTTTATTTTCTTCTATCCTGTTTATGCTATAGTGTTACTCACTCAGTTGTATCTGACTCTTTGTGACTTCATGGACTGTAGCCTGCCAGGCTCCCCTGTCCATGGGATTTTCCAGGCAAAAATACTGGAGTGGGTTGCCATTCACTTCTCCAGGGGATCTTCCTTATCCAGGGATCGACCCCCCATTTCCTACATACTTAGGTACAGTTTGTTATCTTTAAATCTAGGAAGAGTTCATAATGCATGCCTGGTAAATATACCAAAGAGGATTAAGTTCATACTTGAAGGCAGTTTTCACTGGTGTCACTTTTCTAACCTAGCCTTTTTAATAGCATTTTAGCATTATCTATTTTAATAATCAATTAGCAGAATTTCCTTGCGTTGCTACTGAAATTTTTAAACATGTAGCTAGTCAACTTTTGAATTTTGATTGATTGCTTATTGACCAACGTATACAATATTTTAAAATCTTATGCACTTTAGTTATTTGCATGATTTAGTATTTTCAACAGCTGCTGCCAACTATTCACATCACAGATTGCTATATGTTCCAAATGATAGCAAAAAAGGGCTGACATGCCAATTGTAAACCTGTAACTTTGTTACAAAAGCAACACATTGAATCATCCAAGAAGTACATTAAGTAAACCTGGACTGCACATATTTTTAAATTGAAAATATCAGAATTAATTTACTGAAAACCCCCATGGGAAGTAACTATATGTCACAGGTGCCAAATTAGAAATCTCCAGGTTATAAGATCATAACCCCTAGAGGAATATTTATCAGTATGTTTACTTAATATCTAACAGCATGTGAAATTTATTTATTAATATGCCTGCAGGTTTTTCTCTAATCCCACTTCTCAAGATGCACACACATAGATAGAAAGCCAGGAGGGGGTGAATTGCCCTGGAACTGTTTCCATCTAAGCTGAAAAATATGGTTATAATGGGAAAAGCAAAAGTTGCTCTCCTTCTGACCTTGAACATTTATGCACATCCAAAGAAAAATATGTGGACAAATTCTAAGATCTACCTTTATGGCATCTTCCCTGCCATACCCTTAGTCCAATCTAAAGTGGACATTGATTGCACTGTCTTTGAGTATAACTTGTCTGTAGGCCTTATTTTATCATCCCTTCAATTATAGTTTATAGGTATCACTGTTATTTACTTTAGATGCTCTACATTGATAGAGATCTTGGTGTGATCATTTGTTTTAATACATGACACATAGCAAAGTGACTTTGTACATTGACATCTACCAAATATTTATTAAATGCATTGGATTTGAATTGAATTATATTTATGTATGTAAAAATTTAAACATGTAAACCAATGAGTAAGGTTAATGATATCAAAAAGGAAGAATAACAGTTTTTTAAACTGGCAAAGAAATACATTTCAGAAAGTTTTAGAATACAACTTTCTAAAGTACTTTCATTTTTCAAGAGAAGCTATGATACCTGATGGTATTAAACACATGGTTTTCTGATATCATTTTTGTCTATACAAAATAAAGTACACAAGTGAAGTGACTGTCTGGATAATTTAAACCAAAACATTTTTGCTTCAGTTTTTATGTGTTTTGAGTATAACTATTGATCTGACTTGAAATACCCAATGTAGCCGCTGTGTTATACTTCATTTAGCGTGTATGGACTTAACCATAATGAAAGAAATCTTCTTGAGGCCATAACAGCTAGACTGCATGCAATACTAATACCAGACATTTGCATAATGCCTTACACATCTCACAAAAGTGCTTTCACATCAATTATTTCATTAGGTCCTCAGATGCGTGTGTTGGGGCAAGCAAACTGTGAAATAGGTGGCAAATTATTATGACTCACATTTTATAGATATAAAATAGAGGGATACATTTTGTATGTTTCTTTCAAATACCTAAATACCTTGCAAAAAAGTCTCTTGCCTATAGAAATCTAGTTGCTTTAACATGAAGATAAATCTTGCTAAAAGTAAAGCCTATTTGTATACATTCGGGACTTGCTATTCACCTAATGTTGTCAAGTAGTGGGGAGTACAAATTAGACTTTTATAACTGTTAATTTCAAGATATTTGTAAATGTACCATGGGAATATATAAAAGAAACTTATGTGTTCTATAAGGGACTGAGAGTATGCACAGAAGAGATGGCATTTTGAATTGAATCTTAGAGGATGACTTCAACAATGAGAGAAATGATTAAGGCTGAAAATGACAGCTGTCAATGTAAAACTGCCCATCAGAGTTGACAGTCTGTAGCATGCTTTAGCTTCACAGTAAGTTACCTGGGAGAAAATTATGGAAAATACAACTAGAAAAATATCAGTGACCAGATTATGAGTAGTTTTGAATTCCAAACTAAAGATTTTGGCTCTGCTTGTATAGGCAATAAGGAAGGTTCTTTGTTTTTGTTTTGTTTTAGGGTAAAAATGCAGGAAACCTTAAACTGATAGGAGATGAAAAGGGAGTTGAGAAGGGAATCTTAGGCCAGTATTTTCCAAACACTTCAAAGGACACATACAAAATGTTAACATGTGCATGTGGGCCAAACTGACAAGGTTTCACCTGTGTGTGGGCTGCCATCTCCCTGAGACCTGCTCCTCCCAGCTTCCCTGAAGGCTGAGAGAATAACTGTAAGTTATCTCACTTGACTGTACTGGCTCCACCATCAAAGAGCCTTTTACTTCTGTTGGGAAATCGTACCTTCAGCAAAGGAACGAGGAAGAAGAGGTAAAGAGGACAAGACAAGGGATATAAAGAGACAAAATGAGAAAGGAAGCAAAAGTGTGGTATCATAAAGCCAGTGGTATCATGAGTCAAAGGAGAAGAAACATTTTTAAAAGGGAGAAAGCCAAAAAGAATTGACTGCTGTTTAAAAGTAGTCTTCAGTTCAGTTCAGTTCAGTTCAGTCACTCAGTCGTGTCCAACTGTTTGCGACCCCATGAACTGCAGCATGCCAGGCCTCCCTGTCCATCACCAGCTCCTGGAGTTCACCCAAACCCATGTCCACTGAGGCAGTGATGCCATCCAACCATCTCATCTTCTGTCATCCCCTTCTCCTCCTGCCCTCAATCTTTCCCAGCATCAGGGTCTTTTCAAATGAGTCAGCTCTTCGCATCAGGTGGCCAAAGTATTGGAGTTTCAGCTTCAACATCAGTCATGGGAGTTCAATTTTTATAGCCACTCTTGTATGAAAAGCAGTATGGAAGTTCTTCAAAAAATTAAAATGAACTACCATATGATCCAGCAATTCCATTCCTGGATATGTATCTGAAAGAGTTGAAATCAGTATCTCAACTAAATCAGGGATATCTGCACACTCATGTTCATTGCAGCATTATTCACAATAGCCAAGACTGGAAACAAGCCGAGTGTCCAACAATGGAAATATAGAGAAAAATGCTATATATATATATATATACACACATGCAGTATATGTACACACACACACACACAATGGAAGACTATGCAATCATGAGAAAGAAGGAAACATTGCTGTTTGTAACAACATGACTAGAGATAAGTTGGACACAGAAAAACAAATATTGTATGATCTTACTTATATGTGGAATCTAAAAAAGCTGAACTTATAAAAACAGAATAAAATGGTAGTTACCAGGGCCTTGGGAGTGGGGGAATTGGGAAGATGTTGTTTAAGGGTAAAAATTTACAACTAGTTGATACAGAGGTCCCGGAACTCTAATGCATAACATAGTGACTACAGTCAGCAATACTGTATTAGAAACTTTTTGGACATTAAGGAGATCAAACCAGTCACTCCTAAAGGACATCAACCCTGAATATTCATTCACTAAAGCTGAAGCACCAAAACTTTGGCCACCTGATGCAAAGAGCTGATTCATTGGAAAAGACCCTGATGCTGGGAAAGATTGAAGGCAGGAGGAGAAGGAGGTGACAGAGGATGAAATGGTTTGTATGGGTGTCACCAACTGGATGGACATGAGTTTGAGCAAACTCAACTCTGGATGATACTGAAGGGCAGAGAATCCTGGAGTAATGCAGTCCATGGGGTTACAAAGAGTCACACATAACAGCTATTGAACAGCAAAGAGAGTAAATCATAACTGTTCTTAACACAGAAAAGAAATGAAACTATGTGATATGATAAAGATGTCAGCTAATACTACTGCTGTAATCATATTGCAATATATACATGTATCAAACAAATGCCTTGCACACCTCAAACTTGCCCAATGTCACAGTCAATTATATCGCAATAAAACAAAGAGAAAAAAAAAGAAAAATCAAATTGTGTGGAAGCTAAGAGGACACAGGTTAGGACAATGTCATCCCTCTTTGCTTATTAGAGAGCAGTTTGAGAGAAAAAGAGGGCATGAAAGGCAGATTAAGTAGGGACTGGGAGGTAGAGAAGTGATGTGTACAGGTCACAGTTCTTATAAGAAGCTACTGGGGGAGGGCAAAGAGCAATAATCTGAAGAGAGGCAAAGGCTCATTGGGAAATTGAAGACTGGAGTATGTGTGTAGGACTGAGGACAGGAGAAAAAAGGAAGCAATTGATACAGCAAAATGTGGGCAAGTGAGAGAGAGTGGAATCAAATGCATGAGTAGAGAAATTAACCTTGGCATTGGTTAAAAATATATCTTTCTTTACTAGAAGTATTGATGGAGAGAGAGAGATTTTGAAGGGAAGAAATGTGAGAATGTTCTCACTCAATAGCTTTTGCTTTTTCTGTAAAGTAAAATGTGAGCAGGATGGTAATCATTCAACAATTCCTACTGGGGAAAAGGATAGTTGACAAGGTACAGTGAAGTTAGGGTCAGATGAATCTATCAGTCATGTTCTGAACATTGTGCCCAACAATATCCTAGGTGCTGTAAGGGATGTAAAATATGGATGACATAATGCTTGTCCTTGAAGGGAAACACACATACAAACATCTTTAAAAATAAGGAAATCTTTGCAAACTAAACTATTATTTGCTGCAAAGCACAAAAGCAATCTTATGGAAGAACTAGGGGAGCAGTGAAGAAGCTGAGAAAAGCTTCATGCATTATGTGGATAAACAGAGGATTCATTTTTAGAAAGAAGCAGAGACCAGAGTCAGGATGGCACACACGGCAGATAGTAGAGGAAGTGGGTGATGAGGAACACAACTGAATACTTCGGAAGGAACCAGAGTGCCTGTGGGGAGTATAAAGATGCATGAAGATCAGTTAGGTATTTACATGCAGGATGGAGGAGAGCATGGAGATAATAGAGGTAGAAACATAATAAACCAGGAAACTGTTGCAGCAAACCAGATGTGAGGCTATGAAGGAATAATGCCCATGCCAGAATGGGGAGAGAAAGGGATAAATCTGAGATACATTCTGACGGATGATTTGCTAAAATAATGTGACAGATTGGATATTGATTGGGAGGAAGCAAAGAATAAACTGTGTTTTTAAGTTTTCACTTCTGGGAGATAGAAAAATGATGTTAGTGCCAAAATGGAACATCTGGGAAAACAAGACTGTTCTGGGGTGAGGATGATGAGTTTCAGTTTGGGGCTTTTTGATGTTTAGGGGAATAGTAATGAAGATAGATGATAGGTATTTGTTGGACATTTCAAGTCTGTGATGGGAAAGTACAGGGACTTCTAATTTAAATTATCACCAAGAAGTCATCAATGAAGCTTTGGGAAAGAATCAACTCACCAGAGAAAGTGCTTGGAGACACACAGGATCAGAGAATTAAGACTTGAGTTTCAATCAGCATTTCCAGTTAAAACTGAAGAACAAGAAGCCAAGCCTGATAAGGAGGCAAAGCAAAGGATCAGAAAGTATGGGCAACTAATGAATCAACATGTTTTGAAACAGAGCAAGAAGAAAACCTCAATTTTGTTGCAGTCCTGAATATTCATTGGAAAGACTGGGGCTGAAGGTGAAGCTCCAATCCTTTGGCGACCTGATGCGAAGAACTGACTCACTGGAAAAGACCCTGATGCTGGGAAAGATTGAAGGCAAGAGGAGAAGGAGATGACAGAGGATGAGATGGTTGGATGGCATCACCGACTCAATGGGTATGAGTTTGAGCAAGCTCCGGGAGTTGGTGATGGACAGGGGAGCCTGGTATGCTGCAGTCCATAGGGTCGCAAAGAGTCGGACATGACTGAGGAACTGAACTGAACTGACAGGTCATGAAGAAATAGAATTGATAAAAATACCCTGAATCAGCAAAAGGAGATCATTTTAAACTTTTCAGCAATCAATTTCAGTGAAGCAATGGGAGAAGAAGAGAATGAAGGTATGAGGTAAACAGACAGTGATTATATGCTCAAATCTTTCCAAAGGAGAGCATGTTAGAATTTCTTAGAGTCTTGAGGAAGTGCTTTGTTGATCATCAGTGAAATTGATGGGGTGTTATACTAGACCCTGCTCACCCCTCAGCCATCTGGAGCAGCTCCATTTACATGTTTGTAAGTTTGTGTATGTGAGCACATGTGCCTGTGTGTAGGTGTCTTCACACACATATAGATTTAGGAGCTGCATATAATATTTTATTTGGAAAGGTGTGTGATGCTAAAATAAAACATAAAATTTAATAATCTTCTCTAGAAGTTTGGCAATCAAAAAGAGACCAATAATAGATGAGTGCTAAAGAAGATAGGGTAATTTTACAACAGGATATTAACTCCCAGTATTTAGAGAAAACTGGCTGTGGACTCATACATCTCTTATTTTAAATGTTGGCTCTATTTACCAACTGTGTGAGTGAGTTACTTGGGTTTCCCAGGTAGCTCATTGGTAAAGAATCTGCCTACCAATGCAGAAGACACAGGAAATGGAGGTTTGATCCCCGGATTGGGAAGTTCAGCTGGAGGAGGAAATTGCAACCCACTCTAGTACTCTTACCTGGAGAAGCCCATGGAGAGAGGAGCCAGGTGGGCTACAGTCCATAAAGAGTGTCCACAAAAAGTTGAATACAACTGAGCACACACGTGCATGAATTACACAGCCTCTCTTAACCTCAGTTCTCAGCTGTCTGAAACGTATACAGCGGTTCACTTTGTGGGGTGATTGTTAGGATGAGGTTGGAGTAGGCAAGGGGACCAATTTCTTTCATCTCTGATTTCCCATTTCAATGAATGTGATTTCCACAAACCACACACTGAGGTACATAGGAAATGAAACTTCATGTTCTGTAATTAATCTGAATCTCTGACTTGAGCTCCTATTTCAATTGATGGCAGAAATCTTAGCTGAGTCACTTCTAGGTGAACTCAAAAGCTCTGTGTATTCTCAGACATTTAATTTTTAAACCCAAGTAAATCCATGATTTACCTCCCCACACAGTCTGTCCAGGGTGGCATCTAAGGTCTCATGCATCTTCTTGGTTCTGAGCATCTAAGATCTCATGCGTCTTCTTGGTTCTGAACATCTAAGATCTCATGCATCTTCTTGGTTCTGAGTTGTCCTTGGTCCACTTGTTGTCGTTGGCATGCTTTGGGATTCGCCCTCTGCCTTCCTCCTGGAGCCCCTGTCATGCTCTGCATAGGCACTGGATGATGTGTAATGGGTCCTGCCTCATCTTCTGATGCTCATGAAACAAACCAAGCTTCACTGACTGCTGTGGCATCTTCTTACCTGGAGCAAGAATCCACTCTCTGTACACCAGCTATTTCAGCCAGCTAGAATATATTCATCTCTTCAGGGCCATGAGAAAATATGAGTCTCCCTTGGAGACCTATTGAGGTTTAGGGGGTTACCTTGAGCTCCTTCAGACCTGCCTGGCCCCTCAAGTATAGTCAGGATTGCACCAACTCTCAGATTCCCCCTAAGGTTTTTCTTTTTTTTTTTTCTAAGAAGTAATGTCCTTTCAGGCTACACTTTGGGAAATTCAGCTCTGGTCTTAAATTTACAAACCTAGCTGAGGTTTCTCTGCTTATATCTCCTGGAAAACAACAGGAAAGAGAGGCCATCTCACAGAGTCCTTTCAGAAACACTTTTGAACATATCAATGTTCAAAAGCTGTGTTCCTGCTCTCCTGCTGTGCCTTTTCCCCTCCTTTTCTCCTGCTTACAGCATGTAGTGGTGTTGTTCAGTTGCTAAGTGGTGCTTGACTCTGAGACCCCATGGACTGAGCCGACCAGGCTCCTCTGTCCATGCGATTTTCCAGGCAAGAATACTGGAGTGGGTTGCCATTTCCTTCTCCCGTGGATCTTCCCAACCCAGGGATCAAACTCATGTCTCCTGTACTGGCTGGCAGGTTCTTTACCACTGAGCTACCTGGGAAGCCCACAGTCTCTAGTGTGGATTGAGCAAAACTCTGCTTGCACTTGGTCACTGATATTTACAAAGCCTTTCTATGCACAGCTTGGATCTTCAGTAGATGAAATTCCTTGGATGTTTTGCTATCTTCTTGAAACCTGGTTTTTGATGGAGCTGGATGAGTAAGCTGGACAAAGTTCTGTCAAGCTGCTCTGGGGCTAAGACCAAGTTTAATGTCAAGTGATGGTGCTGAAGTCTTCTCCCAAGAATATTGTGCGATTTTGTTTTTTTCTGTTTGTTTTTAAATCAGGCTACACACATAGTCATGGTTAAAGGAGGAAATGGATTAATTTAGATCATATAGGTTTGCAAGGTAGTTAGGTCAACATTACGGCAGCCTAGGCCATCCTGCCCACTTGGTTTTATTGCCTAGGTGTAATATGGCCCCTGTGTCAACATTTTCAGCACAGATATGCTAATTAGGTTGCTCAGCAGTCATTAAAAATGGAACAGCCCTACTGGACAGATTTTAATTCATGCAGTTTCCTGGTACAGTCATTTGATAACCAGGACAGCTAAGAAAACTGCCCTGTCAGCTAACCTCAGAAAGGGGCACAGAAACTAGTATCTATTCTACTCCCCAAATTGTGATGATATATTACTTATTTGGTTTGTGAAAACCTACCAACACCCACACAGACACACATACACTCCTCACATGTTTAAACAACATAGAGTTACCATTCCTTATGGCGGCAGAGACCTCAGAGTAACTCACTTGTGGGTTCAGCTTTCATTCTAGTTGTCTGAAAAGTTTGCCCTGCAGGATTTCCAGTTGACTAGGATCAAAGCCTGCATATCAATAACTTCAGATATGGAGATGACACCACCCTTATGGCAGAAAGCGAAGAGTCTCTTGAGGAAAGTGAAAGAGGAAAGTGAAAAAGTTGGCTTAAAACTCAATGTTCAGAAAACTAAGATCATGGCATCTGGGCCCATCACTTCATGGGAAATAGATGGGGAAACAGTGGAAACAGTGGCAGACTTTATTTTGGGGGGCTCCAAAATCATTGCGGATGGTGACTGTAGCCATGAAACTAAAAGGCACTTGTTCCTTGGAAGAAAAGTTATAACCAACCTAGACAGCATATTACAAAGCAGAAATATTACTTTGCCAACAAAGGTCTATCTAGTCAAGGCTATGATTTTTCCAGTAGTCATGTATGGATGTGAGAGTTGGACTATAAAGAAAGCTGAGCATGGAAGAACTGATGCTTTTCAACTGTGGTGTTGGAGAAGACTCTTGAGAGTCCCTTGGAAATCCTAAAGGAAATCAATCCTAAATATTCATTGGAAGGACTGATGTTGAAGCTGAAACTCCAATACTTTGGCCACCTGATGCAAAGAACTAACTTATTTGAAAAGACCCTAATGCTGGAAAAGATTGAAGACAGGAGGAGAAGGGGACAACAGAGGATGAGATGGTTGGATGGCATCACTGACTCAATAGACATGAGCTTGAGCAAGCTCCAGGAGTTGGTGATGGACTGGGAGGCCTGGTGTGCTGCAGTCCATGGGGTCACAAAGAGTCAGACATGACTGGGTGACTGAACTGAACTGAACTGAACGATCAAAGACCTCTCTTGCACCACACATTTTCTAAGCCACACTGTTTGCTGAATTGTTCTCTTTTTTCTGTCTCTCTTTTTTGGGACTGATTCAAAGACTAACTCAATAGCTTTCATATTTGCCCATAACTGTAATTTTTCAGGGGCTTCCTTGATGGCTCACTGAGTAAAGAATCCCTTGCAATGCAGGAGAAACAGGAGAGGCAGGTTTAATCTTGGGTTGGGAAGATCCCCTGGAGGAGGAAATGGCAAACCACTCCAGTATTCTTGTCTGAAAAATCCCATGGACAGAGAAGCACCTGGCGAGATACAGTCCAAAAGGTTGCAAACAAATCGGACATGATTGAGCAACTAACTACACTTAATTTGTCTAGAATTCATACTAACTAAACTAAATCTATAATACCTTGTTTATTAGACATGGATCAAATTAGAAGTTTTTAAACTAGTTGTAATATTGCCGCATTAAGACTTTCAGTACTCACTCTCTTTATTGTCCCAGAATTTTGAGAAAATACTGCCATCACCTCCCTAGGATTTTTCTTTTGGAGAACCTGTGCATTTAAATGCATATGTTTTAGTGTCTTTGGATAATGTAAAGTTTTTTCTAAGTCATTGATATAAAGGCCACAAGCCTGAGTATGTTTAAGCATTGAAGATAAAGCAATAGAAGAAATAAAAGACACTGAGATTAAGCCTTGTCCCAAAAGAATTGTGGAGACACACACTCTAGTTCTCAGATAAGTAGGTTCATTTTTCACAAGAAAGAAGTTTTCCCTTCTATAAATGTGAGGAAGAGTGAAAGACCAGAAAAAAAAAAAAAAATAGAAAATCAAATTTGAAGTAAATCCAGAGTACAGAGGACTCACGGGATAGTTTCACTTTCATCTCAGAAACATGAGAGAGAAATCAGCATGAGCTTTGGTGTCAAACTGAAACATTTTTTATTTGACATGATGCAAATGAGAACTGAAACCACCAGGATTTCCTGCCCATGTGTTAAACAACAGTGAACAAGTAAAAGTAATTTAATTATGTTGAAATAAGCCCTTATTTTAACAAGGGAAACTAAGCCCTTGCCTTAAATGCTTATGTACCAAAACTAACAGTTTGGTCATCAAGACTCCATTCAGCAGTGTTTCCTTGCCATTCCTGCCCATTCAATGGCACAACATCATAAATTCAACCCAGTTCCAATCAGGTAACTACTTTTCAAAATAGTTGCCTTGAAATTGCCCAAACCAGACCCTAAAAACCTATAACTATCTTTCTTTTAAATCCACTTTTGAAGGTGCAGCCACAATTCTGTCAAACTGATGTTAGCCTTTTCTGCAGTAGATCTAAGAAACTTCAATTTGCTTTATCAACAGGTTCATCTCAAGGTCTTTTAGATGGCTGCTGGTCAACCCAAAATGGGTTTTCATTGCTCCTTTTCATAACTAAATGTAACTCATTTAACTGATTCCACATATAAAATTTATAGACCCGATATTTTCCCTAATAATACCTACATATATGGATTTCATAGTAGTGCAAATAGAAGTCAAGAATAAAGCAGCAATGCATTTATGAATAATGCTCAAATGTTCTTAATTTACTCTCAAGTCTTGTAAAGTGTGTGTTATGAACTACATACGTCTAAATCTCCTTAATAGGGTGTTGTCTGATCTTTCCTTTCTTTGTAACCTTGGGTGGTTTGCTTTTCTTCTCAGAGCTTGGATTTCTTCTTCAGTAAAATGGGGTTCATTACTATACCACAAAGTTATTGGCAGAATTAAAGGGGTCCATGTAGGTAGAGAGCCTAGAATAATCTCTAGTATATGGTACAAATACAATGTGTTGGTTCCATTCTTCTTTTTGTATATTTCCTTCTTGAAATTTGGAAGTTTGCCATATGTTGACAAAAAGTATAACTTGTTCTCATTTGTCTATATTGCTGAACAGAGAATCTAGGAAAATGAAGTCTCTGCATGTCTCCACCACCCAGCAAATATTCTAATGTCCTTAAGATTATTTTCACATTGAGAGAGGAAGGCAGTGTCTCAGTGACTGAGAGAAAACCATAAAATGCCCCAAGGCTCCTTAACTACTGGGAAGTAGAAGCTCTACCTTTTCATTTAGTTGGGAGCTCCAGAGTTTATTAATTTTTTTCCAGTAGTTGATCTTTCTATCACATCTTTTCCTATTGTATGTAGTATTTTTTAGTAAATACTGAGAATTTGGGTGACAAATGACTTGTACAAATTTCAAAAATTCCAATTAAGTACTGTACCTATTCCTGAATGTAAATTATAATTCTTCTTATGCTTGATGTTCAAGGGGTTAAAAGCGGAATCATAAGGGAAAAACTAGAGGTTGCCATATTTTTGTATCCAAGTTTTGAAATGTTTTCTTAGCTGGAATTTCCCTTTCTTTCCCTCTCTGTTCATTTGTATCCATCTGCTTCTCTCTCTCAAACACATCTGTGTCTGCACATAAACATAAACATACACACACACACACACACACACACACACACACCTGGCTTTCTTCCCTTTCGTGCTTTCATGTCACTGACTTTTACAGAATCTACGCTTAGGCAGTCTGGACAGCAGCAATCTAAAGACAGATTCCATCAAGCTCGTATCTGTTAGAACCTGCAGTGCTTGCATTTGGATTCGATATCTAACAATAATGTGGTATTTTATAAACATTAGTGAGGATGATTTTGCACTGGTCAGCAAAGGTAAAAAAAATAGGTGCTTTGGGAAAACAAATAAAAAAGGAATTGGATCTGTCTCAATAAATTGCACAAATTGTAAATATCCCAAAGATGCAGCCGCTTACTCTGGCATAGGAAAATAAAGCTGACAATTACGCTTTAGAATGAATAGGTGAGTAATATGATGGCTAAAAAATTTCCTTTACCATTGTTCTTCTATTAAGTGCAGCAGTGTATTTGTTTATTAAATGCAGTTTCTGTCCTATCTGTCCGTTCAGTTCTTCAGATATTATTTTTATAATGCCAATGAAGATTTACAGTCAAGTCATGATCCTTTTCTATTCTGGTTTGGATCTGCAGATACACTTGTTCCATCAAGTTAAACATAATTATAGAATAATCTTTCACAAATATTATAGCTAATAACATTAGGGCCTTTACACATTCTGGTCCTTCATTTATGCACATTAAAATTTCATTTGAAATGAAAGAACTCTGAAGGTTTGAATATCTTTTTAAAACATCATATGTGGTTTCTAGCATTGTGTGCATCAAAACCTCAGAATTGGCCATGTTTGGTCAGGATTACATGACCTGGACAAAGTCAGAAGCAACTTGAAAGAAATGATTTCTGGCTGTAGCAAAGCAAACCTTAGTTTGATTATGAGCTAAACATTCCTCTTTGGTTTTAAAGATCAGAACTTGATATTTTACTCAAGCTATGGTCTGAACAGAGTTTTGTTTAGTGGGAAAAATGATTGTCCTTTTAAGTTTTACAAGTACATGTTGTAATGCCGAAGACTCAACGTGTAGGAATTTGCCATGACAAAATCGACAATTCAGGGCATTGTTTTGACATGAATTAACATAAATATCACATCAGACAATTTTTAGTTTCTTCACTGAATGTAGAGTCCTAGAATTTTGCTGCTTATATTAATTTTAGCACTCATGGAAACTAGAAATCCTCATGAGTTTATTTACCATTGTATAAATTCCAGTGAATGTGACTGTATGAAGTAAATTTAATGCTGTATTTTGAAGGACTGGCCCTTATTTTTAAATACTTTCCAACATTTAATCTACATCAACCTTTTTTATTTTTTTATGTAATCACTTTTCATTAACTGCTATGAAACAAGTTCTCATAAACCAAGAAGACATGCTGTTCTGTTGTGTAACCATGGGTAAGAAAGATGATAGAACTTCGTACTGAAGAAATGTGGTCTGTTTGATTACAATATTATCTTTTTCTTTGGCTTTAAAAATAATGTTCTCAGAATTAAAACAAAACCTAACAGACTTTGTACAACTCTGATTGTTAATATTAGGTTGGTTAAAGTTTCAGTAGATGTATTACTTTAGAACATTTTGGCATTTATAGAAGTAATTTTATTAAATGTGTGAGACTAGATATGTTTCAAGATTCACAGCTATATTCATAATTAAAATCAATGGATAATTAAAGTTAATGCACTCCTTCACTCTCTTTTTAAAAAATATTTATTTCTACAAAACAAGAGCCAACTGTATTTCTCTAAAAATATCCTATAGTGGCTTTGCAAATTAGTCAATGAATTTTAACAGGGTATGCTCTGACTTTGATCTTTTGTGCTGTCTAAATGGGCAAAGGTTTATGTTTCCTGCCTATTGTTCTGAGCTATATTTCCATATTCTTCGGGGCACACTGATTTTGTATTGTCAAGTGACAGCATCAAAACATCACTCCCAACTTTCTGCACTTAATTGTAATACCATTTATTGATAAATGATGGTGTATCTGTCCTCTATTACTGAGAATAGTCCTCATATTCCTCAAGTCAAGAAGATCCCCTGAAGAAGGAAATGTCAACCCACTCCAGTATTCTTGCCTGGGAAATCCGATGGCCAGAGGATTCTGGTGGACTACAGTCCAAGAGGTCACAAAAGAGCTGGACACAGCTCAGTGACTAAACAACAACAATTATCAATTATGTACCTAATTCTCTTTCAGTGATAGGATCACCTATTTTGAACTTGTCAGAACCTTCTCAAGAATAAATAAATAAATAAAGGCTTCCCTGGTGGCTCAGATGGTAAAGCGTCTGCCTGCATCGTGGGAGACCTGGGTTCGATCCCTGGGTCAGGAAGATGCCCTGGAGAAGGAAATGGCAACCCACTCCAGTACTCTTGCCTGGAAAATTTCATGGATGGAGGAGTCTGGTGGGCTACAGTCCATGGGGCCGCAAAGAGTCGGACACGACTGAGCGACTTCACTTTCACTTTCTCAAAAATAAGTAAGATTCATATAGTACAATAGAAATTCTCCTTCCTCCTCCTGGAATCTGTCTCAGCTTTTTTCCTTAAAACTATACTTCCTGCCTACTTCCAGCTGTGAATAAACATGGACATAGATAAGCATTGTTGATGCATGACCTTTGCCCACTTGTGATGGTAGATAGATGACACTGCATTGAGCAAATGAAGAAACTGCTGCTTGGATCAGCACTCACTTAAGAGGAAAGATCATTTCTCCTTTCTTGCTATTTAGCCAAGCATTTACTGTGGGGATTTCCAAAGACCCAGTATTAGGGTTTCTGTCAAAAAGTTGACGGTCATACACACATATCTTGAAAGCAAATAGTTTGAAGTCAAAGGGCATAACTCATTGCATTTATTCCATACATGTTGTTAATTTAAGGTGCACTTTCTATCTCGAAAGGTCAGGAAATATCAATTTGATAGCTCATTCTTGTTCTACCTAATATTTTCTTTACTTTACATGCAAACACATCCAAGAGCCCAAAAGAGGCAAAGGAAAAATCATGTAAATTGCCTGATCTTTGTTCAGTGCAAAAGCTGAATTTAGCAGCTCTGCTCAACCAGCTCCCAGAGAAATCAAACATCGCAGAAAGTTTTGCCTTGCTGAATGGCCTTTCTGAGCTTATTTTGAACAACTGAAGATGTAAAAGAGCCATAAGGACAAAAGCAGAGATCATATTCCCTGGTAATACAAATTTCTTATCTTGAGATCTCCCCCAGTAGCATGCTGGTCATTGGGTTCCTCCTGGCTTGGGAAAGCAAATTGTGAACATCCTTTTCTGAATCCAGTGATATTATGCTGGTGACATAAAATTAGGGTGGTGGGAATATGTACACAAAAGATATTGGCAAATGGTAATATCAAGGAAATGATTTTTTCCTTAAGGACCCAGTTGTTGAATATTTACCAGAATATCATGGGTTATCTCTCTAATTAATTTGAGTTTACTGATTATTTTAATTGATTGCATTATATTTATGACTAATGATTTGATATTTAATTGTATTTAATTGTATTTAATAGTGGAAGAAGATACTTAAGCATTGTCTCATAGTGTATGGATATTTTCCTTCGCTTAAGTGGCATCACTCCTTTCCTATCTTTTTGCACCTCACGTTTCTCACTTAATAATCTATCTTGGGAGATCTTCCTAAGTCAGCACACACAGATCTACTTCATTTTGTGTTAACAACCACATTACACTCCATTGAATAGCTTCACCAAAGTTTATTTACCCAGGTCCCTTAAGTTGAACAAAATAGCTAGTTTCCAGTTTTTAGCTATTATAAAGAATGCTGTGTTGACCACATTTTTTCAGACTCTACTTTTGTAAGCCACTTTTATATACCCAGAGAAGTGAAAATGCTGAGTTAAAATGTAGGGGGCATTTTATGTTTTGATAGATATTGTTAATTTGAGGTCCTTAAAGTCTGAGTACAATTTGGCATCATTTAAAGTATCATTTAAAATGGTAACTCATGAAAATATAGGCAGAACACTCTCTGACACAAATCATAGCAAGATCCTCTATGACCCACCTCCCAGAATAATGGAAATAAAATAAAAAATAAATGTGATCTAATTAAACTTAAAAGCTTTTGAACAATGAAGGAAACTATAAGCAACGTGAAAAGGCAGCCATCAGAAAGGGACAAAATAATAGCAAACAAAACAACTGGCAAAGAATTAATCTCAAAAATATATAAGCAACACCTGCAGCTCAATTCCAGAAAAATAAAAGAGCCAATCAAAAAATGGGCCAAAAAATCAAACAGACATTTCTTCGAAGAAGACATACAGATGGCTAACAAATACATGAAAAGATTCTCAGCATCATTCATTATTAGAGAAATGCAGATCAAAACCACAATGAGATACCATCTCATGCCAGTTAGAATGGCTGCTATCCAAAAGTCTACAAAGCAATAAATGCTAGAGAGGGTGTGGAGAAAAGGGAACCCTCTTACACTGTTGGTGGGAATGCAAGCTAGTACAGCCACTATGGAGAACAGTGTGGAGATTCCTTAAAAAACTGGAAATAGAACTGCCTTATGACCCAGCAATCCCACTGCTGGGAATACACACTGAGGAAATCAGAATTGAAAGAGACATAAGTACCTCAGTGTTCATTGCAGCATTGTTTACAAAAGCTAGGACATGGAAGCAACCTAGATGTCTGTTGGCAGATGAATGGATAAGGAAGTTGTGGTGCATATACAAATGGGATGTTACTCAGGTATAAAAAAGAATGCATTTGAGTCGGTTCTAATGAGGTGGACAAAACTGGAGCCTATTATACAGAGTGAAGTACATCAGAAAGAAAAACACCAATACAGTATATTAATGCATATATATGGAATTTAGAAAGACAGTAATGATAACTCTGTATGTGAGACAGCAAAAGAGACACAGATGTAAAAACAGACTTTTGGACTGTGTGGGAGAAGGCAAGGATGGGACCATATGAGAGAATAGCATGAAACATGTGTATTACCATATGTAAAATAGATGATCAGTGCAAGTTTGATACACAAAGCAGAGCATGCAAGGCTGGTGCTCTGGGACAACCCAGAGGGATGGGGTGGGGAGGGAGGTGGGTTTAGAATGATAGGACACATGTACACCTGAGGCTGATTCATGTCGATGTATGGCAAAAACCACCACAATATTGTAAAGTAATTAGCCTCCAATTGAAACAAACAAACAAACAAACAAACTAGGACTATAACTGCCATATGACCCAGCAATCCCACAGTTGGGCATACACACAGAGGAAACCAGAATTGAAAGAGATACAGGTACCCCAATGTTCATTGCAACACTATTTACAATAGCTAGGACATGGAAGCAACCTAGATGTTTATTGATAGGTGAATGGATAAAGAAGTTGTGGTACGTATACATGATGGAATATTACTCACCTATAAAAAGGATTGCATTTGAATCTGTTCTAATGAGGTAGGTGAACCTGGAGACTATCATACAGAATGAAGTGAGTCAGAAAGAGACAAACACTGTGTATTAATGCATATATATGGAATTTAGAAAGATGGTACTGACAATCGTACATGCAGGGCAGCAAAGGAGACATAGATATAAAGAACAGACTTTTGGACTCAGTGGGAGAAGGCAAAGGTGGGATGATTTGAGAGAATAGCACTGAAACAAGTACATTATCATATGGAAAATAGATGAGCAGTGTAAGCTCAAGGCATGAAGTAGGACACCCAAAGCCAGTGCTCTGAGACAACCCAGAGTGATAGGGTGGGGATGGAGGTGGGGGAGGGCAAGATACGGGAGGACACATGCATGTCTGTGACCAATTCATGTTGATGTACAGCAAAAACCATCACAATATTGTAACATAATTATCCTCCAATTGAAACCAATCAATTAATTGAAGAAAAAAAAGGTAACTCTTCTCTTCTTCTCCTCTCCACATCCCACCCCTCCCCACACCTTATTTTTCTTTAATGGTAGGCTAGATCAGATTTGAGAATGCACCATCAGTCATGCAATTTTCATCCTTTCAAAAGTATATCTCCAGTAGGAGAATAAAATAACAAAGATAAAAATGTCAGTGTTCTTTTAAATTTCAGCAAATAATTATGAAGTGCTTACCTATGCTTAAAAAGGCTTCCTTGGTAGCTCAGTCAGTAAAGAATCTGTCTGCAATGCAGGAGACTGCCTGCAATGCCAGAGAGGCAGGTTTGATCCCGGGTCAGGAAAATCCCCTGGAGAAGGAAATGGCTATTCAGACTACTGTATTCCTGCATGGGAAATCCCACACACAGAGGAACCTCGTGGGCTACAGTCTATGGGGTCGCAAAGCATCAGACATGACATGTTTGAGTGACTAAGGCTCATTCATGCTTATAAAATTCTGAGTACACAGCAGACTTTAAAAGTCAGATCTGTTCTCTGACCTCACATAGCTCACATTCTCATAGAAAAGCTAAAACAGAGTCAAATATATTTGGCAATCAATCCATCCAGATATGTGTTAGGCCATTCCTTTTGCAGTGCCCTGGTCTACTTTTCTAAGCTCCTTTTATTAAAAAAAAAATTTTTTTTTTTTAAATTTTGACTGTGCTGGGTTTTCTCTAGTTGTGGCATGCAGGCTTAGTTGGCTCTGCAGCATGCGGAATCTTAGTTCCCCTACCAGGAATCAGATCTGTGTCCCCTGTCCTGGAAGGTGGATGCTCAAGCACCGGACCACCAGAAAAGTCCCCTAAGTGCCTTTTAAACCAGTTATTCTTGGATATGATCCCATCCTTCACCATTCTGGGAATTGTCTTTTACTCTTTTATGTATTGCATCTCATTTTCCTTTTTCTTAGCTTTCCCCCCTTATTTTTGATGCAGCATATCTTCCTATAGCTTCTTGAAAAAGGAGCATGGAAAGTACATTTTTTGACACTTAGCTTTATTAAGATGTTATTTTTCTCCCCTCATACTTTCTAAATCCTAGCTTGGTTAAGTTTTCTGGTTGGAAATCAATTTCTCTTTTAATTTTACAGAATCTAATATTTTCTAGATTTTGTTGTTGCTGTTGATCCATCTGGGTAGCACAGGACCTGTATTTTCTCTCCTAAAGTTTGAAGACAGATTTCCTTATCCTATGTATTCTTCAATAAAAGTGAAATATTTTAGAGTGATTTTCTTTTAAAAAAAAATTATTTTTAGTAGGTTATTTCAATCTGTCAACTCCTATCTTTCCATTCTAGGAGTCGGAGGACAAAGAGAGGGTCAAAGCAGCAGTATTCTTTAGTGTAGGCAAT
This sequence comes from Budorcas taxicolor, assembly GCF_023091745.1. Lineage (NCBI taxonomy): Eukaryota > Metazoa > Chordata > Mammalia > Artiodactyla > Bovidae > Budorcas > Budorcas taxicolor. The sequence goes on along the minus strand of NC_068914.1, from coordinate 136,506,350 downwards.
AAGGAACTATCTGAAAAGAATTTAAAAATAATACTCTTCTTCGATTACCACGTGTCAGAAATTCTCCCTCTAAATCTATTATCACTTTAAGAAAAATTACTGGCTGGCATTGTTGAGTTTTGATAATATACATGTAACTTTCAAATTAGCACATTTGCATTACTTATTCTATACTAAATGTATTTTGCATGGAGATTAACGTGGAGAATGTCTAGTTATAGAGTTAGTCCCATCCTTCTAATTTGTGTCAACATAGCTACACTCATTCATTTTGAGAATAAGTTTCTAAGGGTTCAGAATTATTTGACTTCTCTGTGGGTGTAGCTTCTGCTTTGAGCCCCTACTGTACTACTTAAGTCTGTATTTAAATAATAAATGCAAAATTGCACTGCATAAGTCTGTATTTAAATAGATGCAAAATAAATAATGATAGCATAGTGGTTGTAAACATGAAGAACTGGAACCTGAATTATTTCAATGCTGTCATTCTGTGGGACCACTGGTATTTTTACTTTTAAGTTTTGTTATTGTTTTGGCTATGCCACGCTGCATGCAGGATCTTAGTTCCCCAAGCAGGGATTGAACCTGCATCCCCTGCAATGGAAGCGCAGAATCTTAACCACTGGACCACGAGGGAAGTCCCCACCACTGGATTTTTAATTTGGAATTTAAATTTTTTTTAAATGAAGTAGAGTGCCAGTTGTGAGGTACAATATTTTTTCTTTGAAAGTATAGGTTTAATTCATTTATAATATTTTATTAAGTGTAAATAATGTCTCATAAGTTGATATTTATTCCTTTTAAATTGTTATTTATGTTGAAGCAAAATGAATGAAGAAAAAAATTACTATTATATGACTTTTACAAAATAAATATATTGATTAACATAAGATGATTAAAATGATCTGTATTAGGTGTTGGATAAAATAGATATGTTTTATATAGTTTTAAATAGTTTCATATATTTTCATTGAACTTTCTTCACTTCTATTCTCTGTCTTTTTGTAACTGCTCTTATTTAGATGTGGGAGCTCCTGGGTTTATCCTCTAATTTTCTTTCCTTTGCTCTTATATGTTCTTTCTTTTTTCCTTTCATTCATTTTCAGAGAGATTTCTTCAGCTTGCTATTCCTTTCTTTGATTTTTAAATTTTCTACCATCAAATTATTAATTTTCAAAAGCTCTTTCTTGTTGTCTGAATTTATTTTCTTAATGGCATACTCTTTTTGCTTTATGGAAGCTTAAATACATATATGCATTCATATTATATATGTTGTATAATTATATATGTTATATAAGTTAGTTGCTCGGTCGTGCCTGACTCCTTGTGACTGACCCCATGGACTGCAGTCTACCAGGCTCCTCTGTCCATGAGATTTTCCAGGCAAGGATACTGGAGTGGGTTACCATTTCATTCTCCAGAGGATCTTCCCCACCCGGGGATCAAACCTGGGTCTCCGCCACTGCAGGCAGATTCTTTACTGACTGAGTTACAAGGGAAGCCCATATATGTTGTATACATATATACAAATATGTATATATACATATTAACCAGTCTAAAATTAATAATTACTAATTTTTCTTTTACGTTTTCTTCTACTCCCTATATTGTTATCTATTCCATTAGCAATTGTTTGAGACAATCTGTTTGGTCTTCTTTTTCTTAGTAGGTTTGGCGTTTCCCTAAAGTGTAGTGATCCTTCTTTGTCTGTTTATGTTTAGGTTGAAATACTCAAAAGCTAATTTTAAAGTCAGCATGCATGGCTGAAACTTATTTATTGGTGAGTCTCATAAAAGGATTATTGAATAAGAGCCCAGTTGTTTTGCCAGCAACCTCAAATTATCATACATGTGGTCATTTTTCCTCAGCTGGTCAATTTCCCCAATGAAGAATCTTTTTAATTTTTGTTAGTGGGAGTGGAGAACTGAAGAGGTGAGATATATTATGAGGTCAGCTAGCTTTCTGAAAGCTTCAATATGAAAGTCAAGAAAGTGTTAGTTGCTCAGTCATGTCAGACTCTTTGCCATCCCATAGACTGTAGCTTACCAGGCTCCTCTGTCCATGGAATTCTCCAGGCAAGAATACTGGAGTGGGTAGCCATTCTCTACTTCAGGGGATCTTCTTGACTCAGGGATCAAACTCAGGTTTTCTGCTTTGTAGGAGGATTCTTTACCATCTGAGCCACCACAGATGTTCAGGTATGAAAGGGGTCAGCAATCTTTTTGCCTGCTGTCCCTAGAGTCAAGACTCTCTTTCATTTCAGCTCTCTAAAACAATCTTGCTTTCTGCCAGGCTATGCAGTCTGGGAAAGAGTAGATCTGAGGTCTAACAGGTTATACACATTTCTAACAAGCCGTGTGTTTTTAGCACTAGTTTCTGAGTTCTGTAGTGTGAATTGTCTCATTTCTCATTGGCTTAGATTTCTAAACACTTAGGTCTTAGCTTCCTCAGTTCTAAGGCAATCATGGCCCATCTATCCTCTCAACATCTTGAAAATATTGTTGACAACTTTTTTCTGCAGAAAACTCTTTTTCATTCTCTGGCTTTTTTTTTTTTTTTTTAATTGTCTGTCACTGTCATCTTATGGGTTATTGTAGGACAAAAGGATAAAGACCTTGTTAAGGTGGATACATTCAAACATATATACTTCTGATAACATACCAGATTGACTGGTCTCATCTTTCAGCAGATATGGCCAACTCTCAGGAAAGGCTGACCAAGAGGTTCTGTGGGAAACACAATTAAAAGAACAGGTACCACTTCCTGTACCACATCAGTGAGATTCCCTCTCTCCTCTTAATATTCCCTGCAGTAGTCATGGGCTTTTCTGGTAGCTCAGCTGGTATAGAAACCGCCTGCAATGAATGAGACCCCAGTTTGATTCCAGGGTCTGGAAGATCCCCTGGAGAGGGATAAACTACCCACTCCAGTGTTCTTGGGCTTCCCTGGTGTCTCAGATGTTAAAGAATCCACCTGCAATGCAGGAGAACTGGGTTCGATCCCTGGGTTGGGAAGGCCCCTTGGAGGAGGGCCTGGCAACCCAGTCCTGCATTCTTGCCTGCAGAATCCCCATGGAAAGAGGAGCATGGCTGGGTACAGTCCACTACATGGAATCACAAAGGGTTGGACACGACTGAGCAACTAAGCACAGTACAGCAATAGAAAACATGTTCCACTTATCCAAAGGGAATCTTTCTTAACTTTTAGATGTATTTGTTTTTGTGAAAAGAGTTGTATATAACTCACTTTAGAAAATTTGCTAAATGTCTTTGTTCAAATCTTTCTTTCATTACTGTGATTGCCAAATATCCCATCTTGTGTAATAATTTTCTCATGCTCATTATATTTTGAAATAGATTCTATTTATTGTAAATACACAAAAAGTACATATATACATTTTAAAGATAAATAATGAAAATAAACATTTATGAACTCACTCCATTGGCCAGATTATAAACTCCTTGAGGATGGCATTGGAAACTTGGGTTTGCCAAGCATTTTACACTTTATGTTTAATGTACTCATCAAAATAGGCATATGATGTAGATATTATTAATATTAATATTTATATTACATATTAAGGAACTGAGGCTTAGGGAGGTTAAGAATTTTGGCCAGATAATAAGAGGCCAATATGGTATATGTGATAAAGAATTGTTGCTACTGCTGCTGCTGCTGCTGCTGCTGCTAAGCCGCTTCAGTCGTGTCCGACTCTGTGTGACCCCATAGATGGCAGCCCACCAGGCTCCCCCATCCCTGGGATTCTCCAGGCAAGAACACTGGAGTGGGTTGCCATTTCCTTCTCCAATGCAGGAAAGTAAAAAGTGAAAGTGGAGTTGCTCAGTCGTGACCCCATAGACTGCAGCCCACCAGGCTCCTCTGTCCATGGGATTTTCCAAGCAAGAATACTGGAGTGGGGTGCCATTGCTAAGTATAATGGTTTGCTAGGTAACTAAAATGGTAAAAAGAAAATTCTAAGATGTGAAGAAAGAAGAAACTGTAAAAACAGCCACTACCTCTAAACTGAGGGGGGAAAGTAAAGATATTGGAATTATTACAACCTAGAACCTGAAAGGAAGGTTTTCGTAGTTCTAAACCCGGATATCTGAGGCAGAGGACTGCTCAACAGGTTTCTGACCATAAAGGAGGGTTCTGTTGCTCTGGAACTCAGAATTCTAAGGAGCAGGTGCCAGCCCAGTGCTGATGTTTCTACGGAGTGTTGATGGGGCTGCTTCTGCAAGTGAAGAATAAATTGCAAACTGGATTCAACTGCAAGTGAAGAATAAAGTGCAAACTGGATTCAGCTGCTGATAAGGGCTGAAACTGCTGCTACCAGAATGAAAAACTGTGACTGGAGTGGTATTCACAAGAAATATACACAGATTGCTGGGACAAGAAATGGACAGTAAGGAGTCAGAAGGATTTTCTTCTTCCTCCTCTGCCCTCCTAGTCTCCATCACCCTCCAGTGGCAGATATAAGACTGGGACAGATACTCCAGGTCCAAGGGCAGAGAAGCCCCCACAAGATGGTAGGTGCTGGAGCAGTAGCTGCATGGTGCTGGAAAGAATTTTAGGAGATACCCCATGTCCAAGGGCAAAGGAGAATGCCAGCAAGATGGTAGGAGGGGTGAAATTGCATTTAGAATCAAACCTCATACCTGCCAGAGACGCTCAGAAGGCTCAGACAAAGCTTGTGTGCACCAGGACCCAGAAACCCCACAGAGACTGACACAGAGCTGTGTTTGAGTGTCTCCTGTGGAAGTACGGGTCAGCAGTGGCCTGCCGCTGGGGCAAGGGCTCTGGGTGCAGCAGACTTGGGTATGGCATAAGCCCTCTTGGAAGAGGTCCCATTAACCTCACCATAGAGCTGCCAGAACTTACACAGGACTGAGGAAACAGACTTTTAAAGGGCACAAACAGAAACTTTGAATACCAGGAACCAGGAAAAAGGAGCAGTGACCCCACAAGAGACTGACCCAGACTTCCTGTGAGTGTCCAGGAGTTTCAGGTGGAGGTGTGGGTTGGTGGTGGCCTGCTGCAGGGTTGGGGGCACTGAGTTTAGCAGTGCATGCATGGGACCTTTCGAAGGAGGTCACCATTATCTTCATTACCTCCACCATAGTTTGGCCCCAGGTAAACAGCAGGGAGGGTACCCAGACCCACCCATCAACAGAAAATTGGATTAAAGATTTACTGAGTATGGCCTTGCCCATCAGAACAAGACCCAGTTTCCCCCTCATTCAGCTTCTCCCATCAGGAAGCTTCCATAAGCCTCTTATCCTCCTCCATCAGAGAGCAGACAAACTGAAAACCACAATCACACAAAACTAACCAATCTAATCACATGGACCACAGCCTTGTCTACCTCAAAGAAGCTATGAGCCATGCTGTGTAGGGCCAGCCAAGACAGATGGGTCATGATGGAGGGTTCTGACATAAAGTGGCCCCTGGAGAAGGGAACAGCAAACCACTTCAGTATTCTTACCATGAGAACCTTATGAACAGTATGAAAAGACAAAAAGATAAGACTCTGAAAGAACTCTCCAGGTCGGTAGGTGCCCAATAGGCTACTGGGTATCAGTGGACAAACAACTCCAAAAAGAATGACGAGACAGAGCCAAAGCTAAAACAACACCACGCAGTGGATGTGACTGTTGATGGAAGTAAAGTCTGATGCTGTAAAGAACAATATTGCATAGGAACCTGGAATGTTAGGTCCATGAATCAAGGCAAATTGGAAGTGGTCAAACAGGAGGTGGCAAGAGTGAGCATCAATATTTTAGGAATCAGCGAATGAAAATGGGCTGGAATGGGTGAATTTAATTCAGATGACCATTACATCTACTACTGTGGGAAAGAATCCCTTAGAAGAAATGGAGTAGCCATCATAGTCAACAACAGAGTCTGAAATGCAGTACTTAGATGCAATCTCATAAACGACAGAAGGACCTCTGTTTGTTTCCAAGGCAAACCATTCAATATCACAGTAATCCAAGTGTATGCCCCAACCAATATAATAATGTTGAAGAAGCTGAAGTTGAATGGTTCTATGAAGACCTACAAGACCTTCTAGAACTAACACCCCCCAAAAAAGTCCTTTTCACTATAGGGGAAAGTGTGAAAATGAAAGTGAAGTTGCTCAGTCATGTCTGACTCTTTGCGACCCTCTGGACTGTAGCCTGCCAGGCTCCTCTGTCCATGGGATTCTCCAGACAAGAATACAGGAGTGGGTTGCCATTTCCTTCTCCAGGGGATCTTCTCAACCCAGGGATTGAAACCAGGTCTCCTGCATTGCAGGCAGACGCTTTATCCTCTGAGCCACCAGGGAAGCAATGCAAAAGTAGGAAGTCAAGAAATACCTGGAGTAATGGGCAAACTTGGCCTTGGAGTACAGAATGAAGCAGGGCAAATGCTAATAGAGTTTTGCCAAGAGAACGCACTATTCATAGCAAATACCCTCTTCCAACAACACAGGAGAAGACTCAACATATGGACATCACCAGATGGTCAATACCAAAATCTTATTGATTATATCTTTGCAGCCAAAGATGGAGATGCTCTATACAGTCAGCAAAAGCAAGGGGCCTGATTGTGGCTCAAATAATGAACTCCTTATTGCCAAATTCAGACTGAAATACAAGAAAGTGGGAAAACCACTAGACCATTCAGGTATGACCTAAATCAAATCCCTTATGATTATACAGTGGAAGTGACAAAAAGATTCAATGGATTAGACATGATAGATAGAGTGCCTGAAGATCTATGGGTGGAGGTTTGTGACATTGGACAGGAGGCATGGATCAAGAACATCCCCTAGAAAAAGAAATGCTAAAAAGCAGAATGGTTGTCTGAGGAGGCCTTATAAATAGCTCTGAAAAGAAGAGAAATGAAAGGCAAAGGAGAAATGAAAAGACATACTCATTTGAATGCAGATTTTAAAAGAATAGCAAGGAAAGATAAGAAAGCCTTCCTCAGTGATCAGTGCAAAGAAATAGAGGAAAATAATAGAATGGGAAAGACTAGAGCTCTCTTCAAGAAAATCAGAGATACCAAGGGAATATTGCCTGTAAAGATGGGTACAATAAAGGACAGAAATGGTATGGACCTAACAAAAGCAGGAAATATTAAGAAGAGGTGGCAAGAATACACAGAAGAACTATACAAAAAAGATCTTCATGACCCCAGATAATCATGATGGTATGATCATTCACCTAGAGCCAGACATCCTGGAATGTGAAGTCAAGTGGGCCTTAGGAAGCATCACTATAAACAAAGCTAGTGGAGGTGATGGAATTCCCAGTTGAGCTATTTCAAATCCTAAAAGATGATGCTGTGAAAGTGCTGCACTCAATATGCCAGCAAATTTGGAAAACTCAGCAGTGGCCACAGGACTGGAAAAGGTCAGTTTTCATTCCAATTCCAAAGAAAGGCAATGCCAAAGAATGCTCAAACTACCGCACAATTGCACTCATCTCACATGCTCGTAAAGTAATGCTCAAAATTCTCCAAGTCAGGCTTCAACACTACATGAACCATGAACTTCCAGATGTTCAAGTTGGATTTAGAAAAGGCAGAGGAACCAGAGATCAAATTGCCAATATCTGTTGGATCATCGAAAAAGCAAGAGAAACTGACTATGCCAATGCTTTTGACTGTGTGGATCTCAATAAACTGTGGAAAATTCTTCAAGAGATGGGAATACCAGACCACCTGACCTACCTCTTGAGAAATCTGTATGCGGGTCTGGAAGCAACAGTTAGAAGTGGACATGGAACAACAGACTGGTTCCAAATTGGAAAAGGAGTATGTCAAGGTTGTATATTGTAATTCTTCTTATTTAACTTATGTCCTGAATACCTCATGATTATGCTGGGCTGGATGATACACAAGATGGAATCAAGATTGCCAGGAGAAATATCAATAACCTGAGATATGCAGAACACACCAAACTTTTGGCAGAAAGTGAAGAAGAACTAAAGAACCTCTTGATGAAAGTGAAAGAAGGGAGTGAAAAAGTTGGCTTAAAACTTAACGTTCAGAAAATTGGATCATGGCATCTGGACCCATCACTTCATGGCAAATAGATGGGGAAACAGTGGAAACTGTGGCTGACTTTAGTTTTTTAGGCTCCAAAATCACTGCAGATGGTGATTGCAGCCAAGAAACTAAATGATGCTTGCTCTTTGGAAGGAAAGCTATGGCCAGCCTAGATAGCATATGAAAAAGCAGAGACATTACCTTGCCAACAAAGGTCTGTCTAGTCAAAGCTATGGATTTTCCAGTAGTCATGTATGGATGTGAGAGTTGGACTATAAAGAAAGCTGAGCATGGAAGAATTGATGCTTTTGAACTGTGGTGTTGGAGAAAACTCTTGAGAGTCCCTTGGACAGCAAGGAGATCAAGCCAGTCAATCCTAAAGGAAATGAGTCCTGAATATTCACTGGAAGGACTTATGGTGAAGCTGAAACTCCAATCCTTTGGCCACCTGATGAGAAGAGCTGACTAATTGGAAAACACCTGATTGTGAGTGGGAGGAGAAGGGGATGACAGAGGATGAGATGGTTGGATGGCATCACTGACTCAATGAACATGAATTTGAGTAAACTCTGGGAGTTGGTGATAGACAGGGAGGCCTTGCATACTGCATTCCATGGGGTCACAAAGAGTTAGACACGACTGAGTGACTGAACTGAACTAAACTGAAGATTGGGCCACCTGGCAAAGCAGAAAGAGGTGGCTGGTGAATCTCAGCTTCAACATCAGAAAGTCAGCAATAGAAGACTGGATTTGGACTTGGGAGACAATAACATAGAAACTGACAAATTGGTGCAAAAGCTTAATTTGTAACTGAGGTAAAATTTGCATGAAGGGATACACATTGTATTCAGATCAATGAGTTTTGACAAATAAACATACAGTATACCCATGCTCATGACTGATTCAAAGGACATGAACTTGGGCAAACTTTGGGAGATGGTGAGCGACGGCAAACCTGGCATGCTGCAGACACAACTCAGCAACTCTACAACAAACAAAAATACCCATGTAACCAATATCCCAAACAAGATACAGACTATTTCCATTACTCCAGAAAGTTCCTTTCTATCCCCTTTCAGTCTCATTTCTCATAAGGAGTCACTATTTTGGTTTGTACCATCAGAGACAGGTTATCCTGCTCTTGAAACTTTCATAAATGGAGTTAATATAATATATACTTTCTGGTGCCTTGTATTTTTTAATCTGTTTTTCTTGACTTTAAGGACCCTAATTTCATTATTATTTCTACAAAAAATTAAAGTGTTTCTTCTTTGTTGCTAATAAAAATACATCAAACATCTATTTTAAAATTCATTATGGATGATATAATGAACATCTTTATCTATAAATCTTATATTCCTAGAATAGAGTCTATAATAACCAATATAATTGGTTATTATTTTACATCTGGTGATTAACACTTATTAGCCAACATACTAAAAGAGATTAGGTTGATATTAATATCTAAGAATGCACTGTAGATTACAGCTCTGATAGATTTTAAGATGTGGTATTGGAGAACATAATATCAATAGGAGACGAAAGGAGGAAGCTGAGGGTCTGATTTAAGTGCTCTGTGTGAAAGTACCGAATGGCTGATTGGTGAGTATACCATTCAAAAACACAGGTGAATAACTTCTGATTATGTAGAGAGAGGGGCTTCCCTGGTAGCTCAGATGGTAAAGAATCCATCTGCAAAGCAGACGTCTGCAATTCCTGGGTGGAGAAGATCCCCTAGAGAAGGGATAGGCTACCCACTCCAGTATTCTTGCCTGGAGAATCCCCATGAACAGAGGAGCCTGGCACACTACAGTCCATGGCATTGTAGAGTCAGGAGTGACGAAGCACAGCAGGGCATTAGAGAGTAGCATTTAAAGAAATAAACTTGGCAATTGAAAGTCCAGTACTGAAAAACTGGTCCACAATAGCCAGAGAAATAGTTTTCAGATCATCTGACCTCCCCAGAAAGCTCACAAATAATTTTCTTGGGTGCCTAAAACAAGTGGCTTTGACTTGGCTGACTCTTATTTCCCATTAGTCACTAAAATAGCATACTATTGGCTGAACATAGTCTATGTTTATTCAGTTGTTTATTCAGTTGGTTTACATTGCTGTTTTTAAAAGTTTACTGATGAAATAATTAGGTGTACAGAAGATTCTACTTATTAGAAGCCCTTTGGGATCTGGCACTTGAATATATTAACTAACTCATATAGACAAAGGGGCTTCCCTGGTAGCTCAGCAGTAAAGAATCCACCTGCAATGCGGGAACCACAGGAGACTTGGGTTCGATCTCTGGGTGGGGAAAATCCTCTGGAGGAGGGCACAGCAACCCACTCCAGTATTCTTGCCTGGGGAATCCCATGGACAGAAGAGCCTGGCAGGGTATTGTCCATCGGGTCACAAAAAGTCGGAACAACCGAAGTGGCTTAGCACACACACATGCATGGTGAAAAAAAAAAAAGTCCTAAAATATATTTAAAAAGTCTTGTTTTATTTAACATTGTGTCATCCAAGTCAGAATTTGAATCTGTAAGAAGTGCAGTCTAAATCTAGATGAAGAGGATATTTCATATATAAAAGTCTTGGCTAACCTTCAGTAATTGTTCTTTGTTGATTTTTTCAGAAGTATATCTCCTTTGACTTTCTGTTTAGTCTCTTGGGACTAAGCTCTGCAGAGCTTACTTGAACTCTCAGGTTCAAGGCTCAAGTGGATGTTCAAGTATAAATATCTAGAGTCACTTAGAACAAAGGGGTTTTTGAATCCACTGGGAAAGAACACTGAGCTCAGCATTGGTTCCTTCTAAAGTTGCCTTCTGAGAGACTTCTTAAGACAGCACAGTGACCCAGTGCCGTGACTTGTAGGACAAAGGCACTGGTCTACTGCTTCAACAATGATAGAAAATTACCAAACAGCACAAAAGCTCTACAAAATTGCTTTCCCTGTACCATATCATTTTCTAAATAATATCTTTCATTCTTCAAACTAAAAATATTCTTCTTACAAATATTTTTTACATGAAAAACTATAATCTTGGCTTAAATAAAAATATTAAATATATTTTATAGTTTGAGATTTATTGATTTCTTTTCCCCTTCTTGAACTTATTGTTCCACTGATGTACAGAACTGGATCAATGCCAGGCTCAAGGTTGGCACCTAATAAACATTTGATTGATAGGTGGATTGATTGCTTCTGCCAACCAATGAAAACAATGGCTAATATGGCTTTACTTAAGATGTCTTTCAAATAAGACAATTTATGCCTATAATAACAGCTTTACCTCTAATTAAAAAATAAATATCTAGGTTACTTGAAGAGTAAGATTAATTTGGGTTCAAAGGAAGTCATAATTTTATAAATAACAACATATCATTCCAAAAAATTACTCAAAGAAAACTGAAGCAATTTGGTTTACCTTATCCACTAAGTAACAATCAGGAGGAATTCTACATTGGCCAAATAGTTAAAATATTATTTGCTGTAAAGCTTTCTTTAGAAGAAAATTGAGGTTAAAATGGGAATGATGTATGTAAATAAAGCTGGCTTTATTATGACACATATATTTAGTACAAATAGCTAGTGTGGCTCATAGAAATCTATAGTAGAGAACTGTTTTGATCAGTGTATTCATAAATCATCAGGAATTAGAAGTTAGAATTAAGCTTAATAATTTAACAAATGGTATAAAATAAGAACGCATAACAAGCACAGAGAATGATAGAGGGAAAATGAAAGCAGCATTTCTATGATGAAAAAATACATGCATAAATTGATTAGATCTGCTTGGTCTGTTCCAGCTGGTGCCAGCACATTTCATATTATGATGATGTGCGGTAATGAAAACTTTGGAGTATTTGGGGTGTTCACCTAGGACTCTTTCCTTTACATAATTCTGACTTTGACTTGGTCTGTGTCAGTCCTCTGGACTTGATTTGAGGAGATTTATAAACAAGACATTCCTTCTGTAGGGATGGAGATCCACTGACAGATTTTAATACAGAAGAAGGTTCTGAAAGATTTGCATTTTAGAGTGACTTGCTCGTATTTTGGTAGTGGATTGCAAGATAGCCTGGAGGCAAAAAGACCAATTGAAAAGTTATTGGAATCCTAGAGATGATACAGACTTGAACTAAGGCAGGTAGAGAATGAATGGAGAAAACAAGAGAGATAAAGGGTATGTAAGTGGATGTACTTATGAAAACTTGGTTCCCAACTAGAAACAGAAAGTGAGAAAAGATTTTAAGTTGGTGAAGGTTTCTAATATAAAAACATTTTTCTTTTCAATTTTTGATGTTTTGTTCTGTTTTGTTGCCTGTGTTATCTACAGATGTACCTATCCCAGAATAATGCCTGGCACATCAAAATCATTCAGTAAATAATTACTTGGAAAAAAAAAATGAGTAAACGAATAGTGAGTGGGTGGATTGATTAGATGGATGGATGGTGGTGCCATGAAGAGATATAAAAGCAGAAACAAGGCTGGGGTATGGAGAAAATTAAATGTTTAATTTTAGAAATACTAAGTTTTAGAGAACTTGTAAATATCTGTTTCGAAATACTGAGTATCTGGATGAATATCTTTAAAACACATGATGGAGAAAGGTATTGACTAAAGTATTGGAAAGTGATTAGCATGCGGGAAGGGTTAAAGTGGTGACCATACTTCAGATTATCTTGGAAACATATGATGACTAGAAAAGGGAAAGAGCCAAGGGCAAATCTCCAAGGAATTCTAATATTTAAGGAGTATTAAGGGACTAATGGGCTTCCCCAGTGGCTCAGTGGTAAAAAACTCAGCTGCCAGTGCAGGGGATCCAGGAGACTTAGGTTCAATCTCTGGGGCATAAAGATTCCCCCAGAGCAGGAAATGACAACCCACTCCAGTATTCTTGCCGGGAAAATGCTATGGACAAAAGAGCCTGGCAGGCTACAGTCCTTCAGGTCACACGGAGTCAGACATGACTTAGCGACTGAGCACAAGGGGACTAAAAATTGCAAATGAGTGCAATTGCGAAGATAAGAGTATCAGCAGTGCATGATGTTGCAGAAATGCAAGCAAAAGGATTGCAAGAAGGAAAATTTGAACAGTATTGATAAATGCTTGAGATACAATCTCCAGAATTAATATATTTGGCAATATATATCCTTACTTATTTAATGAGTTGACATTTTGGACTATGTACTAGGTATTTAATGAGGCATTTGGCTAGAGACTGGTGCTATAATGTTATACAAGACAGACATGATTCCTGCCCCTGAAGATTTTGCAATCTAGTGAAAAAGAGATAAAACAAGTACAGAAATGTGTGAATGACATTGTTTTATCAAAAAAAACACAACTTATTATGATTTAATATATTTTCTTTAGAAAAGATAGGAGATTATAATAGAGTTATGAAGGAATGAAGAGGTCATGTATATCATATAGAGTAATAAAATTTTCTCCAGGGAGGTAGGCTTCAAGCTGGGAGCTAAAGCATAAGAAAGAGCCAGCCATGCAAAGATCAGATAGAAGAATGTTCTGAGTTGAGGGAAAATCAGCACAAATACTCTAAGGCAAGAGTGTGCTTGGTGATTTCTAGAAAATGAAAATTTGGTGTTGCTGGAGCATTGTAGGCAAGGGAGCAAGTGCAGGGAGATGAGGTCAGAGACAGGTGGGGGTTTTGCCCTGTAAGGATTGATATGTCAGGTTAAAATGTGTTTTGTTCCAAGTGCAAGAAGACCCCATCATTTCATAACATTTTAAAAACAGTCACTAGGCTGCTGTGAGGAAGAAGGCTTAAAAAGAGACAAGATTGGAAGTGGGAAGAGTGTTTAGAAAATGGTGGCCATTGTCTACATGAAATCATGGTAACTTGGACTAAGGTGGTCCTGGTGAGGAAAGAAAGGATAGATTTGAGTTCTGCTGTGGAGTAGACCTCAAAAGATGGATAAACACTGACAGAGAGCTAGATTCAGTTAAAGCAATTGGCCAGATTTTGCAAATGCCTGATTTAAAAAACCTTAGAACAGTCAATAAATACAGAGTGAATGACTGCACTGGACAAGTCGTTCAGGACTGAGACCAGGGCAACTCAATGGAGGCCATCGACGGTGAGAGGTGAACCAACTGCTTCCAAGAGGCAGGCTAAACTGGGTTACCCTCACAAATGACCGAATAGATGACTACCTCCTCACTCCCTTGGAGAAGGAAATGGCAACCCACTCCAGTACTCTTGCCTGGAGAATCCCATGGAGGGAGGAGCCTGGTGGGCTACAGTCCATGGCGTTGCAAAGAGTCGGACACAACTGAGCAACTTCACTTTCACTTTCAATTTCCTCACCTCCTTGGGCAGCAAATTTTAGCATATAATAAGCAATCTAATAGACTTTCCTTGACTTTATTCTCAACTGTGTGAAGTCTTTTGGATAATACTGTATTGCCTACCCACTTATGAATACTGCAAATGCTCACCAGTGTTCTACCCGATCAGTTCCTTTTCTCATTTCCTTCAAAGATTACTCCAAACATTTTTCCTCTCTTCCTAATGTCACTACCCAAATTTCTTGCCTCTCTTTGTGGGCGTTCCATACCCAAGGACTTCAGGTATGGTGCTGACCAATTTCTTATCTCATTAACTGTAAAATCATATGTACCACATCTGTTCTCTTATCCTTCCCTATAGTCTTAGAGGCTGATATATTCATCTTCCTACTCAAGACCAACAACATCCCCTTTGCCCTTAAGTCTATTACTTTATGATCCCTTAGAGATCTGGAGAAAGAAATGGCAACCCACTCTAGTATTTTTACCTGGAAAATTCCACGGACAAATGAGCCTGGCAGGCTACAGTCCATGGGGTCACTAAGAGTAGGACATGACTGAGCATGCACACACACTACATTCTACCCTTAGGCATATTGTTCCAATGGTTATCTCTTCTCTTTTCTATCTTTCAGTGCCATACTCTACCAGGCCCCAAACAATAATCAGCTCAAGTCTCTCACTTGTGTGTGTGTATGTTAGTCACTCAGTTGTGTCAGACTCTTTGTGATCCAATCAACAGTGGTCTGCCAGGTTCCTCTGTCCATGGGATTCTCCAGGCAAGAATGCTGAAGTGGGTTGCCATTTCCTTCTCCAGGCTTCTTTCTTAATTCCAAGTAAATTATTAATTACTTCAACATTATACATCCAAAATTTTTGAGAAACATATCCAGGCACATATTTATATGTATTCTTGCATAGCCTGTTGCTATATACTTCCTGCTGATACCCAGTGCTCACATCCCATCTTGCTGCTGTCAGTAAGGGTTCCCAACTGTCAAATGTAGTAAGTGGTTTGTGACCTTTATTTTATCTGTTTTTTGTTTGTTTGTCCGTTCTGTTTTTGCTATAAATTCTCCACTCTGTAGATTACTTCCTTTCTCTTTGAAACTGTTGCAGTCCTTGTATTCTATTATAGCAGTACCAGATTTTTCATTCTCCTCCTTAGTCACCTCATTTTTGATATGTCCTTTAAATGATAATGCTCCTAAACTTGAACCATGACCTGTTTTATTTTATACGCTATCTTTAGGTTACTTTATATAGTCTCAGAGTTCCAATTATCACCTACACAATTGACCCCCAAATTATATATAATCTGTTCCTTAAGCTTTAGATTTCCAATAGACCTCACTATCTTAGCATATCTTAATGACCTATTTGCCACATCTGAGCTTAATATTGTGTTGGCCAAGAAGTTTGTTTGGGTATTTCCATGAGATGCTATGGGAAAAGCCAAACAACCTTTTGGTCAACCCAACATCTCCCCTAAACCTGCTTTCTCCTTTACGTAGATATTATACTAGCTGATGGCCTGTCCACTGACCAAGGTTCAAGACTCAAGTGTAACTGGTGATGTCTCTTTCATCCTTATTACTAAATACATGTGGGGATTTCTACTACGTATATCTTGGCTCTATTGCCCCTTACCCTCCCCATGGCCACAACTCTAGGCTTGGCCTCCATTACCTCTGAACCTCCATTACCTTCCAACCATGACTCTTGTCTCTAGTCTTTCCCACTTTCTTCCTTTTCCTGGACTGTTCATTCTTCTACCAGCTCCCACCATCACCTAGAGCACACCCACTCCACAGCTCACCAACAGAGCATCTAAGGCTCTCTGTGATTGTACAGGGGCCTTCAACTCTCATCCTTTGCTACTCTCTATCTTCCTCCTTATGTTGCTATAACCTAAATTGCTTCTGTTGCTCAAGAAGATGATCTCCAGTTGTGGCTTATGGTTTCCTTCTGCTTGTAAAAACCACTTCCTACTCTTCATAGAGGTCAGAGTGCAGATATCATATGCAAGGCAATTTTCTAACCCTTTTCATTACATCCTAGGTTTCTTTTTTTAAAGTTTTAAAAATATTTGCATTTTTTTTTAGTGGAGTATAATTGCTTTACAGTGTTGTGTTGGTTTCTGCTACACAAGACGAATCAGCTATGTGTATACATATATCCCTGCCTCCTTGAACCTCCCTCCCACTCCCTCCATCCCTTCTGTCTAGGTTATCACAGAGCACTGAGCTGGGCTCCCTGTGCTATACATGGAAAGTTAGCCGTAAAAGACATGAAATTGGATTATCTGTAGTCATGTGGATGTCCCAGCTTTCTTGGTATTCTTTCTCTGTAGTCCCTGTAACACTTGCTGTAGAACCATATTTCTTTATTCACCACACTAAAATATGCAATATACACACAAACACACATCTTTACCAATTAAAGTATAAGGACCTTAAGGGTAAGAGTTGTGCATTTTCCCCAGAAATTTACAAATTGCCTAAGATATGATGAAGTCTCTAAAACATTAATTGATTTTATTTATTTAAATTTTTATTTTGTATTGGACTATAGATGATTTTCAATGCTGTGTTAGTTTTAGGTGAACAGCAAAGTGATTCAGTTATATGTATACATGTATCTATTCTTTTCCAAACTCTTTTCCCATTTAGATGATAATAGAATATTGAGCAGCCTTCTCTGTGCTATACAGTAGAAAAAATATTAATTGAATAAACACATGAATAAATGAATCTGTTGTTGCTAAGACTCTGGGAAAATACTTTGCTAAAAATACCAATAAAACAAAAAACTTTCTGAGTACACTCTGATCGATGCCTTTTCACAATTAGAAGCTCATTCCTTTAGCTTATTCTTTCATTTCATATTAAAAGCCTCATTCTGTTTTCAGACTGTTCATAGGGTTCTCGAGGCAAGAATACTGAAGTGGTTTGCCATTCCCTTCTCCAGTGGACCACATTCTGTCAGACCTCTCCACCATGACCCATCCGTCTTGGGTGGCCCCAACATGGCATGGCTTAGTTTCATTGAGTTAGACAAGGCTGTGGTCCATGTGATCAGATTGGCTAGTTGTCTGTGCAGAGTACATCATGAGAAACGCTGGGCTGGAGGAAGCATAAGCTGAGAATCAAGATTGCCAGGAGATATATCAATAACCTCAGATAGGCAGATGACACCACCCTTACGGCAGAAAGTGAAAAAGAACTAAAGAGCCTCTTGATGAAAGTGAAAGAAGAGAGTGAAAAAGTTGGCTTAAAGCTCAACATTCAGAAAACGAAGATCATGGCATCTGGTCCCATCACTTCATGGCAAATAATGGGGAGACGGTGGGAATAGTGTCAGACTTTACTCTTTTGGGCTCCAAAATCACTGCTGTTGGTGATTGCAGCCATGAAATTAAAAGACGCTTGCTCCTTGGAAGGAAAATTATGACCAACCTAGATAACATATTAAAAAGCAGAGACATTAGTTTGCCAACAAAGGTCCATCTAGTCAAGGCTATGGTTTTTCCAGTAGTCATGTATGGATGTGAGAGTTGGACTATAAAGAAAGCTGAGCACAGATGAATTGCTGCTTTTGAACTGTGGTGTTGGACAAGACTCTTGAGAGTCACTTGGACTGCAAGGAGATCCAACCAGTCTATCCTAAAGGAGATCAGTCCTAGGTGTTCATTGGAGGGACTGATGCTGAAGCTGAAACTCCAATACTTTAGGAGAGCTGACTCATTTGAAAAGACCTTGATGCTGGGAAAGATTGAGGGCAGGAGGAGAAGGGGATGGCAGAGGATGAGATGACTGGATGGCATCACTGACACAATGAACATGGGTTTGAGTAGACTCCAGGAGTTGGTGATGGACAGGGAGGCCTGGTGTACTGTGGTTCATGGGGTCACAGCCGGATATGACTGAGCGACTGAACTGAGTCTGACTGAAAAGCCTCACGGGTGTAGGAGGCACTTAAGGTTAGAAGGAAGAGCAGCTAGGGAAAAAAGATGTTTGTGTGGAGAGTTCAGACTCTTAGGGAAGTGTGTTAGTTCTCATAGCAGCAGCACTGAAGGAAGGAAATGTTTGTGAAATCCTCATGTATGTGGAAGGGTGTTGTGTGCATGTGTGCTAAGTTGCTTCAGTCATATCTGACTTTTTGCAACCCTATGGGCCATAGCCCACCAGGCTTCTCTGTCCATGGGATTCTACAGGCAAGAATACTGGGTTGGATTGCCATAACTCCTCCAGGGGAATTTTCTCAACCCACCAATTGAACCTGCATCTCCTGCATCGCAGGCAGGTTCTTTACCACTGAGCTACCAGGGAAGCCCAGGAAATGTGTGAGGTAATGCATTTTTAACCAGGTAAGTTGAGAGATTGTAGGATCACAATCACACTCCACCTAGACTACAGCCTTCCTATTTATCCAGGCATACAAGTTTCAAGGATATTATTTGTTTCCCCTTGATTGTTAGCTCTGGACATTAAATTTTAAGCAGCCCAAAAGGAATGTAGTGCCCTACTTCTTTTGTCCCTTTTTTGTAGGGCTTTGATTCAAGGATAGGCCAATGAAAAGATGGGTCACAGACAGACGCAGACTGGCTTATAGACCAGCTGCCCACAGGACTGACCAGCCTATGTAAGTTTGAAGGGGAGGAGTAAGAAGGTAGGAAATGGAGATGAATTCAAGAAGCTAAGTGCCTAAGAAATATATGCATATGTATCTGGCATGAGAAAGGTCCTCAGTGCTGAAAATATTTAGTCTTTAGTGTCTACATAAATCAATAAAAAATATGTAGGGCTGTGCTAACGTCTACATGGAGACTCCAGTGCCCCTCCTTTCCTGAGTCTCAAACCCCACCCTCAATGATACTAATGTCTGGTGTTCTATCTATTAAATTTAGAAAAAAAATTACTCTGTCTACCTGCATGAAAAATTCATTGCTCCCTGAATTGGAAGCAGTTTTGTATTTAATACAGGTATATCTTACTTGTCAAATTGCTTTTGGGGTTAGGAATTTTTTTTTTAAATTCCCCGCTTTTATTTATTATCTTATTACATTTTTAACTGTTGATGTTTATTTTGTATTTGACATTCAGTGGATTTTCTCTGGGCCTGCCTTTTTTAGTACTGGCTGATGTTTTATCACATATTGATTCCCAATATTTTAAACTGACCCACTGTTGATATGAGGATCATACTGGGAAGTAAGATGTTTACATCTCACTATGAATAGCAGGTAAATGAAATAATAAAGGTTGTCAAAAGCTGAGGAATAAAGTAAGCCAGTTCTTGTTTGCTCTCAAGGATATATTGCTATGAAGCTTAGAACCAGCTAACTTCATAATACACAGAGTGAAGTCATTCTGGGCAGAAGGCTACTTACTATTGTAGACATTTGAGATCTTGAAAGAAAATTTTGAAAAGAGTAAGTTTCAAAAGATAACACTTAATATTGGTCTATCATAAAGCACTTTATTGAAAATAAAAACCTTCCTTATTAAGCTCTAGGGTGAGACTAGTTAAGGTCATATTCTCTCTCTGTCTTCTAATTCTGTGACTTGACCTTGAACAAGACAGGTAGCCTATTAGTGTCTTGAGTTCCTCATATATAAAATGTAAATAGTAAAATGATACATCTATGATTGTTACGAGGAACAATACAGTTCATGCAATTAAGCACTTTTAACATTGCTTGGTGCATAATAAGTGTGTAATAAATGTTAGCTCTTGCTGTTATTATAATTAGTCATAAGGGAGTTGCCCAAACCAAAATTCCATAAGTATAGGCATATTTTTTAACCTTCTTTCCATACTTTTCTTTTGAAATAGGCACCTTATTTAATCCATAGGATACAATCAATTGTCTATTTCTGATTCAAGAAATAACATAAACAGTTTTATCAAACTAGCCTCCCGTTTTCCAGGTAGAGTTGAACTCCCTTCTCTGGTCTTTCAAAGAACTTCCCTTATACTCTATTGTGGCACTAACCATGATGTATTATAGTTATCTGCTCACTTATCTATTTCCCCAAATAAGATGTTGATCCCTTAAGGATCAAGGCAATATATTATTTTTATTTTTACCTTCAGGATTAAGAAGAAGGCTTGGCAAACAGTGGTCATTCATAATACATTAGCTCAATAACAGATAACTGCCCCTAGATGAAATGAGTTCTAATATTATCCTTACTTGGATTGCCCTTTATCCTGACCCCTTATCTCTATTAGGTATTAATTTCAAGCACTCTCTGTTAACAGGTGCTCATTTTTTAACGTTTGGTTTAATAAGATAAAATTTAAGATAAAAAAGATGATTGCATAGGTATATTCTGTAACTCAAAACACATGCTGATTGTGACCCAATCTTGGCTTCAACTGTGTAATCTTATTATCAAAGATCTTGTATTCTGTTCTTTACAGTAAATCTATGTTTGTACCCTTCAAAATAGTAGTGAACTTCAGAGTAAAAGCAGGAACAAATAATCTAACATGGCTTTTACTTCTCTAGATCCACAGGTGAAAGAGGATTTTTGCTTCTAAATATTCTGCTCATTTTAATATCCTGACCGCGTAGTGGTCAGTGAGAAACTTGTCTGCAGTGCAGGCCATTCCCAAGGTATGGAAGATGTCAAATGAGAGGGCCAGAGAAAACAAGTGACCTTCCTAAGCAAATATTAAAGGACAATTTCAGCTGGAGAACACTGTATGCCATGATGAAACAGAACCACTACGAATATGAGCATAGTTGTTTTTCAGTCGTTCAGTTGTCTCCGACTGTTTGCAACACGCCAGGCTGCAGCACGCCTGGCTTCCGCATCCATCACCAACTGCTGGAGCTTGCTCAAACTCATGTCCATCAAGTCAGTGATACCATCCAACCATCTCATCTTCTGTCCTCCCCTTCTCCTCCTACCTTCAATCTTTCCCAGCATCAGCGTCTTTTCCAGTGAGTCAGTTCTTTGCATCAGATAGCCAAATATGGAGTTTCAGTTACAGCATCACTCCTTCCAATGAATATTCAGGACTGATTTTCCTTAGGATTGACTGGTTTTATCTCCTTGCAGTCCAAGGGACTCTCAAGAGTCATCTCGAACACCACAGCTCAAAAGCATCAATTCTTTGGCATGCAGCCGTCCTCATGGTCCAACTCTCACATCCATACATGACTACTGGAAAAACCATAGCTTTGACTAGACGGACCTTTGTTGGCAAAGTAATGTCTCTGCTTTTTAATACACTGTCTACGTTTGTCATAGCTTTTCTTCCAAGGAGCAAGCATCTTTTAATTTTGTGGCTGCATTAAGGTTTGAGCATAACCTTAGCAATTAACTAGGTTCAGTGGGTATTTTTTCCTTATGACATTCGCCTAAAGCTCAAATACCCGCTTTCTATTTTGAAGGTGTTGGTGGCTCCACATTCCTACATTTAAGGAACAAAATATCCATTATAGCTCTCCCTAAATTTTTTCTTGGAGCCTGCTTTTGGCAAAGGCATATGTTAAAACTTACCTCACTTTCAAAGTGAAATGCTTCACCCAGCAGATATACCATTTATCTACATATCTATAATGACCAGGTTTTAATGAGACCTGATCTTCCAAAAAAGCAAGTTATGCTTATTATGTTTAGTTGAATTTAATATGCTATAAAGCAATAATAGAAGTACCCTTGAGGTAAAATAGGAAATTCGTACACATACATCAATACTAACCATGTCTTGCTAAGATATATATAGATGTACATAATATGTAAGTATTCTGTAAATTGAGGTTGATAGCTAGTTGAATTCATATTTGGCCTTATTCAGTGTAAGGCTGCCACCAGCTTTTCTTTTGTACATTGTGATTAACTTCATTGTCACTAAATTTTATGTTTCTGAAAGAGTCTTTGAACCTAGTTAGAAAACAGGAAGGAGACTAGGAGTCCAAGTTGTTGGAACAGGATCTATTGTAAGCTAAGCTACTCACTAAAATTTTATGGTCAGATAAAAAACTTGAAAGAAGAGTAAAAATAATGACAGCATTTTTTTTTTTTTTGCTTTTTAAATGAAACTCTTACAACAGTGTTGCAGTTTTTGAAATATTTTTATTTGTTCTGTTTTAATATACATTTCCAAGCTCTTAAACTTCTGAGGAACTGTATTAAGAAAGATATGCTTTCTTGATTGGTATGTGAGAAACCCCATGGAATATGTAATACAAAAAGCTACATAGGCAAAATGTTTTATAAGCATGTTTAAAAGGGGAATCTATCAAGCCATTTCTATATGCTCCTGATTGCTGGTTTGTGTGCTGTGAAGAACAAAACTTCAACTCAAAATGCAAATCATACAGGAATCATAAAAAGGCACAACCCAAGCCTGCTATCACAGTAATTAAGATTTTCAAAGTAAAATTATTTTCTTCTTTTTTCCCCTTCTCTCTCTCTAAAAGAAAAGAGGCAGTTTAATGGGCTTAACAATTTGGGGATGCTTTTAGTTAAGGATGTTACAGGTAAAAATTTATACCACACTTGTCAAAAATAAAAATTCCCCTTTTTGGTACATATTAAGTCCCTCCCTTAATTAAGCCTTCTGGGGTTTGGATGTGTTAATCTCATTTTAAACCAAGCTCAGCACAATTAGACACACTGAGGAGATGGGAGATAAGCAGTGTATACAAAAACATTTCAGACACAAATGTTTCATCCTGCAAGGCCCTGATTTTCTCTTCCCATTTAAAAAATCTAGGCTCAAATAAAGAAAAGAAAAATTGATTATTTTCAGCTTGTCATACATCTCATTTGTAGTGGGTCAGACCTCCCCATTCACAATTACCACTAGTTAATCTTATCAGAGAAAAATTCAATTACATTTATCAAGGTTATTCCATAGACTCGAGCTATTGCTTCAAAAAAGAAATGGATTTTAGGGCTAAGGATGTTAGTATTGTGTGTTCCCTCAACTTTAAAATAAAAATAAAAAAAATAAATCATTAACACTTGCTTTTATACCCATGTTATTAATGGAATCTTGTAATAAAGGAATATCTGACAGCTTTGTAGAAAGGATTATTAATACATAGATTATGGAAGTTTAGGAGGGAGACTCATAACTGTTAATAGACTTCAATTCTCAGCCTACTCTGACATTTTAAAAAATCTAGTTTCAAATTTGATAACAGATTACCAGCTAGGCTGGAAGCCAACCACCTGATTAAGGCAATTTAAATGCTTGCAAAGTGGTGAGATTAAAATCAAATAAGTGCCGATTTTTTTTCCTGCTTCACTTATCTTTCCCTGGATTCGTTCCTTAACTACCAGGTGGTGGAGGACTCTGGGTAATTTTCCTCTGTGCCAATTACCCCAGGATGGTTTTTAGGGTGAAGCAGAATAATTACTGCACTATCAATCCAAAATGGGCTGCTTAATGTGTTTAAGAGAGATTTTGAGCCTTAGCGGGGAAGCTGCCTGAAGCGTGCTCCGCTCATGGTGCCAAAGCCCGCTCGGCCCACGCGGATAGTTAACTGTTCAGTGAGAAGGCAGCATACACCCAAGGTGGAAAGAAAACAAGGAAAACTCCCGGGAAGCTGTGGGAAAGTTAATGAGCTGCTTCCAACGTGTGGCAGGCTGCAGTCGCAGGTGGCTGACAAAGCCAGGCAGGTTAAGAAAATAATATTTATCATCCAGCTGCCAGGACTGTCTTTATCAAAACTCTTTCTAAAATCTATACAAGAAGAAGAAAAACGGTCTTGAAAAAATTTTTTTTGAAGAGAAAACAAAAACTAAAAGCCCAAAGCAGCTGGGATTCAAATGCTTTTTCCTCGCTGATGTGTTAGAAAGAAAGCGGGAGACAGCGATTGAATCTGACAGCAATATTTAAACATTTTCCTGCAAATAAAATGGAAAAAACAAACACCAGAATCAGATTATTTACTTAAAAATGAAAATTAAGTTGCAACTTTGAAATGACACTCTTCAATTCTATTTTGTAGCAACCTCAAATGAGGTAGCATCTTCCATCTGTTGAGTGCATTCTTAATTTCCTTAATTATCATTATTTGAATGTAAATTTTGAGTTTTAGCCAGTTTGTTCAAAGAAGCACAGAGCTACTTTCAAAGAAAAATAAAGAAATCTTTATTTGTCAGGGAGCTGAGGCTGTTTCGTCCATTTAGTTATTTCTTTAAACTGGTCTTTATATGATCTGTGCTGTCTCCATTTTTAGTGTGCTAAGGGTTTTTTTTTAATTATTATTTAATCAAAGACTGATTTATGATTTAGCTTAACAGATGGTTTGTGATAATGTGAGTCAAAGTGTTTTCAGAGAAATTCAGCATCTGAAATTGTGAGTGTGTTTGTCTGTGTGTGTACGTGTGTGTGTATATGAGAGGGAGACAGAAAGGGAGAGACAGTGGTTCTGTTTTTATGGATTTGCATTCCTATCTGTGTATGTATCTGGAAGTCAGAGCTTCATAATGCTAACCTAATAGGGTACTATGCCATAAGAAAATGATTTCTTAGTGCAACCACTCCTGGTTTCTGACTTCAGTAATCAATTTCATCTGAGAAGAAAAAAAGATAAATAAGGATTGAGGGAAATGCATACTACCCTCTGTTCTAAGTACACGTGTTCTAAGTATACATTGGAAAGAATAGCATGAACTTCCTACTGGTAGAAAATGAATTCCCATCCATTCTGACAGATATTCTGTTTTAGACAGAAAAGTGTTTTGTAAGGCTCACACAAAATCCATTTAAGATTATCACATTAAACCATATTTACTTCAGAGGTCTGTAATAATTACATGTGCACTTGAAAATCCCCAGGACTTTGGCTGCTGTGTCACAGATTTATACTCAAACATTTTCATTTGATGTGCAAAGTGAGAAGTACTCTTTAGTGGCAAGACAATTATCTGATTCTACTAATAAATGACTGCACTAGTAGTCATTTTTAATTGAACAATTATAGGATATTGCACTGTCAGTTGATTATAGAAGTCATTTCATAAATGTCAAAAATCTCTTTAAATGAATTATGAAGCTCCAAAATAACTCCGGCAATCAGCCAGCAATAACACAATAATCTGTTTACCCTGTTGTCAGATGAACTCTTACCATTTTGTTGAGGGGAGGATGCTAAGAGGAGAAGCAGAGCACAGTGTGGGGAGCCTTTTCTTAAAGATTAGGCTGAACTTGAGCTGAAACAACCACCTTGGCTTTGATTTATAGAGATTTGGAGTGTTCTGAAGAGCTTGTCTCTGTATAAAGAGTACCATGAAATTAAAGCTATCCCACCAGTGCAGACATTATAGACATTTATGTATCTTCCTTTCATGAAAAATAATCAAGATAAGTTGGTCCATGGGCACTGTGTTAGAGACTCTAGGCTTATTGGTTCATCAAGATTCTTCCCCTCATATTCCTTAGCCTTGTTCTTTTGCTACCTCAGTTCTTTCTGCCAATTATACTTGAGTTGAATCTCTTAAATGCTTCTTCATATCCATCAAATTGCCTTTAAAAAAAATACACCCAGAAGAGGTATTATTCTTGATATCATGTAACAGATAAGATGTTGCCCTGCTGTTTTCAGTTTCTCATGCTTTGCTGTTGGCATGGAATGGGCAATCGCATCTGGGTATAACAGCACATTTTTAGCTGGTAAAAGAGAAGCCAGTTGTTGTTTAGTCGCTAAGTAGTGTCTGACTCTTTTGCAGCCCACCAGGCTCCTCTATCCAAGGGATTTCCCAGGCAAGAATACCGGAGTGGGTTGCCATTTCCTTCTCCAAGAATGAAGTCAGAGGTGAATTAATTTTCACTTAAAGAGAAATTGCACTGACAAAAGAATACAAGTTTCAAGACTTACTATGTGATTTTATTGTAAAATAAATACTTTTATATTGCATGGAATATATTTCCACAAAAAGTACACTCTAATTTTTTGCAAACCAAATTTTAGCTACTTATTTTTTCATATTTATGGCTTTTCTATTAACAGCACTTTTTAATATATTTGTGTGTGCATGCTCAGTCATGTCCATCTCTTTGCAACCCATGGACTGTATCCTGCCAGGTTTCTGTGGTCCATGAAATTTTCCAGGTAAGAATACTCTGTGGGTTGACATTTCCTACTCCAGGGCATCTTCCCAACACAGGGATCGAACTCACGTCTCCTGCGTCTCCTGCATCTCCTGCACTGGCAGGCAGATTTTTACCCCTGTGTCACCTGGAAAGCCTTTTGATATATTAGCGATGCATCTATTTTTCTACAAAATTTTGATAATGTGACTTAGAAGCAAAACTATCAAGGCTTGTTTTCAGATAAAGATATCATTTATAAAGTTCTTTGTGGAACAAAATTTTCCAAAGCAAGAAATAAAACTTTGATTTGTTTTTCATCAGTTTGGGATATTTTCCTTCAAGCTCTTTTGAACGGAATTCCCTCTCAAATTTTAATTTAGAGGCATCTGAGTAATCAGAATTTTCTTTCCTTCATTTGATATATATGGAAGAGACGAGTTAATGCCTCATATGTTCTTTTCAAGTTGCACATTCAACAACAATAACAGACAAATTTCTTGGTCCTTGAAATATTCTTTGGAGCTGCTTTCCCTACCTCCCTTAGCAGGTCTCAAGATTATGCCATGAATATTCCCAAATCTCTAATTGAGATCAAAATGATTCTACCAAAAACTAAATTGTAATACCTAGAGAAAACCCTAAGAACACAGAAAGGAAAATTACTCAAAAGCCTAGAAAACTTATCTACACTATGTATTTGTGGGTAGGACTGAATGACATTCTTATTTCTAACAAGACTAGACCAACTACCTGTGCTCTTATATTTTTCTTATCATAGTTACTGCTGGCAGCGTAAGCAGAGAAAAATCAAAGGAGCAAAGAAAAACCTTTGTAAAACCCACACGGTATCTAAAGAAAGCTGAAAGAAAAAGAAAAACAAAAACACATGTGGGTGTATGGTGGTTAGGACTGCGTCAAAACTGGTTAAATGGCTTTGCTGGTGACATGGGTCATGATCTTAGAGGACTTGTTATTCACCTGACCTTTTCCTGCAGTTTTACCTAATGTTATATAAAATGACTGTTGCCTTGGCAATATCTTTTGAAATTAATTACTTAATTGCAAGATTCAGACAAACTGATGAAAAGAGTCACACCTAAAGTACAGTCCTATTTACTGATAATGAAAGAGTGATATTCTGTTAACTATTACTATACCATATTGTTTTCCCTATATTCAAAAATATGAAATATACTAATATAGCATTCTTTTTAATTTGATGTCATTTTTAGATACTCTATTACTTTATATATCACTAAGAAAAAAAATGTTGATAGTTGATTATGTCAATTGTAACACACATCTCCATATAGATGTTAGAATCTGGATTTTAAAAGTACGCTTTAGCTTCACTAAAATAAAGCAGCATAATTGTAACATGATCTTTAATGACTTAAAAGAAATTTCAGTTTCCTGGAATGTGTTAAAATTACTATTATCACCAAAAAAATTCTATTGCAAAGTAGAGTGAAAAAAAGCACTGCTTGTATATATTTTTTGCAATAAGTAATAGTTTACCAATAATAAAATTGGATATATCACAATTTATGTTTCTAGTCTGAAATGATAAATTTTATTTTTCTTATTGCCATTGGATAGCTGAACAAATACACACACACATATACATAAATCATGTATGTATACAATACTGATATACATATACAAATATATCCTTTATCACAGATTTTTCATAAATTTTAATGTAGTAAATTAAAAAGACTTCAATAAACTTCTGCTGATAAATAAGCTATAGAAATAGAAATAAAAAGTAATCGAAAAAATTGAATTTTTATTCTACTTAATATCTGTCTGCTTTTCTCCTTTATAAGATTTCATTTCTTTGGTGTTCTCTCCACAGAGTAACCTAAAATAAAGGTCAAATATATGCTTATTTATATTAATATAATATTTCTTTCATGCCTATGAAGAAAGCATTTTAAGGCCTGGAGAATAGAAATAATTTTTTTTTTTTTTTTACAAAATACAATCACAAAGTATTGTCTTATAATTTGAGTATTGAAATCTCAGTTAGGGACTTAGGAAACAGAAACAGACTGATACAATCATATAGCTACTCTCTAAGCCTTTCCCTAATTTTAAGGGATAAATAAAATGCATATATAGAAAAAGTTATGAAAAAAATATCTAGGATGGTTGGGATTTTAAAGCATTTGTAAGGAGCTAAAATACAAAGAATTGTGTATCATGGGCAATGTTTGGAGAGCCTTTTACATTTTTTAAAGCTACCAAGAACATTTGCTTTCTAAAAGTCTATCTTTTAGTATTTTAGTCATAAAACGAAAGAATAATGAAGAGACTTGAGCTTGTTGGTTTTCAATTTCTGAACGTTTAATTGAAACTCAAGTGTATCACATGTTGTCATTCGAAGACTTTTTAAAAGGGCATGCGTACGTGCTCAGTCGCTAAGTCGTGTCTGACTTTTTGCCACCCCATGGACTGTAGCCCCCCGGGCTCCTCTGTCCGTGGGATTCTCCAGGCAAGGATACTGGAGTGGGCTGACATTTCCTTCTCCAGGGGATCTTCCCAACCCAGCGATCAAACCTGTGTCTCCTATATCTCCTGCAATCACAGACAGATTCTTTACCATTGTGTCACCTGGGAAACCCCTTTAAAAGGAGCAATGATTAAATTGAAAACAAAACATATTACATGAGAATACTTGCTACCTTCAGAGAACTGCTTCAAACTGGGAAATAAGTAGGCTCTTCCTCTTCACTTTTCTCTGACCTTCTTCCTTATTTTCCTGGTCATTTTCCCTTTCCTGACTATGCTCCTGCTCTCTGTTTTGGTGTGCTACCATACTCACATATCCTAATAGAATCTCTTGTTTCTTTTTCTCTTTGTCTGTCATATTTTATTCCCTAGAACTTTTGGTTTTTAAAGCCTTCTTTAACTAACTAAAATCTAGCAGTAAAGTAATTCAAGATAGTATAGTGGTGTGAATCAATGTTTCATATGTTACTCTTCCAACAACTTAGTATTGAAATTTGTTGTTGTTGTTTCACAATGTATTGGAATATAGTTGATTTGTAATGTTGTATTAGTTTCAGGTATATAGATAGCAAAGTGATTCAGTTAAACATATATGGATTAGAATTTTGACAGAAGATTTGTTAAGAATATTGCTCTATCTCAAAAAATAAATATGTAATTTAGATTATTCAGAAACAGGATCAATCTAGTAGTTGGTTAAGTTTGTCCTCAAGTTCGTTCTATATTTGTCAATTTGTAGATATGTTTCCTTTTTCTTGTTTCTACTTTAAGCTCCACTCTAGTATTTCCAACTATCTCTTGGACACTTTTGTTGGTCATCTTGATTGTCTGGAAGGCATTTCAAGTTTAATATAGTCCCAAAGAAATTCTGTCTCTTACCCTCTGAAACCTTTTCTTCCTTTTGTGGAAGGTTAATTTCTTAGTTAATAACACCATTACCTTATTGTTAGCTTTGCTAGACCCATCATATTTATCCCCCTACTTTTCTTCCTGTCCTCTGGCCCTGACCCACTTTGAGTCAAGTAGATCACAAGTCCTGTAGATTCATCTCAGAATTAGCTCTTGAGTCTGACCATCTGCTCCTACTGACATGCCGCTGCTGCTGCTAAGTCACTTCAGTCGTGTCTGACCCTGTGTGACCCCATAGACAGCAGCCCACCAGCCTCCCCCTAGTTTAAAAAAGAAATTTTTCTTATTAGAATTGTTATAATAGAATCTTAAAATGTGTCTGTAAGAATGTTTTTTTCCCTTGTTTATAATGTGTGTACTCTTTAATCTGCCACTATAAATATCTTTTATAAATGTCAATCATATGTTTCTATTTTGTTTGAAAATTAGACTCCTCATTATTTTTATTGTGAAATCTAATCACACAACATGGAGTTTTAAAAAAATAGCAACAGACTTCCACATCTAGGCTTAAACTTTCTTTTCTGCCTACGTTTTTGTAAATAGCCCACCCAACCCTTACTCCAACCTAATGAAAGTGAAGTGAAAGTGAATTCGCTCAGCTGTGTTTGACTCTTTGCGACCCCATGAACTTCTCCATCCAAGGGATTTTCCAGGCAAGAATACTGGAGTGGGTTGCCATTTCCTTCTCCAGGTGATCCCAACCCAGGGATTGAACCCGGATCTCCCGCTTTGCAGGCAGACGCTTCACCGTCTGAGCCACTGGGGAAGTCCTAATGAAGTGTTTGCCATTTTCCAAAAAATAAATTATCCTTTCTTTCATCCTAGTCTTCAGGTGGGCTACTTCCTTGCCTAGAATGTATCACACTTACTGACAATGATCATTTCTTCCTTATCTCTAAGCTTTATTTCAGATATCACATCCTCTGCAAAGGCTTTCCTTACCCTCCCAAGTGGTTGACTTCTCTAACTTAGGCACTATTTATGATTATATTGGCTAGGGCAGTATGTTTCATTGCAACCAAATCCCAACCACCAGGACAGACACTGGATTTTCCCTTTAAGACTATAATGACACCTCTTGGTACCAAAACCTCAGTCAGTGGTTGGGAGTTATCAGAGTCCTGAGTCATTGAAACATTGAGGTTATCCACTCAAAACAGTTTGGATGGGGCTCAGTTGCCTCAAATCTTAAATCATAATAAAGACCATATCTTTTACCTGGAGAAATAATGAGTGACACACAGGCAATTTTTGGTGGAATCTTTACTAACATTCATGAGGAACATGGGCTAAGATCCTGAATTATGACTGTGGACAAAGAGAAGAGGAGAAGACAGATATGAACTTGGTAATCAGTATCATGTGAGGGAAGGAAAGAACAAAATCTAGAATTACTTCCAGGTTTCTAGTTTTGCCAAATATAGATTCCCAATAAGAGGAATAGTGGATAAAAGGGGAGGATCAGCTTTGAATATTTGGATTTAGCTGCTTTTATCATAAAAGCTTATATTTCCTTTAAATAATTAGATATGTTAATACTGATATCTTATAGGCTAGATCAGATGTTGACTTTCTTTGGGAAGGGGCCAACCAGTAAGTATTTTTAGCTTTGAGTGCAGCTATTTAAATTTGCCTTTTCAGGGTGAAAGCAGCCATAGACAAAATGCATAAACATGGCTATGTTCCAATAAAACTTTACTTACAAAAACAAGTGGTAAGCCAAATCCAGCCTACATGCAACAGTTTGCTGACCCTTGATCTAGAAAATTGAGGCTGTCAGTGAATAGGAGGATGAATGCCATCAATAAAGATGAGATTACTCAAGAAAGTCTCTAAAAAGAGATCGATGTGTCATCGGATCAGAAGTGTAGGACCCAGAAGAAATCAGGATAAAATGATCAGATGCCAGAAATATTGGGAAACAAGAAAGAAGATTGTTACAGAAGTGGGAAATTGGATTTTTAAGAAGGTCAACTCTTAGTGCCGCTGAGCTTTGGTTTAATATTGGCAAAAAGAGAAAGAAAAAAAGATCACTGCCTTGATTTTGTAATGAAGCAATCACTAGTGATTTGAGGGACAGATATTTCAAGAGTGTGGGGGCTAAATGTCATTTTGCAGTAGGAGGGGTCAATGAAAATATAAAAGGGAAACTGATGAATATCCATTACTGTCTCAAGAAGGTTGACTCAAGTAAAAGACTGACAAACTAGTGTAAGGGAGGGAGTTCTTTTTGATCTCAGTTTTGCATCATCCTCAGACCGTATGTATAGATTTAGACAAGGTAAGAATTGTATATTAATAATTTTGCATTGTTGCTGTTGTTAAGATCTTTAAAATTTCTGATTAGTGTGTAATGCTTGGCATACAGGCAAATTAATGTTTTGGAATTTTAAAAGTACTTCACTCTACAGCAGAAACTGACACAATATTGTAAAGTAACTATACTCCAGTAAAAAAGTGCAGCAAAATATTTTTGCTGTTGTTGCTGTTTAGTCACTAAGTCGTGTTTGACTCTTTTGGGATGCCATGAACCATAGCTTACCAGGGTTCTCCGTCCATTGGATTTCCCAGGCAAGAACACTGGAGTGGGTTGCCATTTCCTCCTCCAGGGTATCTTACTGACCCAAGGATAGAACCCGTGTCTCCTGTACTGGCAAGTGGATTCTTTGCCACTGAGCCACCTGGAAAGCCCATAAAAATATTTCAGTAGATAAATAATACAAGAGAATATTAACAATTGTTAAGTCTAACTGATGGGGATACAGTTTTCATTGTTATTTCAACTTTTCTTTGTGTTTGAAATTTTCATATAAAATAGTGGAAAATACTAATTAAAAAACCAGATTTCTAAAAAAATTAAAAAATAAAATAAAATTACTCATTAAGCATTATTTGTTCAAGCTTGCTGTCTGCCAGCTTTCATTCTTCTTTCCTGGTTTCCCTGAGCCTGTCAGTATCTCTTTAAGCACACCTGATACTCTTTATTAAACCTTTCCTTCTGTATTCTCCCAGAATTGACATGACTCCTTTTCTCCATGATATCCTCTGCTAGATCTGCCACTGTCCCTGTATTTGCTCCAGTTATGTTCATGATGGATCATATAGGTTCCATATTTGAAAAGCCAGTCTCTTAAACTTTGATACTTGACAAAAGGACTATTAATATATTTACCTAAGAGACTTAGGCCACATGCACATAATCAAAATAAATGTGAACTTCTATGTATCCTAATCTCAAAAATGGACCAGATTCTTGTGAAAAAAAGTTTCAAAACATTAAAATAATCTAGAAGAAAGTGATTATGTATTTAATATTCAAAATATACTAAGTGGTTATGTATATAATATTCACAATATACTAATGAAGTGAATGTTCTCTTTATTTCACCATCCTAATTCTGTCCAAACATGAATTGAGGTTCAGAGAAGTTGCATGTTGGAGATTATAGTGTGGTACCAACACTTATGCTATGCCCATCCCATAGGGAGATAATATACATTATCATTGAATTATTCATTATCTATGAATGAAGAAAATTGTGATGAGCATTCTTTGTCGCACAATTAATTCTGTGCCAGACCCTTTTATAAGCACACAATAGGTGTTGACTTTCTTAATCTTTATAATAGACCTAAGAGGTAGTTAGCTATTTCTGTCTCCATTATGTTAATAGATGAAAAAAACTGAGGTTCAGAGAGGTAATTGGCCCCAGGTTATATGACTGGAAAGTAGTGGCACAAGGATGTGAATTCAGAAAGATGCTTCTAGAGCCTAATCTCTTGATCATGAAGATGATGTGGTTGTGTTAAATTGCAAATGACGGAGGTCAGTTTCCACTGGAATATTAATTCATTTGAGAAAAAGAATCAAATATGACTTTTTCAATAACATAATATTTCCTTTTTAAAAAATTAATTTATTTATTTTAATTGAAGTCTAATTACTTTACAATATTGTAGTGGCTTTTGGCATACATTGAGATGAATCAGCTGTGGGTACACATGTGTTCCCCATCCTGAACCCCCCTTCCACCTGCCCCCCCCCCACCCCGTTTCATCCCTCAGGGTCATCCCAGTGCACCAGCCCTGAGCACCCTGTCTCATGCATTGAACCTGGACTGGCAATCTATTTCACATATGATAATATACATGTTTCAGTGCCATTCTCTCAAATCATCCCACCTTCGCCTTTTCCCACAGAGTCCAAAAGTCTGTTCTTTACTTCTGTGCCTCTTTTGCTGTCTCGCATACAGGGTCATCGTTACCATCTTTCTAAATTCCATATATATGTGTTAATATTCTGTATTGGTGTTTTTCTTTCTGACTTTGTTCACTCTGTATAATAGGCTCCAGTTTCATCCACCTCATTAGAACTGATTCAAATGTATTCGTTTTAATGGCTGAGTAATACTCCATTGTGTCTATGTACCACAGATTTCTTATCCATTCATCTGCTGATGGACATCTAGGTTGCTTCCATGTCCTGACTATTATAAACAGTGCTGCGATGAACATTGGGGTACATGTGTCTCTTCCAATTCTGGTTTCTTTGGTGTGTATGCCCAGCAGTGGGATTGTTGGGTCATATGGCAGTTCTATTTCCAGTTTTTTAAGGAATCCTCACACTCTTTTCCATAGTGGCTGTACCAGTTTGCATTCCCACCAACAGTGTAAGAGGGCTCCCTTTTCTCCAAATCCTCTCCAGCATTTATTTTTTGTAGACTTTTTGATAGCAGCCATTCTGACTGGCATGAGAATGTACCTCATTGTGGTTTTGATTTGCATTTCTCTGATAATGAGTGATGTTGAGCATCTTTTCAAGTGTTTGTGAGCCATCTGTATGTCTTCTTTGGAGAAATGTCTGTTTAGTTCTTTGGCCCATTTTTTGATTGGGTTGTTATTTTTCTAGAATTCAGCTAATACTTCTTATAGTAATAAAGATCCAAACCATTCCTTTCATCTCCTCCTGAGTCTCTAAGACAGTATCCCTATAAGCCTATTCAGTATTTTTATCATATTGATGAAACAAGAGGCTTTCAAGGTTTCTCAATCACACTTGAATCAGAATTCTTGTTAGAAAGCACCACCAACAATGGTGCAGGGCATTGAAACTCCAGTGAGAATTTTCTGGCTCCCCAAACCTCAGAATAAATAGATTCAATTTGAGAATTATAGAGAAAGTGTGAAAAAGTGATCTCATCACAGTCCCCACTCTTTTAGTCTTTTTCTTGCCAACCCACTTCAGTTTCTGCCTTTCCCATAAATAATTCTAAAACATTGTCTCACCTATAGTACAGGAAATTGTGAAGAAGTTTAAAGGAAGCATTAACTGAAAGAGCTCAAGAATGTAAAAGAATGGACCAAGTGTCAAGGTGATTCTGGTGAGATGTCCGTTAAAGGGAATATGGGGTAAATGCTGTTCCCCCAGAGCCTGAAAGGTGCATCTTCTAGGCTTCATCTTGCTGTCTCTTGTTCATTGATGCAAATGAGAAAATAACAACACTTCATGTCTCCCCCATGTTTTTCTCTTTCTCATCAGCAAGTATATACTCATAGGTACATACACTATGTTACATTCTGTTGAAATTTCACATAGATGACAGCCTCTGAGCTATAACCGATTAATTCATTCACCAAAAAATTTTATGATATGTTTGTCAGAGTACATCTAAACTATGACTCATATAATGTCATTCTAGTGTAAATACACTCAGTTCCATTCAGTCGCTCAGTCGTGTCCGACTCTTTGCTACCCCGTGATTTGCAGCACTCCAGGCCTCCCTGTCTATCACCAAATCCTGGAGTTCACCCAAACTTATGCCTATCGAGTCAGTGATGCCATCCAGCCATCTCATCCTCTCTCATCCCCTTCTCCTCCTGCCCCCAATTCCTCCCAGCATCAGAGTCTTTTCCAATGAGTCAACTCTTTGCATGAGGTGGCCAAAGTACTGGAGTTTCAGCTTCAGCATCAGTCCTTCAAAAGAGCACCCAGGACTGATCTCCTTTAGGATGGACTGGCTGGATCTCCTTGCAGTCCAAGGGACTCTCAAGAGTCTTCTCCAACATCATAGTTCAAAAGCATCAATTCTTCGGTGCTCAGTTTTCTTCACAGTCCAACTCTCACATCCATACATGACTACCAGAAAAACCATATCCTTGACTAGACGGACCTTTGTTGGCAAAGTAATGTCTCTGCTTTTGAAAACGCTATCTAGGTTGGTCATAACTTTCCTTCCAAAGAGGAAAGAAAGAAAGAAATAAAGTGAAGTCGCTCAGTCATGTCCGACTCTCTGCGACCCCATGGACTGTAGCCCACCAGGCTCCTCTGTCCATGGGATTCTCCAGGCAAGAATCCTGGAGTGGGTTGCCATTTCCTTCTCCAGGGGATCTTCCCAACCCAGGGATCGAACCCAGGTCTCCTGCATTGCAGGCAGACACTTTAACCTCCAAAGAGTAAGTGTCTTTTAATTTCATGGCTGCAATCACCATCTGCAGTGATTTTGGAGCACAGAAAAATAAAGCCTGACACTGTTTCCACTGTTTCCCCATCTATTTCCCATGAAGTGATGGGACCAGATGCCATGATTTAAGTTTTCTGAATGTTGAGCTTTAAGCCAACTTTTTCACTCTCCTCTTTCACTTTCCTCAAGAGGCTTTTTAGTTCCTCTTCTCTTTCTGCCATAAGGGTGTTGTCATCTGCATATCTGAGGTTATTGATATTTCTCCCAGCAATCTTGCTTCCAGCTTGTGCTTCTTCCAACCCAGCATTTCTCATAATATACTCTGCATAGAAGTTAAATAAGCAGGGTGACAATATACAGCCTTAACACACTCTTTTTCCTATTTGGAACCAGCCTGTTGTTCCATGTCCAGTTCTAACTGTTGCTTCCTAACCTGCCTACAGGTTTCTCAAGAGGCAGGTCAGGTGGTCTGGTATTCCCATCTCTTTCAGAATTTTCCACAGTTTATTGTGATCCACACCGTCAAAGGCTTTGGCATAGTCAATAAAGCAGAAATAGAAGCTTTTTCTGGAACTCTCTTGCTTTTTCCATGATCCAGCAGATGTTGGCAATTTGATCTCTGGTTCCTCTGCCTTTTCTAAAATCAGCTTGAACTTCTGGAAGTTCACGGTTCATGTATTGCTGAAGCCTGGCTAGGAGAAATTTGAGCATTACTTTACTAGTGTGTGAGATGAGTGCAATTGTGCGGTAGTTTGAGCATTCTTTGGCATTGCCTTTCTTTGGGATTGGAATGAAAACTGACATTTTCTAGTCCTGTGGCTACTGCTGAGTTTTCCAAATTTGTTGGCATATTGAGTGCAGCACTTTTATAGCATCATCTTTCAGGATTTGAAATAACTCAACTGGAATTCCATCACCTCCACTAGCTTTGTTCGTAGTGATGCTTTCTAAGGCCCACTTGACTTCACATTCCAGGATGTCTGGCTCTAGGTGAGTGATCACACCATTGTGATTATCTGGGTCATGAAGATCTTTTTTGTACAGTTCTTCCATGTATTCTTGCCACCTCTTCTTAATATCTTCTGCTTCTGTTAGGTCCAGACCATTTCTGTCCTTTATCGAGCCCATCTTTGCATGAAATGTTCCCTTGGTATCTCTAATAATCTTGAGATCTCCAGTCTTTCCCATTCTGTTGTTTTCCTCTATTTCTTTGCATTGATCACTGAGGAAGGCTTCCTTATCTCTCCTTGCTATACTTTGGAACTCTGCATTCAGATGCTTATATCTTTCCTTTCCTGCTTTGCTTTTCATGTCTCTTCTTTTCACAGCTATTTGTAAGGCCTCCCTGGACAGCCATTTTGCCTTTTTGTTTTTCTTTTCCATGGAGTTGGTCTTGTTTCCTGTACAATGTAATGAACCTCCATCCATATTTCATCAGGCACTCTATCTATCAGATCTAGTACCTTAAATCTATTTCTCACTTTCACTGTATAATCATAAGGGATTTGATTTAGGTCATACCTGGATGGTCTAGTGGTTTTCCCTACTTTCTTCAATTCCAGTCTGAATTTGGCAATAAGAAGTTCCTGGTCTGAGCCACAGTCAGCTCTCAGTCTTGTTTCTGCTGACTGTATAGAGCTTCTGCATCTTTGGCTGCAAAGAATATAATCAGTCTGATTTCGGTGTTGATCATCTGGTGATGTTCACGTGTAGAGTCTTTTCTTGTGTTGTTGGAAGAGGGTGTTTGCTATGACCAGTGCGTTCTCTTGGCAAAACTCTATTAGCCTTTGCCCAGCTTCATTCCATACTCCACGGCCAAATTTGCCTGTTACTCCAGGTGTTTCTTCATTTCCTACCTTTGCATTCCAGTCCCCTATAATGGAAAGGACATCTTTTTTGGGAGTTAGTTCTAAAAGGTCTTGTAGGTCTTCATAGATCCATTCAACTTCAGCTTCTTCAGCATTACTGGTTGGGGCATATTCTTGGATTACTGGATATTGAATGGTTTACCTTGGAAACAAGCAAAGACCATTCTGTCGTTCTGAGATTGCATCCAAGTACTACATTTCGGACTCCTTTGTTGACCATGATAGCTACTCCATTTCTTCTAAGGGATTCTTGCCCACAGTAGTAGATATAATGGTCATCTGAGTTAAATTCACCAATTCCAGTCCATTTTAGTTCACTGATTCCTAGAATGTCGATGTTCACTCTAACCATCTCCTATTTGACCACTTCCAGTTTGCCTTGATTCATGGAGCTAACATTCCAGGTTCCTATGCAATATTGCTCTTTACATCATCGGACCTTGCTTCTTTCACCAGTCACATTCACAGTTGGATATTGTTTTTGCTTTGGCTCCATCCCTTCATTCTTTCTGGAGTTATTTCTTCACTGATCTCCAGTAGCATATTGGGCACCTGGAGAATTCTTTCACTAGTCATTTGCAATATTGACTTTCCAGGACATTTTTCCTTCTGTCATTCAAGGGAATAGCTGTTATATGAAACAAGACCCTACACTCATAATATTATAGAAAGAAATTGATAATGAAAAATATCAAAATAGCATATTAGAATTAAGCTACAAATTATATATATATATATATATATATATATATATATATAAACATATAATATCAAAGCTATACACACACACACACACACACACACACACATGCATGGGTTTCCCTGGTAGCTCAGCTGGTAAATAATCCACCTGCAATGAGGCAGACCTGCCTGGGTTCAATCCCTGGGTTGGGAAGACCCCCTGGAGGAGGGCATGGCAACCCACTCCAGTATTCTTGCCTGGAGAATCTCCATGAACAGAGGAGCCTGGTAGGCTACAGTCCATGGGATTGCAAAGAGTGGGACACAACTGAGCAACTAAGCACAACACAGCACATACAAATATATGTACACACATACACATATATGTACCTATGTAAACACATACACAGGCTTCGCCAGTGGTGCAGTGGTAAAGAATCTGCCTGCTAATACAGAAGGCATAAGAGATGCAGGTTTGATATCTGGGTCAGGAAGATCCCTTGGAGTAGGAAATGGGAACCCACTCCAATAATCTTGCCTGAAAAACCATGGACAGAGAAACCTGGTGGGCTACAGTCCTTGGGGGTCGCAAAGAGTCGGACATGACTGAGCACGCACACATATACAAACAATTACATACATATATACACACATATCACTTCCTTGTAAGAGTCTTTACATACTAAGGAAGAAAAATACATTCTGGACATCACTCTCCCCAAGAAAATACCTGGTAATTAATCTGCAGTTCTTATGCAATACCAGAAAAAGTAATATAGGTTAATAGCCTCTATATTCTAATATAAGCTTACATTTCAACTGAAGATTGTGGGAATTTGGAGAGAAGCAGAATAATATGTTCAAAGGGATTGACAAAAAGAACTAAAGCATCATTTGGTGAATGTAAGATCAACAAGAAATGTAGAAGAGACCAGAATTTGTTGGTTAGTTAGATGGCTGTTATAATGAGAATGGAAATCAAATTTATTGGAAACAGACACCACACCACCATCTTGAAATTAATGGTACAAACCAAAGCAAATGACAATACTGGGATATTTTTGCATATTGATATTAAAACAAAATAGCAGAATGAATAACACTATTTTCTATAAGTGTTTAAAATTCATAAATCTTAAAAAGTAATGAAACTAAATTGTTATATAAATTTTGATTTTAAAATATGTGAATGTATTACAAAGCCTCAGGGAACAATGTAAAGATATAAAAATATGTGGTAAAGATACATTACTATTTCAATATAAACTTTTGGCACATACTGAACATGCTGCCTCATTTTATTTTATTTATTTTTCAAATTGTTTTTTATTGGCATATACTTGCTTTACAATGTTGTGTTAGCCTCCACTGTACAGCAAAGTGAATCAGCTATACGCACACATTTGTGCCCTCTTTTTTGGGTTTCCTTCCCATTTAGGACACCATAGAGCATTGTGCTCTGTGCTATACAGTAGGTTCTCATTAGTTATCTATTTTATAATCATTGTTGTTGTTGTTTAGTCGCTGAGTCTGACTCTTTTGGGACCCCATGGACTGTAGTCCACCAGGTTCCCCTGTCC
Source organism: Budorcas taxicolor (assembly GCF_023091745.1). Lineage (NCBI taxonomy): Eukaryota > Metazoa > Chordata > Mammalia > Artiodactyla > Bovidae > Budorcas > Budorcas taxicolor. The sequence continues at coordinate 136,465,923 of NC_068914.1, read as the reverse complement.
ATGGGAATTCCTAGGCAGGAATACTGAAGTGGTTTGCCATTTCCTTCTCCAGGGGATCTTTCCAACCAAGGGATCGAACCCACATCTCCTGCATTGCAGGCAGATTCTTTACCACTGAGCCACTTGGGAAGCCTTATCTAAATTACACATAGTATCAATAGTGTATACATGTCAATCCCAGTGTCCCAATTCATCCCGCATTCTCACCCCCAGCAGAACAGCTGCTTCTTTTGCCTTCACTCTCCTCCATTGAGTGATGTTCTCAGAATGACCTCACTGATGTTGCTGGTCAGGGTTGACTTCAACCATGTCCAAGTCCTGTAGAGCATTTTTAATGAAACATTCAGGTCCATTGTCTCTGGTTTTAAGCTGGGGTAGTGTATATTTGACAACAATCAGCCCAGAAAGGGGACGTCACTGTCCTCCACCTAATTTCTGGTGTGATTCCCTCTTTATCTCTAAGGGCACCTTGGTATTTTCTTTCCAGTTCTGAGCTCAACCTTTGGTTGAATGAGGGAAGAGGAGCAACATGGGGATGTCGAGTATAGTAGTAACAGGAACTGAATAGGAACAAGGGATGAGGAGGGTATGTAGATAGGAGCTTGGGAATGGAATGGGTGACATTCAGCAAAGGGGAAGGGTGTAGGGACACAAAGCTGAAGGAAGAAGGATGAACAGAGATGTTGCTTGATGGCTAGATGTCTGAGATAACATTGCAAATGCACACACAAACTTATACATATTGGTATTTTGATACTTTAAAAGGGCAAGTTATACCAGGATATTGAGAGCTCACAGTGCAATCACTGGCTGTAATATATTGGGGCAGAAAACTTGAAAATGCCAAAGAATACCTGCAGTTTTAGATCTCAAGAATGCACATGAGAATGTAATACTCAATGAACTTGAGCCTAGCTGTTATTGCTTTGGGCTTGCGTGCATCTGACAATTTTCCTTCCAATCAAAGGATAGCTTCAAATAATGCAGAAAACAAATCTTTCCATGTGATACTGATTTTTAAAACAATTTCTTTATGACAACAAATAAAAGGAGAGAATGTAAATGGAGCACACAGTTAATTGACAGCCATATTCCCCAGCAAACTTGTAAATAGTACCATTCTCATAGGAATTAAATCAGTTGCACTGTGGGTAACTCTAGAATTCAAAAGGTGCCACAGTTCTTCACTTTGTGTTGATGGAACTGAACGGCATTAACCTTTTCACTTGCACTAACAAAGACAAGTGAAGACACTGTGTGCTATGACTCCTGCACATTTATGTTTTGTTTTTTGCCCAGGGCTTTCTACAATTATCCCACACTTCAGAACTAATTTCTCTGCACGTTTACCTACATTGTTTCGGCACTACTCCTGCAACACCACAATCTCATTAACTCTTTTTTTTCTTCCACAAGGAAGATTTATAAGGACATAGAAGAAATAATTATTTGGTGATATAATATTGAGTAAATTTTTGTAGCTTTTGCAAATAGGTTAGCCCTCATCTAAAGTAATTTTTTTTAATCCCTTAGGTCTTATAAATAACACTCTACAGTTTCCATCGACAGCTCTGACTATTCTAGTAGTGAATGAAAATTCAGACTTCTTTTAGCTGGGGGCAGGAGAGAAAAGGAAAATCAAATTGAAATTTAGAACTTGAGTCCTGTTTTAACAATAGGAACCTCTTTATTTAAATATTTATTTCTTCATTTTCTTTTTGAATTCAAAATATGTATACATATATATATGTACAAACATATATATACACAATTATATACCTATGCATATGTAAAATATATACTTTTTGTTTTAAAAACACAAAGTTGGCAAATAATTTAGCACCAAAAATCAGCTTTTTAATTTTATATTTATTTATTTTTGTTACTTTTCCTATGTAATTTTAAATTTGATATTATGTTGTATTTTCATTTTTATTCTGATCAAGACATTTCCTTTTTTTTTTGGCCAAATAGTATGCTTGATATTATTTACCCAACCAAGGATTGAACATGTGCCCCGCTCCCCCCTGCTGCCCCTGCAGTGGAAGCATGGAGTCTTAACCACTGGACTTCCAGGGAAGTGTCCAGCATTTTTAGATATACATATATACACATGTATGTGCTTGTCTTTTTGAAACTCATAAATAATTCAGTCATTGCAGAGGGATAGAAAGTTGCATTTTAAGGCAATTTATAAAATGGGATTCCCCTGACTACAATGAGAAAGGATTACCAACAAACCAGCAGAAATTTCACTGTGTAAGCACAGATGGGAAAATCTTTTACTTTTCCTTAACCAAAAGCAAGTTTGATAGCAGCAAATGAAATACTTCTATGAAAATAAACTCAGCCTGGATAGTAATTAACACTGAAGAATGTCCAAACTTCAGTAGGAAGAGTTGAACAATTGTTTTCAGTTCAGTTCTAGTGCACACAGGGAAGGGCTGCGGATACAAGGAGGAGTCTAATTATGTCTTCATGGTAGATTTGTCAGAATGAGATCTACTTACCAAGTGGGGAAAGAGAGGGTAGGATGAATTTGGAGACTGGGATTGACATATATACACGATTCATACTATGTATAAAATAGATGACTAATGAGAACTTATTGTTTAGCTCAGGGAACTCTACTCAGTGCTGACCTAGATGGGAAGGAAATCCAAAGAAGAGGGGGTTACATATTCATATAGCTGATTTACTTTGCTGTACAGTAAAAACTAATACAATATTGCAACATAACTGTGCTCGAATAAAAATTAACTTTGAAAAGAACCAGACCTGCTTACCTAGAAGAGAGGATGTAGTAGAGGACATGTAAGCTGTCTTCAGATATTTGAGGAGTTGTCATGAAGAGGAGGGAGCAAACAGAGTCGGGACCAATGAGTTATATATGGGCTTAAAAATGGAGGAATTTATTAAGAATAGGTAGGACAGACAGAATGTAGTATCATGGAATAAAGACTTAAAATAAGACCTGGATGTCCACCTGCCAGGAGTGCTATTGAGATGATCTTGGCATGGAGGTTGTAATAAGTGGCCTTTAGAATTCCCTAATGATGGGGAAGATCGAGGGCAAGAGGAGAAGGGGGCAACAGAGCAGAAGATGGTTGGATGGCATCACCGACTCAATGGACATGAGTTTGAGCAAAGTGACAGAGATAGTGAAGAACAGGGAAGCCTGATGTGCTGCAGTTCATGGGGTCACAGAGTCTGACATGACTGAAACTGAACAACAACTAGGATTACTTCCCTCTCTAAATCTTATGAGTTCTCTCTCTGTTGGGTATCATTCTAGTCACAGGAATTCTACCAAAGAATGTGCAGGGTCTTCCAAGCCATGGTTTGAGGAATACCAGTTCTGGTGAATGCTGACCATTGTATAATGGAAAAATGAAAAAGGATCCTGTGGTCCAATTAGTTTGGGGAACATTGTTTAACATACCCTTTTCTTGAAGAATATAAACACATATTTGCATAGTGAAAGTCCTGAGCAGCCTTGCATTTAAAAAAAAATCCTTGTTAGCTGGGAATAACCCAACACTCTCTCAATTTAATTGAAAATAAAGCACTTTTACAGTAGATCTATTTGTAAACTGAAGGAACAATTGTTCCTTGGAATATTACTTTTGGAAACAGCAATTAATATACAGTAAAAGCAGTTCCTTAAGTCGATGCCAAATGCATTCTGAATACATTTACAGATATTTAATATACAAGGGAGAAAATTTACAAGTAGGGGAAAGATTCTTTTTCCAGAAAATTAAAAAGTCATTATAAAGTTCCCTAAACACCTGCCTTTTAAATATTAACCAATCATGCATTTCAGATATTATGCATACACTTTAAAATGTTGTCTTCATTCTTCATAATTAAATATCCAATTAATGAACCTTATTTTGGAGAGTTTCTAATTGAGGTTAGAAATTGTCCCCATTTTTTCTGTCTGTTGACTTTTATCTCTATTAATCAATGTTCTTAATTTTGTAAGAAATACTTGCTTTATACTTGTATCACTATCTTCACTTCTCTATTGAAACTCATCTTTATGAAAGAATAGAAATAAAATGCATACACTTTTCAAATAATGACACAAGCACTGTTGTAGAGATGAAAATGGTGACACTATTGACACTAAACTGTTGTCTGGGAGACAGTGCCCCCATGTGATAGCTCAAAATTCCCCATTTATTATAAAGGTTAAATTCCAAATTTGATATCTAAACTGTTGTTTAGAGCTTTCTCTACACAATAAGTAAATCATAAATATATTGTTTCATTAGTATATCTTTAGAATCACATTTTAATAATTATTTCAATTATAAACATTTAAATTCAAAGCTGATCATATCAGTCTCTGATAATTCATATTAAAGAATTAATTACTTCACTTATAACTTTAATTCTTTTGGGTCTCTGGTGTGTCCTCTGGATCTATTCTTGGAACTTACAATCGTGCTTAGGTCACTCTATCTTATGGAGAAGGAAATGGCAACCCACTCCAATACTCTTGCCTGGAAAATCCCATTGACGGAGGAGGCTGGTAGGCTACAGTCCATGGGGTCGTGAAGAGTCAGACAGGACTGAACGACTTCACTTTCACTTTTCACTTTCATGCATTGAAGAAGGAAACGGCAACCCACTCCAGTGTTCTCGCCTGGAGAATCCCAGGGACGGGGGAGCCTGGTGGGCTGCCGTCTATGGGGTCATACAGAGTCGGACATGACTGAAGCGACTTAGCAGCAGCAGCATTTCATCTTATAAACAAACACACAAACAAAAAGTCTTTTAATACTTCATTTCTCATGATTCCATAATTTTATATTCTTTTTCATCATGCCCGAACTCCAAACAGAATTTTTTAAACTTATCATCCTTTGAAAAATAAAATTAATTCCCCTATTATGCCTCATAACATTTCCTGTGTGTTATAATTGGAGCATTGTGTAGAATCTTAATTGTTTTTATCCACTTGGCTGCTTCATTATGAGAATGTAACTTCACTGAGACAAGGATCTTGTTTTATTTGTCTCTCATATCTTCTAGGACACCATAATGTTTTTGAATCGATGAATATGTGACTGAAGAAAACTATGTTCTCCTATGAATCCCCAATGCCTAGCTCAGGCCTTGATACAGTGTTGGACATTCACATTTTTTGATACACATTGACGTCAGGATTCATCTATGGTTCATTTTTATATGCCATTCTATCATCTTTTATATTCTATCATGTGCTTCATATATATGTTCAATAACTCTAGTTGAATTAAAGAATAAAAATTAATGTAACCTGCTCCTTTGGGGCAGGAGGAGAAGGGGACGATAAAGAATGAGATGGCTGGATGGCACCACTGACTCGATGGACGTGAGTCTGAGTGAACTCTGGGAGTTAGTGATGGACCAGGAGGCCTGGTGTGCTGCGATTCATGGGGTCGCAAAGAGTCGGACATGACTGAGTGACTGAACTGAACTGAACTGATACCTGCTCCCTCCACTTTTTAATCTATTCATTTTGGAACCCTGGAAATGTGGGTCTCTTCATACCTTTTCTAAACATCACAATAATCTCTTAGTTTTCAAAACCATTGATATGTAGCATGTAACAATGCTTATGAAGCCATTCTTCTTACAACTGTGCATGACTTCCAGGAGAACATACCTTTCTTGTTCTTTTATGCTTCTGATCACACCTTTTCTTCTTTGAAGCTAACTTTCTTTATTCTTTTGGGTTTATTTATTTGTCTTGCTTTCTACATATCTTTGGAAATTGTAAATTCCATATTTAAAAAAAGTATTTATTTATTTTGGCTGTGTCAGATCTTAGTTTGGCATGCAGGCATTAGCTGAGTTGCTGAAGGCTCAAAGATCAGATCAGAATAGCTGGATTTCAAAAGGATTAATATGGATTCCTTATAGGTGTAGGAGCAGGGGCATGGCCTGAAGAAGGTAGGAATTAAGATGGATCATTTTAGCATCATATTTATGGTGATTATCATGTTGACTTAAAAGGTAATTTTCTTGCCATATTTAATGTCTAAATCATTACCAGGCACTATATTACTACTGTGTGTGTGTTAGTCACTGAGTAGTGTCCAATTCTTTGTGATCCCACGGACTGTAGCCCATGAGTCGCCTCTGTCCATGGGGTTTCCCAGGCAAGAATACTGGAGTGAGTTGCCATTTTTTTCTGTATATTATTACTAGGCACATACACACATATATACATATGTACATTAATGTGTTTGTGTGTAATATATACAATGGCTATACATACATATGAATTTTTATTTATTATATAGAGACCCAAGATATTATTTTACTTTCCTGGATTACTTTTCCAGATTACTTTTCCCACAACTGAAATACAACCATCAGCCAGAAGAAAAAAAAGAAAAAAAAAGCTGGTTTGCAAGAGAGCATCTTGATCATATAAAAATTATGATAAACTCTATGGAAATCAAATCCTTGTGGGAGGAGATACACCCCCAAATAAGGACATTTTAGGAAACTGGATTTTCTGGTGTTGGATTCCTTTTCCCAGAAGCACCCATCTGAGGAACACCATGATTCTTGAAAGACTCAAAATATGTATTTTAAGGATACTGGGTAACTGAGGACATGTGTGCATGCTAAATCGCTTTAGTCATTTCTAACTATTTACAACCCTATAGACTGCAGCCCTCCAAGCTACTCTGTCTATGGAATTCTCCAGCAAAAATATTGGAGTGGATTGACACCCTTTCCTCCAAAGGATCTTCCCAACTCAGGGAGGGAACCCACTGTCTCTTATGTCTCCTGCATTGGCAGGGCAGGTTTACAACTAAAGCCACCTGGGAAGACCAGCCTACACTTGTTCCTCAGCTTCTGTCAACTTGTGAAATGAATCTAAAAGATTGGACATGTCTTAATACCTGACATCTTGCACCCACACAGGGTTGTAGGGAGGATTAATGAGATACTGTTTTTAAAGAGATTGACCTCCTTGGCAGAAAGAGGCTAAATATAGAACAGAGGTTTTGTTATGATAAACTGTGTCAAATTGTGCTTGGAAAAGATTTTTCAATTTAACCCATTTTGAAGAAACATCAGTAGAGCTTGACTCCTTTTGGAGAAGTTATATAAAAGTGTGAATGAATCAAAAAATATCTGGCATTTAATTTCCTTATACTCGGGAACAGAATTTAGTCATCCACCAAAGTAATTTTAAATCAAGTCCATGTAGTATAACATGTTAGCAGAGGCTTAAACTACTGCCTACTGTCCAGGTCTGGCCACTTTTGAAAGATTTGGTCTGCTTTAAAAATAAAGCTTTATTGAAACTCTGACATTTCATTTGTTTACCTATTCTTCTGACTGCTCTTGCAGTGCATTATGAATACTTGTTTGAAAGGCAATATGGCTCACAGAAATTAAAATACTTCTCATCTGGTCCTTCACAAAAAAGTTTGCAAACCCTCGCTTTATAACTGGGGGTTTTCACACGACAGATGTGTTAAGCATTCATATGTTCTGTCAGTAGCAATACAACTTTCTTAGTATTTGCAAGATTTATCTTTTAATTTATTCATCCGTAATAGCAGCCAGTTGTGGATGTGACTAGTGATAGAAGCAAGGTCCGATGTTGTAAAGAGTAATATTGCATAGGAACATGGAATGTTAGGTTCATGAATCAAGGCAAATTGGAAGTGGTCAAATAGGAGATGGCAAGAGTGAACGTCAACATTATAGGAATCAGTGAACTAAAATGGACTGGAATGGGTGAATTTAACTCAGATGACCATTATATCTACCACTGTGGGCACGAATCCCTTAGAAGAAATGGAATAGCCATCATGGTCAACAAAAGAGTCTGAAATGCAGTACTCGGATGCAATCTCAAAAATGACAGAATGGTCTCTGTTCGTTTCCAAGGCAAACCATTCAATATTACGGTAATCCAAGTCTATGCCCCAACAAGTAATGCTGAAGAAGCTGAAGTTGAATGGTTCTATGAAGACCTACAAGACCTTTTAGAACTAACACTCCAAAAAAGGTGTCCTTTTCATTATAGGGGACTAGAATGCAAAAGTAGGAAATCAAGAAACACCTGGAGTAACAGGCAAATTTGGCCTTGAAGTATGGAATGAAGCAGGGCAAAGGCTAATAAAGTTTTGCCAAGAAAACGCACTGGTCATAGCAAACACCCTCTTCCAACAACACAAGAGAAGACTCTACACATGGACATCACCGGATGGCCAACACCAAAATCAGATTGATTATATCCTTTGCAGCCAAAGATGGAGAAGCTCTATACAGTCAGCAAAAACAAGACCAGGAGCTGACTGTGGCTCAGATCAGGAACTTCTTATTGCCAAATTCAGACAGGCATTGAAGAAAGTAGGGAAAACCACTAGACTATCCAGGTATGACCTAAATCAAATCCCTTATGATTATATAGTGGGAGTGAGAAATAGATTTAAGGGACTAGATCTGATAGACAGAGTGCCTGATGAACTACGGATGAAGGTTTATGATATTGTACAGGAGAGAGGGGTCAAGACCATCCCTAAGAAAAAGAAATGCAAAAAGCAAAATGGCTGCCTGAGGAGGCCTTAAAAATAGCTGTGAAAAGAAGAGAAGTGAAAAGCAAAGGAGAGAAGGAAAGATATACCCATTTGAATGCAGAGTTCCAAAGAATAGCAAGGAGAGATAAAAGCCTTCCTCAGTGATCAGTGCAAAGAAATAGAGGAAAACAACAGAATGGGAAAGACTAGAGATCTCTTCAAGATTATTAGAGATACCAAGGGAACATTTCTTGCAAAGATAGGCTCAGTAAAGAACAGAAATGATATGGACCTAAGAGAAGCAGAAGATGTTAAGAAGAGGTGGCAAGAATACACAGAAGAATTGTACAAAAAAGATCTTCATGACTCAGATAATCACGATGGTGTGATCACTCACCTAGAGCCAGACATCCTGGAATGTGAAGTCAAGTGGGCCTTAGGAAGCACCACTACGAACAAAGCTAGTGGAGGTGATGGAATTCCAGTTGAACTATTTCAAATCCTAAAAGATGATGCTGTGAAAGTGCTGTACTCAATATGCCAGCAAATTTGGAAAACTCAGCAGTAGCCACAGGACTGGAAAAGGCCAGTTTTCATTCCAATCCCAAAGAAAGGCCATGCCAAAGAATGCTCAAACTACTGCACAATTACACTCATCTCACACACTAGCAAAGTAGTGCTCAACATTCTGCAAGCCAGGCTTCAGCAATACATGAACCATGAACTTCCAGATGTTCAAGCTTGTTTTAGAAAAGGCAGAGGAACCAGAGATCAAATGGCCAATATCCGTTGGATCATCACAAAAGCAAGATAGTTCCAGAAAAACATTTATTTCTGCTTTATTGACTGTGCCAATGCCTTTGACTGTGTGGATCACAATAAACTGTGGAAAATTCTGAAAGAGATGGGAATACCAGACCACCTGGCCTGCCTCTTGAGAAACCTAAATGCAGGTCAGAAAACAACAGTTAGAACTGGACGTGGAACAGACTGGTTCCAAATAGGAAAAGGAATACGTCAAGGCTGTATATTGTCACCTTGCTTATTTAACTTCTATGCAGAGTACATCATGAGAAACGCTGGGTTGGAAGAAGCACAAGCTGAAATCAAAGTTGCTGGGAGAAATATCAATAACCTCAGATATGCAGATGACACCACCCTTATGGCAGAAAGTGAAGAGGAACTAAAAAGCCTCTTGATGAAAATAAAAGAGGAGAGTGAAAAAATTCGCTTAAAACTCAACATTCAGAAAACGAAGATCATGGCATCTGGTCCCATCACTTCATGGCAAATAGATGGGGAAAAAGTGGCAACAGTGGCTGACTTTTCTTTTCGGGGAGGGGCGGCTCCAAAATCACTGCAGATGGTGACTGCAGCCATGAAATTAAAAGACACTTACTCCTTGGAAAGAAAGTTATGACCAACCTAGTCAGCATACTAAAAAGCAGAGACATTACTTTGTCAACAAGGATTCATGCAGTCAAAGCTATGGTTTTTCCAGTAGTCATGTGTGTATATGAGAGTTGGACTACAAAGAAAGCTGAGCGCAGAAGAATTGCTGCTTTTGAACTGTGATGCTGGAGAAGACTCTTGAGAGTCCTTTGAACTGCAAGGAGATCCAACCAGTCCATCCTAAAGGAGATCAGTCCTGGGTGTTCATTGGAAGGACTGATGCTGAAGCTGAAGCTCCGATACTTTGGCCACCTGATGCGAAGAAGTGACTCTTTATAAAAGACACTGATGCTCTGAAAGACTGAGGGCAGGAGGAGAAGGGGACAGCAGAGGATGAGATGGTTGAATGGCATCACCGACTTGATGGACATGTGTTTGGGTAAACTCTGGGAGTTCGTGATGGACAGGGAGGCCTGGCGTGCTGTGGCCCATGGGGTTGCAAAGAGTTGGACACAACTGAGTCACTGAACTGAACTGAACTGAACTGAATAGCACATAGCTCATAAAATTTGGTAAGGATCAAATTACACAATGGAGTAAAAAGCACTTAGTACAGTTCCTGCCATGTAATAAGATGAAGATTAAATTGTTATTGTCTTTATCCTATAACACAAATTTAGAAAGCAGCTTGAGCTCTGACATTTCTAGGCATGTACTTGAAATAGTTTCTCTCATGCATTTAGGTACCAGTTTCCCTGAGCTCATTATTTAGTGCCCCCAGTGTTCCTATAGGACTCCATGTTCATGTGTGAGCCTTGAGAACTTCCTCTTCCAATTGAGTAAAGATGGCGGCAGACCAGGTTTTGCATGATCTGTGAGTGATAATGGGCTTCCTGTTTATGTGAGGGCAAAGGACAGTTAAACAAAAGAAGGGTACATTTAGCTGAAAAAAAATAATAAATCCAGAGATTTTATAGGCAAACCAGATACTGTGACATTAAGAGATCTCTTCTTCCTACGTGTGAATACTCAGGTGTTCAGTCATGTTGGACTCTTTGTGGCCCCATGGATTGTAGTCTGCTAGGTTCCTCTATCCATGGAATTTTTCAGGCAAATGGGATGTCATTTCCTCTTCCAGGGGATCTTCCTGACCCAAGAATCAAATACACATCTCCTGCATCTCTGATATTGGCAGGCAGATTCTTTACCACTGAGCCACCTGGGAACCCTATACAAAAACATGGTGGGCCAAATCTGGCCCATAACCGTAGTTGACTAACTCCAGTTATAGGCCAAAATAATCACAGGGAAATTAAAATAACATTTTTCTATATGTGAAAGTAATATGAAATTTAAATTTTACTTCTCATAAATAAAGCCTTCTTGGAACACAGCCATGCTCATTCATGTTCATATTGTATCTGTCTACACAGGCAACAGCAGTGATGAACTGTTATGACAAATCAATGGTCTCCAAAGCCTGAAGTATTTACTCTCTGACCCTTCAGAGAAAAAAAATTTGCTGCCCTCCAATCTATATCCTTCAAGACTTTTTCCTGTGCATTTGTGTGAATATTTGTGTGTACGTAGGTTTTAGACAATGCAGTCATTTTTTGTGCTTTTTAAATCTACTATTCTGAGATAATATTATGTTGACCAGTAACTTCTGTTGACTTCTTTTTTTAAAAATTTCACTGAGGTAAAATCTGAGAACTACTGAAAAAAAGAGCAAATATTTTGATACAAGCAGTTAAAATGAAAATGTAAATCAATTCTGAGACTTCCTGTAGACACCACCAAGAGTATGCAGATTACTGGGGTGTATATGGAAAGTACAAAAGACTGGAGCCTTGATGGATTGGCACCGAGGAAGTGAGCATGGCACATGCAGTGAACTACCAAGAAGCCAAGAATACAGATTTTTGAGTCTGCCTACCAGACTTCTGACAGCCAGGAAGCAGAGTTGTTTCTGGGGCTTTTGTTAGGCATTAGGAAATGGGATTAGCTTCAAAACAACTGCATGAAGTTTACTCAAAGAAGCATGACAATGCTTGGGTATCCCCGAAGCATTATGATTTAAAGGAATAACAAACTGAGTTGCTATAGGACTTTGGATTCTTAGAGTTTTTGTTTTGTTTATGAAATAACTAATAGCTATTGCTTAAAACACAAATAACTGGTTCTCTTTAACATATTGAATCCATACTATTTAAAGGTGAGAAAGATGGCATCACTGTGTTGGATCGTCTTATACAAAGTTTCATCTATATTCAGGTTGAGTTTATAGTCAGTAGAACCTCTTCTTGTTTCCTTTTATTTCTCACTAAGATCAGATACAAGGCAAGGATGTCCCCTCTCATCACTCCTGCTTGACATCATACTGGAATTCCTTAGCAATGCAGTAAGGTAGGAAAAAAATAAATAAAAGGTATGAAGAATAGGAAGGTCTATATGAAGAAAATTACAAAATGTCAATGAATGAAATCAAAGAAGAACTAAATAAATGGAAAGATATTCCATTTTCAAGGATAGGAAATTCAGTATTGTCAAGATATTAGTTCTTTCCAACTTGGGTCTATATTCAATGCAATCCCAACCAATCAGCAGGTTATTGTATAAATATTCACAAACTCTTCTAAAGTTTAAAAGGAGTGGGAGAAAGACCCAAAATATCCAACACAATATTGATGAAGAACAAAGTTGAAGGTCTGATGCTATTGGACTTCAATACTTAATGTAAAGCAACAGTAATCTAGACTGGCAAAAGAAAAGACAAATAGATCAATGGAACAGAATAGAGATCCCATTAATAGATTCTCATAAATATAGTCAGTTAACCTTTGACAGAACAGCAAAAGCAGTATAGTTGAGCAAAAGCAATCTCTTCAGCAAATGGTACTGGAACAAATGGATGTCCGCATGCAAAACAACAAAGGTAGACATGGTCGTTACACCCTGCTTAGGAATTAAGTCAAAATAAATAGCAAATAAGCATATGAAAAGATGCTCCACATCATCTACTGTCACGGAAATGAAATTTTTTTTAAAAAAATGAGCTTCTGCTATGTACCTATAATAGTGGCCAAATTCTGAAACACTGACAATACCAAATGCTATGAGGCTATGAAGCAACAAACAAGAACTCTCATTCATTGTTGATGGGAATTCATAGTGCTACAGAAGGTTATGGACATAGTTTGGCAGTTTTTAAAAAAACTAAACATACTTTTACCATATGATCCAGCAATCACATTCCTTGTTATTTACCAAAAGAAGTTAAAAATCTATGTTCACACAAAAACTTGCACATGAATTGCCAAAACTCAGAAGTATTGAATATATCTTTCAGTAGATGAATGGCTTAATAAACTGGCTACTAGGACAATGGAACATTAGTTAGTACTAAGTAGAGAAAACCTATCAAGCCATGAAAAGACAGATCTTATTGGGAAAAAAATGAGGGAAAATCTACATTGTTTCATACATCTATAAAATGAAAGGGAATGCTTACATCATTCTGAAAATAGAAGTGTTCCCTAGTTAATGGGTATGCATTAAATGTTGATAGAAAATAATTGAATAGCTTAACTGCAGTTGGAAGCAGGCAGCAAATAGCATGAATGGATGCTTATTTAAAGTATTCCAAAACATTGTTCGTTAATTTATTTCTTCTTAGTTCACATAAGCTTTCATGAAAAAGTTAGATTCCCTGCGTGTGTGTGTGTGTGTGTGTGTGTGTGTGTGTGTGTGTGTGTTAGTCACTCAATCAAGTCTGACTGTCTGCAACCCCATGGACTGTAGCCTGCCAGGCTCCTCTGTCTACAGAATTCTCCAGGCAAGAATACTGGAGTGGGTTGCTGTTCCCTTCTCCAGGGAATCCTCCCAACACAGGGATTGAACCCAGGCAGATTTTTTACCATCTGGGCAACCAGGGAAGCCCGATATCCCCTGAGTACTCTCTGAAAACTAGATCTCTATTTACAATCCTTCCTCCTTGCCCACATTTATTGAGACTGCTTTTGACACTTCTGAGAAGTACACTTCTCTAACCAAGGAATTCTGAAGTATAACTATGGGTGTTTTCTTTTTTTAAAAATTAATTAGTTAATTTTTCAGCTGTGTTGGGTCTCAGATGATCTGTGGACTTTTCTCTCTATATAGTAGTGCGTATGTATCAATCTCAATCTTCTGATTTATCCCTCCCCCACCCTAAACCCCTGGAAACCATAAGTGGTTATGCCAAGAGTTCATTGCAGGCTCCACCGAGGAACTGCTGTCTGTGACCTCTCAGGCATAAGAAACACTTCAGTGGAGAATGAAAACTTTCCTTTCAGTCAATAGCTTAACTTCCTTGCTGTGACTAGACAATTTCATCACAGAGTTTTTATGGTCCTTTGCAGACTGTTATTTTACAATTTGAAGATTTGTGGAAATACTGCATTAAGCAAGTCTATCAGCATCACTTTTACAACAGCATTTGCTCACTTCACATCTCTGTATCACTTTTTACTAATTTTAAAAATATTTCAAACTTTTTCATTATTATTATTATATTTGTTATGATGATGTTGTTTTAGCTCCCATGTAAGATAAAATTTAATTGATAAGTGTGTATGTTCTGACTACTGCATTGCTGGACTGTTTCCCCCATCTCTGTCTTCCTCCTTCAGTCTCCCTATTCCCTGAGACACAACAATATTGAAATCAGGCCTACTGGTAACCCTACAATTGCCTTGAAGTGTTTAATAAAGGAAGAGTCACATGTCTCTCACTTTATATCAAAAGCTAGAAAAGATTAAGCTTTGTGAAGAAGGCATGTTGAAAGCCAAGATAGGACAAGAGAAGAAAACGTGCCTCTTTAGGTAATGAAAGAATAAAAGATATTTTAGTGTGATGTACGGGATTAGGATACTATGAATACTCTCAATCCTCTCAGATAGTTTCTGCCAAATTGTTGGGCTCACCTTTTTTCCCAATCAATGTACTAACTTTCATACACAAGACAAATCTGTAAATTCTACCGTGATTAGAATTCAGCAATGTCAAAAATCAATCCTTGGCTTTTTTTTTTTTTTTTTTTTTGCCTAGCAATCTGGAATCTATAAGAAATCTTAAAGTTACACAAAATTTCTTAACATATAAAAATTCCTAAGCTTCACTCTTTGCTTTGATGTGAGAACCTAGAAATTTGACCTTGTTCTGTTACTAACATCATCTGTTGCAACAATGCTTTCCTGCCTTCTTGGAATTTCTCATACATTTTGTACTATTTAATGGATGAAATTACCCAGGCCCTCCATCTGTGTCCTAATACTTCATAGGGATAGAATGTCATAAATGAGCTTAATTAGAAATTTTATCTGTTCATTCCACTCAGTGGAAATCTCCCTCCTTTCTATCCCATCTGGGCCAGATAACCAATGCTAAATTTCTGCATTTTCCATGTTTTGGTTTCCTGCAGTCCAATTAATATGAGCTGAGAAGAATCAGACATAACTGAGTATGCACACACACATGAGAGGGAAGCACATAGGTAATTTTGAGAGAAGTGAAGAGCTTCTGTTGAAAAAGTATTTTCTTTTCTACTCAGAAGGGTATTTTCCTACCTAAAGATACATAAGTTGAGCATCAGTAAAATCACTGTCAAACAGTAGTGTTGTCTTTTAGATGGACATCTCACTCTCTGGCTAACTATCTGATAAACTGCATAACTATTAAATTTTTCTTCACTTGCCCCAGAAGAAGAGCATAGTGTGAACAATCCTATAAAATTGTTCCTGGAATCTAGGATATTTGCTATTTTCAGTCTTCCATCAGCATTTTGGAGAATGGTTGTGCTCAATACAGGTCTCTTTAGGTTTAAACATATAGTTGACAATGGAGATTGATGTCAACTTTTGTGCTGGAGGTTACGTTAGATAATAAGATCATGATTGATTAGTCAGAGTTCTTCAGAGAAATAAAACCAATAGTAAATATATGCATGTGCAATTTATTATAAGGACTTGACTCATACATTTGTGGAGGCTGAGAAGTCTCATGACTTGTGGCCTGCAAGCTGAAGACTCAGGAAAATCAGTGGTATATTTCTGAGAGCTGGAGGGACAATGGTGTAAGTCTTGGTGAGAAGATTGAAATCATAGGTCAACAGTCTGGCAGAGAATGAAATTCTCCTACCTCTGCTTTTTTGTTCTATTCAGACTCTCAATAGATTGAATGAAGGCTCCCCATACTGAGGAGGGTAATCTGCTTCACTCAGTTTGACTACTCAAATACTAGTCTCACCTGAAACACCCTTGCAGACACATCCAGAAATAATGCTTAATGCCTTGTGTCACAATCAAGTTGACACAAAATTAAACATCATAATCACAATGCCATATACATGGAAAGAAGATGGAATTAACCTCTATGCAATCTTTTCAATCTTTTGGGCTACAAAGGGATTCTATGGTAGTTACCATGGACACGAACATGTAGGAGCTTAGATGTTAGAGAGACAGAGCCAACTTTCTGAATGGCTATTGGTCCAAGCAATATAATCTTAACCCAGAGAGACATTGTGGGAAGAGTGCCAGTGGTAGGGACAAAGAACAATAGGTGATCTTCTGGAGAGATCCTCAGCTTCAGAGTGCAAAGGAGAATCTGACTACTACCTCAAAGAACCCAAGCACAACACATACACCCATCTCTCCATATCAATAGAAAATATAAAGGTCAGACAAGACCAGACTAAATGAAAATGTGCTCATGAAGTACTCAAGAAACCATCTACAGTGTAGTAACATTAGGAGACCTGTACTTTCCTGTTTCTCCTCCCTTTTGCTTACAGAAAAGAAGATGGTTTCTGAAACAAGAAAAGAGATGTTATAACAGAGTCACACCATGCCTTGTGTTATTTGCTTCAAATAGCCAATGCCACAGCTCTAGCCTGTATTTGAAGGAAGAGAAGAGAAAATTTTTGAATTGTTTGTGATTAAAGTTTTAAAAGTGAATAAAACTGAGTGTTCAATGTCTAAATACAGTCTGGTTACAAACTTTTTAAAAAAGGGACATATAGTCTTTTGGGAAAATGGATTGCACACAATGTAATCAGAAGTGGCAGTTATCATTAAATAAGAAAATTATTCATGTTTATTTTCCAGTGAATTTAAATTCCATACTAAACTGGTTAGTTGAATAATCTATTAAAAAGCTATTGCATATCTCACCAAACTGATGGAAATACTGGGGTATTCAGTATAGGAGTTCCTAATAGGGAACAGAGCAGGGAGACCTCACTCTCAATACACCACCAGAAAATGAATAGTTTTCAATTATTTCTAACATTTCTGTGTCTCTGAAGTCAAGATTCAAGTACTGGTAGAAGTCCATGGGCTAAAGTTAGACCTAAGAGCTAGCTACTGACCATATAATAGATCTTCAAGGGTCAATAATAAGTCTTCAAGGGGAAGATTTTAGTAGAATCTTCAAGGGTCATTTGTTTCTGTAGTACAAGAATATTATATTTGAATTTACTGACTTACCAGTACTACTCCCAGTGACACAATTTTCTAAAATAAAATCATTTTGATCTCATTAAGGGGGAAAAAGAAAAAGAAAAAGAAAGAAATATCCACTATCTAGAATTAGAATTGGGTACAAAAATAGTCAGGCCTTAGAAATAAGGCAGAAGATTTTTAATATAAGATGATTTGGTTTTTTTTATTTTTATTTTTTAATATAAATTTATTTATTTTAATTGGAGGTTAATTACTTTACAATATTGTATTGGTTTTGCCATACATTAACATGAATCTGCCACAGGTATACATGTCTTCCCCATCCTGAACCCCCCTCCCTCCTCCCTCCCCATATCATCCCTCTGTGTCATCCCAGTGCACCAACCCCAAGCATCCAGTATCATGCATCGAATCTGGACTGGCGATTCGTCTCATATATGATATTATACATGTTTCAATGCCTTTCTCCCAAATTGTCCCATCCTCTCCCTCTCCCACAGAGTCCAAAAGACTGTTCTATACATCTGTGTCTCCTTTGCTGTCTTGCATACAGGGTTATTGTTACCATCTTTCTAAATTCCATATATATGCATTAGTATATTGTATTGGTGTTTTTATTTCTGGCTTACTTCACTCTGTATAATAGGCTCCAGTTTCATCCATCTCATTAGAACTGATTCAAATGAATCCTTTTTAATGATTGAGCAATACTCCATTGTGTATATGTACCACAGCTTTCTTATCCATTCATCTGCTGATGGACATCTAGGTTGCTTCCATGTTCTGGCTATTATAAACAGTGCTGCGATGAACATTGGGTACATGTGTCTCTTTCAACTCTGATTTCCTCAGTGTGTATGCACAGCAGTGGGATTGCTGGATCATAAGGCAGTTCTATTTCCAGTTTTTAAAGGAATCTCCACACTGTTCTCCATAGTAGCTGTACTAGTTTGCATTCCCACAAACAGTATAAGAGGATTCCCTTTCCTCCACACCCTCTCCAGCATTTATTGTTTGTAGACTTTAGGATGGCAGCCATTCTGACTGGCGTGAAATGGTACCTCATTGTGGTTTTGATTTGCATTTCTCTGATAATGAGTGATGTTGAGCATCTTTTCATTTATTTGTTAGCCTTCTGTATGTCTTCTTTGGAGAAATGTCTATTTGGTTCTTTGGCCCATTTTTTGATTGGTTCATTTACTTTGTTGGAATTGAGCTGCATGAGTTGCTTGTATATTTTTGAGATTAGTTGTTTGTCAGTTGCTTCGTTTGTTATTATTTTCTCCCATTCTGAAGGCTGTCTTTTCACCTTGCTTATAGTTTCCTTTGTTGTGCAGAAGATTTTAAGTTTAATTAGGTCCCATTTGTTTATTTTTGCTTTTATTTCCAATATTCTGGGAGGTGGGTCATAGAGGATCCTGCTGTGATTTATGTCGGAGAGTGTTTTGCCTATGTTCTCCTCTAGAAGTTTTATAGTTTCTGGTCTTATGTTTAGATCTTTAATCCATTTTGAGTTTATTTTTGTGTGTAGTGTTAGAAAGTGTTCTAGTTTCATTCTTTGACAAGTGGTTGACCAGTTTTCCCAGCACCACTTGTTAAAGAGATTGTCTTTAATCCATTGTATATTCTTGCCTCCTTTGTCAAAGATAAGGTGTCCATAGGTGCATGGATTTATCTCTGGGCTTTCTATTTTGTTCCATTGATCTATATTTCTGTCTTTGTGCCAGTACCATACTGTCTTGATGACTGTGGCTTTGTATAGAGCCTGAAGTCAGGCAGGTTGATTTTTCCAGTTCCATTCTTCTTTCTCAAGATTGCTTTGGCTATTCGAGGGTTTTTGTATTTCCATACAAATTGTGAAATTATTTGTTCTAGCTCTGTGAAAAATACCGTTGGTAGCTTGATAGGGATTGCATTGAATCTATAGATTGCTTTGGGTAGTATACTCATTTTCACTATATTGATTCTTCTGATCCATGAACATGGTATATTTCTCCATCTATTAGTGTCCTCTTTGTGTTTTCTTTCACCAGTGTTTTGCAGTTTTCTATATATGGGTCTTTAGTTTCTTTAGGTAGATATATTCCTAAGTATTTTATTCTTTTCATTGCAATGGTGAATGGAACTGTTTCCTTAGTTTCTCTATTTTCTCATTATTAGTGTATAGGAATGCAAGGGATTTCTGAGTGTTGATTTTATATCCTGCAACTTTACTATATTCATTGATTAGCTCTAGTAATTTTCTGATGGAGTCTTTAGGGTTTTCTATGTAGAGGATCATGTCATCTGCAAACAGTGAGAGTTTTACTTTTTCTTTTCCAATTTGGATTCCTTTTATTTCTTTTTCTGCTCTGATTGCTGTGGCCAAAACTTCCAAAACTATGTTGAATAGTAGTATAATTGCTATATCTTCTTCTTGGATTAATCATTTGATCATTATGTAGTGTCCTTCTTTGTCTCTTTTCACAGACTTTGTTTAAAGTCTATTTTATCTGATATGAGTATTGCTACTCCTGCTTTCTTATGGTCTCTATTTGCATGGAATATGTTTTTCCAGCCCTTCACTTTCAGTCTGTGTGAGTCCCTTTTTGAGGTGGGTCTCTTGTAGACAACATATATAGGGGTCTTGTTTTTGTATCCATTCAGCCAGTCTTTGTCTTTTGGTTGGGGCATTCAACCCATTTACGTTTAAGGTAATTATTGATAAGTATGATCCCATTGCCATTTACTTTACTGTTTTGGGTTTGAGTGTATACACCCTTTTTGTGTTTCCTGTCTAGAGAGGACCCTTTAGCATTTGTTGGAGAGCTGGTTTGGTGGTGCTGAATTCTCTCAGCTTTTACTTGTCTGTAAAGCTTTTGATTTCTCCTTCATATTTGAATGAGATCCTTGCTGGGTACAGTAATCTGGGTTGTAGGTTATTTTCTTTCATCACTTTAAGTATGTCTTGCCATTCCCTCCTGGCCTGAAGAGTTTCTATTGAAAGATCAGCTGTTTTCCGTATGGGGAATCCCCTTATGTGTTATTTGTTGTTTTTCCCTTGCTGCTGTTAATATTTGTTCTTTGTGTTTGATCTTTGTTAATTTGATTAATATGTGTCTTGGGGTGTTTCGCCTTGGGTTTATTCTGTTTGGGACTCTCTGGGTTTCTTGGACTTGGGTGATTATTTCCTTCCCCATTTTAGGGAAGTTTTCAACTCTTATCTCCTCAAGAATTTTCTCATGGTCTTTCTTTTTGTCTTCTTCTTCTGGGACTCCTATGATTCAAATATTGGAGCGTTTCATATTGTCCTGGAGGTCTCTGAGATTGTCTTCATTTCTGTTAATTCGTTTTTCTTTTTTCCTCTCTGATTCATTTATTTCTACCATTCTATCTTCTACTTCACTAATCCTATCTTCTGCCTCTGTTATTCTACTATTTGTTGCCTCCAGAGTGTTTTTTTAATCTGATTTGTTGCATTACTCATTATATATTGACTCTTTTTTATTCCTTCTAGGTTCTTGTTAAACCTTTCTTGCATCTTCTCAATCCTTGGCTCCAGGCGATTTATCTGTGATTCCATTTGATTTCAAGATTTTGGATCATTTTCACTATCATTATTCAGAATTCTTTATCAGGTAGATTCCTTATCTCCTCCTCCTTTGTTTGGTTTGGTGGGCATTTATCCTGTTCCTTTACCTGCTGGGTATTCCTCTGTCTTTTCATCTTGTTTATATTGCTGAGTTTGGGGTGGCCTTTCTGTATTCTGGCAGTTTGTCGAGTTCTCTCTATTGTGAAGTTTCCTCAATGTGGGTGGGGTTGTACAGGTGGCTTGTCAAGGTTTGTTGGTTAGGGAAGCTTGTGTTGGTGTTCCGGTGGGTGGAGCTGGATTTCTTCTCTCTGGAGTGCAATGAAGTGTCCAGTAATGAGTTATGAGATGTCAGTAGTTTTGGAGTAACTTTGGGCAGCCTGTATATTGGAGCACAGGGCTGTGTTCCTGTGTTGTTGGAGAATTTGTGTGGTATGTCTTGTTCTGGAACTTGTTGGCCCTTGGGTGGTGTTTGGTTTCAGTGTAGGTATGGAGGCATTTGATGAGCTCCTGTCAATTAATGTTGCCTGGAGTCAGGAGTTCTCTGGTGTTCTCAGGATTTGGACTTAAGCCTCCTGCTTCTGGTTGTCAGTCTTATTTTTATAGTGGTCTCAATACTTCTCCATCTATGCAGCACCGATGATAAAACATCTAGGTTAAAGATGAAAAGTTTCTCCACAGTGAGGGACACCCAGAGAGATTCACAGAGTTACATGGAGAAGAGAATAGAGAGGAGGGAGTTAGAGGTGACCCAAATGAGATGAGGTGGAATCAATAGAGGAGAGAGCAAGCTAGCCAGTAATCACTTCCTTATGTGCACTCCACAACTGGACCTCTCAGAGATGTTCATGGAGTTATACAGAGAAGAGAAGAGGGAGGAAGGAAGGGAGGGAGGAGGATAAAAGGGGGAAATCAAAAGAAGAGAGACAGATCCAGCCGTTAATCTGTTCCCTAATTGTCCTCCACTGTCTGGAACACACAGAGATTCACAGAGTTGGGTAGAGAAGAGAAGGGGTAGGGAGGAGACAGAGGCGATCTGATGGAGAAAAAGGAGAGTCCAAAAGGGGAGAGAGCAGTCAAGCCAGTAATCTCTCTCCCAAGTAAAAATGAGTACTGAAGATTGGGTTCTTAAGGATACAAAATTGATAACAAATACAAAAAAGCAAAGATTGAAAATCTAGAGTAGAGTTTGGATTTTCAAAAATACAATATTAAAGAAAAGAAGAAAAGAAAGAAAGGAAAAAAAGTCACAAAAATTGTATAAAAAAATATGAAGTTTGCTTTAAAAAATAGGGTCTCTTTTTTTTACAAAGTAATAGTAGTTATAAAAGTGAAAATTAAAGGAGTAATAGAGGACTTAAAAATTAAAAAAAAAAAGAATGATCATAAAAATAGTAAAAATACATCTAGGACTTTCTCTGATGGTGTTGTGGATATTCTGGGGTCAGTTCATTTTCGGAGAGTTCCTTGGTCCGGCTTATATTTCTCAAGATCTATAGGCCCCTTCCTATGTAATCGGTACTAACGACAGGGTTTTAATCTATTGCACCTGTCACTTCCAAGGCGGTTCCCTCTGTTTTAGCTTCTTTCGTTTGCTGGTCTTTTCAGTGTCTGATTACTGCCCTGACGCAAAGGGGGCAGTGGTGGACACTTTTTAGTCTCACTTGTTCAGTTGCGCTGTGGGGAAGGAGGGACACTGCAAACAAATAATACTGGTGTGTTCTTGCAGTGCCTCAGCCACACTGGGCCTGCCCCCGCTTACGGTGCATGTGCCCTTCCTGCCCACACTGCTCAGGCTCTACGTTGCTCCTCCGGGAACCGTCTGAGGCCAGCCCTGGGGTGCATGCACCTCCCAGGTATAAGCCGCTCAGGTTCAGGCACTCAGGTAGTCCTCAGAGGCGCAGACTTGGTTAGGCCTGCGTTTTGTGCCCTTCCCATGTCTGAGCAGCTCAGGTGATGAGGTGTTTGGCGAGTGTGGTTGCTGTGACTTATTGCCTCCCTCGTCTTTGCCGCTCCGTTTTCTGGGTGTACAACCGGTATACCTTCTCAGGCAGATGTTGACTATCCAGAACCCCAAGAAGTCTTAGTTAGCAAAGAAGCCTGCTTGCAGCTTGGTAGATAATGTTTCTCAGGGGCTGTGATTGCCCGCTTCCGGCTCTGGCTGCCTGTCACCAGAGGGGGATGGTCTGCAGCAGCTAGTTCTGTTCAGTCCTTTGTTCTGTGTGCAGGCCTGGTGGTGTCTTAGGGCTTTTTGCATGGTAGCTATCCCACAGTCTGGTTTGCTAGCCCAAGTTAGTTCACTCAGATTGCCCTCGGGGCATTCAGACCAGATTTTTAAGCAATGCAGCCCACGCCTCCCTTCCCAGCTCCCGCTTGCTGGTGGTGGGTGCAGGCATCTGCACTGCTTCTCTGCTGGGGGAGTTAACATTGGGCATGTAATCTGTGGGTTTTAAATATTTATTTATTTTCCCTCCCTGTTATGTTGTCCTCTGTGCTTCCAAGGCTTGCCACAGACTTGGCAGTGAGTGTTTCCTGGTGTTCGGTAACTTCTCTCTTTTTAAGACTCCCTTCCTGGGACAGAGCTCCATCCCTACCTCTTTTGTCTTTTTTTTTGTCTTTTATATTTTTTCCTACCTCCTTTCAAAGACTATGGGCTGGTTTTCTGGGTGCCTGATGTCCTCTGCCAGCTTTCAGAAGTTGTTTTGTGGAATTTACTCAGTATTTAAATATTCTTTTGATGAGTTTGTGGGGGAGAAAGTGGTCTCCCCGTCCTATTCCTCCGCCATCTTAGGAACGCCCCCTCGATTTGGTCTTTAATAGAGAATGTTGTCCAGGGACTGTGTTTACAGGTAGAAGTGTGGTGGCTTTAATGAAGCATAGACAGGGCTGGAAGAGGGATGAAACAGGTTATGTCAAGAATATTGTGTGTGGATATTTTATTTTTTCATATAGTCTGAACCTCCTATATACCATCAGATTTATATTAAAGCACTTTTTAAATTTCGCATTCACACAATTTTACACTCGAGTATAAAATATTATACTTGAGTCAACTTTTATAATGGCATTCAGGTTAGTGAAATCTATCCACTTTGATAGTTTTATCATATGTACAGAGTCCATGAAATTCTTTTGGAGCTGCAAGTCTGAAGTACTTTCTCATCTAAATATGTATATCCAGAGAAATATTTATGCATAAATGAAATTTTGCCGAAGAATCACTGGATTAGAATAACTCAAGCAGGTAACTTCATAGGCATTTAAATTTTATATTGACCAAATAATTCTTGTTTTAAGGGACTTATATAATTTCTGTGCCTTTATACACATCAGTTTCAAAGAGATTTTCAGTAGCTTAATTTTTATATGACTACAGAATTCTCTCTTTGGGAGCACTGGTCTTTTTTCTCTTAAGGTTTTTAATTGATTGGTCCATTCACATTTTGTGAAGAGTAATCCAATTTACTCAAAGTCTACTGATTTAAATGTTAATCTCATATTAAAAAAACCCTTACAACAATATTGAGACCAGTGTTTGGTCAAATATCTGGGTACCATAGTCTAGACAAGTTGACAGAGAATTATACATCATGAGATACTTTCCCATAAAAGAGAAATGCTCACCCCAAAGAAATGCTCTCTGACACTGCTCTAGGACTTTAGTGTATTATAACTAGGAGAGGCTTCATTCAGAATCCCACCTCTCTATGATGATTTTGGTAAATTTCATTTCTAAGTTTCTGTTTTTTATCTTTAAATTTATAAAACTATATTTTTTTAGAAACTACAAAGATTATGCATAACACTTAAAAAGTATATACTACATGAGAGGACTAACTTTGAACACATTCTTTTCTTTAAATTGCATTAATTTACCAAAATGTTCTGAATAACCAAAACAATGAAAATAATTCATCCTAGCAAATGCATTTTATATAGTTTCCTCCCAACACCACAGAAATCATCACTAAAACATTCTGAAGGACATAAAGTATTTATTAAGAGTGTCTTACTTTGCATTCAAACTCAGTTACAGAAAAGGGCTAGGGAAAGATTTTTTTTTTCCAAGACAAATACATGAACTATACTATATTTTGCAAACCATCTTCCCTTCTTTGCACTATATCATTATGTAAATATTTTATGGAGTGATTAAGTTTATGATATGTTCTGAATTTGCTGGAAATATTATGTTTCTTCTTTTAAAGGGCACAACATACCAGTTTTGTATGGTATCAATATGTCAGTGATAATTAGATAACAATTTGGTGGTTCCTGTTAAAAGAGTTTTTTGCACATATAAATTATCTATCATTTAACCCTGTGTTGAAAGAATACTACATGTCTATCATCTATAGCTTGCAATCATGGCTTTTCATTCCCTCAACATCTTGTTTCAGTATTGGTCTTCAATGTGCTTTACACTCCATTTTTTTGTTGTCAGTCATTGCTGGGATCCATGATTTTTTAACTTTGAAAATATGTGAGGTAGGTATAATTTGACTGGTGAAAGACTTGTTGCATTTGACAGAAAACTACATATATGCCCCCAGGGATTGCTCTAAATCTGAGGAGTAAGTCTGTGATTTCCCAGGAGATGCTTAGAGATATTTTTTGTAATCTTAGCATTACCTATTCCCAGTTGAATCCTGTTTTGATGAACATAAGAGGCAGTACAACTTTGTTAGAAAAAAGAATTGGTAAAAAACCAGTTTGGGCTCACTAAACAGTAAGACTCTGTCACACTGTGAAGTAAGTAAGGGAATACATATTTCTAAATTTTCATTTTATAGTCTGTAAAAGGAATGGAGGGAGATAATCTGAGGTTTGGGAAAAAATCCATGGACTTCTCCAATGCTTAGCAGGTGAAAAAGCTGCCTGCAATGCAGGAGATGCAAGAGATACAGGTTTAATCCCTGGGTTGGGAAGATCCCCTGGAGAAGGGAATGGTTATCCACCCCAGTAAACATGCCTGGAGAATTCCATGGACAGAGGAGCCTGGTGGGCTACAATCCATTGGGTTGCAAATGGACTGGGTCCAAAGAGTCAGACACAAATGAGTGACTAACATTTTCACTTCTTGGAAAGAGTCACATCTAAATGGTCTTCTTATTAATTATTATTTTTTTAATTATTGCATTTAGCTATTTTTGGCCTTGCTTGTCATATGGAGGCTTTGTCCTCAGGGTCAATATTTGGAAAACATTAGATTTCTGAGAGATATTTTATTAATATCAGTGCCATTTTATTATAAATGCGGTGAAGCTGATACTTTAGGAAACTGTTTTTCCCCATATGAAAATTTGCTATTCTGTACTATTTTAGTATTAGAAATTTTGGTCATGATGAAACAAAATTCCCTGTCTCAGCTTCATCTAAGGAAAAATAATTTGCTTGAATCTGTTGATTTGGTCAATAAAATTGCATTTCTAGTTCTCTCATATACATATTGCACACATATTCCTAAAAGATATCTTTTTATGTAACTCTAAAGTGTGACCACAACAAAACTACAGTATTTTTTGCCTTCTAATTTTGAAGAAATCATTCTTGCGCCTACTCAGTTTATATATCTTCAATTGTCCATTCCTTGTAACGTTCACTTATCCATTCTTTCACTTATTCATCTAACCAGGGTCATACATTTTAAGGAAAC
This sequence comes from Budorcas taxicolor, assembly GCF_023091745.1. Lineage (NCBI taxonomy): Eukaryota > Metazoa > Chordata > Mammalia > Artiodactyla > Bovidae > Budorcas > Budorcas taxicolor. The sequence goes on along the minus strand of NC_068914.1, from coordinate 136,439,262 downwards.
ATTGAGGTAAACTTGTCTTTTCAAATCCCTTCCATGCCATGTTCTTAATACATCAAATTGATTTCCTCAAAAATTTTAAAAATTTTATTTATCTTTAATTGGACGATAATTGCTTTACAGTGTTGTGTTGGTTTCCTCAAATTTTTAATCAAATTATTTTTAATCTGCTTTATTGAGTTATACTAACATAATATAAATTTACTTACTTTACATGTGTAAGTTAACTAACTGACAAATTCCTGTTTGTTTAAGCAACAAACCTATGATATAGAGCAGTACTATCTCTTCAGAGGGCTTCCCTGGTGGCTCAGAGTGTCAAGAATCTGCCTACAGTGCATGAGGGTCAAGAATCTTCCCTGGGCTGGGAAGATCCCCTGGAGGAGGGCATGGAAACCCACTCCAGTATTCTTGCCTGGAGAATCCCTATGGACAGAGGAGCCTGGCAGACTACAGTCCATGGGATCTCAAAGAGTCAGACATGACTGAGTGACTAAGCATAGCATAGCATATCTCTCCAGAGGTTCGCTCATGCTCCTTTGTCAGTCCTGACCTGCCAACCCTCTTTCCCAACTACTAATATGCTTTCCATAGCTGCAATTGTTCCTTTTCTGGAACTTTATAAAAATGGATTCATATGTCATCTTTATGAGTGTTCTCATCAATTAGCATGATGTTTTTAGAATGATTCATGATGCCATAAATAAGTAACTGGTAACTAATCTAGGTTCTCTATAGTTCCATATAAATTATAGAATTAGCTTGCCAAAATTTTTTGAAAAGCTTTCTGGGAATTAATTAGGTTTGCATTGAATTTATAGATAACCTTGGAGATAACTGACCTCTTAAGATTATTATATCTTCCAATTCATGACTAGGGAATTTTTCCTTATTTATTTAATTTTATTTAATATCTATTAGCAATGAATTGTAATCTTGGTCATGCATATGCATTGTTAAGATTTACCCCTAAGAATTTCATATTTTGATACTATTTTATATGTATATTTTCATTTCAGTTTCAGTTGTTTATTGTATATAGTTTGCATATTGACCTCTTTTACTGTGATATTGTTAAATTCAACTATTTCCCACAGCTTTTTTTCTGAAGATATCTTAGGATTTTGGGGTTGATCCTCATGTTATCTCTCAATTAAGGTATGGTACTTATTTATTTTCTATATATATCCTTTTATTTTTCTCTTCCTTTACTGATCAGATGAGGATCTCTACCACAAGTTTCTCTACAAATAGTGGCAATGAATATTATTGCTTAGTTAATGATTTTACTCACCTCTAAGAGAGGTGAAAGTTGTATGTATGTATGCAGAGTTTGCTAAAATTAAAAAAAAAATAATAATTGGATGTTGAATTTTGATAAAGGCTATTTCCTTTATTGAATGTTTATAGTTTTTCATGTTTTACTTTTTTAATAGAGGAAATTGCAATGATTGATTTTTGAATGTTAAACTATCCTCGCTTTTCCAGGATAATTCAACTTGGTTATGATGTATGATCCATTTTTGTTCAGTTGCTCAATCATATCTGACTCTTTGTTAGCCCCATGGACTATAGCACGCCAGTTTTCCCTGTCTTTCACCATCTCCTAGAGCTTGCTCAAACTCACATCCATTGCATCAATGATGCCATCCAATCGTCTCATCCTCTGTTGCCCCCTTTTCCTCTTGGCCTCAATCTTTCCCAGCATCAGGGTCTTTTCCAATGAATTGGCTCTTCTTATCAGGTGGTCAAAGTATTTCAGGTTCAGCTTCAGCATCAGTCCTTCCAATGATCATTCAGAGCTAATTTCCCTTAGTATCAACCCGTTTGATCTCCTTACTGTTCAAGTGATGCTCAAAAGTCCTCTCCATCACCACAGTTTGAAGGCATCAATTCTTTGGCATTCAGCCTTCGTTACGGTCCAACTTTCACATCCATACATGACTACTGGAAAACCATAATTTTGACTGTACGGACTTTTGTTGGTAATGTCTCTGCTTTTTTAACATGCTGCCTAGGTTTGTCATAGTTTTTCTTCCAAGGAGCAAGCATCTTTTAATTTCATGGCTGCAGTCCCCATCCACAGAGATTTTGGAACCCAAGAAAATAAAGTCAGCCACTGTTTCCACTGTTTCCCCATCTACTTGCAGTGAAGTGATGGGAACAGATAAGATGGTTTTCTTTTTATGAATGTTGAGTTTTAACCAGCTTTTTCACTCTTCTCTTTCACCTTCATCAAGCGGCTCTTTAGTTCCTCTTCGCTTTCTGCCAAAGTGTGGTGTCATCTGCATATCTGAGGTTATTGATATTACTTCCGGCAATCTTGATTCCAGCCTGTGCTTCATCCAGCCAGACCATTTCCCATGATGTACTCTGTATACAAGTTAAATCAGAAGGGTGACAGTATACAGCTTTGACAGCCTTTCCCAATTTTGAATCAGTTGGTTGTTCCATGTCTGGTTCTAACTTGCTTCTTGACCTGCATACAGGTTTCTCAGGAGACAGGTAAGGTGGTCTGGTATTCCCATCTTTTTAAGAATTTTCCAGTTTGTTGTGATCTACACTAAAGCTTTAGAATAGTCAATAAAGCAGAAGTAGATGATTTAGAAATTCCCTTGCTTTTTCTATGATCCAACGGATGTTGGCAGTTTGACCTCTGGTTCCTCTGCCTTTTCTAAATCCAGCTTGAACATCTGGAAGTTCTCAGTTCACATACTGTTGAAGACTCGCTTGGAGAATTATGAGCATTACTTTGCTAACATGTGAAATGAGTCCAGTTATGTGGTAATTTGAACATACTTTGTCATTGTCTGTCTTTGGAATAATGAAAACTGACTTTTCCAGTCCTGTGGCCACTGCTGAGTCTTCCAAATTTGCTGGTATATTGAGTGTAGCAATATAACAGCATCATCTTTTAGGATTTGAAATAGCTCAGCTGGAATTCCATCACCTCCACTAGCTTTGAGGCCCACTTGACTTTGCATTCCAGATGTCTGGCTGTAGGTGAGTGATCACACCATTGTGGTTATCCAGGTCAGTGGGGTCTTTTTTGTGTAGTTCTTCTGTGTTTTCTTGCCTACTCTTCTGACTGTTAGTCACTTAGTCGTGTCCAACTATTTGTGACCAGGCAAGAACACTGGAGTGGGTAGCCATTCCCTTCTCTAGGGGATCTTCTGACTCAGGGATTGAACCAGGGTCTCCTGCATTGCAGACAGATTCTTTAGCCTTTGAACCACCAGGGAAGTCTATGATCCATTTTATATATGGTTAAATTGAATTGGCTAAATTTGATTTAAATATTTTAGAATTTATGTTTAAAGATATTTGTTTGCAATTTTGAATAATATTTTTTCTGATGTTGATGTCAGATTAACAATCCTTTATAAAATGAGCTGGGATGTACATCCTCTTATTTTATTTCCCAGAAAAGATTATGGAATTGTATTACTTTTTAAAATGTTTGCTAGACTTCACCAGTGAAGTTCTATGGTCTTAGAGTTTCTTTGTGCTGCTGCTGCTGCTAAGTCGCTTCAGTCATGTCTGACTCTGTGCGACCCCAGAGACGGCAGCCCACTAGGCTCCCCCATCCCTGGGGTTCTCCAGGCAAGAACACTGGAGTGGGTTGCCATTTCCTTCTCCAATGCATGAAAGTGAAAAGTGAAAGTGAAGTCACTCAGTCGTGTCCGACTCCTAGCGACTCCATGGACTGGAGCCTTCCAGACTCCTCTGTCCATGGGATTTTCCAGGCAAGAGGACTGGAGTGGGGTGCCATTGCCTTCTCCGAGAATTTCTTTGTAGGAAAACTTTTAACTGCATACCCCATTATTAATACTTTAAAATATGCATGTGCGTTGAGTTGTGTCCGACCCTTGTGACCCCATGGACTGTAACCCTCCAGGCTCCTTTGTCTAAGGAATTTTCCAAGCAAGAATTCTGGAGTGGCTTGCCATTTCCTACTCCAGGGGACTTTCCCAACCCAGGGATTGAACTCATAGCTCCTGCACTGAAAAGTGGATTCTTTACCACTGAGCCACCTGAGAGGTTTACTTTAAAATGTAGGCATTATTTAGATTATGTATTTTTAAGAGTAAGCTTTGGTACTTATGTTATATTGAAGTATTTATCTATTTTATGTCAGTTATGAAATTGGTATGCAGTTGTTCAAAATTTTCCCTTATTATTTTAATGTGGTGGAATCTGTAGTGATGTTTCCTTTTAAAATTCTGATATTAGTCATTTATGTGCTGTGTGCTGCACTTGGTCACTCAGTCATGTCCAACTCTCTGCAACCCCATGCACTGTAGCCCACCAGGCTCCTCTGTCCATGGGATTTTCCAGGAAGAATACTGGAGCAGGTTGCCATTTTCCTTCTCCAGGGTATCTTCCTGACCAAGGTATTGAACCTGGGTCTCCCACACTGCAGGCAGGCTCTTTACCATCTGAGCCACCAGGGAAGCCAAGTTATTTGTGGTTTACCTTTATTTTTCTCTCTAGCTTACTAATATCTATCTCCTCCATCCCTGGGATTTTCCAGGCAAGAGTGCTGGAGTGGATTGCCATTTCCTTCTCCAGGAGATCTTCCCGACCCAGGAATCGAACCTGGGTCTCCCTCTTTGCAGGCAGACACTGTACCATCTGAGCCACCAGAGAAGCCCTTGTGGCTCAGCTAGTAAAAAATCCGCCTGCAATGAGGGAGGCCTGGGTTTGATCCCTGGGTTGAGAAGATCCCCTGGAGAAGGGAAAGGCTACCCACTCCAGTATTCTGGCCTAGAGAATGCCATGGACTCTACAGTCCATGGGGTCACAAAGAATCGGACACCAGACACGACTGAGTGACTTTCGCTTTCACTTTACTAATTGCTATAAATTTTTATTGAACTTAAAATAGGTCAGTTTGGGTGTTCTTTAGCTTCCTCCATTGTTTTTGTTTTCTATTTCATTTGCTCTTGTCCTTTATTCTTGGTAGTTCTTTCCTTCTGATTATTTTTGAGTGAATTTTTCTTATTTTCTAGTCACTAAAAGTAAGATCATTGTTCAAAAAGTTGAGAACTTTATTGTTTTGAATGCTATAATTTTTTCAAAACTGTTTTAGCTTTATTTCACAACATTTAAAAACACTGGATTCATTTTTATCAAACTAAATGTACTAAGTTCCCTTATGATTTCTTCTTGACCAATGGGTAATATAGAATGTTTTGTTTAATTTTTAAATATTTGATTTCCAGATATTGCTTATCATTGACTTTAGTTTAATTTTATTGGTGTCAGAGAATATATTTTTTCCAGTATTTTTTCTTTGAAACCTGTAACTTTTATTGCTCAGAGTGCAGGTATGGTATGTTCACATTTGAAAATGTTAATGACATGTATGTCTCCTTCTGTTTGGTGGAGTATTCTGTATAGTATATATCAATTCATTTGGTCAAGAATATTGTGTCATTGAATTCTATTATACCCTATTGATTTTCTGTCCAATTGTAATCCTCTAAATTACTCAGAAAGTGTTAAGAATCTTTCTTTTTGGTTTCTGCTGAGACGATTGAGAATATCCATAAGTCATGTGTCTATCCAAAGAATTCTCTGTGTTGCTATAACTTTTGTTTCCTCCAAGACACTAAAGCAAAAGATTATCTTCCAATACAATTGGCTTTGTATCCAGAATGCACTTTCCTGACAATAGGTCTCTTAATTTTAGCTTTGTCTTTGTTTTTGCAATCTGAATAAGCTGAAGATTTCCTAGTTTCATTTTGCTGAACACTTTCTTCCCTCAGTTTACCTCTTACTCACATTTGACTCCAAGCTCCAAGAAGAAATCGGGTTACACATTCAACACTTTGCTTGGAAGTATTCTCAGAAAAATATGCAAGTTTGTTGCTTACCAGTTTTACTTTTCATAGAACCACAGAATGAAATTCAGCTAAGTTTCCTGCCATCAGGAGATGAAGGTGACCTTTTCCCCAATTTCCAATAATATGTTCCTTAGTTCCTCTTGAAATTCAACTAGCAGTGATTTTTATGTCCATATTTCTATGAAAATTATGTTCATGATGGTATAGATATTCTTTATAATAGCATAGGTTTTCTCACCCTGTTTGTGACCCCTTCTGAGTTCTCTCCAGAAGGGATGTTAAGGTTCTTATTTCAACTAGCACTTTGTTCGAGACAATCTAGACTTTTTCTATCATGACCCCTTAACATTGCTGCAGCTTCTACCCATTATCCAATTTCAAAGTGACTTCTACATTGTACAATTTTTGTCACAGGACTCATTGTCCTAATTCCAAAATCTGTATCTGTTTTCTATTTCTGCAGCAGAAAATTATCTCAAGTCTAAATTCAAAAGCAGAGACATTACTTTGCCGACTAAGGTCTGCCTAGTCAAGGCTATGGTTTTTCCTGTGGTCATGTATGGATGTGAGAGTTGGACTGTGAAGAAGGCTGAGCACCAAAGAATTGATGCGTTCGAACTGTGGTGTTGGAGAAGACTCTTGAGGGTCCCTTGGACTGCAAGGAGATCCAATCAGTCCATTCTGAAGGAGATCAACCCTGGGATTTCTTTGGCAGGAGTGATGCTAAAGCTGAAGCTCCAGTACTTTGGCCACCTCATGCGAAGAATTGACTCATTGGAAAAGACTCTGATGCTGGGAGAGATTGGGGGCAGGAGGAGAAGGGGATGACCCAGGATGAAATGGCTGGATGGCATCACTGACTCGATGGATGTGAGTCTGAGTGAACTCCGGGAGATGGTGATGGACAGGGAGGCCTGGCGAGCTGTGATTCATGGGGTCACAAACAGTCGGACACGACTGAGTGACTGAACTGAACTGAAAAGCAGTAAATGGATTATTTTATAATTTTGGAGGTCAGAAGTCTAAAATTGATCTGAAAGGCTGTGTTTTACATAGAGACTCTAAGGGAGAATTTTATTCCTTTTTATCTACATTCTAGAGGCTTCCTTGTTTCTTTGGTTTGTGCCCTTTTCTCCATCCTCTATTTCTGTCATCTCTCCTCCTTCTTCTTTTGACTCTTTGTTGTAGAGATTCTTGCAATGACATCATGCCAGCTGAATAGTTCAGCATAATCTCCCATTTTAAGACCTTCATTTGCTCACATCTGAATGCTCCTGTTGCAAATAAAGTAAGATATTCATAAGTTTGGGGGATTAGTAAGTAGACATCTTTTTGTTGTTGTTCAGTCACTAAGTCATGTCTGACTCTGAGATCCTATGGACTGAAGCACACCAGGTTCCTCTGTCCTCTACTATTTAGAGACCTATTATTTAATTTACTACAATCATCATACACTGTTTTTACTTCACTTTAATCAGTAGATTATCTTTTAAAGAAACTGAAAATAAGAAAAAAAAATGTTTTCTACATTTTGTCACACATTTACCATTCAAAGTTTTTTTTTTTTTTTTTTAATAGCTTGTATAGATGCTATTACATCTGGTATCATTTTTGGGTCTCTTTTAACATTTTTATTTGTGCATGTCTATTGGTACTAAATTATCTCCTTGACTGTTTCCTAAAAACTTGTTTATTTCATCATTTTGAAAGATTCTTTTGCTTGGTATAGAATTTGGATTGATAGTTGTTTTTTGTTTTTTGTTTTTTTTTTTTCTTCTTCTTCTGTACTTAAAAGATGCTGCTCTGTTTTAATATTATTTGCATAGTTTCTGACAACAAGTCTGCTGGAATCCTTATCTGTGTAATGTGTTTTTCTTTCTAACTGCTTTTAGATTTTTCTCTGGATGTCTGGTTTTTAGCAATCTCTGATGTGCCGTGGTGTTGTTTCCATATTTTTTCCAGTTTTGGTTTTAATGAGATTTTCAGGTCTATAATTTTAAAATTTCTATAAAATTAGGGAGTTATAATTGGCCATTATTTCTTCAAAAATATTTTCTACTACTTTTCCTTCCCAGATTTCTATTGTTCATATGTTAGACTGCTTGATACTATTACAAAGTTCACTATATTCTTTTGCTTTATATACTTATTTTTTTTCTTTCTGTGTTTCATTTTTGGATAGATTTTTTTGCTTGTTTTTTTTTTTTCTTCCTTAAATTCACTTACTTTTTATTCTGCAGTGATTAGTATGCTAATTGTTGCTAATTTATTAGCATACTTTTTTCAGACTTTGCATTTTTAATCTGTAGAAGTACTATTAGTACTTCTTTTTTACATTTTGTGATACTCTAATCATCATGACCATATTTTCTTCTAACTTTTAAAAAATATAAACATATTGAAATAGCTGTTTAATAACCTTCTCTGATAATTCCATTGCCTCTGCTGATTTTCAGTCAGTTTGTGTTAACTGATTTTCTCCTGTTATGGCTCACACTTTCCCACTCCTTTACATGTCTGTAATGACTAAGTAACAATGTGGATCTTATACTGTTTGATGCAGAATTTTGTTGTCCTCCCTTAAACAATGTTTGGCTTGATTATAGAAAGAGAAATCTATTACATTCTTTTGAGGCTTGTCTTTATAATTTGTTATTCCAAATACAGAGCAGTCTTTAATCTATGACTAATTTAACTGTACTACTTATGCATTGCATTTTTAGGGTCTCTTCTGATGTCTCTTGTATTATCTGCTCTTTCTATTCTGGCTGGTGGGAAAATAAGTTAACCTCAGCCTTATGAGAACTCTGACCATTGTTCAGTCTACTGTTTTCCAGTCTTTCCCCACCCCCCACAACCTCAGGTAAACTCATAAATCATTCTTATAAATACCCAAGAAGTACTAAGCCAAAGATTAAAGTGGACCCTTCTGCACATTTTCGTAGCTTTCTCTGTTTCACCTTGGGTATCTATTCTTCAGTACTATGTTTACAAATTACAGTCACCTTGTGTGTGTGTTTGTGCGTGCCTGCACATTCTCAGTTGCTCAATCATGTCCGACTCTTTGAAACCCCATGGACTGTAGCCCTCCAGGCTCCTCTGTCCATGGAATGTTCCAGGAAAGGATATTGAAGTGTGTTGCCCTTTCCATCTTGAGGGGATCTTCTCTATCCAGGGATCAAATTCTTGTCTATGTCTCCTTCATTGGCAAGCAGATTATTTATCATTATGCCACCTGGTGTGCCACAGCCACCTTGGGGTTCCCAATTTCCAATTCATCTCTCCAACTCAGAGAGTCCTCTAGGCTGTGTTTGGAATTCCCTTCCGATAAAGGATAATTGTAGACTAGAAATTGCCTTCAGGCAAGAATCTGGGACAATCAGAAGACTTAGCTTATTTGTTTCCCTTGCCTCTGGGATCTCCATCTTATGCTGCCTATTTCCAATGTTTGCAGATCTTCACTTGATATATTTTGTTTTATTTTTTAGTTCTTGAGGATGAGAAAATAAACCCAGTCTCTCACTCTACATGGCTAGAAGCAGACATCACCTGCAAATACTTTTGAATGTATTTTTTATAATTATACTTTTTGAAAAATTATTTTTCTTGTTCATCTCCCACAATAGTAAGAATAAATGAATGTAATATTTATTTTAGAAGTTACATTCTTAGGCCATATTAACAGAGTCAGATTTATCTAGAGAGTGTAACACTGTTTCCAATAACTACACATTAATTTTGTCATTCCAACTTACACTCACAATGTCATTTGGAATGTCTCATGCATTTAATTTTTCTAGTGATATATGAAATCAATTTATGGAATTAATAAATTAGAAAATCTCTTGAAGTTTTAGTCTAACGTTTAAAAAAAATCTCTGCTTAGCAAATATTTTATCCTGATTAAAAAGTATTAGCATAGGCACAGGGATCATTATATTAAAATTTTAAATTATAAAATATCTCAGAAATGTATAATACATGGGAAATCATATATTTAACAACCAGCAGTGAGTGATTTGTGTTTTCACAAAACTGTCTTTCTTAGATAGGTTCATTTATATTCATATGTATTCATTCAGTCTTCTATCACTAATCTTGTTTGCCTACTATTCAGTGTACCCTAGAGAAAATTTAAGAAGAATATGATTTCTAAAATTTGTTATATTTCAGCTTTCCCTTTTAATTTTAAATCTGTTGATATCATCACTGATCTTTGTAGCCCTGTGAAACTTTAAAATATTGAGCAGGAACTTCCCTGATGGTCCAGTGGCTGACTCTGCACACTCAGTGCAGGAAGCCTGAGTTCGATCCCTGGTCATGAAACTAGATCCCACATGACACAACTAAGAGTTTGCATGCCACAAATAAAAGATTTTGTGTGATGCAACTAAGACCCAGAGCAGCCAAAAAAGTAAACATTTTAAAATAAATAAATAAAATAAAATAATGAACAGAATGTAAAATCATGAATCTCCCTCTCTGATCCACATGTCTGAATCTAATTTTTTTAATTTCATTATCTTTGCAGAATGTTGTAAAATTTGGGGGTCTTATGGTCTTTCAGTTACATGGGTTGTTTTAAATTTTCTTTCTTCTAAATGGACTCTACTAGTAGTGGTCAGATATAGTGCCAAGATTAAGTACAGCCAATAGAAATTCGAACATACACCATTAAAGTTACCTACTCGATGGGCCTTTCCTTCCTGACAATACTGCTGGTTTTTCAGGGAAGTACTCTGGGTGTGATGTTCTGGTTCTCCCAGGGAGCCAGTTTGAACATTAGATAGATGAAAGGGGTCATCTCAAGTGAATTCTTCAACTTGTTCTGTTGCTAAGTTGAGTGCAGCTCTTTGTGAGCCCATGGAGTGTAGGGCACCAATCTTCCCTCTTCTTCACCATCTCCCAAAGTCTGCTCAAACTCATGACCATTGAGTCAGTGATGTGGTCCAGCCATCTTATCCTCTGTCATCCCTTTCTCCTCCTGCCTTCAATCTTTCCCAGCATCAGGGTCTTTTGCAGTGAGTCAGTTCTTTGCATCAAGTGGCCAAAGTATTGGAGCTTCAAGCTTCAGCATCAGTCCTTCCAATCAATATTTAGGGTTGATTTCCTTTAGGATTGACTGGTTTGATCTCCTTGTAGTCCAGGGGACTCTTGAAAGTCTTCTCCAGCACTGTAGTTTAAAAGCATTAATTCTTTGACACTCAGCCGTCTTTATTCTTCGACTGATATTTCCTAATCCAAGGATGGAGCCTACTGCTAAGTTGCTTCAGTCGTGTCCGACTCTGCGTGACCCCATAGACAGCAGCCCACGAGGTTCCCCTGTCCCTGGGAGGATGTAAGGAATAATTTGCTACTTGCTTCTGGTTAGTATTTCATACTTAATGGTTCTCCAAAACAATTTTTAATCTGTAAGAGGATTTTTTTCTCAGAAATCAATTCTGCCTCTGTCCTCAGTACCAACTTGTTTAGTTTGACATTCTTCTTGATCATGGCACCTTAAGCTCCTTTCCCGAATTTATGTAATTTAATAGAGAAATCTCTTAATCTGGGTTTCATCTGGGATCTTGCTTTGCTTTTCAACCCTATTGTATATGTTTGTCTACTTGTGTGGCTCTAGGACAGTAACAGTATAATAATATAACAGGGTAATGTGCCTTTCATCCAGTCTATGACAAATATATGTGCTTATCACCCATGTAAGTGCGTCATGGCTTGAGTGACAATTTTCTGTTAGAATTCAAAAAAGAAGCATAGAATTTCAGGACTCTTTTCCTAAGTACAGCTTTTGTTTTGCCATTGCAAAACACTACCAAATATACCTGTAATACTTTTGTTGAATGCCTACTATAAGCCAGGCATTATACTCAGTGCTAGGGATAAAATGGTGAACAAACTATACACAGGAACATAGAAGAAGTTCATTTAGTAGGTGTTAAAGGAAAAAGTTAAATAAATAAACTAATGAGTGCAGAGCTTCAGTCAATTCAGTTCACTTCAGTTCACTCAGTCATGTCCAACCCTTTGCGACACCTTGGACTGCAGCACTCTAGGCTTCCTTGTTCATCACCAACGCCTGGAGTTTGCTCAAACTCACGTCCATTGAATCAATGATGCCATTTAGCCATCTCATTCTCTGTCGTCCCCTTCTCCTCCTGTCTTAAGTCTTTCCCAGCATCAGGGTCTTGAGTCACTTCTTTGCATCAGGTGGCCAAAGTATTGGAGTTTAGGCTTCAGCATCAGTAGAAGTTTGTAATTTGGGGATATTGGTATCCATGGTATTTGTGGAAAAATCAAGTTTGTCTTCTGCTCCACATATGCACAATTTAAATAATAGAACTTAGAAGAACAATATAATATGGAGTATCAAAATTTGAAAATAATGTCACTCTAAGGTGTCTTTGTAGTTTAGCCAGTGTGTAACACTTGTAAGAGTCAGAGTACTTTTCCAATGTTAATACATTTATCAATATAAGGTTCATAAAATTTCAGAATTAAAAACGTGCAGTTTGAAGCCACTGATAAATTTGGTAGTATAAAAGTATTTTTGGCACTGACTTAGTAAGATCTATGGTGTGGCTGAAAAAGTGCCTTGCTATACCTCTAGTTAAGTGTAATATTGTAACAGTTTCCAGAACAAAATTGATGTATCTGAGATGTTATCCAAGATGTACTCTTATGCTATTTTTGCAAGCTGCTTTCATCATACTCAGAAGGATTTGTCAAGATGCTTACCTGTTGTGAAATTCAACATGATTTCTTGAGGGTGCAATCTAAGGCTGAGTTATATCACCTCTTCTTAGCAGTGCTATATCAATGCCAATATGATTGTAATTTTCTCTGGGCCCCTTTTTATTCAGTGGTTGCTGTACAAAATGTGGGACAAAACAAATGCATGCCATGCTCTAAGAGTACTGTACATCATATGTATTTACCAAGATTTAAAAAAGAGAAATGGATGGAAAGCATCTTTACATATAAACTGTTTTATCTTAAGCCTTAAGTATAATTTTAAATTTGGACTGGCTAATATATAATTGGAGGAAATTTCTATGATTTTTTTGGTCACATACTGAGCTGATTTATCTTAAGGGGTTGAAATGTATGAAGCAAACGCCTTCTAATTAACAAAAACTTTAAGATGGAAAGTCATTTAATTTCCAAAATAAATCACCTACACATTGTCTGTGTACCATTCTTTTTTAAATATTCTTTTGCAAGTATGTCTGGAATGCCAAGGAAGAAATGCTAATATATATATATGTATATATCCAATAAATACAAGTATATACAAATTATTGGTCAGGCAAAGTGGGATGACATTTAAAAAAGACTCTAGCTATTATGAAAGTGTCAAAATTTTGCTTCTATTGTCATTTTGTGGAATAGCTGCATGTTAATCAGGAAACCAACTGGAAAATTCTAATTCCAGGTTTATATTAGGATTAGGCTATGAGTGACTCCTCTAAATATTTGAGAATTTGGATTGCCTATTTTCAAGGAAGTCTTGAATTTCTAAAAGTAATTTTCCTTTAATAGTGTATATTTGTTTCCAAGAAGGTTATGAGAAAGCTATGACATCTCAGCATTTGTAAATAATGAGTCAATGCATATAACTTGATATCATCATAACTATTTGAATTTCTATTTCATTGATAGAAGACATTTTATGGTTATATTGTTTTCTGCATGTAAGCAAGTACTTCTAAGCACCAGCTGTTGGGTATGTGAGTCTAAGAATAAAGTTCTATTTCTGTGAGGTAATTGAAATTAGTACCTAAAAAAATAAGGGGTGAGGTGATTGAAAACACGTTGCATACATTATCCCCATTCCCACTTTCCTTTCATCAGATGTATTCTCCTTTCATCCTCTTTATTCTTCACTCCCCATCTCTACTGGCTCTCTTTGCCTCTTTCTTCCCTTATCTCCCTCACTCTTTTCCTCTGCATTGAAGTACACTACTTTGAAACATACCTTTTTCTTATCTTATCTTTTATCTCTTTCTTCCTCACAGCTCTTTTCTGTTACATTTTTACTAAGTTTCATGGGAGTCTTTATTTGTTGCAGAGCTCTAAATACACCTGACCATGGTATACAATCTCTCAACAGAAGTATACAGGGAGTAGAGGATACAAATACCCAGCCCCAGAGTGCAGGATGGAGCTGGTAAGAATGAAGGTAGGCGTTTTGTAAGCAGGCAGATATCAGCTTTATTCACAATGAGCTTTCTTCCTGTGGAATAAATCTATTGCAATGGTCTCCCGTTTGTTGCAATTCATTTAAAACACAAATTTCAATGCGGCATCACTGCCTCTATTCCATTGCTTACCTTTTTTTTTGGTGGTGGCGGGTGGTGGTAGGTGGCATGCTATGCAGCTTGCAGGATCTCAGTTCCCTGACCAGGGATCAAACCCAGCATCCTCAGCAGTGAAAGCGTGAACTAACCATTGGACCACCAGGGAATTACCTTTTCTTAAGCATGGCTACGTACTCATTCAGCCATACCTGAGGTCAGTGACCCGGATACTCTTCCTGTTTCTGGCTGTGTGTACTTTTGCATGTATGCTGTAATCAGTTTTATTTCCTTACTATTTTTCTGTCTCTATTGTTCATGTAGTATTCTATAAGAATGACTACATTAATCATACTTCTAAAAATGTAACATTCTATACTGTGGTCCAAACATACAAATTTTGCCTCTCTTCTTGACTTTCATATCAATCAAACATTGATATTAGGAACTCAAGTTGGAATCCACAATGTTAAGGTATAAAACTACAAACATTTTGGTATCAATAATCTAATTGCTTACTGCCATTTATTTTGTAATTATTGCTTAGGAAAAAAAAAATCTATCATTGCTCCATGCCAGCTTTAACTGCAGCAGAGGATTTAAAGACGAATTCAGACTTCAGCCTTCCCCTGAGGCTGATGGACTTCTCCTTTCAAAGTAGGACACTTCTATCTGATGGCATTAACCATAAAATCCCCCATTTCAAGTCTATGATATCCTGAAGGACAACGGCTCATTTCATTTCTTATCAAGAAATCGAGCAGATCAGTCATATTTCCCGAATCAAATGACATTTCAGAAAATTCATTTGAACCAAAAATGAGGTTTCCTCTCGGCAGACTCCAATTAGTTTAAAAGTGGTTTTTGATGACAATTTTCAAAATAACTGAGCAGTATATTTTTTTTTAAATCCACATTTGTATGTATATGACTAAATCAACTCATACTTCACATACACACATATGCAATTACTAAGACACGTATTCATATACACCATCCATGTCCCTACACAGATACACACACAAACAGGCTTCCCAAGAGCTAAGGCTCACCACCCTGTCAAGCAGTATAAATCTTTAATTTTAGTGATCAGCATTAATAGTAAAATACTTAACATCTTTCCTCCTTCCTTCTGTTTTTTTTTTTATCCCATTACCCTAGGTATTCCAGGGGGACTATGCTCTCTCGTTTGCTCCCTAAGTACACAAAATTAGCTGCTTATCAGTTGATCTTCTTACATGATCCTTTAAAAATCCTTTGTGTGTGCACACAGGCACTTACCCAGCATCCAAGGCCGCTTCTGCCTTTAGAGGAAACCTAGACAAGCCACCCCCAGTCTTTTTCCTACCCGCTCACAGGGGGCTTGGGCCTAATTAAATTGCTCTCAAAGACAAGAAGGGATGAATTTTCTTCTTTCCATCTCCCTTGTCACCCATTTAACTCAGCTGACATTCACTGACTCTTTTTTACTTATGTTCAAAAAAAAACCCACATGCATGCACATGCACGCGGGCACACACACACACCCTATAAAGACAGGGTTTAGAGAGCCAGGAGATGTAGGGAGGGCTAGTGTTCGTGGATAAACTCTTAATCTGGTTACTCCCTGGGATTTATAATTTCAGAAACAAACAATGGAAACAAGATAGAGAGAAAATGCCAGAGGACAAGTTTGATTTCTCTTGCTGGCTTCGATTTTCTTCCATTAAACTAACACTGAAGAAGACTGAAATACATACACACACACACACACACACACACACACACACACACATATCAGTGTTTCTGGTCAATCCTGTACCCCTCTTTTTTCCCCAGGTTCAGATTAATGAGGGAGGTTGGGAAAACTGGGATGAGAGGAGCCTGTTATGTAGCTCTGTCCAAGAGGGGTAGAGAGGAGCTGCAGCCACTTTGGCCGGCCCGCTATTGATTGGACCCGAGGTCACCCGGGAGCGGCTGCCCGCGCTGCATTTCTGAAGCCGGGGTTCAGGGAGCGGCTGGAGAGCTTTGGCTCCAGCAGACAACAGGAGCCCTGCTCAAGTCAGGCTCCAGTAAGGGCCTGGGAAGAGCCAGGCAATTAGCCTCTGAAGGTCATGGAAAATTCCCTCCCCCTCTTCTCTCTTTTCACCACAGTATCCAGCCTTCCTTCCCTCCTCCTCCTTTCTTCGTCACCCATACTCCAAACACATATGAGGAATCCATTCAATTAAATCTCTCTCGGCTCCGGCTGGCTCGGGAGTGAAAGGTCAGTGGAGTTCAGGAGGGAGAAAAGACACAACGAGAAGCTGAAGCTGGTGGCTGCATCTGACCCTGAATTTCGTCACCCTCCCCCCTCCCCCACATCTTGCCCAAGCTCCCCCTCTTCCTTTCTACCTACCATCTTTAATGATACCCTATGGTCAATTACTCCCCAGCAGTGAGAGATGCCCGGAAGCATCATTGTAGTGGGGAGGGATCGATCGGGCTTAAAAAAAAAAAAAGAGGATAATGATAACCTGTGGACATAATGTCAGTTCGTTTGCTGTGCTTCTTGAAGGCCTATCACTGTTGGCCTGGGCCAGTCCAGATGCTCAGAGTCCTCGGTTGTCTTTCCTTCTCATATTTTGCCTTCCCTTAAGGAGACCTAATTGACTTGCCTTTTTACGGGTTTGCTTGGCTCCACAAAAGAAGAGAAAAAGTAAAGATGACTGAGCCCATTTTTCACAAAACATATGCTTCAAATTAAACAGGAAACAGCATCACTAAATATCTCCATTAACATAAGAAAATAATTTAGGAGACTTTGAAGGATTCAGCTAGGTATATAGAGGTTTGAAAAATTCAATTATGACCATAGAGTTGAAATGATAAATATTAAAAAACGATTTAGTGAAAGAAATCTTTAGACAAAAGCAGTTCAGAAAGAGAAAGTTAGCACAAATTTTGTATACATACATACATGTACATTCAAAGGCATCTTACTGTTTTCTTTTTTACGGAAGATAGTGAACTTTGGTTTCTTTTTATTATCTAAGTATTTATTTAACATAATATGGAAAATAATATAAGCACTGAGTTAGGCTAGGTGATAATCAATACCAATTTGAATAAGGTGTAGTGTTTCACTCACATAACTTAGAATCTGTCACACTGAATATTTAGGCATAAATATTTTATATTATGTTGCCATGATATTTTTTTTAACTTAGTGATCTTACTGTATCTATTCACTCCTATTCTCTTTATATCTCTTTTTTTTTTCTCAAGTGTGGGGATGCAGATTCTAGTATGACTAATATCTTGCTATCAGATTTTTCTGTTGTCACATTATTTTCTGCATCATTTGATGAACCAGACTACATTTTCCTATATTCCTATTAAACTATTTGATGATGCTTTTTATTTTGTTGTATAATTGGGTGAGCAATCATGTGATAAACATAAGTTTGGTGTGGAATCAAAGAAACAATCTTAAAAACAATGAATATATTTTCAGGAAGTTGCTAAGATGTTAAATGTATTTGAAAGAAGGATTGTAGAAAAGTATTACTTCTTTGTAGACTTTATGACTACAAAAATAAAACTGAGAAAGACATCTAATATAGTTGATGAATCATAGTTTTATAATCTAATATTCTATTTTTTGAAATCTGTATAAGTGGTAGAAAGTTGTGTGTTTAGCTAAATTAAAAATGAGTGTGGGGGTCAAAAATGTAAAAAGAAAAAAAAATACACTCCTCCTCAAAATGCAAGTCAACATAAGATTAATCATAGAAAGTGGAGTGTAATGTTCTGGACACTTGGAGAAATGAGAAAAATGAAGATAACAAACATTGGAGAGACACAGTGGAGAGTTTTCCAAGCTATAGGTTCTAACATAAAATTTAACAAAAGGACTTTATAATTCAACCTAGAAAATCATTTTTTTCAGAAACCAAGAAACTATAAGTCCCAAATCATGTTTCATATTAAATCGTGATTACACCTATAATTCTAACACCTAAGATAAATTGATATGTGTGTGTGCGTGTGTGTATGTGTGTGTGTCTGTGTGCACGTGTTTCCCACAAAGATACAGAAAATAGTATGAGCAAGTCACAAGAATGACTTGCCTCTTAGAGCATAGCAAAAATGGATGATAGAAGCCCTTATAATTAAGGGCGTAAGAGCTGTTCAAGACTTCTGCCAGTTAGTAGCCCAGCAGCAAAAGAAATCCACAGATTTGGATGTAGATGTGTTAGGCAGTTTACTTAGTTCAAATGGTTTCCCTGACCCTGATTTAGTATTGAAGTTTGGTCCTGTGGACAGCACACTAGGCTTTCTTCCCTGGCACATCAGGTTGACTGAGATTATCTCTTTGCCTTCCCACCTAAACATCAGTTATGAGGACTTTTTCTCTGCCCTCCGTCAGTATGCAGCCTGTGAACAGCGTCTGGGGAAATAGTGATTTGCTGGTCGCGTGATTTGATTTCAGGCTTTTGGAGAAAAGGACTCAAGTGACTCTGATGTTTACAAAGCACCTATGAAACCCTGTACACACCTAGTTCATAATCCTCATAATTTATCAACAAACACAAAAAAGCGTCTTACTTGAGAGTAAGAGTATGTGTGAGCGAGTGTGTGTGTGCACGCGTGTGTGTGTGTGCATGTGTGTGTGGAAATAAACTTATAAATGAGGAAGTAGTGGAGAAGGAGACATGGTGAGCTTGTACCTTTGAGCAGATTGCAGCAATGTTTTAGGAGCTGAAATTTCAGATTTAAAGGCTTCAGCCCTAACTACTTCCCTGTTTTTCTGGGGAGAGAAAGGGGCAATTAAAGCTATTTTGTTGTTTAGGGGGGTCGGGGAGTAATTTTTGTTCAGTTTTTCCAAGTGACCAAACTTTAAGTTTTAAGAATAATATATTGACATATGAAATGGAAGCATTCTGAGTTTGAGGGATGGAGTTCCGTGTTGTTCACATGTTAAAAGTTTGCTCACCTTTGGAGCAGAGGGAATACCTGTTTTCAGACATCCGTCCATTTTCATCTCTTCATTATTATAAATGTGACTTGAAAATGTTGCTCTGTTGTCTGTGTTCTGGGTTGTGAAGATCATTTGAAAAAGAACTTACATTGGAAAACAATTTAAAAATTTTTAAATATTGTATGAGAGTCAAAAAAAAAGGTAAAAAGTCATAATCTGAAAAGTAAAGGTGGAAAGTTTCCCAAGTAAGTAGAGAAAGTTTTGATTTCCTTTTCCATTTGGTGGGCAGTTTGCGAGATAGTACCCAGAGTTGGTTTAAAAAATATTTCCATTAACTATGTTTATTTAAAATAAGCATTTGAGGGAAGTTACCAAGGCAGCTCTTTTCCTCAAAAGTAACCTGTTCCTCTTTGGAATAGCACATGTAGGGCCATGTTAGTACCCAGGATTTTTACTGAGTAAATCCTGATGGTGACTTTGTATTGAAAGATCCTTAAATGAGATTGAGGCCTGTGTAGGTAATAAAATATTGCCACAGTCTACAAAAGTAATTTAATTTTGCATGTTCTCTCTCATGGCAGAGAACAGCACTGGTTTTGTTATTTTTTAAATGAAGAGATGATTGTTTGATAGGTGTTTAGTAGTTCTCCCCTCTCTGCTGATACCTGGACAGAAACCATTCTTTATATATTTGATGGACTGTTTTCAGAAGAATCTTATCAACAGCAAGTGCACAACAGTTATCCAGAATGACACGTTTAGGACGGAGTAGTTTTAAATACTAGGTCTCAGTCTGAAAAACAGCAGAGAACACTGGATTTGGAAAGCAAGGTCTGGAATTGCTTGTCAGATTCTGAGTCTATGAAGAATAAATGTTTTGACTTTGGATTCCAAAACTCCGTTTATGATTTAAAAAAAACACTTGAAATAAAATGATTATAAACTAAAAAAAAAAAAAAAATGGGCAGAAGACATGAATTGATATTTTTTCCAAAGAGGAAATGCAGATGGCCAATAAACACATCAAAAGGTGCTCAACATCGTTAATCATCAGGGAAATGAAAATCAAAAGCACAATGAGATAAAAAAGAACACAAATAACAAATGTTGGTGAAGACATGGAGAAAAGGGAACACTTGAACACTGTTGTCGGGGATGTAAATTGCTGCAGCCATTACGGAAAACAGTGTGGAGGTTTCACAAAAAAGTAAAAATAGAACTACCATATGATCCTGCAGTTCCACTCCTGGATATATATCTGGGGGAAAAAAAAAAACAAAACAAAACCATCAATTTGAAGAGATACATGCAGCCCAATGTTCACAGCAGCATTATTTGCAATTGCCAAGATATGAAAGCAAAAAAGTGTACATCAAAAGATGAGTGGATAAAGAAGATGTGTCTATATATATGGAATGGAATACTACTCAGCCATTAAAAAAACAAAGTTTTGCTGCTTGCAGAAACATATATAGACTGGGAGGGGATTATGCTAATTGAAATAAGTCAAAGTCAAATATTGTGAGATACCACTTATAAGTGGAATCTAAAAGATACAACAAATTAATGAATATAGCAAAAAAAAAAAGAAGCAGACTCCAGTATATCTGTGTCTCATATATCTCCATATGAGAACAAACTAGTGGTTACCAGTGGGGAGGGAGGAGGGGCACCGAAGCCATGGGACAGTGGGTGGTATAAACTACTGGGTGTAAGATAGACTCGAGGGTGTATTGTTACACATAGGGTGTATGGCTAGTATTTTATAATAATTGTAAGTGAAAAGTAACTTTTAATTATATAAAAAATTTTTAGTTAAAAAGAAAACCCAGGGTCTATAGATGAGTTGCATATGGGGGACAAGTATGTGCCAAAGATGACAAGGTTAGAAGCCTTACAATGACATGAAATAAATCCTTGTTTTGCTTTTATGCTCTCTCCTCTATCTATCTTTTCCAACTGTAATACCTCTTTCCTTTCTTCCAATAATAAAGAAATATCAGAAAAATAAAAATCAGGACCAAAAGGAGGCACCAAGTATAGGAGAATGAAATATTTGACAAAACACAGTAAAGACAGAAGACTTCTTTTACCTGGCTTTTGGCTTTCTGATGCTAGTTTATGAAGAAGGCATCATAACTGGATAGAAAGAAGCAGTGTAACAGGAGGGAGTGGCTTCCCACGTGGCTCAGTGGTAAATCTACCTGCCAGCAGGAGACGTGAGTTTGATCCTTGGGTCAGGAAGATCCCCTGAAGAAGGGAATGGGCACCCGCTCCAGTATTCTTGCCTGGGAAATGCTATGGACAGAGGAGCATGGTGGGCTACAGTCTGTGGAGGCACAAAGAGTCAGGCATGACTTAGAGACTAAACAACAACAACAAGAAGAAAGGGAGAAAAATTAAATAGAAATAAAATAACTGACTAGCAATGGGAAAGCAGTTCCCACCATTGGGCCTAGAAGGAGTGGGTAAGAAGCGTCATCTGATCTCAGTGAGGAGCTGTCCAGGGACCCAGGGATACTGTCTTGCTCTCTCACTTCCTGTCCACCCATTTACTGCTGGAACATGGGCAGCCAGTCAACAAGAGGGCCTGGAGTGTACAGTCCGGAAGGGCAGGCATCTTGGGACATCACAGGCCAGACAAGGGCCCAGAACCCGTGAGAATGACCAGGACACGACTTACGCCATCCAACATGTGTGGATAGTTTACTGCCTTCATTCACAACTGTTTATCTATAAATATTTGTTGAGCGTACCCCCCAAACAGAAATGAATAAAATGTATCAATTGATTAATAAATAGCATAAGTGGTTTAGGGCTTCCCAGGTCATGTTAAGTAGTAAAGAATCCTCCTGCCAATGCAGCAGACTCAAGAGACATGGGTTCGATATCTGGCTCTGGAAGATACCCTGGAGAATTAAACGGCAACCTCCTCCAGTATTCTTGCCTGGAAAATCCCACGGACAGAGGAGCCTAGTGGGCTACAGTCCATAGATTTGCAATGAGTCAGACATGACTGAGCAGCTAAGTGTACACACACAGAAGCAGTTTTAAAAAATGTTGAACACTTATAAAGGAATTGGACCAGGGGTGTAGGCAGCAACTAGAAAACAGAAGACAGTGAAAGTGTTAGTTGAGTCTGATTCCTTGTGACTCCATGGACTTATAGCCTGCCAGGCTCTTCTGTCCATGTGATTATCCAGGCAAGAATATTGGAGTGCGTGGCTATTCCCTTCTCCAGGGGATCTTCCTGACCCAAGGATCAAACCCAGGTCTCCTGCATTTTAGGCAGATTCTTTACTGTCTGAGCAAGCAGGGAAGCCCAGAGAATAGAGTGCTTAGTCGCTCCATCATTTCTGACTCTTTGTGACCCCATGGACTGTAGTCTGCCAGGCTCCTCTGTCCATGGGGATTCTCCAGGCCAAAATACTGGAGTGGGTTGCCATGACCTTCTCTGGTTCTTTCAAATCCAGGGATTGAACCCAGGTCTCCCACATTGCAGGCAGATTCTTTACCATCTGAGCCAGCAGGGAAGCCCATAATATAGAGGGACCAGGCCTATTGTGGCTGTGAAGGGTTGAGATGGGGCCAGGGAGTAAGTGATTGGGAAGAGGGGAATGTTCTGGTGATGGAGGAATGAGAGATTGCTCCTAATCCACCAATGAGAATTTGAGCATGGAGACCACCTCACCACATAAGGATCCCATGACATAGCGCTTGTGTTCATGGGCTCTGGAATGTTGTAGGGAGCTATAAGATTTAAAAAAAAAAAAAAAAAAGTGTGATCTGAATTGAGGTTTTGTTGTTGTTTTTTGTTCCAGAAAGATTGTAAAGACACATGGGAAGAAGTGCCATATGTAATCACATACTTTTAAGTGCTTCAAATTTAGTATTATCTTTTTTAAATTATACAAGACAATACTTAGTACCATTTGGTATTTTATAAACAATCTGTCTAGAATTCTTCCATTTATTTGTACATAAAATAGTATGCAGCATATCTTATGGATGCAGATATTTGTTTACATGTACACAAGTCCCCACCTGTGCAGAGTCACCTGATTCTGCCAACTAAGGAATGTGATTATCCATCTTGGTTGTGCCATCCCAACTGTGGTATCTCTCAGGAAAACAATCAGTAGTTAAAGGAATTCTTAATTCATTCTTTCAACCAGTATTTAAAAAGTGCCTAGTATGTGTCAGGCATTATGCCAATTGCTGAGCCTACAGGGATGAAGAAATGAAAGAAAACACTCATCTCCTGCTCTCATGAACTCAGAGTCTAGCAGGGAGGGCATTGCACACATGTTTACGTGTGTACTAAATCAACAGAGTCACTTGGGGGAATTAGAGAAGCATAGAAGTAGGCCAACAAAATCTAGGCAAAATATATTTCTGTATCATCAGTCATTGGCTTCAAGCCAAGGGTTACTTGAAGGTAACGCTGGATTTCTGTACATCAGGCCAAATGGTTTTAGTACCCCCAAGGAAGGTTCTCTAATGAAGAGTTGAAAGTATGGGTTGTTGATGCAAAAGCACAGGGATCCTGGGAAAGGACATACAAAAAATGTCATAAAAGCAATTTGAGGGGATCTGAGTAGAGTGTTGACAGTGTCTGCTATAGGCATCAAGTAAGATTTTGCAGCTATCTTTTCATATGAATTATACAAGTGGGTGTCATTTTATTTACTGACATAAGGAAAATAGGAGAAGGAATACTTTGTGGCAAAAAATGTGGGTGATATGATGAATTATGTTTGAGATTGAATTTGTGATTCACCATTTTAAAATGATTAGTAAGCAAATAGATGTGCAAGTTTATGGCTTGAAAGAGAGGTCTGATGTAGCCATACAAATTTCAGACTTTTCCTATAAAGACAGTCATTGAAACCTGGGAGTGACAAAAATTGTCTAGGACTATGGTGGGCCATATGAAATAAGAAGTAGGTCTAGAAAAATCCCTGAGTAATCTTAATATTTCTTAGTTAGGTAGAAGTAAGAGAAATTGCAAAGGAGATTGAGAAGGAATAGCAGAGGACAGGACAAGCAGAGGAGACTGGCCTCTGAAAAAGTTAGTAAATGGAACTTAAATGATTCTGGACTCCAAATAAAATAGGTAACTAATGAGAACCTACTGTATATATCAGGGAATTCTACTCAGTGCTCTGTGGTGACATAAATGGGAAGGAAATTTAAAAAAAAATTAATTTCAAAATAAAATATTAAATTATTAACCAGATATAGTCATATTATATTATTTTCATGCTATTGAGCATAGTTTTGGTGGAGAGGTAATGATAGAGGAAGGTGATGAGTAAGAGAGAAAAATATTATAATTATAATATTATAGTTAATATTACTAAAATATTATACATGAGAAAAATATTATAATGTAGTGACTGAGAAGGGCTTTCCTGGTGGCTCAGATGCTAAAGAATCTGCCTGCAATGCAGATTTCCCTTGGTCAGAAAGATCCTTTGGAGAAGGGAATGGCACCCCACTCCAGTATTCTTATCTGGAGAATTCCATGGATAGAGGAGCCTGGGATCCACAATCCATGGGATCTCGAAGAGTCAGACATGACTGAGTGACTAACACTTCAACACTCTAGTGAGTGAGAGGGAAGAAAATGAAAAAGGAAACCCATGTTCTGATATAAATGATACACAGATTATAAATATGTACTTAGGGACAAATACTTGCATCAAATTGAATACAATTTATAGGTACTCTTTAATCAGAAGTAACTAAGATAGAGTTCCTGACCTTATGCTGTTCTTAGCCAGGTAACATCTTCCTTTCATTGTCTTGTTTTTCATATTTTAAAACACAGCTCAAGTTTCTGCCTTGTATACTAGCCCACTTTCTGGAATCACTGGGAATAATGCTAACTGTACAAATTTGCACAAGTTCTTTGCTTTCCTGATTTGAATTTTTAGCACTTTTCCCCGAGACTTCCTAGCTCTACCTAACTGTGTTGCTAACATGCACTTTTCTCATTCTTCCTTATGTCTATCTATGTTCCTAATTACTATTGCACAAATACAAGAAAACAGGAAACTGAAAGTCGAACCTATTCTTTCCTATGTGAATTATTTTAAACACAAACATTCTCTCCTACTTTGCAGAAGAAGGTTCCTGAGGTAAGGAAGGATTCTCTGGATTTCTGAAAACTTAGTTGTATGACAACAACAAATCTTCTGAGTACAGTACAACCTGAAAAACTTATTTCTGCCAAATCCCAATGCCCTTTTTTATGTACTTTCCTGAATCACATCACAAATATTTTCCCTGCTAAGGAATAATATGTGCTGAAGAAAGAATGAAATCTGTCTGAAAACTTTAAATCCTTACTTTTTTAGTTCTGTTTTGGCTTTGGAGAGAAATTATTTTATGATAAAATAGTTAAATTTTCAATTGAGATATAATTGACATGCAGCTTCCTAAGTGGCTCAGTGGTAAACAATCTGCTTGCCAATGCAAGAGACACAGGAGATGCGGGTTTGATCCCTGAGTCAGAAAGATTCCCTGGAGGAAGAAATGGCAACTCACATCAGTATTCTTACCTGGAAAATCCCATGAACAGAGGAGCCTGGTGTGCTACAGTCATGGGGTCACAAATAGTTGGGCATGCCTAAGCAATTATGCCAGCCAGATAATTGACATATCATACTAATTTTGTGTGTATTACAGTTCAAAATTTGCATACCTCATGAAATGATCATCACCATTAGTGTAGTTAACATCTATCACTACACATAGTTACAAAAATATTTATTCTTGCGATGAGAACTTTTAAGATCTACTGTTTTAGCAACTTTCAGATAAAAAATATGGTATTAGAAGCTATAGTCACAACTATATGTTCAGTTCAGTTCAGGAGCTCAATCATGTCCGACTGTTTGTGACCCCATGAATTGCAGCACGCCAGGCCTCCCAGTCCATCACCAACTCCGGGAGTTCATCCAAACTAACGTCCATTGAGTCGGTGATGCCATCCAGCCATCTCATCCTCTGTTGGCCCCTTTTCCTCCTTCCCCCAATCCCTCCCAGCATCAGAGTCTTTTCCAATGAGTCAACTCTTTGCATGAGGTGGCCAAAGTACTGGAGTTTTAGCTTTACCATCATTCCTTCCAAAGAACACCCAGGACTGATCTTTAGAATGGACTGATTGGATCTCCTTGCAGTCCAAGGGACTCTCAAGAGTCTTCTCCAACACCACAGTTCAAAAGCATCAATTCTTTGGCACTCAGCTTTCTTCACAGTCCAACTCTCACATCCATACATGACCACTGGAAAAACCATAGCCTTGACTAGATGGACCTTTGTTGGCAACGTAATGTCTCTGCTTTGCAATATGCTATTTAGATTGGTTATAACCCTCCTTCCAAGGAGTAAGTGTCTTTTAATTTCATGGCTGCAGTCACTATCCACAGTGATTTTGGAGCCCCCCAAAATAAAGTCTGACACTGTTTCCACTGTTTCCCCATCTATTCCCCATGAAGTGATGGGACCAGATGCCATGATTTTCTTCTGAATGTTGAGCTTTAAGCCAACTTTTTCACTCTCTTCTTTCACTTTCATCAAGAGGCTTTTTAGTTCCTCTTCACTTTCTGCCATAAGGGTGGTGTCTTCTGCATATCTGAGGTTATTGATATTTCTCCCAGTAATCTTGATTCCAGCTTGTGCTTCTTCCAGTTCAGCATTTCTCATGATGTACTCTGCATATAAGTTAAACAAGCAGGGTGACAATATACAGCTTTGAGGTACTCCTTTTCCTATTTGGAACCAGTCTGTTGTTCCATGTCCAGTTCTAACTGTTGCTTCCTGACCTGCATACAGGTTTCTCAAGAGGCAGGTCAGGTGGTCTGGTATTCCCATCTTTTTTAGAATTTTCCAGTTTATTGTGATCCACACAGTCAAAGGTTTTGGCATAGTCAGTAAGGCAGAAATAGATGTTTTTCTGGAACTCTCTTGCTTTTTCCATGATCCAGCAGATGTTGGCAATTTGATCTCTGGTTCCTCTGCCTTTTCTAAAACCAGCTTGAACATCTGGAAGTTCATGGTTCACGTATTGCTGAAGCCTGGCTTGGAGAATTTTGAGCATTACTTTACTAGCATACGAGATGAGAGGAACTGTGCAGTAGTTTGAGCATTCTTTGGCATTGCCTTTCGTTGGGATTGGAATGAAAACTGATCTTTTCCATTCCTGTGGCCACTGCTGAGTTTTCCAAATTTGCTGGCATATTGAGTGCAGCACTTTCACAGCATCATCTTTCAGGATTTGAAATAGCTCAACTGGAATTCCATTACCTCCACTAGCTTTGTTCGTAGTGATGCTTTCTAAGCCCCACTTGACTTCACATTCCAGTTGTACCCCCATAATTTATTTTATAACTGGAAGTTTGTACTTTTTACCCTTTCAAACCATTTTATACTACTTCATCCTTGATTTTTAACTGTATATTTTTTAATCCAGATCACACGTATGAGTTTAAATATATTTCCGTTGAGTAGTTTGCTGACCATGTTATGGTGAGTGAGTGTATGCTAAATTTCAGTCATGAAATGACTGAACTCTTTGTGACCCTGTGGATGATAGCCTGCCAAGTTTCTCTTTCCTAGGAGTTCTCCAAGCAAGAATACTGGACTGGGTTGCCATGCCCTCCTGCAGGGGGTTGTCCTAACCCAGTGATCGAACCCATGTCATCTGACATCTCCTGCATTGGCAGATATTTTCCTTACCATTAGTACCACTTGGGAAACACAGGTTTGTATTTTGGGCAAACAGTAAAAGAGATACTATTGGCAGGAAGCACCTCTAGGAAGCAATGGTTCAATTTAAAACCAGCATTGATCTCAGCAAATTTTGAGATAGACAGCCACAGTCAGAGGTAATCTCAATAATTAGTGTTAATATTCACTATTCAAAAAGCCAATAAATAGAAATAAAAAGCTTTACAACTGTTCTTTTACATATAGGAAATGACACTGCTGAGGTATTCTTTAGTTATAATAAGAGGACACTTTTTAAGTCACCAGATTTCTGAAGGGAAATCCCCATCCTTCTTCTCTGCAGCACATTATATCGTTTAGTAGTATTGGGTTGGCCAAAAATTCCTTTGGGTTTTGCCATATGATGTAATGGAAAAAACTCAAACAAGCTTTTTGGCCAACCCAATATTCTGTTTCCTTCTTCCCCTCTTCCTTCCTCTCTCTCTCTTTCTGCCTTTCTTTCTTCCTTCCTGCCTTCCTTCTTTTCTTTTTCTACTTTTTCCCCCTCTCTTCCTCCTCTCTCATTTCCTTTCTTCCTTTTTATCAACATCATCTTCATTACTGAAGTCTGCTAATTTCTTAGTATCTTTACAATAGCTAAGGTCCCTAAACTGAGTTTTTGAACACAGAAGCATGATAATACCTATGAACCTATGGGCCACTTCACAGACGAGTACAGGTTTTTTCTTTTTTAAAAAAGTGTAGTGATGTAGAGAACAAATGTATGACATCAAGGGGAGAAGGGGGTGGGAATAATTGGGAGGTCAGGATTGACATTTACACACTACTGATACTATGTATGGAATAATAGTTAATGAGAACTTACTGTAGTGCTCTGTGGTGACCTAAATGGAAAGGAAATCCAAAAAAAGAGGGCACATACATATACATATAGCTGATTCACTTTGTTGTACAGCAGAAACTAATACAACATTGTAAACCAACTATACTACAGTAAAAGTTAGTAAAGATTAAAAATAATAAAACCAGTGTGTGGGCAATAGTGATGATAGTTATAGTAGAGGAGTGATGTGATGTTTTTATGTTATCGTGAAAAGTTGAGAGAATGTTAAAAATACAGTCTTGCCTTTCCAGATTACTGGACAGATATTCATATTGATGGAGATCCAAAAACATTTATTGATTGATATCTACTCCTTCGTGTGGAAGGTGAAAAATTCTCTTTTTGGTGAAATATATTAAGTATTTTGGGCCGGTAGATTTGTATTGAGTATTTTCTCAGTTTAAAACAGTTATAGTCTTCTCTCTAGAAAGAATATTTGTCACAGAGTAATACTAAAGATTACATAGTTGACAATTATTAAGCATTTTCTATATGTCCATATATTCTAAGAGTTTTTCTTATTAAATGTAAAAACATTACATAAATGCTCTTGCAAAGATATATATTTTTCTTGAAATTGCAGAAGTATATAGGACAACTTATTCTAGGTGGGAAACGGATATATATGCTTACAGATTTTTAGTATCTACAATCATTTTCCAAGAGAAACAATAAAAAATAAAATAAATTTCCTTGATCAGGTTCAAAGCCTTGGTTATCCATTTTAAAAGTGTCACTATAACTCTACACAGGTTTCATTGCAGCAGTCTATAGAGCTAACTTAAGAAGCTAAATTTATGCAAAGTGCTCACCACCGCCTATGTAATATAACAGTAAAGAGGGCCTTCTATATTAGTAACAGGGACCGATTCATAAATTCTATTCTTGGATGGAGTACCATGTCATTCAAATTACCTTGATCAGACCATTGCTAGGACAATATTTTCATGAATGAGTTTCACAGAATGCTGTTAGGAAGGAACATGAAGATTGCTGAAATAGTAATCTAAGAGCTAAGGATTCCAACCATGTTTTGATTGGACTATACATTACTATAAATGTATAGGATGGAAGTGTAATGTAATGCTTCTAGAAGAATGAAATAAAGTCATTTTCAGTTTTTAGCACTTTACCATAAATAGTCCTGCTTTTTGTTTAATATATTTTAACACTTAGTGTTTGAATTATTATCTTAAAATACTGAATGAATAATCTTCTTCAGGAGACATTACCAGGAACCACTATAGCAACAATAAATTAAGTTTCAGAAGCATAAGTTTTTTTCAAAGATCACCAAGGCACACACAGATTTTGACATATCCATGTTGGAAATACTAGATTGGACATATAGCATCTGCTGATCTCTTCTTGTTCTAATAATAGAACCAAAATTTTCCCTTGGGAAACCATCTGTCTTTATTCTCAGTCATGTAGTTTGCAGAGGATTTACTTATATATTCATTGAAAAATTATTAATTGAGTGATTTATATGTGCCAGGCACTATTCTAGAATCACAAAATACAAAAATGAATAACAGACAAAGAATGCCATCCCTTTTATCCAGGGATGATAAAAGTTTATGTTGATAAAAAGTGATATATTGGGGGGCTTATGAGTAAGAGAAGCTCTTCCTCTGGATTTGGAAGTGTGGAGATGTGTACTCTGGGACTTCCAAAAATCCTCTCACCTCTGTGTAGGGAGTCAGTTCAATAATAGAGCTAATATAAAGAAAACAAAGCTAAAAGATTCAGATGAAAACAAACAAAGAAACAAATATCTTATGGTATTTTTGAGATTTTTGGATTAAGCCATACTTGAAGTCAGAACTGTTCCTGAAGTTATATGAGCTAGTAAATTTAATTTTTAGGTTATTAACAATTAGGTTTTCTAACACTTGCAAATAAAAGAACCTTGATGCTAAGTCTCTTCAGTCATGTCCGACTCTATGAGACCCTATGGACAGCAGCCCTCCAGGCCCCTCCGTCCACAGGATTCTCCAGGCAAGAATACTGGAGTGGGTTGCCATTTTCTTCTCCAAAAGAACCTTAATTTATGCAATTAAATCCTAAAAGATAAAGAGAAAAATATTTGTCAATACTTCTTTGTTAATGTCTAAAAATTCCTGAAAAAACTGACCTACATTAAGATTATTCATATTAACGTTTATACAAACATTTACAATGTGTTATGCATATTCCAGTGACATAGTCAAAGTTTACTATATTTTTTCCATTTTTCACATGTCAAATTTGAGTAAAAATCATCCTTCTTGACTATCGATAAGGTGAAGTCGCTCAGTCGTGTCCGACCCTCAGCGACCCCATGGACTGCAGCCCACCAGGCTCCTCCATCCATGGGATTTTCCAGGCAAGAGTACTGGAGTGGGGTGCCATTGCCTTCTAGGAATAGAGCAATTAGTAAAACTAGAATTTAGCCCTTCAACTTTATCATAGACTTTTTAAAAAAATTTCTATTGGATTACACAACTTCTGATTTTTTATTATAAATCTGTGGTTTGAGTTGACAAAATTTAAATCTCTTAAAAAATACTAATTTTTCCATATATTTACATCTAGAATAAAGTTAGATTAAAATGACACTTACTATTTTGTTAACTACTATTTAAATTAGCTGATGCTGGGAGGGATTGGGGTCAGGAGGAGAAGGGAACAACAGAATTTGAAATGGCTGGATGGCATCACTGATTTAATGGACATGAGTTTGGGTGAACTCTGGGAGTTGGTGATGGACAGGGAGGCCTGGCGTGCTGCAATTCATGGGATCACAAAGAGTCAGACATGATTGAGCGACTGAACTGACTGACTGATTCTTATATCAACAGGGAAGCCCCACTTATATCAACATGAGGGTATTAAACCCTTAATTTCATGTTAATCTCTAAAGTTTTCTAGCCTGTTTGTGATCTAAAGCTCCCCTATACTTATCAAATCCCATTCAGACCCAAATCATATTAAACCAAATATTCAATAGTCTATTCTGTTTGACACATCTAATAAGTCTACTGTGACCTACTTAAAATTAACCAGTTGTACAGTCTGCTCAAGCTCTCATGGATGTTCACTGTTTCTTC
This sequence comes from Budorcas taxicolor, assembly GCF_023091745.1. NCBI lineage: Eukaryota > Metazoa > Chordata > Mammalia > Artiodactyla > Bovidae > Budorcas > Budorcas taxicolor. The sequence continues at coordinate 136,407,469 of NC_068914.1, read as the reverse complement.
CCCTCTCCCAAACTGAATCTTGCATTACTTTATTTTTGTTAGAAACTCTGCTGGCCTTGATGTCTCTAATTGAATATGATAGAATTTTGGAAACACTGAATTACATATAAAATGAGACCAGTGGTGAAATCGTGATTACGAAATTTTCTGACATACTGTTGTTTCCATTTACAACATAAGGTTCATTGGATAAATGTTCTGAATGCTTACCATAATATTTGCATCTTGCTTATAACAAATTGCTACCCGGTAAGTTTATGGGGTAACATATGGGTCTCAGTTCTTTAGTTGGCGGCAGTTAAACAAATCCCAATTTTTGCACACAAATAAATGCTTGAGAAAGAAACTACCCATTTTATGTAATCATATGTCCATTTGGATGTAGGTCAGGAAGGACTTGCTAGTGTGTTAGCAGCCATAAAAAAATCTGCCCCATGCTAATTACTGTTTAGTTGCAGGGGTTGGTTCAGCTAGCTATGCATATGTTATGGCCCATATGTATAAACCTTCCCATTTGTGGAGAGGCCAGATGGGCCCTCCCAAAGCATGAACCTTCCTTGCTACATGGATTAACTATGAAAGGTTTAAATTGCTAGCTTTTGTTTTTAGTAAAATGATTCACTCTAGTGCCCATCTCTTTTTATAGTTATTAGGGACTTTCAATGCAGAAAGAAGCCTATTTGCCTATTGGTTCATGCAGATTTCTACAAATGGGTCTTCACTTTCACTTTGAAGTACATATGAAACCATCATTCTTATTTTTTCACAGATATTTTTCCCCAGTGAATTTTAGATTAATTTGACTGTGGAAACAAGTTATATACATTTATTATTTGTATTTGTTGTGTCAAATAGAATATATGTACATAGGGTTCATCTCTCTCAAACCAAAATAGTTTGAAATTCAAGTGAACTTCTGTGGCATAGCAAAATACTGAAATTTCTATAAAGATTTATAAACTATTGTTGAATATGAGTTATCTGGGAAAACATCTCAGACACTAAAATAATGTTTAAACACTTTTAAACCAAAAATTATGCTCACTACAAATCAGTCTCTGGCAAAATCAATGTAAGATATACAATTCCTTGGATTAATTCTGGCTATTATATTTGAATAGAATATATTTTTGGAAAAACATTCTGAATTAATGCTTTTCAAGAATTTATATTAAGCTATTATTTTTAGTCTTGGATAATAAATTTGATGTCATTCTTGTCATTATATGGTTTAATATTGACTGAATCTGAAAGCCTGTAATTAAATAAAGTAAATTCTAAAGAATGTGCTATACTGTATAATTACTAAAGTGTCACTGTCTTCAGAATCTTTCATACTATACACTCAGGTTTAGAAGACAACTGATATAATTGTTTAAATTTCCAGGGGGAAAGCAGTTAAGCAAGTCAACTGTTTTAACCAAAGTAAGTCACCAAGTTAAAGAAAAATAAAACTTTACTTAAAATTTGTATATTTAAAAATTCTCCAAAGAAGACATATAGATGGCTAACAAACACATGAAAAGATGCTCAACATCACTCATTATCAGAGAAATGCAAATCAAGACCACAAAGATATACCATTTCACACCAGTCGGAATGGCTGCGATCCAAAAGTCTACAAGCAATAAATGCTGGAGAGGGTGTGGAGAAAAGGGAAGCCTCTTACACTGTTGGTGGGAATGCAAACTAGTACAGCCACTATGGAGAACAGTGTGGAGATTCCTTAAAAAACTGGAAATTGTACTGCCTTATGACCCAGCAATCCCACTGCTGGGCATACACACTGAGGAAACCAGAATTGAAAGAGACACGTGTACCCTGATGTTCATCACAGCACTGTTTACAATAGCCAGGACATGGAAGCAACCTAGATGTCCATCAGCAGATGAATGGATAAGAAAGCTGTGGTACATATACACAATGGAGTATTACTCAGCCATTAAAAAGAATACATTTGAATCCCTTCTAATGAGGTGGATGAAACTGGAGCCTATTATACAGAGTGAAGTAAGCCAGAAATAAAAACACCAATACAATATACTAACACGTATATGGAATTTAGAAAGATGGTAATGATAACCCTGTATGTGAGACAGCAAAAGAGACACAGATGTATAGAACAGACTTTTGGACTCTGTGGGTGAGGGAGAGTGTGGGTTGATTTTGGAAAATGGCATTGAAACATGTATACTATCATGAGTGAACTCCGGGAGATGGTGATGGACAGGGAGGCCTGGCGTGCTGCGATTCATGGGGTCCCAAAGAGTTGGACACGACTGAGCGACTGAACTGAACTGAACTGAACTGAAGAAATGAATCAGCAATCTAGGTTTGATACAGGATACAGGATGCTTGGGGCTGGTGCACTGGGATGACCCAGAGAGATGATATGGGAAGAGAGGTGGGAAGGGGTTCAGGATTGGGAACTCATGTACACCCGTGGTGGATTCATGTCAATCTATGGCAAAACCAACACAGTATTGTAAAGTAAAATAAAAATAAATAAATAAATAATAAAATAAAATAAAAATTTTGTCATCAAGTTTCTGAATTAGCAAATGCAATTGTCTACCCACTAGTACTCACTAAATATTTTCATATTCAATTCAGGAAATCAAAATCAAAATTTGTTAACTTTGACAGTTACAAAGAGCCTTATTGATGGATTCAGGATATAAAATTTACAGGTTTCAAAAATGTATGTGAAAATATGGACATTAGAGAAATAAAGGAAAATGGAGGGAGGGAGATCCAAAATTTTAAAAAAATAAGATAAATTTATAAATTTCTAATGATTGTGTAGTAGTCTGTCATGGATGAATGTGCCAGGCCTGTAATGAACCATTTATCCTTTTGATATTATTTTTTATATTTTATACAGCAAATGTCTTATTTTTTTGAGTTTTTTTTAGAAGATAGATAATGAAATACTTCAACCTTCTATAATTGAATGATTTTTGCTAGAAGGAAAAAAAAAGAGAAGCAGGTTCATAATCAGTTATAAAAAAATTCTGAGTATATAAAATAACACCTCATTTTTTATAATATTATCAAAATTCCCTTACTGAGAATTGTGTCCATAAATTTGTTAAACCCGATTATTAAGTTGTCATTGTAAATTCCATATCTTTGTATCTTCTCGATAAAGGAAAATGTCAGTTTCTTGTGATGTGAAAGTCTCTCTGTCGTGTCCGATTCTTGGAGACTCCATGGACTATACAGTCCATGGAATTTTCCAGGCCAGAATACTGGAGTAGGTAGCTGTTCCCTTCTCCAGCGCATCTTCCCAACTGAGGAATCAAACCTAGGTCTATCACATTGCAGGAGGATTTTTTTTTACCAGCTGAGCCACAAGGGAACCCAAGAATACTGGAATGGGTAGCCTACCCTTCTCCAGGGGATCTTCCCAACCCAAGAATGGAACCTGGGTCTCCTGCATTGCAGGTGGATTCTTTTACAACTGAGATATCTGAGAAGCCCCTGAAATATTGATTAATTTTAATGTAATATATATAATTTTATCAATTCTGTAATAACTTCTAATTAAAACTGGGAAAATAATTTAGTTTTCTATAATTCATTAATCCACATGTAACAGGAGGAATGTTTAACACAAATAATTTTTTAATCATTGTATTATTTGGCTTGGAAATAATAATAACTGGAATTGACCTAATGAAGTGTTTCTCAGCCTTAGGACTCTTGGCTAGTTGGGCCAATAACTGTTTTAAGGAGCTATCCTGTACATTATAGGATGTTTATTAGCAGTATCCCTGGCCTCTAACCACTAGAGGCCAGTAGCATTTTCCTGGTGGTTACAACCAAAATATCTTCAGATATCTCTGGGAGGGCAAAATCCTTCCCAGTTGAGACCATTGACCTCATGATGACTATTGATGAATACAATTTGGTGTTTCATGTTAAAAGAGGAAATGTCATTAATAGTAACAAATCTTTTTAAAAACTTATTTTTATGAAACATAAAATCCAGTGTATCTTATATCTTTATAGTTAAACGGAAAGTAAGATATGAATTTTTTATTATAACCCTTCCTCACATCTGGAAATTCCTTAACTCATCAAAACTTTTGCAATAAGGCAAATTCATCATTCTTTACTTACTAAGAGAGAAAAGAGAAATGTAAAACTAACTACAATTTGACAATGGCAGAAATTTAAACTGTTTTGTGGCTCAAGAAGATACTATTCAAATTGTAATACATAATGGCTCTAAAGAATTTAATGTGACTTAAACTACATAAACATATCCAGCAGAATCAGTAATCGAGTACAGACAGTGAAAAATCAAACAAATGAAACACAGTCATTCTGCTTTTTTTCCTTTTTTTAAAGATTTTGACAAACAATTTCATTTGGTTGCAGATGCTAGAGAACACAAAAGCCAGAAAAGTTTTTCTATGATCTGCTGTAGGGTGTGTGTGTGTGTGTTGTTGTTGTTGTTGTTTAGTCGCTAAATTAAATCGTGTCTAACTGCTACCAAAAGGACTATGACCCCCCAAGTTCCTTTGTTGGTGGGAAATTCCCAGGCAAGAACACTGGAGTGGATTGCCATTTCCTTCTCCAAGGGATCTTTCCGATCCAGGGAACAAACCGAAGTCTTCTGCACTGGCAGGGTGCTTCTTTACCGCTGAACCACCTGGGAAGCCCATGTGTTGTGTGTATTACTAATGTTAATAAAGTGCAACTTAACTAGAAATAACGTTTACACTAGAGTATATCATTCCTATTTACCACTATGTGTGTTTCAAACAACACTACAACAGTACTTGGTATAGAAGCAGTCACAAGGAATATAACAGAAGAAGAAGAGATATTTTCTAACTTTTAAGTCTATTTTGACTCCTCCAACCTTTTCCATTAATTTCTAGAAAATTTCCCATAATAAATTCATAGTATCTTCAAAACAGATACCAAAGCTCAATATAACTTTTTATTATTTTGTATATTTGGATTGGTGGCCTGAAGTTTGCAATGTGAAAGACAAATGAATAATTTTCCATTAGTATTATCAGATTAGAAACTTTTCATATTTTGATTTTTGATTTTTATTTTCTAGACAAATATTTTCTTTAAAAATGTCTCTCCTGAGGGACTTGCCTTGTGGTCCAGTGGTTAAGACTCCATGCCTCCAGTGCAAGAGACACACTGGTTCAATTATTAGTTGGGGAAACTTAAGATCCTGCCAGCCACACAGTGAGACCAAAAAACAAACAAAAAAAATCCCTCCTGATTTTCATTCAAGAATTTCTTTTCAGATTAATAACCTTCACAAAGCAGCCATGAAACTGGGATCTAATATAAAGGCAACTAACAGAAACACTGGAATTAAGCTAGAAATAAATAACAATAACATAACCATAAAGCTCCAAATATTTGGAATCTCAGCAAGATACTTCTAAATAATCCAATGATTAAAAACAAAATATGAAGATTTAACAATATGTGAACTGAATAATAACAAAAATATAACACATAGGAATTTTAGAGACATAGCAAAAGAATGTCAAGAAGGCACAACATGGCCTTAAATGAAAAATAATTAAAATCAATTATTGAAAAGTCTTCTGAAGAACTTAGCAGAGAAAGAAACTAAGTGCAAATTAAGAAGAAAAAAGAAAACAATAAGGAGTAAAATTCAATGAGCTAGAAAGTTTTTAAGATAGAGGAAATCAATAAATCTAAATGTTGATGTTTTGGGAAAAAAATCAGTAAAATTTGTAAGCCTCTATGTAGACTGTTCAAGACTAAAAGAAAGAAAATGTGAATTACCAGTATCAGAAAAAAAAAAAAAAAAAACAAGTGGCCAGCACTACATACTCTCTTAATACTAAAATCAAAATATGGTGACCTGCCTCTTGAGAAACTTGTATGCAGGTCAGGAAGCAACAGTTAGAACTGGACATGACATGGAACAACAGACTGGTTCCAAATAGGAAAAAGAGTACGTCAAAGTTGTATATTGTCACCCTGCTTATTCAACTTCTATGCAGAGTACATCATGAGAAACGCTGGGCTGGAAGAAGCACAAGCTGGAATCAAGATTGCCAGGAGAAATATCAATAACCTCAGATATGCAGATGAGACCACCCTTATGGCAGAAAGTGAAGAGGAGCTAAAAAGCCTCTTGATGAAAGTGAAAGAGGAGAGTGAAAAAGTTGGCTTAAAGCTCAACATTCAGAAAACGAAGATCATGGCATCCGGTCCCATCACTTCATGGGAAATAGATGGGGAAACAGTGGAAACAGTGTCAGACTTTATTTTTGGGGGGCTCCAAAATCACTGCAGATGTTGACTGCAGCCATTAGATTAAAGGACCCTTACTCCTTGGAAGGAAAGTTATGACCCACCTAGATAGCATATTCAAAAGCAGAGACATTACGTTGCCAACAAAGGTCCGTCTAGTCAAGGCTATGGTTTTTCCTGTGGTCATGTATGGATGTGAGAGTTGGACTGTGAAGAAATCTGAGCACTGAAGAATTGCTGCTTTTGAACTGTGGTGTTGGAGAAGACTCTTGAGAGTCCCTTGGACTCCAAGAAGATCCAACCAGTCCACTCTAAAGATCAGTCCTGGGTGTTCTTTGGAAGGAATGATGCTAAAGCTGAAACTTCAATACTTTGGTTACCTCATGCGAAAAGATGACTCACTGGAAAAGACTCTAATGCTGGGAGGAATTGGGGGCAGGAGGAGAACGGGTCGACGGAGGATGAGATGGCTAGATGACATCATCGACTCTATGGACATGAGTTTGAGTGAACTCCAGGAGTTGGTGATGGACAGGGAGGCCTGGCGTTTTGCAATTCATGGGGTCACGAAGAGTCGGACACGACTGAGCGACTGAACTGAACCGAACTGAACAACAACTCCATGCCAGCCTGGTTAGTACATATGTCGGGTGGCATTCCGTAAGGGAATATTGAGTTTTGAATGCAGTACAACCCATGTATTTATGGAATAATAGTCTATTTATATATAATATGTAACCTTTTATATAATGAATTCAGTTTGCTAATATTTGTTAGGCATATTTTGCATCTAGGCTCATGAGGGATATTGGTACATAGGATTTTTTTTTTTTAAATTTAGTATCTTTGATTTTGGAGTCAGGTCAGGAAATATCCTCATCTGCTTGTGTGTTTGTATAGGACTGGTATTATTTATTCTTTAACTATTTGGTAAAAAGTCCATTGATTAAAAAAAAAATATTGGCATGTAGTTGATTTACAATATGTTAGATTCAGTTGTTAGCAGAGTGATTCTGTCATATATACACATATATCCACTCCATATTTTTGATTCTTTCCGCATATGTAGCATTACAGATTATTGAGTAGAGTTGAAAATCCATTGATTTTTACAGCTTTTTTATTTTCTTACTTACCCAAGTAAATTTGTGAATTTCCCTTAATCTCTGGTTTCACTGCACCCTACAATTTTGTCTTTGGTGTGTTTTCTTTATCATTCAGTGCAAACTATTTTCTGTTTACTCTTGTGGTTTTTTTTTTTTTTTTTCTGACACCATAGACTATTTTTAAGTGTGTTGTGGAACTTCCATAAATCTGTGATTTTCCACATATTTTGTTATTGCTTTCTCATTTAACTGTGTAATAGTCAGTGAATATATTCTATATTGTTTCAATTTTTCTAAATTGTTTGAAAGAGACATTTTATAGTTGGTATATTATCTATTTTACTAAATATTTCCTTTGCAAATGGAAAAAATCTGTTTTCCACTGCTTTGGAGTGTAGTATTCTTTATACATCAATTGGATCAAGTTATGTGATACTGTTGTTCAGGTTTTCTATAAACTTACTGATTTTCTTTCTACTTTTTACATTAATTCCTGAGAGAGAAGTGTTTCAAATCTCTAACTCCAATTGTGGATTTCTCTATTTCACCTTTAACTTTTGTTTGCTTTTGCTTTTTCTTGAAGCTTAGCTGTTGGATACATACACATTTAGAACTGTTACACCTTGTAAAGCATTATGAAATGTCCCTCCTTATCCCCAAGGATATTTTTTTCCTTGAAGTATATTTTGATGTTATTTTGATACTGATATTAAACAATACAGTCAATTCTTGTTTCTTAAAAGTAAGGTTTTCATAATAGAATATTTTCCATTTTTTATATGTAACATGTCTTTCATAGTCAAACTAAGATTCTTATAGACAGAGTATGATTGGGTCTTAAATTTTACTCAGTCTAATAATGTTTACCTTTTGATTTCCATTTTTAGACCTTTTATTTAATGTGTTTCTTCTCCATTACAGATTTAGAATAAACCTCTAAGATCTATATAAGGCTCTGAAACTCCATTGAGCCATCTGACTTTAAGTCCCTGTATTATTGAGATTTTGAGTTCTGTTTCTGGAAATTGTGGGTGTAACTTTCTTTTGTGGTTGGTTGCTGATTTTAGTAGCTTTGTCTCCATTTATCCGATATTTCTAAATGTTTATTGGACAGACAGGAGAGTCTTCCATGTTAGTTCAGCTTCCCGCATCAACTATAAATCTATTTTACCTGTTTCAAGTCTATGTTTCTAGATATGTAAAATGGAGATAATTACTCCTAACTTACTGGATGTATATGAAAACAAATTAAATTAATGCATGCTAATAGCTCAGCATATTGCCTAGCAAAGTATAAATATTAAGTAAAAATAGTACATTATAATTCAAAAAAACACACATTGAAATTATGGCTTCCCTGGTGGCTCAGATGGTAACTCGTCTGCCTACCATGCAGGAGACCTAGGTTCTATCCCTGGGTTGGGAAGATCCCCTGGAGAAGGATATGGCAACCCACTCCAGTACTCTTCCCTGGAAAATTCCATGGACAGAGGAGCCTCGTAGGTTATAGTCCATGGGGTCACAAAGAGTTGGACATGACTGAGCAACTTCACTTTCACCAAAACTCAGCATTTGAAGCAACTTGAAACTGTTCACTCTATAAAGTGTTCTAATGAAATACTAAATAAATTTTCTTAATATCTAAAATGTAGAGCAAAATTGTGAGATAAATTAGTCTTCATATTGTTTATTTTTTAATTTCTCAAAATTTTTTGATAAATGTCCTTCAAGTGGCATTATGTTTGGGGTTATTGTCTGAGTTTTCAATTTTGTTACAAAGATTTCATGCATAAAAGGCTTCTGTATTATGTATTCTGCTAGAAGACTTTTGAGTAGATGTATTTTTAATTCTCTTTATACAACATTGATGTCTAATGAATGGGTTTTAAAATCTTGTAAGAGAGTGATAGTTAAGACTAAGGACAGAGGATTGTAAATCAGAATTTCTGATATTTCTTGATGGCCCAGTCTAATGGACCTAAAAGTCTATATATATATGTTATATTTACTTCATTGATTAGGATAGTTCCAAATCATTTGTAGGATGAACATGGGAGCTTTGCAGAATATTTATCCTTAGGAGAATTAAAGAGAGACTGAGTAAGGAAGAAGAAGAGAGAGAGAGAAAGAAAGAGAAGATTAATCTATTGAGTTAAATTAGTAAATAATTAACAGTGGTTAAAACAACAATGTTTATGCATTTTTTAATTTAAGACCTGTTCAATCCTTTTAAAATTCATTTGAGTCTGCAATTATTTAAGCTGTGGGCTGTGAATTGAAGAGAAAGTAAAATTATAGATTTTAAGTATATAGCTGGAGGTAATATATAAATCCAATTGATCAGTCTGGCAGAGAATTGATGCCACAATTTGTACCCAGTGGCATTTTCTCTCTCTTTCTCAACTGGCTTTAGAACATTATCAGAAATTCAATAGAATACGCCAATATAGTGATATACTTTCAGTCATAAGCTCCTTGTTCAGATTAAAGCTTTGGTGCTCACATTGGGGATAATAATGGACAGACAACCTGACTCCATCTCACTATGTGTCATCCAGAAAGGACTTGACTCAACTAACTACACATTTCTGACCCTAAGAGCCAGCCAAACTGGTAACAGAGGGCGTCTGTCTCCAGAACAAAAAAAAAAAGAGGGAGAGGATAATATGTACAGAGCTGCAGTCTGGCTTCAGACATTTCTCTCGCAGCCTCCTGTCTCTGACTGCCTTTCCTGATGTTCTGATCAAGTTACCTTTAACACTCACTCTTGATTTCATGCTTTGATTCTCTTTCTCTTTTAATTTATTAATGCGTTTACCACTTCAGCATTATCTTTGCAGCTCATTCCCTTTCAAGCTTGCTCATTCCTGTAAAACTATTAGGAAAGTTTTTACTGTCTTTCATTTGTTGCATAAGAATTTCATTTGAAGGTTATTTATGTCACATATCTTTTTATTGTCTAACTGCACAAAACTCCGTGAGAGGACGTTTATGTTGTGGTGCGTGCATGGGTTGGAAAAGAATTTCTAGACATGAGACAGAATGAGAGGGAAATAAAATTTATTAGAGTGGTAGAAACTGTTAGAACAGCGGGCCAGCTCAAGGGAGAACCGACCTTGAAAGGGGTCCTTAGTCCACTTTTATACCCAGGGTACAGGAGTGGGATAGCGGTCTTGTAGGTCATTTGCTGAATTGGATGAGGCACATATACTGGGTGGGGTAAGGGAAGAAAGAGTAAGGTAAATACTTTCTCCCTATGGGGTAAGAGGGGAGACAGGTTATACTGTTCAGGAGGACCTGAAATCCGTTAATAGTTACAACATGAGGAAAGGAAAGACGATAATGGTCTGGTTTTCTGTTCCTGCATTCCAAGACTCTTCGTGGTTTTATCTGCTCTTTCATCCATGGGTCACCACAGTCTACTTCATATATTTTGTCTTCAGTAAATGTGTTTAACTTGTTGGCAGCATTCAGGCAGGGTATGCCTATATTATTTATTAATATTATCAGAAGTTTTGATTCCATAAACTGTCATACAGTATATTCCATAAAGACCCCATCTAAGCTTGCCTCAGGCAAATTTTTACTTTAACTAATATATAAATTTTAAATAAGTTCCTGTGGCCATAATGAACATAAAAGACCACAGCTGGGGAAAGGAGACAGAAAGCTGGTACTCCACGTGGGACCTTATATCCTAGTGTGGAATATAATCAGTTAGCAAAAATAACTAAATACATGGGGTGTCAAAAGAAGATGAATGCTGTGGAGAATAGGATGTAAAGGGAAAGGAGATATGTACTGGGAGGGGATGAGGATACAGGATGATGATGGAAGACTTCCTTGATTAGGTGATATTTGAGCAAAGACACAAAGAAACTAACAGAGCAAAGACATGTCGACATATGGGAAAATAGTATTCCAGGCTGAAAGAAAAGTATCTACTAGTCCCCGACATTCATTTCAGGCAGAAAGAAAAATATCTACAGGGTCCTGACATTGAGACATGTTGGCAGGTTCAGGAAAAAATAATGGACACTAGTGTGTTAGGAGCAGTGTAATCAAAGAGGACAGTCTTAAGTTGGTTACCCCTGAGTTGTGGATTCATGTGCAAGTGATTTATTAAGAAAGTGATAAGGTGGAGAGGAAAGCAGAAAAACTAAACATTAATGTAATTTCAGAAAACAAAGATCATGGCATCCAGTCCCATCACTTCATGGCAAATAGATAGAGAAACAGTAGAAACAGTGGCTGACTTTTCTTTGGGGCGCTCCAAAGTCATTGCACATGATTGCAGGTGATTGCAGCCATGAAATTAAAAGACGCTTATTCCTTGGAAGAAAAATTATGACCAACCTAGACACCATATTAAAAAGCAGAGACATTACTTGGCCAACAAAAGTCCGTCTAGTCAAGGCTATGATTTTTCCAGTAGTCATGTATAGATGTAAGAGTTGGACTATAAAGAAAGTCAAAGAATTGATGCTTTTGAACTGTGGTGTTGGAGAAGACTCTTGAGAGTCCCTTAGACTGCAAGGAGATCCAACCAGTCAATCCTAAAGGAAATCAGTCCTGTATATTTATTGGAAAGACTGATGCTGAAGCTGAAACTTCAATACTTTGGCTACCTCATGCAAAGAACTGACTCATTGTAAAAAACCCTGATGCTGGGAAAGATTGAAGGCAGGAGGAGGAGGGGATGACAGAGGATGAGATGGTTGGATGGCATCACTGACTCAATGGACACGAGTTTGAGTAAACTCCATGAGTTGGTGATGGACAGGCCTGACATGCTGCAGTCCATGGAGTCACAAAGAGTCAGACATGACTGAGCGACTAAACAGAACTGACTGAATATATCTATTTTAAATAATATCCTGTGGCCATAATGAAGATAAAAGACCTTGATGGCACAAGTGATAAATCAGTGAGACCAGTTAAAAGGCCCTTGCAATATTTTTGGAAAGATAAACTGGTGGGATTAAAGTGATTAGATATGAAAACATAGTCAATAGAACCCGCTCATGGATTTCAAAATTAATTCTCCATTTCTATTCAGCCTGAGTGTCTCTCTCTTTCTCTTTCCTAAATACCTCTTCTCATTTCCACTAATCCTCTTTTGTTATAAAAGATAATTGTTCAGATTAGATAAATTTTTGTTATCTGTTTTACAACTTCTCAACATTCAAACTTCATATGAGTCCTGATTAACCTTTGAACATTACTATCTATAACACTCTTACATAGTTCAGTTCAGTTCAGTTCAGTTGCTCAGTTGTGTCCAACTCTTTGGGACCCCATGAATAGCAGCATGCCAGGCCTCCCTGTCCATCACCATCTCCAGGACACAGACTCATGTCCATCAAGTCCGTGATGCCATCCAGCCATCTCATCCTCGGTCGTCCCCTTCTCCTCCTGCCCCCAATCCCTACCAGCATCAAAGTCCTTTCCAATGAGTCACCTCTTCACATGAGGTGGCCAAAGTACTGGAGTTTCAGCTTTAGCATCATTCCTTCCAAAGAAATCCCAGGGTTGACCTCCTTCAGAATGGACGTGTTGGATCTCCTTGCAGTCCAAGGGACTCTCAAGAGTCTTCTCCAACACCACAGTTCAAAAGCATCAATTCTTCAGTGCTCAGCCTTCTTTACAGTCCAACACTCACATCCATACATGACTACTGGAAAAACCATAGCCTTGACTAGACGGACCTTAGTCGGCAAAGTAATGTCTCTGCTTTTGAATATGCTATCTAGGTTGGTCATAACTTTTCTTCCAAGGAGTAGGCGTCTTCTAATTCCATGGCTGCAATCACCACCTGCAGTGATTTTGGAGCCTCCAAAAATAAAGTCTGACACTGTTTCTGGAGAAGGCAATGGCACCCCACTCCAGTACTCTTGCCTGGAAAATCCCATGGACGGAGGAGCCGTAAAGGCTGCAGTCCATGGGGTCGCTGAGGGTCGGGCATACTGTTTCCCCCTCTATTTCCCATGAAGTGACAGGAGTGGATGCCATGATCTTCATTTTCTGAATGTTGAGCTTTAAGCCAACTTTTTCACTCTCCTCTTTCACTTTCATCAAGAGGCTTTTTAGCTCCTCTTCACTTTCTGCCATAAGGGTGGTCTCATCTGCATATCTGAGGTTATTGATATTTCTCCCAGCAATCTTGATTCCAGCTTGTGTTTCTCCCAGTCCAGTGTTTCTCATGATGTACTCTGCATATAAGAAATAAGCAGGGTGACAATATACAGCCTTGACATACTCCTTTTCCTATTTGAAACCAGTCTGCTGTTCCATGTCCAGTTCTAACTGTTGCTTCCTGACCTGCATACAGATTTCTCAAGAGGCAGGTTAGGTGGTCTGGTATTCCCATCTCTTTCAGAATTTTCCACAGTTTATTGTGATCCACACAGTCAAAGACTTTGGCATAGTCAATAAAGCAGAAATAGATGTTTTTCCAGAACTCTCTTGCTTTTTCCATGATCCAGCAGATGTTGCCAATTTGATCTCTGGTTCCTCTGCCTTTTCTAAAACCAGCTTGAACATCAGCAAGTTCACGGTTCACATATTGCTGAAGCCTGGCTTGAGAATTTTGACCATTACTTTACTAGCGTGTGAGATGAGTGCAATTGTGTGGTAGTTTGAGAATTCTTTTGCATTGCCTTTCTTTGGAATTGTAATGAAAACTGACCTTTTCCAGTCCTGTGGCCACTGCTGAGTTAATTTTGCTCTTACATTTCCCAGCTTACTCTGATTTTTTTCTCATCTCTCCCTTTGTTGTTAATATTTTCCACATATGCCAAGATGGTGGGATACATCTTGGATTGCTCCTTTTGGGGGAAATTTGACTTCTGTCTTCAATTCAGTTCAGTTCAGACACTCAGTTGTGTCTGACTCTTTGTTACTCCATGAACCACAGCACACCAGGCCTCCCTGTCTATCACCAACTCCTGGAGTCCACCTAAACCCATGCCCATTGAGTCGGTGATGCCATCTAACCATCTCATCCTCTGTCGTCCCCTTCTTCTCCTGCCCTCAATCTTTCCCAGCATCAGGGTATTTTCAAATGAGTCAGCTTTTTGCATCAGGTGGCCAAAATATTAAAGTTTCAGCTTCAACATCAGTCTTACCAATGAACACCTAGGACTGATCTCCTTTAGGATGGACTGGTTGGATCTCCTTGTAGTCCAGGAGACTCTCAAGAGTCTTCTCCAACACCACAGTTCAAAAGCATCAATCTTTGTGCCCAGCTTTCTTTATAGTCCAACACTCACATCTATACATGACCGCTGGAAAAACCATAGCCTTGACTAGAGGGACATTTGTGGAAAAAGTAATGTCTCTGCTTTTCAATATGCTGTCTAGGTTGGTCATAACTTTCCTTGCAAAGAGTAATCATCTTTTAATTTCATGGCTGCAGTCACCATCTACTGCAATTTTGGAGCCCAGAAAAATAAAGTCAGCCACTGTTTCCACTGTTTTCCCCACCTATTTCCCAGGAAGTGATGGGACCAGATGCCATGATCTTAGTTTTGTGAATGTTGAGCTTTAAGCCAACTTTTTCATTCTCCTCTTTCAGTTTCATCAAGAGGCTCTTTAGTTCTTTTTCACTTTCTGCCATAAGGGTGGTGTCATCTGCATATCTGAGGTTATTGATATTTCTCCCCACAATCTTGATTCCAGCTTGTGCTTCTTCCAGCCCAGCGTTTCTCATGATGTACTCTGCATATAAGTTAAATAAGCAGGGTGACAATATACAGACTTGACATATTCCTTTTCCTATTTGGAACCAGTCTGTTGTTCTATGTCCTGTTCTAACTTGCTTCCTGACCTGCATGGAGGTTTCTCAAGAGACAGGTCAGGTCGTCTGGTATTCCCAGTTCTTTCAGAATTTTCCACATTTATTACGATCTACATACTCAAAGGCTTTGGCATAGTCAATAAAGCAGAAATAGATGTGTTTCTAGAACCCTCTTGCTTTTTCAATGATCCAGCAGATATTGGCAATTTGATCTCTGGTTCCTCTCCCTTTTATAAGACTTCTGTCTTATATCAAGGTTAAAAAAAAAATGATGGTTTCTTTAGCAATAAATGTTCATCACAATTCAGTATAAGAAAATACTGACTGGTATAACCAAGAAAAGCACACACAAACATCAAAATATGAACAGCATATATATAGAAAAATTTTTAGAATATATACATCTTATCTTTATTAACATTTTTATCATCATGATTTGTTCATTCCTTAATGAAGCAACGAGAAGATAGTGAAGCATTTCTTTAGTAAATGCTTTAATTATGAGTTGAAGATAAACTTTTTTGGTTTGTTTTTTTATTTTTCTTTTCTGATTGCCTATTGAAAAATAAGTATGAAAGTAAAATATACGTGTGCATGTGAGTATACATGTGAGACTTACAGCCATTAAGTCTACAGGAAATAGTGCATAATCTCCAGCCATGAACATACTGTGCATAACTGTCAATGTTTTAGATTTCTTCCTTATGAACTAAAATTTCATCTCTTATCCTTACAGATTTTTAGGTATAAACAATGGAATTTTCCAAAATTAAAGAGTTTAGTCTGTTCACATATTTAGATGTTTGTATATAAGCATTTAATAAGGATCTTTCTAGGAATTCCTGTTGAAACACAATCTATCTGCACAAAGAGATAGTTTACAATATTGAAAATGTATATTCCTGTCTACTTTCTTGGGTTTTGAATGTGGCACAAAGAATATTTACTTAACTACTCAAGACCGTAAATGTGGAAAAGGAAAACAATTGTAAAGAATTGCAATGTTTCAGTAGATTGTAGGGATATGTACAATATTTCCTCCAAAAGAACGAACACATGTGTGTAAAGAAAGAATCAACAAGAGAGAACATACTCATAGGTCATTAAAAAATTAGTTCTGTCAGTGCTTCTATAGAAAATCAAATGGCTTACCAGTAACAATAATTTGTAGCTTCCCTGGGGGCTCAGTAGTTATGAATCCATCTGCCCGTGCAGGAGATACAGGTTCAATCCCTGGGTTAGGAAGATACCCTGGGGAAAGAAATGGCAACCTACCTCAGTATTCTTGCCTGGGAAATCCCATGGACAGAGGAGCCTGATGGGTTACAGTCCATGGGGTTGCAAAGAGTCAAACACGACTTAGTGGCTAAACAACAACAGTTATACTGTGTCTCAGTTCTGTCTCTGAAGTCATTTTAGTCTCCTGAGTAAATGACTGAGCACATTTTACAAGATTTATAATATTGCTACTGCTAGAATTTCTCCTTTGTGTTTGAAATAATGAAAGGGGCATTGTGCTCAGAGAGTAACTGTAAAAATATTCTTGTGTCGGTACTTGTGGTCTAGTTTTCTCTCCAATTGTTCTACTACTTTATTTATATTCTGCCTTCACAAAGAAGGTTTCTAGGGCCAGGGACACAAACTTGGAAAACTTGGATAGAGACAGCGTCATAAAAAGCTCTGAAAGATGAAGTGCATATTTAATAGAACAAATTGAGATGGCTGCCTACATGGAGAAATGGGTAGATAGATTTAGGACAGCATAGTGGTAGCTAAAGTCTATGCAGTTAGTGAAGAAAGAGAAATGATGCATAGTAATGACTTATGGAGTATTTTTGTATGGCCCTTCAGGAGAAGAGAGTATAGAAAAAAAATGAATTTCCTTAGAGATAAACCTGGTGTAACAAATACTTATGTGATGATGATTTGATCATTATACCTTAGTGTTAGTTGCTCAGTTGTGTCCAACTCTTTGCAACCCCAAAGACTGTATCCCACCCAGGCTCCTCTGTTCATGGGATTCTCTATGCAAGAATACTGGAGTGGGTAGCCATTCCCGTCTCCAAGGGATCTTCCTGATCCAGGGATCAAACCTGGGTCTCCCACATTGCAGGCAGATTCTTTACCTTCTGAGCCATTAGGAAGGCCCTGTTTTTAGCTTAAGGTCTTCCCTGAAAGCTCAGTCTGACTTATTTTCAATGGTATCTATACACACTTCTATCTATACCCACTTAGTGTTAGCAGCTTAAACACTAAGGTAAAACAAAAGTTCAAAAGTCCACATCTCTTTTATGAAAGACATATGAATACCTATTTTCACTAAGGGGATTTTTGCTTTCATGAAGAAAGGTAAAAAGCAAATACAGTATTTAGAATTTATTTTGCACAGAGCATGTTGAAGATGGAGTTCACATCCCTTAGCAGTGAAACTGGTACCTCCAGGCTCCTTCCCAGGAACCACACTCAGCATCAAGCTGCCAGAGCTTTGAGCTGTATCAGTGAGCATCTGTGCTTTATTTCCATTTACGTTGTTCGTCCCTTAGCAAGATGTGTCCTAGGGTAATTGTGTGTATGGTCTATGTTATTTTGGCTTACAAGTATTGTAGGGATGCTCTACTTTTAGACATTGGGGGAAACCTGAATGTGGATGGTAACTTCAAAGAGCAAGGGTAAACATCAGAAGAGAGAAAGGCAAGTGAATTTTCATGGATATGACAAGTGAGGCCAACTGAAGCCTTGAGACAATGCTAAGAAGAGTATAGAATATCTTCAAAATGGCCAACCCAAAAGAATGAATGAAGAGCTATTATTCATCAATTTGGATTCACTATTGGTTGAAAGTAATCCCACTAGTTCTCCTACACTTCTAAGTTATTCATGTATAGATGAGAAGAGGGGGATGCAGAAAGCTAAGATGCCAACAGTTGAGGCAAAACACTATCAGTGAAAGTTGAGTTAAAACTTGCACAGGAGTGTCTAGGCTTGGCTGAAATCAGAGATGAGGCCAAGATACAAGCCAGAGCAGTGGATACAGCCAAAACAGTGGTGTTAACAGTGGCTTATTGGTGTTTATTGCCTAGGATCCAGGAAACTTGAAGCTGTGATTCAACTCAGAATCTCTGGCAAATTTCTTATATATCCCCTGGGGCTTTACACAAAGTAGCTCTTTGGTGGCAGATGCATGAATCTGACTACCAAATTGTTATTTCTGTCAAGATGTTTCTGTGTATCAACCTGTATTTTTCTATCAAGGTTTAGAAATAGGCAAACGATTGCTTTGTGAAAATGACTCACTTAATGTTTCATTCCAAATTAAACTCAAAGAAAGTTTGTTTGTTTTTGAAGGATGTTTTCTTAAATATTCATATTTCAAGCTTACTAAGTAAAAGGCTTGTGAATAAAGCTACTGACACTTTGTGAGTGTTAAATGACCGACTCCTGAACATTTTATAAAGCATCTATTTTCACCATCTTTTTGATATATTACTATTTAACTATAAGATTGAAATCTCAGAATAATCTCACGCCTGGGAGATTCCCATAAGAAGTTATATATTCGCTGTGTCTCTAGTAGGCTACTTTGACCTCTTATGTTTCAAACTGTGGTCCTTTTCTATCACTAGAATTTTAAGTTTTCAAAATCTAGGGAGGAGGGGTTTTCTTTCTCATCCTCTCTTACATTGCCTCTGGGCTGAGGAAGAAAGTAAGCAAAACAAAAGATTTTTGTGTGCCTTGAACCCAAAAGAAGTTCAAATGGAAGCCTCAAGTGCAATGACCTTAATGACTATTGCTCTTTTATTATAACTATATGCTTAAGCAGTTCACAGAACATTTAGCTCAGCTGGGCACAATCGAAAACTTCAAAAGGAAGAAGTTTCTCTCTGTAGGGTAACTTACCTTTCCAGAGTGGGTAATTCCTTTATGTCTAAGGTTTAAGTAGATTGCAAGTGGAAAAGGCAATGTTTGAGAATAATTGAAGGATGACCAAAATAGTGCTATACAGTAAAAAAATAGTCTGTATCCTCTAGCTGTCCACATCAACCTGAAAAAAAATTTTCTAATGAATTAATGTGCCCAAGCCATTGCAAACCTTGTTAGCAAATGTATCAAAATGCTAATAAAAGATGATATTTGATATAACATCTTAGACAAATTGAAGCAATAAATATGGACCACGTTATTACATTAGCACAATGTTGTATGTGTGTATTTGTGTGTTCATGCTAAGTTGCTGCAGTTGTGTCTGATTCTTTGTGACCCCATGGACTGTAGCCTGCCAGGCTTGTCTGTCCATGGGACTCTCCAGGCAAGATTACTGGAGTCGGTTGCCCTTCCCTCCTCCAGAGTATCTTCTCAACCCAGAGATTAAACCTGAGTTTCATGTCTCCTGCATTAGCAGGTGGATTCCTAGGTAGTAACATCTGGGAAGCCCAATACATATAGGAGCCAACTAAGCATTAGCAAGAGCCTATTGGTAAGTTTTCAAAAATTTTGTGAGCTGGTTGTTAAAATCAATCATAATAAAAAATTTAATTATATAAGATCATAAATATATTAAAAACAAAGGTAATTACAAATCTTCAAAACTCAACACTTTCTACATATTTTTCTACATTTTATTATTATCTGTGCTCTTAAGGTTATTGACTTTTGTCTGTGGTGGGTATACCGTGTAATGGCATCGTACATCACTTCCTAACTCCACGTTCAGTAGTGTCAAACTGGTAGCTTAAAGCAGATACGGTATGAATACTTATACCATATAAATAAAGGCCTAGGCTCTTGCTAAGTGAGTCTAGACTGCTCTTCAGTTTTCCTTAGAACACTTGTGGATTATCCAACATACTATGAATATAATTACACAATTACTGCAACATAGTCTTCTCTATACTTTTAATATGTGAATATCATGAGAAGGGAGTTTATGCAAAACACTTTAAAATAATGACATACTTTAAACAATATAGGAAATATTATATTCATTCTTGTATCTATAACATAAATCATTTTCTTTCACTTCTTTTCCCTCTATCCCTTCTTTTCTGCCTTCCAAAGTGAAATACAATAATATCATCTTTAGCCAAAGTGAGCATGTTGCTACCATCAGGTGAATAGTAATACAGTTGAACCTTGGATAATGCAAAGGTTAGGAGCACCCAACAACCTGCGTAATTGACAATGCACCTATAACTTTTGAATCCCCTCAAAATTTAGCTACTAAAATAGTCTACCATAGATCAGAAGTCTTATCAATACCATGAACATTCATTTAACACATATTTTTATATTATGTATATTAAATACTATATTCTTAATACAAAGTAAGTTAGAGAGTACACAAAATGTTATTTAAAAAATCATAAGAAAGAGAAAATACATTTACATTACTGTACTGTGTTTATCAATAATCTAAGTTTATACGATTTACACAAAGATGAATTGTCTGTCAGTACCTGCATCTAGATTGACTTACATGACACAAAACATCGTACATGTTTTAAGTATTACTAACACACACAGTATGAAAAGGCAAAATGATAGGATAATGAAAGAGGAACTCCCCAGGTTGGTAGGTGCCCAATATGCTACTGCAGATCAGTGGAGAACTAACTCCAGAAAGAATGGAGGGATGGATCCAAAGCAAAAACAATACCCAGTTGTGGTTGTGACTGGTGACAGAAGCAAGGTCCAATGCTGTAACAGCACTATTGCATAAGAACCTGAAATGTTAGGTCCATGAATCAAGGTAAATTGGAAGTGGTCAAACAGGAGATGGCAAGAGTGAACGCTGAGATTCTAGGAATCAGCGAACTAATGCACTGGAATGGGTGAATTTAACTCAGATGACTAGTATATCTACTACTGTGGGCAAAAATTCCTTAAAAGAAATGGAGTAGCCATCCTGGTCAACAAAAGAATCTGAAATGCAGTACTTGGATGCAGTCTCAAAAACGACAGAATGATCTCTGTTCGTTTCCAAGGCAAACCATTCAATATCACAGTAATCCAAGTCTATGCCCCAACCAGTAATGTTGAAGAAGCTGAAGCTGAATGGTTCTATGAAGACCTACAAGACCTTTTAGAACAAACACCCAAAAAGAGATGTCCTTTTCATTATAGGGGACTGGAATGGAAAAGTAGGAGGTCAAGAAAGACCTGGATTAACAGGCAAATTTGGTTTTGGAGTACGGAATGAAGCAGGGAAAATGCTAATAGAGTTTTACCAAGAGAACGTACTCGTCATAGCAAACACCCTCTTCCAACAACACAAAGGAAGACTCTACACATGGACATCACCAGATGGAAAACACCGAAATCAGATTGATTATATTCTTTGTAGCCAAAGATGCAGAAGCTCTATACAGTCAGCAAAAACAAGACCAGGAGCTGACTGTGGCTCAGATCAGGAACTCCTTATTGCCAAATTCAGACTTAAATAGAAGAACGTAGGGAAACCCACTAGACCATTCAGGTATGACCTAAATTAAATCCCTTATGATTATACAATGGAAGTGAGAAATAGATTTAAGGGCCTAGATCAGATAGATAGACTGCCTGATGAACAATGGATGGAGGTTCATGACATTGTACAGGAGACAGGGATCAAGACCATCCTCATGGAAAAGACATGCAAAAAAGCAAAATGGCTGTCTGGGCAGGCCTTACAAATAGCTGTGAAAAGAAGAGAAGCAAAAAGCAAAGGAGAAAAGGAAAGATATAAGCATTGAATGCGAAGTTCCAAAGAATAGCAAGGAGAGATAAGAAAGCTTCCTCAGCGATCAATGCAAGGAAATAGAGGAAAACAATAGAATGGGAAATACTAGATATCTCTCCAAGAAAATTAGACATACCAAAGGAACTTTTCATGCAAAGACGGGCTCGATAAATGACAGAAATTGTATGGAGTTAACGGAAGCAGAAGATATTAAGAAGAGGTGGCAAGAATAAAAAGAACTGTGCAAAAAGATCTCCACGACCAAGATAATCATGATGCTGTGATCACTCACCTAGAGCCAGACATTTTGGAACGTGAAGTCAAGTGGGCCTTAGGAAGCATCAGTACAAACAAAGCTAGTGGATGTCATGGAATTGCATTTGAGCAATTTCAAATCCTGAAAGATGGTGCTTGTAAGTGCTGCACTCAATATGCAGGTAAATTTGGAAAACTCAGCAGTGGCCACAGGAATGGAAAAGGTCACTTTTCATTCCAATCCCAAAGAAAGGCAATGCCAAAGAATGCTCAAACTACTGCACAATTGCACTCATCTCACACGCTAGTAAAGTAATGCTCAAAATACTCAAGCCAGGCTTCAGCAATACGTGAACAGTGAACTTCCAGATGTTCAAGCTCGTTTTAGAAAAGGCAGAAAACCAGAGATCAAATTGCAAACATCCCCTGGATCATCAAAAAGCAAGAGAGTTCCAGAAAAACACCTATTTCTGCCTTATTGACTTTGCTAAAACCTTTGACCGTGTGGATCACAATAAACTGTGGAAAATTCTGAAAGAGACGGGAATATCAGACCCCCTGATCTGCCTTTGAGAAATCTGTATGCAGGTCAGGAATCAACAGTTAGAACTGGACATGGAATAACAGACTGGTTCCAAATAGGAAAAGAAGAAGGTCAAGGCTGTATATTGTCACCCTGCTTATTTAACTTATATGCAGAATACATCATGAGAAATGCTGGGCTGGAAGAAGCACAAGGTGGAATCAAGATTGTCGGGAGAAATATCAACAACCTCATATATGCAGATGACACCACCCTTATGGCAGAAAGTGAAGAGGAGCTAAAAAGCCTCTTGATGAAAGTGAAAGAGGAGAGTGAAAAAGTTGGCTTAAAGCTCAACATTCAGAAAACGAAGATCATGGCATGTGGTCCCATCACTTCATGGGAAATAGACGGGGAAACAGTGTCAGACTTCATTTTTGGGGCTCCAAAATCACTGCAGATGGGGATTGCAGCAATGAAATTAAAAGACACTTACACTCTGGAAGGAAAGTTATGACTCACCTAGACAGTATATTGAAAAGTAGAGACATTACTTTGCCAACAAAGGTCTGTCTAGTCAAGGTTATGGTTTTTTCAATGGTCATGTATGGATGTGAGAGTTGGACTGTGAAGAAAGCTGAGCACCGAAGAATTGGTGCTTTTGAACTGTGGTGTTGGAGAAGACTCTTGAGAGTCCCTTGGACTGCAACGAGATCCAGTCAGTCCATCCTAAAGGAGATCAGTCCTGGAAGGACTGATGCTGAAGCTGAATCTCCAATACTTTGGCCACCTCATGCAAAGAGCTGACTCATTGGAAAGACTCTGATGCTGGGAGGGATTCGGGGCAGGAAGAGAAGGGGACAATAGAAGATGAGATGGCTGGATGGCATTGCTGAATCGATTGGCATGAGTTTGAGTAAACTCTGGAAGTTGGTGATGGACAGGGAGGCCTGGTGTGCTGGGGTTCATGGGGTCACAAAGAGTCATACAGGACTGAGTGACTGAACTTAACTGAACACTAGATCCGAAAAATAAAAGGATATTGTTAAAAAGATTTTCACATTTTACAGATATAATAATTCATAGGGTGATAAAAAGAAGCAGCAGAGGATTGCTTTGTGTGAGTCCAGTTTAATTGATGGCACCATGTGTGATCTTTAAATGTTTCAGTTCGTTGCTCATTTGTGTCAGACTGTTTTCAACCCCGTGAACTACAGCATGCCTGGCCTCCCTGTCCATCACCAACTCCTGAAATCCACCCAAACCTATGTCCATTGAGTTGGTGATGCCATCCAACCATATCATCCTCTGTCGTCCCCTTCTTCTCCTGTCCTCAATCTTTCCCAGAATCAGGGTCTTTTGAAATGAATCAGCTTTGTGCATCAGGTGGCCAAAGTATTGCAGTTTCAGCTTCAACATCAGTCCTTCCAATGAACACCCAGGACTGATCATTTGGATGGACTGGTTGGATATTCTTGCAGTCCATGGGACTCTAAAGAGTCTTCTCCTACAACACAGTTCAAAAGTATCAATGGTTCGGCACTCAGCTTTTTTTATAGTCCAACTCTCACATCCATACATGACCACTGGTAAAATCATAGCCTTGACTAGACAGATCTTTGTTGACAAAGTAATGTCTCTGCTTTTCAATATGCTGTCTAGGTTGGTCATAACTTTCCTTCCAAGGAGTAATCATCTTTTAATTTCATGGCTGCAATCACCATATGCAGTGATTTTAGAGCCCAGAAAAATAAAGTCCATTACTGTTCCCTCTGTTTCCCCATCTATTTGCCATGAAGTGATGGGACAAGATGCCCATTATCTTAGTTTTCTGAATGTTGAGCTTTAAGCCAACTGTTTCACTCTCCTCTTTCAGTTTCATCAAGAGGCTCTTTAGTTCTTTCTCACTTTCTGGTATGAGGGTGGTGTCATCTGCCTATCTGAGGTTATTGATATTCCTCCTGGCAGTCTTGATTCCAGCTTGTGCTTCATCCAGCCCAACATTTCTCATGATGTACTCTGCATGGCACCACTGAATCGATGGACGTGAGTCTCAGTGAACTCCAGGAGTTGGTGATGAACAGGGAGGCCTGGCGTGCTGCAATTCATGGGGTTGCAAAGAGTCGGACATGACTGAGCGACTGAACTGAACTCTGCATATAAACTAAACAAGCAGAGTGACAATATACAGCCTTGACATACTCCTTTTCCTATTTGGAACCAGTCTGTTTTTCCTTGTCCAGTCTAGCTGTTGCTTCCCAACCTGCATACAGGTTTCTCAAGAGGCAGGTCAGGTGGTCTGGTATTCTCATCTCTTGAAGAATTTTCCACAATTTGTTTTCAGCCACACGGTCAAAGGCTTTGGCATAGTCAATAAAGCAGAAATAGATGTTTTTCTGTAACTCTCTTGCTTTATTGATGATCCAGCAGATGTTGGTAATTTTATATCTGGTTCCTCTGCCTTTTCTAAAACCAGCTTGAACATCTAGAAATTCACCTATTTCTGAAGCCTGGCTTGGAGAATTTTGAACATTAATTTACTACTGTGTTAGATGAATGCAATTGTGTGGTAGCTTGCCCATTCTTTGGCATTGCATTTCTTTGGGATTAGAATGAAAACTGACCTTTTCCATTCCTGTGGCCGCTGCTGAGTTTTCCAAATATGCTGACATATTGAGTGCCACACTATCACAGCATCGTCTTTCAGGATTTAAAATAGCTCCCCTGGAATTCCATCACCTCCACTAGCTTTGTTTGTAGTGATGCTTCCTAAGGCCCACTTGACTTCACATTCCAGGATGTCTGACTCTAGGTGTTTGGGTGAATACATTTTGATAAATTTTAACTTTTTAAAATAGATTTGTGTATATTTTATGGTTCAGTTCAGTTCAGTCACTCAGTCGTGTCCAACTCTTTGCGATCCCATGAATCGCAGCACGCCAGGCCTCCCTGTTCATCACCATCTCCTGGAGTTCACTCAGACTCACGTCCATCAAGTCCGTGATGCTATCCAGCCATCTCATCCTCGGTCGTCCCCTTCTTCTCCTGCCCCCAATCCCTCCCAGCATCAAAGTCCTTTCCAATGAGTCACCTCTTCGCATGAGGTGGCCAAAGTACTGGAGTTTCAGCTTCAGCATCATTTCTTCCAAAGAAATCCCAGGGCTGATCT
This sequence comes from Budorcas taxicolor, assembly GCF_023091745.1. Taxonomy (NCBI): domain Eukaryota; kingdom Metazoa; phylum Chordata; class Mammalia; order Artiodactyla; family Bovidae; genus Budorcas; species Budorcas taxicolor. The sequence continues at coordinate 136,381,636 of NC_068914.1, read as the reverse complement.
CCTTCAGAATGGACTGGTTGGATCTCCTTGCAGTCCAAGGAGGTCTCAAGAGACTTCTCCAACACCACAGTTCAAAAACATCAATTCTTCGGCGCTCAGCCTTCTTCACAGTCCAACTCTCACATCCATACATGACCACTGGAAAAACCATAGCCTTGACTAGATGGATCTTAGTCGACAAAGTAATGTCTCTGCTTTTGAATATGCTATCTAGGTTGGTCATAACTTTTCTTCCAAGGAGTAAGCGTCTTTTAATTTCATGGCTGCAATCACCATCTGCAGTGATTCTGGAGCCCCCAAAAATAAAGTCTGACTCTGTTTCCACTGTTTCCCCATCTATTTCCTATGAAGTGATGGGACCAGATGCCATGATCTTCGTTTTCTGAATGTTGAGCTTTAAGCCAACTTTTTCCCTCTCCTCTTTCACTTTCATCAAGAGGCTTTTTAGTTCCTCTTCACTTTCTGCCATAAGGGTGGTCTCATCTGCATATCTGAGGTTATTGATATTTCTCCCGGAAATCTTGATTCCAGCTTGTGTTTCTTCCAGTCCAGCGTTTCTCATGATGTACTCTGCATAGAAGTTAAATAAGCAGGGTGACGATATACAACCTTGACGTACTCCTTTTCCTATTTGGAACCAGTCTGTTGTTCCATGTCCAGTTCTAACTGTTGCTTCCTGGCCTGCATACAGATTTCTCAAGAGGCAGGTTAGGTGGTCTGGTATTCCCATTTCTTTCAGAATTTTTCACAGTTTATTGTGAATATTTTATGGTAGTAAATTGCAAAACAGACTAGTGTTTACGTGTTCATGATGTATCTATCTTTTTCTTAGTTTTTCAATATATCTATGCTTATTCAGTTTGTAAGTTTTTTCAAATTATGTCAATCTCAATAAATTTTTTCTTATATTTATTGAAACATATCCACATAAAATAGATCTGTGCAGTTCATATCCATGTTGTTCAAGGGTTAAATATACTACTTAATCCCTTGGATCAGGGTTTGGCAAAATCAGATCTGTGGATCTAACCTTTTTTTTTTTTTTTAATAAATGAGTTTTATTGGGAAAGGTGGTACTTACTCTTCCACATGCTGTCTGCAGCTGCTTCAGAGCTATAGCAGTGGCAGCTTTAGATCTGAGTAATTACAATAAAGATCTGATGGCCTATTAACACAAAGCTGAAATATCTACTGTTTGACTCTTTAGAAAAAGTAGTTTGCTGACAGTTGGTCTAAAGCAGGGATGACAAGCTAACAAAAAAATCAATTGACTATCACTAATACAGTGATTAATTAGTAATGCCTATGATGGGTGACTGAGTGACTTCACTTTCACTTTTCACTTTCATGGACTGGAGAAGGAAGTGGCAACCCACTCCAGTGTTCTTGCCTGGAGAATCCCAGGGATGGGGGAGCCTGGTGGGCTGCCATCTATGGGGTTGCACAGAGTCAGACATGACTGAAACGACTTAGCAGTAGCAGTAGCAGCCTGATGGATGAAGTAAGAGGAATATTTGTACGAGATATTCACTATCCTGGGTTTTAAAAAGACAATTATGTAATATAGATAACTAGTGGGCACCTGCTATAAAGCACAAGATGCTCAGCTCTGTGTTCTGTGATGACCAAGATGGGTGGGATGGGGGAGTGGGATGGGGGAGTGGGATGGGATGGAGGTCTAAGAAGGAGGGAATATATACATACACATATAGCCAATTCACTTCATTATAAAGCAGAAACTAACAGAACACTGTAAAGCAATCATACTCCAATAAAAAAGACAGATAAAATTTAAAAATAAAATTTTTAAAAAGAAAATCTTTCCTTAATAGTCACCAAGGGAATCGAAAAGAATACATTAATTATTTTCCTTTTCCTTGAACTTTTGAAAAGCTAAGCATAATCAGAAATTATAAATTAATACAAGTAGAACAAAAATTTTCAACATTTTCAATGTGTTGCCTTTCTTATGATTTCTTAACTACTATGAGCCATAGAAATTTTTTTCTTTACATTTTTTAAGTTTGAGCAAAGTATCTTCCTAGTTACTCTATAAAGTAACTCTATTTCTTTATAAGTTAAAGAGCCAAACATCTTTTTCCCTATTGTGTCTGTCTGCTATCTTAATTTTACTTTCTTTTGTTCCCTCTTATCATAGAGGCAGAAGTCAGAAGAAAAGTGATAAGTCACATGATACAGTGGAATCAAGTATATATTTTAAGTATCCTGCCTTTACTCCTTTAAAAACACCTAACATCCTTAGGTCGGAGAAGGCAATGGCAACCCACTCCAGTACTCTTGCCTGGAAAATACCATGGATGGAGGAGCCTGGTAGGCTGAAGTCCATGGGGTCGCAAAGAGTCGGGCATGGCTGAGTGACTTCACTTTCACTTTTCACTTTCATGCATTGGAAAAGGAAATGGCAACCCACTCCAGTATTGCCTGAAGAATCCCAGGGGTGGAGGAGCCTAGTGGGTGCCATCTATGGGTTCGCACAGAGTTGGACATGACTGAAGCGACTTAGCAGCGGCAAGAATGTGACGAAAAAAAAAAAAAAAACAACTCGCATTAGATCACAACATAAACCCCCTTTCATATGTTAAAGACCTGATATACATTTTTTTCTTTTTTCTTTTTCATTCTCCATAACATGCTTTCTGTAGCTGTCCTTCAGCATTTCTTATCTGTTGACTAATGGGACATAAGCACCCTATTTATGGACTTCCCTGATGGTTCAGCAGGTAAAGAATCTGCTGTAATGCAAGAGGCACAGGAGACACAGATTCCATCTCTGGGTCTGGAAGACCTCCTGGAGTTGGAAATGGCAACCCACTCCAGTATTCTTGCCTGGAAAATTCCATGGACATAGGAGCCTAGCAGGCTACAGTCCATGGGGTTGCAAAGGGTTGGACACAATGGAGCACATGACACACACATACAACCTATTTACAGAATTTGATACTCACCTCTATTTACAGGGTTTGAGACTCACCTTCTGGTTTCCCTTAAGGTCAGTTCAGTCAGTTCAGTTGCTCAGTCATGTCCGACTATTTGTGACCCCATGAATCGCAGCACGCCAGGCCTCCCTGTCCATCACCAACTCCCGGAGTTCACTCAAACTCATGTCCATCGAGTTGGTAATGCCATCCAGCCATCTCATCCTCGGTTGTCCCCTTCTCCACCTGCCCCCAATCCCTCCCAGCATCAGTCTTTTCCAATGAGTCAGTTCTTCACATGAGGTGGGCAAAGTATTGGAGTTTCAGCCTCAGCATCAGTCCTTCCAATGAATACCCAGGACTGACCTCCTTTAGGATGGACTGGTTGGATCTCCTTGCCATCCAAGGGACTCTCAAGAGTCTTCAACAAAAGCATCAATTCTTCAGTGCTCAGCTTTATTCACAGTCCAACTCTCACATCCATACATGACTACTGGAAAAACCATAGCCTTGACTAGACAGAAATTTGTTGGCAAAGTAATATCTTTGCTTTTCAATATGCTATCTAGGTGGGTCATAACTTTACTTCCAAGGAGTAAGCGTCTTTTAATTTCATAGCTGCAATCCCCATCTGCAGTGATTTTGGAGCCCAAAAAAATAAAATCTGACACTGTTTCCACTATTTCCCCATCTATTTCCCATGAAGTGATGGGACCAGATGCCATAATCTTCGTTTTCTGAATGTTGAGCTTTAAGCCAACTTTTTCCCTCTCCTCTTTTACTTTCATCAAGAGGCTCTTTAGTTCATCTTCACTTTCTGCCATAAGGGTGGTGTCATCTGCATATATGAGGTTACTGATATTTCTCCTGGCAATCTTGATTCCACCTTGTGCTTCTTCCAGCCCAGCGTTTCTCATGATGTATTCTGCATATAAGTTAAATAAGCAGAGTGACAATATACAGCCTTGACATACTCCTTTTCCTAATTGGAACCAGTCTGTTGTTCCTTGTCCAGTTCTAACTGTTGCTTCCTGACCTGCATACAGGTTTCTCAAGAGGCAGGTCAGGTGGTGCGGTATTCCCATCTCTTGAAGAATTGTGATCCACACAGTCAAAGGCTTTGGCATAGTCAGTAAAGCAGAAAGAGATGTTTTTCTGGAACTCTCTTGCTTTTTCCATGATCCACCGGATGTTGGCCATTTGATCTCTGGTTCTTCTGCCTTTTCTAAAACCAGCTTGTACCACAGCTTTCTTATCCATTCATCTGCTGATGGACATCTAGGTTGTTTCCATGTCCTGGTTATTATAAACAGTGCTGCAATGAACATTGGGATACATGTGTCTCTTTCAATTCTGGTTTCCTCGAAACATATATACTATCATGTAAGAAATGAATCGCCAGTCTATGTTCGATACAGGATACAGGATGTTTGGGGCTGGTGCACGGGGATGATCCAGAGAGATGATATAGGGTGGGAGGTGGGAGGGGGGTTCAGGATTGGGAACTCATGTACACCCGTGGCGGATTCATCTCAATGTATGGCAAAACCAATACAGCATTGTAAAGTAAAATAAAGTAAAAATAAAAATTAAAATAAATAAATAAATAAAACCAGCTTGTACATCTGAAAGTTCACAGTTCATGTACTGTTGAAGCCTAGCTTGCAGAATTTTGAGCATCACTTTACTAGCATGTGAGATGCGTGCAATTGTGGGGTAGATTGAGCATTCTTTGGCATTGCCTTTCTTTGGGATTGGAAAGGAAACTGATCTTTTTCAGTCCTGTGGCCAGTGCTGAGTTTTCCAAATCTGCTGACATATTGAGTGTAACACTTTCACAGCATCATCTTTCAGGATTTGAAATAGCTCAACTGGAATTCCATCACCTCCACTAGCTTTGTTCGTAGTGATGCTTCCTAAGGCCCACTTGACTTCACATTCCAGGATGTCTGACTCTAGGTGAGTGATCACACCATCGTGATTATCTGGGTTGTGAAGCTCTTTTTTGTACAGTTTTTCTTTGTATCCTTGCCACCTGTTCTTAATATCTTATTCTGTTAGGTCCATACAATTTCTGTCGTTTATCAAGCCCATCTTTGCATGAAATTTTCCCTTGGTATCTCTAATTTTCTTGGAGAGATCTCTAGTCTTTCCCATTCCATTGTTTTCCTCTATTTCTTTTCATTGATCACTGTGGAAGGCTTTCTTATCTCTCCTTGCTATTCTTTGGAACTCTGCATTCAGATGCTTATATCTTTCCTTTTCTCCTTGGCTTTTCACCTCTCTTCTTTTCACAGCTATTTGTAAGGCGTCCCCAGACCACCATTTTGCTTTTTTGCATTTCTTTTTCATGGGAATGGTCTTGCTCCCTGCCCCCTCTACACTGACGAACTTCCATCCATAGTTCATCAGGCAGTCTATCTGTCAGATCTAGGCCCTTAAATCTATTTCTCACTTCCATTGTATAATCATAAAAGATTTAATTTAGGTCATACCTGAATGGTCTACTGGTTTTCCCTACTTTCTTCAATTCCAGTCTGAATTTGGCAATAAGGATTTCCTGATCTGAGCCACAATCAGCTCCTGGTCTTTTTTACTTATTTATTTATTTATTTATTTTTGGCTGACTGTATAGAGCTTCTCCATCGTTGGCTGAAAAGAATATAATCAATCTGATTTCGATGTTGACCATCTGGTGATGTCCACGTGTAGAGTCTTCTTTTTTGTTGTTGGAAGAGGGTGTTTGCAATGACCAGTGCATTTCCTTGGCAAAACTCTATTAGCCTTTGCCCTGCTTCATTCCATACTCCAAGGCCAAATTTGCCTGTTAGACTGCAGTTAAAAGGTATCTCTGCTTTTTTTCCTAACCAATAAACTAACCTGGGCAGATTTCCATTTGCTTTTCCCACCTGTAAACTGTTACTAGACAGACTGGCAGTCAGAGACCTGGATTTGAGAACAGGCTGTAATATTAATTCTTCATGTGACACTGACAGTTCTCTAAAATTTAGACTTCTTATCACAATGAGGAGGTTGACTTTGATGATTCAAGTCCTTTAGCCCTAAAATCTGCCTTTGCTTTGAATAATTCTCTTTATATGTCTTTATCTTCATATCAAGTAGTTTCTGAAAGAGCTACCAACCCACAATGGCATGTGCTCTGCCAAAGACATGGACCTCACATCAGTCAGCACTCACTGCCCCCACCAATTTTAGTTTTTGCTTCAACTTCACCTCTACTTTCTACCCCATTTCTCTCCCCCTCTCTCTCCCTCCTTCCTTTCCTTCATCCCTTCCTCTCTCCTTCTTCCCTTCTTCCTTTCCTTTCTTCCTTCCTTCATTCCAACCTCTACATCAGACATTATTTGAGAAATGCATCCCACTGAATATTTTATCAATCAGTTCTAATTCAGATTCCTAGACCTTGCAGTTTAATGGGCTTAGGTTATAAAACTAACCAGCTGTATTAGGACATAACTTTGGAGAATACTCTTAAACAGAGTAAATTGGGTTTTCAAAAAAAAAGTGTCCATTACCTTTTATGTTGCCAGATTCAGCTACATATGGAAGCTATGTATGGAAGCTATGTATAGAAGCTATATTTATAGCTATGTATAGCTACAAATGGAAGCTATGTATTTTTAGAGACTTTTTTTCCCCCCTATTCACTGATCAGTCATTAGAGCAAGGTTAGTACATGGATCCTGCTGTGGTTTCATACAGACTTGCTGTCTATCTGGAAGGTTTTGTAGCACATTGGGAGTACATTCAAGGAATGTCATCTCAATACTTCAAGGGGTTTTCTTTAATAAAAAGGGCAATAGAGATCAAACCAACCCACTGAATTTGCATGTTTTCCTCTCACATTGCTGAAAACATCTTTTCAAACCAGCTTCAAACTACAGCAATTATGTGGGTAATTGCCCTAGTGTGAACTTAGCCTTAAAAGCTTATTCTATGAAACTAGAGTAATTAGACTTGTTTCTTTAGTCTTTTTTCCTTCACCTCATTGTTCTCTTTCATAAGGCTAATGTTGCTGTGCTTGGGTTCACTTGGATGCAAAGGAATGGAGGCTGGGATGGGGGAATAGAAAGCCTTAAATGGATAGGAAATCCAACAAACAAAACTGAAATTCAGCTTGTGACAGCAGTCATGAAACAGGTTTGTATTCTAATAAGGGCTTGTTAAATAGCATTTTAATTAATCTGAAATTTGCAACATACCTGCTTGTCACTATTCTTTGTAATGGCTAGTTTATATTCCTAAAATAGATATACCAAATACATCATATTTTGCCAGGTTATTTAGCAATGCTTTGCTATATCAAATTAATCTTAGTTGCTAACAGGATAGCAGTTTTAGTTGTTTTTTCTTCGCTTTATCATGTTACAATCATTATCCAAAGAGAACATACCAGGTCAAGTGTTAACAATTTGTGTGTTGCAAAAATAAAAGTTAAGATTTGCCATCTGTTCAAAATGATACCATTACATTAGATATTGTTTCAAAAAAATTCCCTTTCATTTTAATACATTTTGATTTTCATTTCCATTTTTAAAGGCTAAAGATACATTTTTTTTGAGAAGCAAAAGTATAACATACAATTAAATAATCAGAATTAAAATGTTGTAGGGCAATACAGAGTCCCTTTCTGTCAATATTTGAAATAGATAAAGTGCAATGTCTTGGAATGTGTTCCACAGATATAAATTTAGAGCTGGAGATGGCATGTGTAATAAAATACTCATTAAATATTTGTTCAGTTCAGTAAGATTAAAACCTGCAATACTGTTTGCATATTTACATTCAAAGTGTTGATGAGAAGTGCTGAATGGGCCCTGATTCTCAGGTTCTTACCCTATAGCTCTCTATCTGAGGTAGGAGATGGATACACCCCCCCCGCTCCAAGGCAAATAGTTGGAGTTCACTCTCTATGGAACACATACTCTTAAGGTGAAAATAGGACAATTGAGTGAGGAGGCTGGGCTTTGCCCAGATAAGAGATAAGAAACCACATATTTCTCATTCTCAAAGTGAAAGTGAAAGTGAAGTCGCTCAGTCTCAAAGTGAAGACCTCCCTAACTAAACATGTGCAGAAAGGCCCCTTGGAGGTCAAAAGAGAGGGAGCGTCACCTCATAGTAAGTGATGCAGCTACCCATATGCCTCTTTGGCAGAATCCATCTTGGCTAAGAGATATGCATGCACACCTGGGAGGATTCTGAGATAAACCAAATACAGACTCAGAACCGGGTTTTCTAGAGAAAACCACTAGACCATTCAGATATGACCTAAATCAAATCTCTTATGATTATACAGTGGAAGTGAGAAATAGATTTAAGGGACTAGATCTGATAGACAGAGTGCCTGATGAGTTATGGACAGAGGTTCATGACATTGTACAGGAGGCAGGGAGCAAGACCATCCCCATGAAAAAGAAATGCAAAAAAGCAAAATGGCTGCCTGAGGAAGCCTTACAAATAGCTGTGAAAAGAAGAGAAGAGAAAAGCAAAGGAGAAAAGGAAAGATACACCCATTTGAACGCAGAGTTCCAAAAAATAGCAAGGAGAGATAAGAAAGCCTTCCTCAGCAATCAATGCAAAGAAATAGAGGAAAACAATATAATGGGAAAGACTAGAGGTCTCTTCAAGAAAATTAGAAATACCAAGGGAACATTTCATGCAAAGATGGGCTCAATAAAGGACAGAAATGTTATGGACCTAACAGAAGCAGAAAATATTAAGAAGAGGTGGCAATAATACACAGAAGCACTGTACAAAAAAGATCTTCATAACCCAGATAATCACGAAGGTGTGATCACTCCCACTCACCTAAGCCAGACATCCTGGAATGTGAAGTCAGGTGGACCTGAGGAAGCATCACTATGAATAAAGCTAGTGGAGGTGATGGAATTCCAGTTGAGCTATTTCAAATTCTAAAAGATGATGCTGTGAGAGTGCTGCACTTAAAGAAGAAATTCATAGAGTCTGGACTCCATTTTAGGCCTGTTCATTCTGATCATGCTTGGTCACCTCTCCAATGGACTCTGGACTCTGCTTGGTGTCTATGGAAACTACAATAAAAGGATAAGGCTCCCTCTGGACAGGGGAATCTTGAAGATCACATCCAGGTTACTCATAGCCTAAGAGAAAACATACTCTAATCACCTCTGCCTCCGGACAGGTCATAAATTCTTTCTGTATCTATCGGAGTGTAACTGTAGACTTATTGATTATTAACAGTTTGAACACCTAACACTTGAATGACGGGGCTATTGTGATTGTACTTACCCTTCCTTTGTTTTATGTAACTCTCAAGGAAATTGGGGTGGTGGGTTTGGACACGTACACATGGGGTATAAAAGATTTTCACAAATGCTGGTTGGGGTCCTTGGCTAAGAGGAGACTTTGCCTTGGGCCCACCGGTGTAATAAACTACACTCCACTATCGACATTGTCTTTCTGACTGAGTTTGTTTCCTGGAACATGTGGCTATAACACACTCAGTATGTCAGCAAATTTCGAAAACTCAGCAGTGGCCACAGGAATGGAAAAGGTCAGTTTTCATTCCAATCCCAAAGAAAGGTAATGCCAAAGAATGCTCAAAATACCACGCAGTTGCACTCATCTCACACGCTAATAAAGTAATGCTCAAAATTCTCCAAGCCAGGCTTCAGCAATATGTGAACCATGAACTTCCAGATGTTCAAGTTGGATTTAGAAAAGGCAGAGGAACCAGAGATCAAATTGCCAACATCTGCTGGATCATCAAAAAGGCAAAAGAGTTCTGGAAAAACATCTATTTCTGCTTTATTGACTATGCCAAAGCCTTTGACTGTGTGGATCACAATAAACTGTGGAAAATTCTGAAAGAGATGGGAATACCAGACCACCTGATCTGCCTTTTGAGAAACCTTTATGCAGGTCAGGAAGCAATGGTTAGAACTAGACATGGAACAACAGACTGGTTCCAAATAGGAAAAGGAGTAGGTCAAGGCTGTATATTGTCACCCTGCTTATTTAACTTATATGCAGAGTACATCATAAGAAATGCTGGGTTGGAAGAAGCACAAGCTGGAATCAAGATTGCCGGGAGAAATATAAATAACCTCAGATATGCAGATGACACCACCCTTATGGCAGAAAGTGAAGAAGAACTAAAGAGCCTCTTGATGAAAGTGAAAGAGGAGAGTGAAACAGTTGGCTTAAAGCTCAACATTCAGAAAACTAAGATCATGGCATCTGGTCCCATCACTTCGTGGCAAATAGATGGGGAAACAGTGGAAACAGTGGCTGACTTTATTTTTCTGGGCTCCAAAATCACTGTGGATGGTGATTGCAGCCATGAAATTAAAAGACACTTGCTCCTTAGAAGAAAAGTTATGACCAACCTAGACAGCATATTAAAAAGCAGAGATATTACTTTGTCGACACAGGTTCATCTACTCAAGGCTATGGTTTTTTCCAGTAGTCATGTATGGATGTGAAAGTTGGACTATAAAGAAAGCTGAGCACTGAATAATTGATACTTTTGAACTTTGGTGTTGGAGAAGACTCTTGAGAGTCCCTTGGACTGCAAGGAGATCCAACCAGTCCATCCTAAAGGAGATCAGTCCTGGGTGTTCATTGGAAGGACTGATGTTGAAGCTGAAACTCCAATACTTTGGCTACCTGATGCAGAGAGCTGACTCATTTGAAAAGACACTGATGCTGGGGAAGATTGAGGGCAGGAGGAGAAGGGGACAACAGAGGATGAGATGGTTGGATGGTATCAGCGACACAATGGACATGGGTTTGGGTGAACTCTGGGAGTTGGTGATGGACAGGGAGGCCTAGCGTACTGCGGTTCATGGGGTCACAAAGAGTAGGACACGACTGAGCGACTGAACTGAACTGAACTAAACTGAACTATTTTCCTACAGTTAGCAAAGATTTGAAGCAGGTACTGATTTAATTTCAGGACACTTTTTAGCAGCTCATGTAGGAGCTGGGATGGGATGGAGAAAAACATTTGGACTATGGTGTCAGACAGATCTGAAACTTGGTCTTTGTGACATTATTTTAGCACATTGAACATTATTTTTCTCATCTACATAATGGTGTCAATAATACATTTTCCTAAGATTTTAGTGAAGATTAAATGAGACGTTATACAAAGCCTGTTAAGTAATAGAGTACTGAAGTGAACTAAAGTGTTAGTCGCTCAGTCATGTCCAACTCATTGCGGCTCCATCAGGCTCCTCGGTCCATGGGATGTCCCAGGCAAGAACACTGGAGTGGGTTGTCATTCCCTTCTCCAGGGAATCTTCTGGACCCAGGGATCCAATTCAGGTCTTCTGCATTGCAAGCAGATTCTTTACCACTAGGGCCACCTGGGAAACCATATGGAGGAGAGTAGAACACAAACGTTCTTGGAAAAGGACCCAAGAAGGGTCACTCCACCACTAACCATGTGAAAGAACTTGAAACAAACTGAAGTCTGTCTAGGATTTAAAATTCCTCACCCATAAAATGACGGCTTTGTGTGTAATGATGTTTAGCATGTCACCTACATTTCCTTCCCTCATAGCTCAGTTGGTAAAGAATCTGCCTGCAATGCAAGAGACCGGGGTTTGATTCCTGGTTGGAAAGATCCTCTGGAGAAGGAAATGGCAATCCACTCCAGTATTCTTGCCTGGAAAATCCCATGAACAGAGGAGCTTGGCGGGGTCCATGGGCTCGCAAGAGACAGACATGACTTAGCGACTAAACCACCACCACCTACATTTCCTTTGGATAGTTTTACAAAGTCCATCACATTGAAGGGTGCCAAAGTTTACAGTAAGAAAGTACAGCAGTGACTCTGGGGAACCCCAATTCTCCTCCCTCCTACTTTTAGCTCTCCAGGCTCAACCTCTTTCAGGAACAGATTTCAGCAAACATTTTCACAAGATAAACAAACAAACATGTAGGAAGAGAGAGACACTTTACATATGGACTTAGTTTTAAAAGAAATTGGAAAAAATATAGTAGACTGTGCTTAATTAACACAGATTCTGAAAAAAAATGTGTTAATTAATCATTCCTCTTGATTATGAGAAGGTCATATCCATATACACAACATACAAACCAGAAATCAGAAAGAGATATTTTGCCACCTAGCTCCTCTTCTGAAAATCTCTACCAAGCTTCTAAAAAATTTTACATTACATATTGAAATGTAAGTGCCCTGGTGTTTTGTTCTTAATAGAAGCTTGAGAATTATTGTGGTATGTAGTTCTTTGAGCTTTAAAAAAAAAAAAAAAAAATAAGATGTTGATTGTGTGTCTGTTTCTCTTTCAAGATCTAATTACTCAATTACTTTTCTCAAAATACTGACTTCTTGGTTTTATTTTTGGTGTATTGCTCACATGATGATGTTACTGAGGAATTAGAGCTTCAAGGAGTTTAACTTTCTCATCCGAAGTAAGATAACCTAATTTAGCAGCTGTAGTAGAACAGGAAAGCAGCATGATACCAAAAAAAGGTTACACAGTGGGAAGTTCGTGCTGGCAAATACCAATTCACACCTGTTTTAGGCCTACAGACAACATCAGGGGTGCTATTTAAATGGACTCTGTGTGCAATTTATCCATTGTTCAGAGTCATTGAAATGAACTATACTGATTCTTCTCCTTGGCAATTATTCCAATTAAGTGGATGCACCATTTATCAGGGTGCTGATTAAGTGGGTTTAGTAGCAGGCACCAAAGAAAGACTGTGAAGAAATCTATGAAAGTGATATTCACACTTTCTCACACTCACTAATGTTTTATGCTATGTAGTTTGTAACATAGAACTTTCTACAAAAATACCGCAGAATCTGGAGTTAGGGAGATGATTAAATGTTCCAAGTAAGTACATTGAGATTTCAAATGTCAGCATGAGGAGAGATAATTTTGGGTTGAAACAACCTGCTGATCTTGGTATTGACTATTTAAATCTGGAACTTATAATGTAACAAGCTTTTTCTCTGGGAAAGGGTCAAGTTTTCTGTAGACAACTAACTTAAATTTATTTGCAGAGTACATAAAGACACCCCACCACAAATTAACTAACATCACAGGTTAATAATCAAAACAGAGAAAACACATTTGTTGCTTCACAGTCTGAAATTCCAGATGATCAGATTATTTAATTTTGCTTTATGTTAATATTAGTTTTATGCAAATTTTAATATTTATGGTAAGTATTTAATAGGCCAAATATATTCTATCATATATCTAATTTACCAGGATATTTCCACTGAAAATTGAACATATAATGATGCATTACTATAAATAAATCAATGCTTTTTAAAACAGCTGAGAAAAAAGTAATGAATACAAATACATTGAAATTGACCTAAATTAAGAGATATAAAATAATGATAATATTTTCAAACAAGAAGTTTAATTTGTTCAGTTTTTTAAACTATAGTATTGATTCACATCTGATTTTGATAACAAATCTGAATTTTTACTGTCTTTTCTACTGGACATGCACTATAGAGTCTTTTGTAGATTGGTACCATTAAAAAATTGATAAAATGAAACCTATTAAAGGAACATTTAAAAACAAAGAAATTTGGCTTTAAAATAATAAACAAAAAGAAGTCTGAAATACAAATAACAGCATGTTAAACAATGTATCACTTTTATGTTAAGTTTTAGAACAGGTACACTGAAATAAGTCCAGAGTCACACTCTGAATCTAAGCAACTGTACGAAAAGATTTTAAACTTACCCTCTTCCAGTCTTCTTCTTCTGGCATCTGCTTGTTATTACTTTCTAGAAATATGTTTAGGAGCAGGTTTTCTGTTTACTGTCCAGAACTGTGAGGTGGCAAGATTCTATTCTACTTGCAAGCTGACATGTTAGCCTGCCAAGGTTTCACAGGTGTTAGCAAAACATGCAAATCTCAAGGGTCAAATTTCAGAGGACAACTTCCTACTCGTAGTAATAACAATAGCCAGACAACCACATTTTCACACTGATTCCCTGAACCCGAATTCCTACAGGGCAACGTGAAGACAGCCAGATAATATATGCACCCATAAATAAGGTTAAAGAGAGAAGCCCTGTTTTTAGGGAACCTGCACTTTTTATACTAGACAGCAAATATGTCTGCCTGTTGCCCCAGAGGGAAATGCAATCTTCCATAGTTGTTCACTATACAATTACACTTGAGAGAGAATAGTCAAGAACAAGGACAGCCAGTGTCTGTGCTCATAACATTTGTAGAAACACAAGAGACCCTAACTAGTACAAATGAAAGCAGGTAACTGTTAACAGGCATAATCTTTAATCTTCTCCAATCTGTTGCTTTTGACAAATCACATGCAATCATCAGGATTCACATTATCAATGCATTATTTATTGTACATCTTAGAATCAGTACTCACATAGAGTGTGCCAGAGCCTAATGACTGGAAATTTCTGTCATGGGACACATGCTATAATATTTTGTGAATGCTTTCATATGCAAAGTTGACTCCATCCTTGGAGACTGAGTAAATTGTAACATACCTGAGAATCCTTGAGCTTGATACCATATTTAGATAGCAATCATTTCCTTTTTAACAAGAGTTGACTTAATGAGTTTTAGCACACCTGCCAATCAATTCTAACCACTGGCCAATTAGGTAGAAGCCAATGTACCAAAATGAAAATAATGATTAACTTGATATGATTCTACTCTCTTCTCTTTCATTGAAAATATTTTAGGCATTATAATGAGCCAAATAACCAACCTCACCATAGTTCCTTCTATGGAAATAATCAGGGGCTACCATGGAAAGGATGATAAGCTAAAATTAACATGGATTTTTGGAAAAAGAGAGACCAAAATTGGATTCCCAGCTCCGACAAGTAGTTACATTTAATATTAAGTAATATACTGCAGAATTATCTGAGATAAATTTTCTGCAGTAAGAGCAACTTGAGAATGTTACAAAAATATTTAAAGAACATTTTCAAAGTGCTTGACACTTTGATAGATGACAACTGTTTCTATATTTTTTATTTCTTTGTCTATGAGATGTTTTCTTATACCTTTAGTTCACTTGTGATTTATTTATTTTCTAGCTACTTTTATAAGTAGCTAATCTAGTGGAAACAGTGTCAGACTTTATTTTGGGGGGCTCCAAAATCACGGCAGATGGTGATTGCAGCCACGAAATTAAAAGACGCTTACTCCTTGAAAGGAGGGTTATGACCAATCTAAATAGAATATTGAAAGGTAGAGACATTACTTTGCCAACAAAGGTCCATCTAGTCAAGGCTATGGTTTTTCCAGTAGTCATTTATGAATGTGAGAGTTGGACTGTGAAGAAAGCTGAGTGCTGAAGAATGATGCTTTTGAACTGTGGTGTTGGAGAAGACTCTTGAGAGTCCCTTGGACTGCAAGGAGATTCAACCTGTCCATTGTAAAGGAGATCAGCCCTGGGTGTTCTTTGGAAGGAACGATACTAAAGCTGAAACTCCAGTACTTTGGCCACCTCATGTGAAAAGTTGACTCATTTGAAAAGACTCTGATGCTGGGAGGGATTGGGGGCAGGAGGAGAAGGGGACGGCAAAGGATGAGATGGCTGGATGACATCACCGACTCCATGGATGTGAGTTTGACTGAATTCCAGGAGTTGGTGATGGACAGGGAGGCTTAGCATGCTGCGATTCATGGGGTCGAAAAGAGTAGGACACGACTGAGCGGCTGAACTGAACTGAACTGATAAAGCTGTTATGCCACTTTGGTAATTCGTATGCATGGAACAAATTTGCTTCTTGGTAATCTTGCAATTTATTTGTCACACAACAAACAGAACTGTGAATAAATGTAATTGATGACGAGAGCAACCCAGAGGAGAACAGAAAAGTACTGGAGAGCTAGAAACTAGAATTAAGGTTATATATAAAAAACAAAAAAAAAAACAAAGAAGGAACAAAAAGTGAGAATAGAGATGAGAAAAAAGAGAAGAAAAGAGATAGATATCCCCAAGGAAGACAGTGTAATGCGTGGAGGACATGACACTGAGCTAAAAATCATGTCTTGGATTTCCATTATTTCCCAGGGGATCTTGCAAGGAGCTTCAAGTGTGGGTGATATTAGAGGACTTCCTAAAATCATTTTTAAGATTAAATAATTTCATGATTTTTAAAAATGTGCATAACCACTGGAGTCTGTAATATTAAAGAACAGAATTTGAAGCATACTGGAAGGAAAAGGTTTATACTTTTCAGTTCAGTTCAGTTGCTCAGTCATGTCCGACTCTTTGCAACACCATGGACTTCAGCATGCCAGGCTTCCCTGTATGTCACCAATTCCCAGAGTTTACTCAAACTCCTGTTCATTGAGTTAATGATGCCATCCAACCATCTCATCCTCTGCTGTCCCCTTCTCCTCCTGCCTTCAATATTTCCTAGTATCAGGGTCTTTTCTGATGAGTCAGCTCTTTGCATCATGTGGCCAAAGTATTGGAGCTTCACCTTCAACATCAGTCCTAATGAATACTCAGGACTGATTTCCTTTAGAATTGACTAGTTTGATCTCCATGCAGTCCAAGGGACTCTCAAGAGTCTTCACCACAGTTCAAAAGCATCAATTCTTCGGTGCTCAGCCTTCTTTATGTGAGGTCCAGCTCTCACATCCATACATGACTACTGGAAAAACCATGGCTTTGACTATGTGGACCTTTGTTGACAAAGCAATGTCTCTGCTTTTTCATATGCTGTCTAGGTATGTCATAGCTTTTCTTCCAAGGAGCAAGCATCTTTTAATTCCATGGCTGCAGTCACCATCTGCAGTGATTTTGGAGTCCAAGAAAATAAATTCCATTGCTGTTTCCATTGTTTCCCCATTTATTTGCCATGAAGTGATGAGACCAGATGCCATGATCTTAGTTTTCTGTATGTTGAGTTTTAAGCCAGCTTTTTCACTCTCCTCTTTCGCCTTCATCAAGACGCTCTTTAGCTCCTCTTTGCTTTCCACCATAAGGATGGTGTCACCTGCATACCTGAGGTTATTGATATTTCTCCCAGCAATCTTGATTCCAGCTTGTGTTTCTTCCAGTCCAGCGTTTCTCATGATGTACTCTGCATATAAGTTAAATAAGCAGAGTGACAATATACAGCCTTGATGTACTCCTTTTCCTATTTGGAACCAGTCTGTTGTTCCATGTCCAGTTCTAACTGTTCCTTCTTGACCTGCATACAGATTTCTCAGGAGGCATGGTGGGTGGTGGTCTTGTGTTCCCATCTCTTTTAGAAGTTTCCACAGTTTACTGTGATCCACACAGTCAAAGGCTTTGGCATAGTCAATAAAGCAGAAATAGATGTTTTTTCTGGAAATCTCTCTCTTTTTTGATGATCCAGTGGATGCTGGCAATTTGATCTCTGGTTCCTCTGCCTTTTCTAAATCCAGCTTGAACATCTGGAAGTTCATGATTCACATACTGTTGAAGCCTGGCTTGGAGAATTTTAAGCATTACTTTGCTAGCATGCAAGATGAGTGCAATTGTGCAGTAGTTTGAGCATTCCTTGGTATTGCCTTTCTTTGGAATTGGAATGAAAACTGACATTTTCCAGTCCTGTGGCCACTGTGGAGTTTTCCAAATTTGCTGGCATATTGAGTATAGCACTTTCACAGCATCATCTTTTAAGATTTGAAATAGCTCAATTGGAATTCCAGTTGAGTACCCATAAACTATATCATAAAATACATCTTTGCTGGAATTAGCATTTTAATTTTGAAATGTGCTAGTTATTATGCTAATGAGGCAGGTGTATTGTCAAGTTAAAGTTACACAATTCAAAGCATGTTTATCAGTGAGAATAAGAATTATGCAAGCAGCTATGAGAACTTACCAGATAGGAAGAGCAAGCTTCATGTCAAGTACTTGGTAGAAAACATTCAATATCATCGCAGCCATCACAGAAGTTCTTATATCGAGTCATAGCTCAACAGAGATTTCTGTTGGATAGCTAATTGAGAGAGGAATTTAAATGATTATTCAGTGGGTTTACAAATATTATTAAATATAGAACAGGAACTAAAAATACTTCAGAAAAGAAAGTGGAGAAGAAAGAAATCAGTAAGTAAAATTAATGATTATATACAGTACTATTTCCTTGTCTGAAAGCTATATTACAGAATTTAAGGTCAGATCAAAAAAGACTACATTATGCTTGTAGACTGACATTTTTGTGCTAAATTTCAACAGAATAAGAGATTTAACTTAAAAAGAAAAGTTCAAAATTTTAACTTTTACAATTCAAACCTGAGTGCTTATTGTTTGTCATACATTATCATCCCTATGGTTGATAAACAGATTTTTGTCTGTTTCACTCTATATTATAGAGTTAATTTATGCTATATTCTCAGTGCCTGGAATTGTACACATAATAGAAGTTTGCAAACTTTGCTAAATGAATATCTTTACAAAAATCTTACAATATTTATATTATTACTCATTTTACAGCAAAGAAAACCAAGACACAGAAAGTTTAAGTAATTTATTGAAAATTACCATGTAATTAATTGCAAAGTTGCAATTTAGATTTAGATTACTCTTTCTCCAAAATGTTTTGTCTTTTCTTTATACATGAGGATCTTCTGATTAACTCAGCTTGTAAAAGTACTGATAACAAATATAAATATCATATCATTTATTAAACATCTCTTATGCACTGGGTACTGTGTTAAATGCTTTGTATGAATTATTTTATTTAATCTTTTTGATAACCATGTGAGATAGTGTTATCTTGGTTAAGAATTAAGGATCTAGAACTAGACAACTTGGATCCAAATGCCAGCTTTTCTACTTACTATCCATGTAACTTCAGGTGAGTTATTCAGATTTTTTAATGCTTTATTTTCCTCATAGGGAGGCTATAAAGGATTACATTAGTCAAAATATGTAGAAAACATGATATAGTATTTGACACTTGGCAATAAATTTTAGTTTATGCATGAGGATGTTGAGGTACACATAAATTAATTCTCCTTGGTTGAAGTTTGGGGATGCAGCTAATAAAGAATGAATAACATATTTTTTTCCTTCCTGAATTCTGACACAATTGAGAAGTAACATCAGAGAATATATAGTGATTTGGCATCTTTCATAAAATGTAAGATAATAAGTGTTAAACTACATGCCAATTTCAAAGTGATTTTATCAAGATGGTGAATAGGTTATTCCTGAATTTAGTTCCTGTAAGAAGAAGACTAACTAGCAAGTATCCATAGACAAGATATCACTGTGAAAATTCCAGAATCTGGGAGTGAGCCTGAAGTACCTACCTCCCTGGACTACAGATACTCATTGAGGGTAAGAGGAGATGCCACCATTTGACTGCATTACCCCACAAGGCTGACACAGTGCCTGACACCAAGAAGACAACCCTGGGCCTGTGGTTTCTCCAGTGGGGAAAAAGGATCCCAAGGTGGACATCCACCTCCCCCAGTGTTGAAAGAGACTTCCCAGGAGGTCCACTTAGGTCACTGCTCAAGAGGCTCATTGGGGCAATCTTCTGGGCTTGACTACTGAGGATCAAAGAGAAGCAAAAAAAAAAAAGATAGGTCTTATATCATTCAGTCCACTTGAGATTTTTCAAGGTGTTGTAGCCCTAGTACACCCTTCTAGTTGAGGAAGTAGAAAGACTGTGCCTAAAAATTAGAACAAATTTGAGACAGATCACTCTCAATTATTTCAAAATGCTCTGTTTGTTTTATAAGGTCCAGAGAAAGTGAAAGTGAAAGTTGCTCAGTCGTGTCTGACTCTTTGTGACTCCATGGACTAGTCCATGGAATTCTCTAGGCCAGAATACTGGAGTGGGTAGACTTTCCCTTCTCCACGGGATCTTCCCAACACAGGGATTGAACCCAGGTCTCCTGTATTTCAGGCAGATTCTTTACCAGCTGAGCCACAAGGGAAACTCAAGAATACTGGAGTGCATAACCTATCCCATCTCCAGTGGATCTTCCCAGGAATCAAACTGCAGTCTCCTGCACTGCAAGCAGATTCTTTACCAACTGAGCTATCAGGGAAGCTCATAATGTCCAAAATAAATCAATCATTTGTCAGGGAATAAAATAATATATTTAGCTTTATAATTTTTATACAAAGGGATTAATATTTAACAAATATTTGACAAGAAATAGGATAAAATAAAATAAAGGAAAAACTAGAGAACTGAAAAAAAGAATGAAAATGCCATTCACAGCAACATGGGTAGACGAGTCAAAGAACGACAGACTGGTTCCAAATAGGAAAAGGAGTACGTCAAGGCTGTATATTATCACCCTGCTATTTAATTTCTATGCAGAGTACATCATGAGAAACGATGGACTGGAAGAAACACAAGCTGGAATCAAGATTGCCGGGAAAAATATCAATAACCTCAGATATGCAGGTGACACCACCCTTATGGCAGAAAGTGAAGAAGAACTAAAAAGCCTCTTGATGAAAGTAAAAGACGAGAGTGAAAAAGTTGGCTTAAAGCTCAACATTCAGAAAATGAAGATCATGGCATCCGGTCCCATCACTTCATGGGAAATAGATAGAGAAACAGTAGAAACAGTGTCAGATGTTATTTTTTTGGGCTCCAAAATCACTGCAGATGGTGATTGCAGCCATGAAACTAAAAGATGGTTGCTCCTTGGAAGAAAAGTTATGACCAAACTAGATAGCATATTCAAAAGCAGAGACATTACTTTGTCGACTAAGGTCCGTCTAGTCAAGGCTATGGTTTTTCCTGTGGTCATGTATGGATGTGAGAGTTGGACTGTGAAGAAGGCTGAGCACCAAAGAATTGATGCTTTTGAACTGTGGTGTTGGAGAAGACTCTTGAGAGTCCCTTGGACTGCAAGAAGATCCAACCAGTCCATTCTGAAGGAGATCAACCCTGGGATTTCTTTGGAAGGAATGATGCTAAAACTGAAACTCCAGTACTTTGGCCACCTCATGGGAAGAGTTGACTCATTGGAGAAGACTTTGATGCTCATAGGGATTGGGGGCAGGAGGAGAAGGGGACGACCGAGGATGAGATGGCTGGATGGCATCACGGACTCGATGGACGTGAGTCTGAGTGAGCTCTGGGAGTTGGTGATGGACAGGGAGGCCTGGCGTGCTGCGATTTATGGGGTCACAAAGAGTCGGACACAACTGAGCGACTGAACTGAAGTCAAAGAAAGAAAGACAAATATCATAGGATAAGTACTTATGCTCATGCGTGCTCAGTCATGTCTGACTCTTTGCAACGCCATAGACTGTAGCCCACCAGTCTCCTCTGTCCATGGGATTCCCCAGGCAAGAATACTGGAGTGGATTGCCATTCCTTTCTCCAGACAGTGCTTATATATGGAGTCCAAAAAAAGAGATGATACAAATGAACTTATACACAAAACAAAGATAGACCCACAGACATAGAAAACAAACTCATGGCTACCAAAATGGAAAGGGATGGAGGGTGGAATTAATTTGGAGTTTGGGATTAACAAATATACACTACTATACGTAAAACAGATAACCAATAAGGACTTACTGTATAGCACAGGGAGCTATACTTAATGTTTTGTAATAAGCTGTAAAGGAAAGGTATCTGAAAATAAGTAGATACATATGCATGTATAATTCAATCACTTTGCTGTACACTTGAAACTAACACAACATTGTAAATCAATTATAATTTTTAAAAAAGAAAAGCAAAAGACAGGTAAATCAGACACTGGTTTTACAAATCATTATGATTTAAGTATTTAAGAGAATAAATTAAAATAAAAAGAATCTCGTCAGAATCTTGAATCTATACAATGTAGACACAGGCTTTGCAAGACATTTCATCTTGTCCAAAATGTCCAGAATACATTTGGCCCATGAAAACATCCTTGAAATCTAGCCTTCATCAAAGTGTTCATGAGCATGTTTGGTTCATGTCAAAAGTTTTCAGACAAGACCAGATGTCTGCTAATCAGATAAAGACAATTCAAAATTGTATCTTTTTCATTTGTGAAAATAAACTTTAAAATGTAGTAAGCAGACTTAACAGATTTGATACAGAAAAACAATGTTTATTGGAATGGGAAATGAATCAATTAAAACATCCAGGAAAATAAAAGGTGGAAAAAAATTGGAAAATACTGAAAAGAAGATAAATGATGAATGGGACATAACATTATTGAATGTATCATGGAATTTCAGTCCTATTGGGAAAGACAGTAAAATGGGGAGAAGAAACAATATTTCAATGGAAATTGACTGAAATTTTTCAAACTGATCAAAGATATCAATATGATGAATACAAAGAGATATACCAATAGACATGGCATAGTAAACTGACTGCTAACCCCAGGAAGAAATATATCAAAGGAAACAGAGAAAGAGATGCACAATGATTTAGAGAAGCAGCAATATGACAGAGACTAGATTTTTCAAGAAAAAGAAAACTTCAGTGAAAATAAAACTTTTAACATACTGGTAAAACAACTGCCAACACAAATCCATTTTGGAGTTATGATCTTCAAAAAAGAAAGGTGAAAAATGTTCTTTGCAAATGAAATTGGCACAGATAGAGTTAGTTGCCCTCAGGCCCAACATAGCTCAGTTGGGAGAGAATTCGCCTGCAATGCAGGAGACCCCAGTTCGATTCCTGGGTCAGGAAGATCTGCTGGAGACGGGATAAGCTATCCACTCCAGTATTCTTGGGCTTCCCTTGTGGCTCAGCTAGTAAAGAATCTGCCTGCAATGTGGCAGACCTGGGTTTGATTCCAGGCTTGGGAATATCCCCTGGAGAAGGGAAAGGCCACCTACCCACTCCAGTATTCTGGCCTGGAGAATTCCATGGACTGTATAGTCCATGGGGTTACAAAGAGTCAGACATGATGGACTGACCTTCACATAGTTAGTTGCCCTTAGGCCCAACCTAAAAAAATGCTTAAGTATTCAGTAGATTTAAAACTACGTATATTATTCAAGAGATTGTTGTTCAGTCACTCAGTCGTGGTGACTCTTTGCGACCCTATGAACTGCAGCACTCCAGGCTTCCCTTCCTTCACCATCTCCCAGAGCTTGCTTAAACTCATGTCCACTGACACGGTGATGCCATTCAACCATCTCATCCTATGTTGTCCCCATCTCCTCCTGCCTTCAATATTTCCTAGTATCAGGGTCTTTTCTGATGAGTCAGCTCTTTGCATCATGTGACCAAAGTATTGGAGCTTCACCTTCAACATCAGTCCTAATGAATACTCAGGACTGATTTCCTTTAGAATTGACTAGTTTGACCTCCACGCAGTTCAAGGGACTCTCAAGAGTCTTCACCACAGTTCAAAAGCATCAATTCTTCAGTGCTCAGCCTTCTTTATGTGAGGTCCAGCTATCACATCTGTACATGACTACTGGAAACCATGGCTTTGACTATGTGGACCTTTGTTGACAAAGTAATGTCTCTGTTTTTTCATATGCTGTCTAGGTATGTCATAGCTTTTCTTCCAAGGAGCAAGCATCTTTTAATTCCATGGCTGCAGTCACCATCTGCAGTGATTTTGGAGTTCAAGAAAATAAATTCCATTGATGCTTCCATTGTTTCCCCATTTATTTGCCATGAAGTGATGGGACCAGATGCCATGATCTTAGTTTTCTGTATGTTGAGTTTTAAGCCAGCTTTTTCACTCTCCTCTTTCACCTTCATCAAGAAGCTCTTTAGCTCCTCTTTGCTTTCTGCCACAAGGATAGTGTCATCTGCATATCTGAAGTTATGTATATATCTCTGAGGAAACTGATATTTCAACAGATTAAGTGGAAATAATTTTAATTCAAATAAACTCAGTTATCCAAATAGAGACAGCAGTTGTAAGACATAAGAGAAAAAAAGGAACATAATATTTTCTCTTTAAAAAATGGCCAATCATCAATATAAAGACACAGAAAAGTTAGAATTAAAGAATCAAAAAAATATACCATGCAAGAACTAACCAAAAGTGTACATCAATTATCTATATTTATTTAAATATGAATTTAAAGAATGTATAGAAGGTATCAAAAATATATTAAAATTCACTTAATGGATGTGTACTCAATAAGCTCAGAAATGCTATAAAACAAATATGAATAAATTTCAAAGAACTAAAATAATGCAGAAACTTACCACAACTGTATTAATCCAGAAATCAATAGCAAACTAATAGGTAGATACTTTTCAAATATTTCAAGTAGGAAATGTTACAAAAGAAATCAAAAGAAAAGCAGAAAATATTTTAAACTGAATGAAAACAAAATTATACTACATTAAAATGTGTGTTCCTGCTGCTGCTGCTAAGTCGCTTCAGTTGTGTCTGACTCTGTGTGACCCCAGAGACTGCAGCCCACCAGGCTCCCCCGTCCCTGGGATTCTCCAGGCAAGAACACTGGAGTGGGTTGCCATTTCCTTCTCCAATGCATGAAAGTGAAAAGTGAAAGTGAAGTCGTTCAGTCGTGTCCGACTGTTAGCGACCCCATATACCGCAGCCTGCCAGGCTCCTCTGTCCATGGGATTTTCCAGGCAAGAGTACTGGAGTGGGGTGCCATTGCCATCTCCATAAAATGTGTGGGATGCAGCTAAAACAGCACTGTGTTAACAGTGATATAGGCAAATGTGCACCAAAATACATGCAGCATAATTTTTTTAGCTGCATTATTTAGAAGAGCCCCAAACTAAAAATAAACTAAATGTTAACATTCATCAATACAAAAATGAGTAAATTATGGTATATTCATAGAATCCTATGCAAAAATTAAAAGAGCTAATTCAACAAATTTGACACTAATATTACTAATTATATTTGTGATTATGTATATATATATGTATATGTATATACAGCAAAAGAAGCAGACACGGTATTTGTGTTCTGTAATTTTTTATTTATATATCTATAGCAATAATAGTCAAAAGCATCATTAACTCTAGGGCTAAAACTGACTGAAGTGGACAAAAGAGTATACTTAAATTGTAAGGGATCTTCCCGACCCAGGGATTGAACCCGGGTCTCCTGCATTCCAGGAAGATGCTTTAACCTCTGAGCCACCAGGGAAGCCCCAGAAGTTAGAACTCATGCAATTTATATACGTCTACATCAAAAACATTTATAAAATAGTAAAAAGGAAGGACATAGATATCAAGTAATAACTATTAATAATTGGTTCTCTTTTGTAACACAATTTTGGAACCCATAAATGTTCCAATCTGTTCCTCCATCTTTCAGTATCAATCCATCATCTACCATTTAAGCATGCTTAGCTTGATAAACTATTCAGCTTATTCCTATGGTCTTTCTTTAGATTTGTTACTTGCTTCTTTTGCATGTGCTTTGGAAAATTGTAAACAGCCTCTAAATACAGCTCCTAAGACATTCCATGCACACATCACACAAAAACAGCCCAGCTCCAGGGCCATAGGAAGGATCCACAAAGTTTGGAAGATTAGATGAATATTTTTGTAAAATATTTCCAATTTTGGTTTAAATATGATGCGCAACCTGTCATCTCAGAGGACTACATCACAGCCATGATGTGATTTTTGTCAACTAGCATTTTCAAGGGAAAACTTGATATCTAGTGTATTAGTGTGGGCCAACTAATTAGACAAAATGTATAATGGTTTAAGTACAAGGAAAAGTTTATGTTTCATTCACATAGGAGTCTAAGATTGTAACAAATCTGCCTTGGGGGAAAAATTTGTATAATTCTTCAGGGATCCAGACTGACTGAGGTCTTAACAACTTTGACCTGTGTTTCACAAGGCCACTTGGAATTGAAATTCATTGAACAAATTCTATGAAATTTTTAGAATGGAAGAATGGATATGAACAGTTACACAGACAAGACCTGGAAGTGGTGAACTTCAATCCTATTGATAGTTCATTGGTAAGAACTCAGTTACATTTCTGAACAAAGGCAAAAGGTATTCAAGTTCAGTTTCCAGGAAGAGAGAAAAGCATGAATTTTGGCAAACAGTCAGCCATCTTTATAAGGCCTAGGAAATATGTTGCTTTTGAAGATTTCAAATATGAATAGCTGGTAACATTTTAAAATAGCTATTGCTATGATTTTGCAGCAGAGTGACATGATACCTTAGATGCATTTAGGCTTATCATCAGTTTATGGTATAAGCTTGAACACTTTGTAAAAAAGAGGCCAAATGCAAGACCAGTTTCAGGGTTGATAAGACTTGTGATTTATTTCTGAAACTACCAATGTAATTAGAATCAAGAAATAACCATTTTCATGAAATCATCAGAGCACAAATAATAGCAACTGGGAGACTATTTTAGAGCTGATAGGAATTGTAGACATGGGGTCCATTATTTGTCAACCCCTCTATCTATAGAAGTAGATAATGACATATGCACTATTATAAGCATGGTTAATGCTGCCATACAGACAGTTTAACCTCCAGTTCTCAGCTGGATTCTCTTTAAAGTTGGAGACTGCTGATGCTTCATATAATGGCTCTTCATTTTTTTCACTTGTTTCCATTTCAGCAGTTACCATTTTTGTCCTGGCCCTCATAACTACACACATGGATTGTTTCAACAGACTCCTAGCTCTTCTCTCTCAATTCAGTTTCATGCCAATCCATTCTTCATAGTACTTACAAAATTAATCTTCCTGAAACACTGTTTCATCACATCTCTTTCCTGTTCCAGAATGAGGTGGTTCCTAGTTTCTTGCTGAATCCAATGGAAGTCTCTCTACCCTCTCCTTTTAAATTCTGCTCTTATCAGCCTGATATTAAACATCTTTATGGACCTTTAACATAGTCATGTAATCTTATGACTCTCCATATGACATGTTCACTTCCATGTCTGTGCACTTCACCTCTTTCATTCTCTTTTTCTTTAGGGCTCCTGCTTCTTTCAACAATATTTCATTTTTTCCTCCAACAGTAATCATATGTTTTCAAAGCCTCTTTTCTCATTTGTCACCTCTTAGCAGATATATACTCTTACTTTATACTTAAACTTCACTAATCATTACATATTTGCAAGCTGGGCTTCACTGTTTCACATGAGAAAGGAGAATATGCATATATACTTAAGATTCTTACCAATAGTAACACGTGTTCTAACTCTTTTGTATGCTTTCAGGATTCATAACTCAATGCACTACATGCAGAAAATATTTGGCCTATGCAACACTTTACTTACTCAAGAATATTATAGTTTATTTTCATTCCACCTTTTTGGAAGGAGACCAGGCTTATGAAGATGTATAAATAATATGATAAGACAGCATAAACTATATGTATCTTAGAAAAATGGAGTCAAGAAAGACCCCCCAAAATGTATTGCTGAAGTCCTATAAACTTCATCGGAGTAGATGCTAAGTTTGGCTACAAGCTTTTTGGCAGTAGGCAAGTGAGAGGACTCCTGCATAAAAGTGAACTGTTTTCTTAGGAATAGCATATCTAACTAATATCCCTTATACTATAATGAGCCATATTCTTAAGCTTAAAACTATTCTTAGACCAATAAATGTAGGCCATTTGTACTATTCAACTTGTGAACCATGAAAAGGAGTCAACTGAGACAGAAAAGTAGTAAAAGAATTGGAAAAAAATGACTGGAACAGAGCTCCTTAATCTTCCAGGCATTGAAACTGGAAGCAAGCTGACCAAGTGCATACTTTAAAAACAGTGAACAAACTGGTCCAATGTAGAGTTGACCCTAAGGAAGAATGAGCCAATGAACAATTATCTTTGCAATTTTAAAGGTAAATAAGCCTTGTAGGAAAAGGAGGACATATTTTTAACCTACTGCTTAGTATTCTTTCAACCTGCATGACCTTTTTTTTTTTTTTTCAGATTATGAATTAGGCCCAGTGTTCTTTGCTAAACATGGCCAAAGCTGTTTACACATTATACATTGCTCCTTTTCCCTTAAGAGAATCTTTATTATGTTCAAAAAGCTAAACAGCTAAAAATACTCCCATTCGAAACTTCTTTGCAATTGGGATAAGATATATGGCACAGCTCTAAATAGACACAAGATGAGGATTTCTGAATTTTCACTTTGCTGATAAATGTCCTGTTCCTTGTGTTCCTCTTTTCTTCTTGATGCCTGAAATGAAGCCATGATGTTTGGAGGAGAAGCGCTCCCTTGACAGCCTCCAGACCACAGTAATAAAGATGAAGGCCTACATGTGTACACTGGAAGATAAAGAGAGAAAGGCCATATCTCTATGGCAATTAAGCCACTGCATGAATTCCAGGACTACCTTCTTACCTCTGGCCTTCAGTAGCTATAAGACTTAGATTTGAATTGTGAAAGTGCCTTCACCAAATATTCAAGTGGTTGAAAGTGAGGTGGAATTGGGTAGAAGTCAGACCAAGCAATATGGAGACAGTGTCTTGACCTGACTGTAGGGCTGATATTTGATGTTTAAGCCAGTGGCCCACTATCTGGTGCCTAAAGTGCCATAGTCATTGGAACCCAAGGGAGCTGCTCATGACACATAAGGCAAAGTTTATATCATAAACAGATGAGGGGCTGCAGCATTTCTAACTGATCAAAATTCCAGCCAGAAACTCAATATATGTGCAATAGCTACTCTTGCTGCAGAAGAAGACAGGTAAAATTAAACTCTTCAAGTTCAAATTCTCAATCCGGGATTGAGAACAGAACTTCCTACTGGAAAAATGAACTACTAAAAGTAAGGTGAGGCAAATAGCTTCATAATCAGTCTATACAGTGGATATTGAGAGAAAAACTAATCATGTTTTGAAGATAATTGGAAGCAATAGTCCATTGAATTCCTGAAAATTGGGTGTGAGGTACGAGAGAAAGATTCAGACATGACTTTTCAGTGGAAGGTGTTGAGCTGAGCCACTGAAGGATGGATGTACCATCCGGCATCCAGTGTACTGAGGAAGCTTGAGGAGAAGCAGTTTTAGAAGGAATATCAGTTAAAGTTTGGATACTTAAATATTAAAACATTTATCAGGCATCCATTTGGAGATAATTAGGTAGGTGATTAAATATATGAGTGTACCATTTAGGAGAGAATTCTAGGCAGGAAATTTAAGTTTGATAGTGGCTAGGAAGAAGCACAGAAGGAAATGGCAACCCACTCCAGTGTTCTTGCCTGGAGAATCCCAGAGACGGGGGAGCCTGGTAGGCTGCTGTCTCTGGGGTCGCACAGAGTTGGACGCGACTGAACTGACTTAGCAGCAGCAACAGCAGGAAGAAGAAGAAGCTGGAATCAAGATTGCCGGGAGAAATATCAATAACCTCAGATATGCAGATGACACCACCCTTATGGCAGAAAGTGAAGAGGGGCTAAAAAGCCTCTTGATGAAAGTGAAAGAGGAGAGTTAAAAAGTTGGCTTAAAGCTCAACATTCAAAAAACTAAGATCATGGCATCTGGTCCCATCACTTCATGAGAAATAGATGGGAAAACAGTGGAAACAGTGTCAGACTTTATTCTTCTGGGCTCCAAAATCACTGCAGATGGTGACTGCAGCCATGAAATTAAAAGATACTTACTCCTTGGAAGGAAAGTTATGACCAATCTAGATAGCATATTGAAAAGCAGAGACATTACTTTGCCAACAAAGGTCCATCTAGTCAAGGCTATGGTTTTTCCAGTAGTCATGTATGGATGTGAGAGTTGGACTGTGAAGAAAGCTGAGGACCAAAGAATTGATGCTTTTGAAATGTGGTGTTGGAGGAGACTCTGGAGAGTCCCTTGGACTGCAAGGAGGTCCAACCAGTCCTTCCTAAAGGAGATCAGTTCTGGGTGTTCATTGGAAGGACTGATGCTAAAGGTGAAACTCCAATACTTTGGCCACTTCATGTGAAGAGTTGACTCATTGGAAAAGACTCTGATGCTGGGAGGGATTGGAGGCAGGAGGAGAAGAGGATGACAGAAGATGAGATGGACGTGAGTTTGAGTAGACTCCGGGAGTTGGTGATGGACAGGGAGGCCTGGCGTGCTGAGATTCACCGGGTTGCAAAGAGTCAGACATGACTGAGCGACTAAACTGAACTGAACTGAGCAAATAGATAATCGTGAAAGTCATGAGACTGACCAGACATACTAATAAATGGTGGATCTTGGATTAGGATTTGGTTAGGTTCAAGCAAAGATGTGGGGCGTCCGTGGTTGCTCAGACAGTAAAGAACCTTCCTGCAATGCAGGGAACCCAGGTTTGTTCCCTGAGTCAGGAAGATCCCCTGGAGAAAGGAACGACTACCCACTCCAGTATTCATGCCTGGAGAATTCCATGTACAGAGGAGCCCAGTGGGCTTACAGTTCAATGGGTCTCAAAGTGTTGGACATGACTGACCGACTCACAGTTCACCTTCAAGCAAAGTTGTGAAGGCAGTGTCTATAGTGAGTGTATCTGAAGAAGTCAAGGCTACTATTTAATGATAAAGCCATTTGACCTTCTTGCCCAAAAGGCAGGTCAAAGATGGTATGGGGTGATTTTGTAATGAGAGGCTTGCTGATGAAAGAAAATTCAGGTTTTCCTACATCAGGGAAATGATTGGGACTAGCTGAGGAAAATAGACCAAAAAAGTTGTATCTCAGTAGACTTCAAGGACAAGGAGAGCCATATGAACAAGTACTGACTTGGTGATTCCAAGAACTCAGGAGAACAATGGGATAAGTGAGTAAATATGAGAAAAAATAGTGCTATTAGAATTTATTATATTTAGTCATTTTTATATGTAGTAAACATATCTATTGTTCTGTATCTGATTATTTGGAAGGTTTTTTTTGTGTGTGTGTTTGATTATGGCTTTTGCATTTCAGCAGGATCTCACTCATGACACTGTGTTGTGTTGTATGTTTTATTTTTGAATGTGAGCTGTCATGTCTGCCACTTTATTTTTTGAGAATTTGGGGGCTCTAATTTGAGTGAAAGGTGAGTTTCTCTCATGAAGAGCTGTATCACTTCTGCAAGAACTGAGAACACTCTGGATCCTGAAGGAAGACTGATAAGCATGAGACTTATGGGATTTCTGGAATCAGAAAAAAAAAAAGTCTGAATTGGTGTTAGACCATCTTGTGAAAGTTGGCATCTGGTGGTGTCTTTTTCAGAGAAGGAAATGGCAACCCACTTCAGCATTCTTGCCTGAAGAATCCCATGGACTTTTTCAGTTCAGTTCAGTTCAGTCACTAAGTTAGTCAGTTAGTCAGTTCAGTTACTCAGTCATATCTGACTCTTTGCGATCCCATGAATCGCAGCATGCCAGGCCTCCCTGTCCATCACCAACTCCTGGAGTTCACTCAGACTCATGTCCATTGAGTCGGTGATGTCATCCAGCCATCTCATCCTCTGTCGTCCCCTTCTCCTCCTGCCCCCAATCCCTCCAAGCATCAGAGTCTTTTCCAATGAGTCAGCTCGTCGCATGAGGTGGCCAAAGTACTGGAGTTTCAGCTTTAGCATCATTCCTTCCAAAGAAATCCAAGGGCTGATCTCCTTCAGAATGGACTGGTTGGATCTCCTTGCAATCCAAGGGACTCTCAAGAGTCTTCTCCAACACCACAGTTCAAAAGCATCAATTCTTTGGTGCTCAGCTTTCTTCACAGTCCAACTCTCACATCCATACATGACCACAGGAAAAACCATAGCCTTGACTAGACAGACCTTTGTTGGCAAAGTAATGTTTCTGCTTTTGAATATGCTATCTAGGTTGGTCATAACTTTCCTTCCAGTAAGCGTCTTTTTAATTTCATGGCTGCAGTCACCATCTGCAGTGATTTTGGAACCCAAAAAATAAACTCTGACACTATTTCCACTGTTTCTCCATCTATTTCCCATGAAATCATGAGACCAGATGTCATGATCTTGGTTCAGTCATGTCCAACTCTTTGTGACCCCATGGACTACAGCACACCAGGCCTTCCTGTCCATCACCAACTCCCAGAGTTTACTCAAACTCATGTCCATTGGGTCGGTGATGCCATCCAACCATCTCATCCTCTGTCATCCGCTTCTCCTCCCGCCTTCAATTTTTCCCAGCATCAGAGTTTTTTCAAATGGTCAGTTCTTCACATCAGGTGGCTGAAGTATTGGAGTTTCAGCTTCAGCATCAGTCCTTCCAATTAATATTTAGGACTGATTTCCTTTAGGATGGACTAGTTGGATCTCCTCACAGTCCAAAGGACTCTCAAGAGCCTTCTCCAACACCACTAGTGGAGATTTTTCTTTTCCTCCTGTTGGCTCCAAAGTCAGGACTAGAAAGTTTCCCTGTTGTATCCTTCAGTGGGGGAAAACTCACCCTTTTATTTTCTACCTTGCTATTTGCAGTGTCTGTGGTCTTGGACCACACCTGTGTGAAGGGACGCCTCTAATCTTTGCTTTGGAAGCTGGGTATCACTGGATTCCAATTGTCTTTAAAGGCAAAACCGGCTTCAGTTTTCTGGATTCCTGCTCTCCACTCAGTTCTCTTTTCTACTTCTTTTATTACCTAGCCCAGTGATGCTCTTAAATATTATTATTTTAAAATTATGTAGTGGATTCATGTCAATGTATGGCAAAACCAATACAGTATTGTAAAGTAAAATAAAGTAAAAATAAAAATAAAAAAATTATGCATTCCGTGTAGGTTGTTTCTAAATGACTATAGCTGAGAAGCCCACAGACTGCTTGTCAGGACCTTTGTTTTCTAAAGAATACAGCTGCTGGGCTCACTATGTTTACAAGGCTAGACACTGAGCGTGTAATTGAATTACTTGTCCATACAATTAAAATCAGGTTTTATAGTACAGACTTCAAAAGTCCAACTCATGTGATAGACACTAACTTAGATAATGAATGTGAAATTGTTTACTTCTAACATTCCAGATGACTCAGTGATAAAGAATCCTCCTGCCAATGCAGGAGATTGGTGAGATGTGGATTCAATCCCTGGGTCAGGAAGATCCCCTGGAGGAGAAAATGGCAACCCACTCTGGTATTCTTGCTGGGAAATCCATGGATAGAGGAGCCTGGCAGGCCACAGTTCATGAGCTTGCAAAAGAGTCAGATAAGACTTAGCGATGAAACAACATTCATTATGGGATGTATTCAAAATAACCAGGGTTTAATCTTGCCTGTACTATTCATCACATTCCCAAAATTAAGGAGACAATACTCTTGACTCATAACTCCATATTCTCAGCAAAGTACTGTGACTTTAATAAGGGCAATTTTATCATTAAATATAATATTGGCATGAAACGGCAAGAGTAGTCTTTGTAACTTGTTTCTGTGATAGAAACAGATAGGTACTCTGGGCCTGCACATCTACCCTCAGTGATGAATTAAATTTTGGTTCTTAATTATTTCAATAACCATCATTAACAATTGTGTGAGGGTTAAAAGAATGCAACTCTTTCTTTCCAAAGTTAGAATTTTCTTCCTCAACTTCTGAGTACATGTTTTCTATATCATTAACTTATCTCATGTATCTGGATATGAGAAGAGATCACCTACATATTCATAAACTGTGTTTTGTGTTTATTTCTACAGATGAGTACTGTAAAATGACTTAATGAATACTGTAAATGACTTAAGATGTATACTAATAGAAATACAAAAAAAATAGGAAATAAATGTTATGCTTATTTTCTTTACCTTATTTTGCAGGTCTTTCCTATCTTCACAGGTTGTCAGGTAGTAAAGCTGGTGGGTCAGTATAGACAGCCATTGTCTCGTTCATTACCATAAAAGCTGATAGGGACTGCCCTGCCACTGGACCTTACAAATATATAAATATTTTATACCCGTATTCATCTTTATGGGTGAAATCCTTTGCCTAGGAATCTTAATTGTTCTTCTGGTTATAATTCCATGTTTGGAGGTAATATTCTTTCTGTGTATAACTGATTATCAAAATTTTTTTTTTCTTTTTACTATGGCTGCAGTCCAGCATGCCTATATAGACAACATTAAGTATTGAACAACAGTTAAAAAAATAAATGGAAATATAGGTATTGACCAATGTCATGCTAAGCCAAGAGCAGTTTGTTTTTTTTTTTCTTTGTATTGATCTGAGAGATTGAACATTTGGATTATGATGTAGCCTTTGACTTTTGGCTCTAAGCTCACAGAGCAAATTCATCTTCTATGTGAGGGGTATTCAAACTGGAGTTTGACCCACTTCAGGGCTGGCCACCAGGTGGCAGAAAAAACAGTTCTCATATTAAGAGCTGGAAAAAAAAAAAATGGAGCTAATTTCTTTAATCATATGTTGATACTCAAGAACTACTAGGGTCAAAATCTTGGGATATCATTTAGTTTTGCTTTGGTTTTTGTGTGTAGATGTTCATAAAACCAGATATTTGGAACACTGATGCCATCTGCACATTTCATATTGTTATTTGAATGCACATACTCAAGTTTCAGAAGGGGATTTTTGTTTTGTTTTGTTTTAATCATGCCAGGTTGCTGATTAGTTGATTGATGAGTTAGAGCAAAATCAAACATGGGTATGTCTGTGTTGACTACTGAGTAAACCCAAAACAAGAGTGTAAAGGGCCTCAAGTGAGAGGAGTTTAAGGGCATTGCTGAGGGAGAGAGAAAGGATGACAAAATTTTCCATAATTTGGTTCTCCCATCTTTAGTAACAGCCAGTTTTCTCAAACGTGAAAATTGTTTCCAAGAAGCAACTTTATTGCTTTTCCTCACAATTAGAGAAAAGGAGGCAGCGGTGTTCAAATGACGCTTGACAGCCTGGGTAACAAGCACCAACCATCTGTGCTATGGCAGCTCTGCTTGTATTTTTAATGTTTACACATACAGCACAGATAATTAAAAATAACTATAATTAAAAATGATTATAACAAATTACTTTTCCCTCAACAGTAATATGTGTCTGTAACTTCTAAGTTACTTACTAAAGTAACCTTTATGAAGTCTAACAAGAAAACATTGCAGTTTCTTCCTGTTTCTGAAAGTTTACAGACTTGGGGGAGGAGAGAATTTCCCACCCATGAAACTATTTGGTTTAAAGTACTTCATAACTGTTGATAGTATAGGAACTATTTCTGTATCAATAATGCAAGAGAATTTTTTTTTTTTTTCCTGTGAAGGAAAGATCAAATGTAGTTTCTTTTTCTAAAAATGTAAAGTTAAATGACGAGGAAGGGATGAAAAAAAACAAACATACCTCCTTGCATAACCCTTCATTAAAGCAATTAATTTTTTCAAAGTGTTATATGAAATATGAAGAGGAGAATCCCATTAGGAACAATACTTTTTTCTCTGCCTTGTTGAGAATCTTTGAATATCTTCCAATTACCTTCTCTAAAGAAGATGCTGGTTAATAACAGAAGTCAAATAGTATTTCCACGGAAAAAGTAGGGAAGCTGACATAATGTTTGTGGAAGGGTTTGAAATTTAGCCAGAAATTAGAGATTAAGCATGTGATCCTTGGAATTAGACCACCTGGATTCTAATTACATATCCTCCATTTCTAAGGATGGGTCAATGTTACTCATGCCTCAGTTTTCTCATCTACATCATGTGGACAATAATAACATATCTCAACCTGTAGTGGCAAAGGTAAAGTTGATACACATAGATGCTTGAAACATTATATGTATGCAGTAAATTTAAAAATAAATATTAATAACTACTTATAGTTGGCCACCTGTGAGAAGTTTACGGCTACATGCCTTTAAGTTGTGTGGCTCAGCTGGTAAAGAATCTGCCTGCAATGCAGGAGACCTGGGCTCAATCCCTGGGGTGGGAAGATCCCCTGGAGGAGGCCACGGCAACCCACTCCAGTATTCTTGCCTGGACAGAGGAGCCTGGCAGGCTACAGTCCATGGGGTCACAAAGAGTCAGATACAGCTGAGTGACTAAGCACAGCACAGTGTCATGCTTTCTTGATTTTTTGGGTTCCTTGAAGTCTTGCTTTGCTTTCTTCACAAAGAAGAAGATACTTTCTCCAGTCTTTACTGACTGGCTTCACTAAAGTAACACCTTTACCCATCAGAGTCATGGCTAGGGATTATGAGGATCTCAGATTTTTTTTTTTTTTTTCCATTGGATGTACAGACTCCACACCTTTTGTTCCCTTAAGGGGGAAATTCTTAAGATTGTTTGCCTTCTCATAATTTTGCAAAGCATGGCTAGGTGTTGAAAATCTCGTTTGTTTTCCCTATGGTAGTGCCCTGAAATATTCTAATTTGTATGCCATCTCTCAATCCTCCAAAGTCATCTGCAAAGGCTCACACTTGCCATTGGTGGGGGACGTGCATGGGAAGAGGGTCAAAGTGGGGGTGAGACTGTCAGAGCTTTGAGGCGTCCACAAACCAGAGGTCTGCAGGCAGCATCCCAATTGGCTTGTGGGCAGGTTCCCTGATGGAGTTCATGAGACAAGTACTAAAATCAATGGCCCTTTGTTGAGTTCCAAATCCTTAAGTCTGAAATATTCACTTCTCTGCTCTCAGCCTCTCTCAAGCGTTTAACTGTGCCAATCACCTGAGTATTCTGAGTGAGGTGAGAAAATATTGAACCTCTCAGGCTGCAACCTATACAGTGAGGGAAACCCAGCACTCACTCACTACACTCTTGCTTTTCCCTGTGGAAGAAGTCATGGGCTGAGGGAGTCTGTCTTGGCACTGAATTGTGCTGCCTTGAGGGAAGGATGACACAGGTAAACTTATACTTTTCTTCTTAATCCTCTTCAATGTGTTCTCAGAATTTTTGTTCTAGTGGTATGCTGGAACATCTCTGCATACTCCTGGGTTCCCCCAAAATTACCCTCTTCTATGTATAAATGTCAAAATTTGATGTTAAGTGGGATGATGGTGACAGAAAACTCCTATTCTGCCATTTTGCTGATGTCACTTCAATAATATTTTAAAGTCTATATCTTATTAGGGAACTGATGCTCCTAGAGATCTTATAGAAGGAGAAACAATCCTGTTTTTATTTTAGGAAATATCATACTATTGATTATATTGGCTCAAGTTACCTTTGTGTGTGTGTAGATCTCTTCTGCTCCTGTAAGCATTTCTTAGAATTTCCAGAGAAAATCCCCCATGTGCTTAGGAAGTCTGCTTCTTTGGTATTCACACTGTGGTGCCTGACCGTGGCCATCACCTTCCTGCCAGGACCAGGAGGAACTGTCTTTCTTTGCTACTACTCTACAGTCCCCATTAGTCATAACAATTTGTTATCAGGAACAAATCTGACCCTTGAAGATTTCAAAATTATATTTGTACTTCAACCTAGAACCAAGACATGATATGAAAGCTGAGGACAGATTCAAATAATAGCAACTCCATTTTTCTCAGGGTTCCAGTTCTTTCCAATAGTTGAAAGTTTCTTATCTACCTATTCAAATTCAGCGCAGCAACTCCTGCTTTTTTATAAGGAAACATTCTTTCCTTGGAGGATAGCTGCCTTTGCAAATAGGTTTCTGTCAGAGCACTCCACTGTCTGCAAAACATGCCTATACATGTCCGAACTCCGTTAGAAGTCATACTTAAATGCTTTTCCAGAAGCCTTCTTAATCTCTATAAATCAGTTTCCTTTAGATCAGTCCACACAAGATGCCCAGATATGCTACTTAACTATATTAATATTTAAGTAATATAATAATTTTTTAACTAGAGGAATAGAAAATATTTTGTCTGAAGATATAAGGGTTATTTACTTGTCTTCTGAGGTCTTTTCTGGTGGCTCAGTGCTAAAGAATCCACTTGTCAAAGCAGAAGGTGTAGGTTTGATCCCTGGTTTCAGAAGATCTCCTGAAGTAGGAAATGGCAACTCACTGCAGTATTCATGCCTGGAGAATCCTATGGACAGAGGAGAATGGTAGGCTACAGTCCATAGGGTTGCAAGGAGTTGGACACAACTTAGTGACTAAACAACAACAATAACAACAATACCAAGTTGTTTTTTGAAGGGCCTACTGTCTCCCGGGTTCCTTGGTGTTAGACTGGGACACTCCATCAGTCTCAGCAGAAAGTGGTCTCTCCATTGCTCCAGCCACCATTTTCCTCAGGCAGCCAAGAGGGCAGCTCAGCCGGAAGACCTTGAAAAGGTGTTAACAGAAAAGGATCAGCAGCAGACTGCCACAGCTCAAGGCCCACAGCACAGCCAACAAGTCCTTCAGAGTCTCATAGGAGGCTTTAAACCAAGATACTGGTGGCTTCTTGAACTTCAGGGGCTCTGTGAACACCATGTAAATGTTCTTTAGGGAACTCATAGTGTCTTTAGGTTTTAAATGTGTTCTGGTTACAGATACTCTACTTTAATATTTTTTGACTAATGCAGACTCAAGCAACTTCACAAAAAAGTTCTACAGTAGTCCTCTCTTATCACTGGCTTCTCTTTTTGTAATTTCAGTTATCCATGTTAACTGTGGTTGATATTAAATGGAAAGTTCCAGAAATAAGCAACTCATAAGTTTTAAATTGAGACCTGTTCTGAGCAGCATGAAGATATCTTTTGCCATCCTGCTCCATCCTTCCCCTGAAGGTGAACCATGCCTCTGCCCAGTATATCATACCCTTTAGTCATTTAGTAGCTGTCTGGGTTATCAGATTGGCTATTGCAGTATTGTAGTGCTTGTGTTCAAGTAACCTTTATTTTACTTAATAATGACCCTGAAGCATAAGAATAGTGATGCTGTCAATTCAGATACTTCAAAAGCTGTGAAGTGCCTACTTTAAGCGAAAAAGTGAAAGTTTTCAACTTAATAAGAAAAAATATATGCTAAGGTTGCTAAGATCTACCATGAGAATGAATCTTCAATTCATGAAATTATGTATTAATAGGAGGAAAAAGAAATCTACATTAGTTTTACCATCATATCACAAATTGCAAAAAGTATGGCCATGTTGCATGATAAATGGTTGAGATGGAAAAGGCATTACATTATACAGTAAGATATTCTGAGAGACAGAGAGGGACATAAAAGGACCATATTCACATAAGTTTTATTACAGTGTATTATAATAATTGTTCTATTTTTATTACTATTGTTTATATTTTACTGTTATAGTTATTGCTGTTAATCTTTGTGCCTAATTTATAAATTAAACTTTATCATATGTATGTACCTATAGGGAAAAATGAAGCATTATGGATTAGCTTCCTGTGTCTACT
Organism: Budorcas taxicolor; assembly: GCF_023091745.1. Lineage (NCBI taxonomy): Eukaryota > Metazoa > Chordata > Mammalia > Artiodactyla > Bovidae > Budorcas > Budorcas taxicolor. Next base: position 136,342,619 of record NC_068914.1, on the reverse strand, counting down.
GGACATCTTGGCACATTTCCCCAAGGATAAGAAGAGACCATTGTAGTTGTTACATTCAGATAATCCTTGATATTTTACCTTTCTTTTACTTTTCTTTTTTTTTTTTCCTACTACTAAACATTTTCTCTTCTCTTTTCCTTATTTCCTTGTATATTCATTGTTGCTCTCAAGCATGACTATTTTTTTAAAAAACTTTTGATGTTTTAGTGGAGTATAGCCAATTAACAATATTGTGATAGTTTCAGGTGCCCAGCAGAGCAACTCAGTGACACATACAGTATATCACTTCTCCCTCCAATTCTCCTCCCATCCAGGCTGCCACACAACATTGAGTAGAGCTCCCTGTACTATACATTGAGTAGGGTGCCCTGTACTGTACAAGAGGTCCTTGTTGGTTATCTGTTTTAAATAAAGTCATGTGTACTTGTCAGTCTCAAACTCCCTAACTATCCCTTCCCCTCCCACTTCCAACAATGACTATCTTTATGGGAAAAATATGTTAGAATCCGAATTGAGAATGTTTTTCTCAGAATAATGTAAGTAGAATAACACTTGAAGTTTCATTTTTAGTGAGTTGTAGTGGTTCTTTTTTTTTTTTTTTTTCCAGAAATTTAAAATAAGTGAGTAAGCTCTTCTCTATTCATCTATCCTTAAATTATGGAATAAATATATTTAGTGTATTTTTATCAAATGTATTTCATGTGCTTGTGCTTAATATCCTTCTAATACTCTTAGGTTAAATATAAACCCAAATATTTTCACATTTGATACCACTGGTGAAATAATAGCATACAGCAAAGGATAAAGTGAGGTAGTGGATTTAATGTTTATTAATGTGTAATGCTATAAGCTAAGTGGTAAACATTTGAGACTCTTCTCTTACTTTCTTTTAGGAGCTAATTTGCAGAGGTATGGTGGGAGGAGGCTGCTCTCAGTCATTCATATGTACCTAAGCATAATGACTTTCATTTTAATGGTAAATATGTAGAAACAAGGGCATGGATTACCACAAAAATATGGACAGTTTGTAGATTGCCATTTTATTTTATAAGAAAATCAAAACACTGAACTGAGAAATTATGCATATTGTATGTTTACACACATTCATAGTAATTAAATGTTGCTTATTAAAGTATTAATAATTGAATAAGATTAAAATGAAATATCTACTTTAGGCATGTTAAATTTTTTAATCCTTGTATTATTAAGGAAGTATTATGATAAGAAGAATATTATATTACAGTAATGGAAAGTAAAATTAGAGCAATGTTGTTGTAATGTGTGTCATGAACACAAAGCCACATCAAATATTGATATTGTAAAATTCCTGTCCACAAAGGCTAAGGCAAACCTAGGCAAAATCAAGTTTTAAAGCAAGAGTTAAATCCTGCTTCTTTGTTTCAAAGAGTACTTCAGAGTGGACAAGTCTGAATGGTAACTGATAAATTCAGGCTGAGAAGCATGAAAGGCAAGTTCCCAAACTTTAGGGTCACTAAAGTTCTATCTCAGGGCCAAAATGTTTGTATTTTGATGCAACATGAGTTGGGTTGACATGAAGGTGGGATCATTGAAGACTGTAGGGTCATGAACAAGTTTGCGATTTTAGAGACTTATTTTCAATGTTGATTTCTGACCTGTTGTCAGAGTAACTATAATCAAGTATCAACATGAGGTTGGAAAGCTATGTATGATTAGATACTACTCTCAGGGTAAAACTGATTGGCAAAAGAGTTTTATTGAGAATTCCTTCAAGAGGCCATTTATGAAGCACCAAGTATGTACCAAGGTATAAAGTGAATTGCAGATACAGCAGTAACTAAAATGTGGATCTGACTCACACCTGGAAATGAGAGACTGTAATGTACTCGGTGAATGCTATGGTGAAGAATAGTGGAAGGAGATGTGGGAGCATAAAGAGTTATCACTGTACTTGGTCTTAGATGGTCAACCAGGGAAGACTTTCTAGGCGAATAATGTTGAGATTGTACAATTGTATAAAAATTTATCTAGACAGTGGGATTAGTCAAGGTGGAAAGGAAAGGAAAGGAAAGGAAAGTCACTCAGTCATGTCCGACTCTTTGCAACCCCATGGACCGGGCTTCTCAGTCCATGGGATTTTCCAGGCAAGAGTACTGGAGTGGGGTGCCATTTCCTTCTCCAAGGGATCTTCCTGACCCAGGGGTCAAACCTGGGTCTTCTGCATTGTAGGCAGACGCTTTACCCACTGAGCTACCAGGGAAGCAAGGTGGAGTCTGTACAAAGGCTTACAGTTTAGTAAGCATGAAGGATGAATCATAGGGAGCTAAAGCACACATGGAAAGATAAATTCTGGGATCTGGAGTCTCCTTTCCATATCTTTGTGTTGGGGGAGGGAGTTGGCCAAGGAAGACCATTGAGTTTATAAGGCACAGAATGATTCTTCCATTAACTTACACTTTCATGGACTAAGGACAGTATCTTGCATTAGTTGATGGAATAATTAGAAGAAATACATACATAACCTGCTTATAAACCTGCTTTAAATACACATGGAAAAAACTTTCCAGTGAAGATGGAGCTCATGTTGGAAAAGCACTTTTCATTTGTTCTCTGAATGGCATTGTACATGGCTCATCCTGGATCCTTTAGACTCATGGACATTATGAACTTTAGGAATTTTGTGACGGAACTTGTGTCCTAAAAATGATCATTATAAGACTTTGCTACCTTCAGTTCAGTTCAGTCCAGTTCAGTCGCTCAGTCAGGTCTGACTCTTTGCAACCCTGTGAACTGCAGCACGCCAGGCCTCCCCATCCATCACCAACTCCTGGAGTCTACTCAAACTCATGTCCATTGAGTTGGTGATGCCATCCAGCCATCTCATCCTCTGTGGTCCCCTTCTCCTCCTGCCCCCAATCCCTCCCAGCATCAGAGTCTTTTCCAATGAGTCAACTCTTCGCATGAGGTGGCCAAAGGCCTGGAGTTTCAGCTTTAGCGTCATTCCTTCCAAAGAACACCCAGGACTGATCTCCTTCGGAATGGACTGGTTGTATCTCCTTGCAGTCCAAGGGACTCTCAAGAGTCTTCTCCAACACCACAGTTCAAAAGCATCAATGCTTCGGTGCTCAGCTTTCTTCACAGTCCAACTCTCATATCCATATATGACTACTGGAAAAAACCATAGCCTTGACTAGACAGACCTTTGTTGCCAAAGTAATGTCTCTGTTTTTCAATATGCTATCTAGATTGGTCATAACCCTCCTTCCAAGGAGTAAGTGTCTTTGAATTTCATGGCTGCAATCACCATCTGCCGTGATTTTGGAGCCCCTAAAAATAAAGTCTGACACTGATTCCACTGTTTCTCCATCTATTTCCCATGAAGTGATGGGACTGGATGCCATGGTCTTCATTTTCTGAATGTTGAGCTTTAAGCCAACTTTTTCATTCTCCTCTTTCACTTTCATCAAGAGGCTTTTTAGTTCCCCTTCACTTTCTGCCATAAGGGTGGTGTCATCTGCATATCTGAGGTTGTTGATATTTCTCCCGACAATCTTGATTCCAGCTTGTGCTTCATCCAGCCCAGCGTTTCTCATGATGTACTCTGCAGAGAAATTAAATAAGCAGGGTGACAATATACAGCCTTGACGTACTCCTTTTCCTATTTGGAACCAGTCTGTTGTTCCATGTCCAGTTCTAACTTGCTTCCTGACCTGCATATAGGTTTCTCAAGAGGCAGGTATTCCCATCTGGTATTCCCATGGTCTGGTATTCCCATCTCTTTCTGAATTTTCCACAGTTTATTGTGATTACACAGTCAAAGGCTTAAGAATAAACTTGGAGTTGGCAATATGACACATAGTACCAACTTACCTACAACTATTTTTAAAATTTCCATCAGAAACTGATTGCAGACCTATGATAGTTCATAACAGGATATTGATTCAAGATTGACAGGAGTATAAAAGCAAGCCCAAATTAAAAAGAAAAAAAAAAAAAACTTGGCAATTTTTTCTTCAACCAGCTTTCAAGTGGAATGTGTTAACAAATCATTCTTTAAAAAATAATAAATAAAACCTATTTTTAAATAATTTGTATTTTGTGTGAAAAATGACCACATGATAGAATGTAGAATGCAAAATAAATCTAGATTAATGAATAAAGGATAAAAGAATATAAAGAATCATATGAAAAGAGAGAATTTAGGAAATAACTCAGCCATACTTTTTATTTTTCAAAATATTTTTCTCTTATATTTCCCAGAAATTTAAAAGCCTCCTTTTTTTATATAGTAAAATTTGTAGAGTTAGTGATAGCAATCTTTATTGTCAAGCCAGTGTGCACGCCTTGTAGAAGTGGTAGAATTTAATGTCATTTTTCACATGACTGGGGGAAAGACATCTGCACAGAAAATAATAGTTGTCAAAAGTAACACAAATTATGACTTAATAGAGATATGTTCCCTCAATTCATGTCCTGTGATAAAAGACCTATGGAATAAACAGTATATCATGGTAAATGGTAATATTTGCCTATCTTTCCAAATGTGGCTTTACCTTCAAGAGCAGTTTAGTTCAGTCTTGTGAAGAGCTTGCCCCCACTACTGACAAGAAGGTGAAGAGCCTTCCAATATTTGGGCCACAAGAATAAGTCTCCATTAAGCACCCATTTCAACATGAAGCTTAAAGATACTTCTGATATTGAAACTATAAAGTTTCCCTTTAATCATTTATTTATCTTGGAAATTGGAAATAAAGCTGATTTAAGGCAAAAGATAAAGGAAGAAATTGGAATTCCAAAGTTAGGAAGTTATATTTTATGTGTGTGTGTGCATAAGCATGTATAAATTTATATATATGTACTCCTTTAAACACATTTATTTATTATAAATATTCAATATATCTTTTTGTAAAGTAATGGAACTGATATTTAAATAAACCATAGTTGAACTTAAATAATCATAAAAATGTTTAAATTTAAAGTATTCTTTCTATGACTTCATGTATTTATTCTAAATATGCTATTTTCAAACCACATTTAGAATTACTCTTTTGAGGTTTGTTTTAATTACTGTTTTATGAGCCACACAGGAAAATTCATCTCTGTATGTTATAATTTTGTTGTCGTTCAGTTGCTAAGTTGTGTCTGACTCTTTAGTGACCCCCATGGACTCTAGCCTTCCAGGCTCCTCTGCCCATGGGATTTGCCAGGCAAGAATACTGGACACATTTTAGAAACAAAATGCCACATTCTCCAGCTTTATCTATTGTCATATTTAATTCTGGCTATGAAATAGTTGTCATTGTTGCTAAAAATGAGAAATCAAAAACACAGTCAAAAGATTAAGATTTAGCTCTAGGGAGATCTTTGACAAGTGCATAAATGCATGATATATTAAGTGAGTTCAAAAATATATAGTCTCAATTAAGAAGATAATTTTATGAGTTTCAAAATGATGAATCTCAGCATCAGTAGAAATCTGTAACTTCTGAGCGACCTAGGATGGAAGTTCAGTTCAGTTCAATTCAGTTGCTCAGTAGTGTCTGACTCTTTGCAACCCCATGGACCACAGCACGTCAGACCTCCCTGTCTATCACCAACTCATGGAGTATACCCAAACTCATGTCCATTGAGTCAGTGATGCCATCCAACAATTTCATCCTCTGTCATCCCCTCTTCTCCCGCCTTCAATCTTTCAAAGCATCAGGGACTTTTCAAGTGAGTCAATTGAAAATTGTGTGTAATGAGTTCACATCAGTTGGCCAAAGTATTGGAGTTTCAGCTTCAACATCAGTCCTTCCAATGAACACCCAGGACTGATCTCCTTTAGGATGGACTGATTGGATCTCCTTGCAGTCCAAGGGACCCTCAAGAGTCTTCTCCAACACCACAGTTCAAAGGCATCAAGTCTTTGGCACTCAGCTTTCTTTATAGTCCAACTCTCACATCCATACATGACTACAGGAAAAACCATAGCCTTGACTAGACAGACCTTTGTTGGCAAAGTAATGTCTCTGCTTTTGAATATGCTGTCTAGGTCATAACTTTCCTTCCAAGGAGCAAGCATCTTTTAATTTCATGGCTGCAGTCACCATCTACTGCAATTTTGGAGCCCAGAAAAATAAAGTCAGCCACTGTTTCCACTGTTTCCCCATCTATTTCCCATGAAGTGATGGGACCAGACGCCATGATCTTAGTTTTCTGAATGTTGAGGTTTAAGTCAACTTTTTCACTTTCCTCTTTCACTTTCATCAAGAGGCTCTTTAGTTCTTCTTCACTTTCTGCCATAAAAGGGTGATGTCATCTGCATATCTGAGGTTATTGATATTTCTGCCAGCAATCTTGATTCCAGTTTGTGCTTCATCCAGCCCAGCATTTCTCATGATGTACTCTGCATAGAAGTTAAATAAGCAGGGGGGCAATATACAGCCTTGACATCCTCCTTTTCCTATTTGGAACCAGTCTGTTGTTCCATGTCCAGTTCTAACTTGCTTCCTGACCTGCATACAGGTTTCTCAACAGGCAGGTCAGGTGGTCTGGTATTCCTATCTCTTTCAGAATTTCCACAGTTTATTGTGATCCACACAGTCAAAGGCTTTGGCATAGTCAATAAAGCAGAAATAGGTGTTCCTGGCTTGGAGAATTTTGAGCATTATTTTACTAGCGTGTGAGATGAGTTAGTAGAATAATTTGAAAGAGTCAATGCTCTTATGCTTATTCAGAAAAATCACATGGCTTTATACACAGACTGTGTAAATAAAAAACAGTCTATGCATTCAAAAATGAGCATGTCCTTTTACCAAAAGGAAGCAATCATCATTGTAATTATCATCAAGTAATTATTTTAGTGAGAAGTACATTTGCTTTTCAATTTTATTCCATATTAGAATTTGAGCTGAAAGGGATCTTGGAGACCATATAGACCAACCCACTCATTACTTCACAGCCAAGAAAAATGTGCCCCAGAGAAACTAGAAGCTAAAAGACCTGTCGAAGGTTACATAGTCATAAGTCTTACTCCAGAATTTCAGTGATTGACCACTGATATAAGATTCTTCCCATCACACCCTGGTGCATCCGTATTAGGGTTTATTTTATACAAGACTTATATAAAAAAGGTGAGTTTTAAATATTTAATTATAGAATACATTAATGTGTCTTTTGTAGATTTTAAAAAGATAAAAGCAGAGTTGTTAACTTTGTTTTACATGTCAAGAACACCATACTTTTAAAAAGTCACATGTGAGTGATTCAGAAAAGTGGATCACTTAAGGAAAAGTCTAGTCTCTTTTTTCATCAGTCACATGGTTTGCTTTATTGTATCACTTAGATTAAAGTGTGAAATCAGAGTGTTTGTTCATTTCTGATTTTACACTTTGTTTTTCACCCTGGCACTAATGCTTGCTAAGGCTTCTATTTTTTTCATAGGAAGTATATTACTCTCTTTCCTTGGGAGATTTTTCTAAAATAGTTCAGAAAAAAAATTGTTGTTTTTGGTTGACCAAAAGATGTATTTAAAATACTCAAAATCATGAGTATATATAAATTCTTCATATTATCATTGCAAAAATCATATTAAAGGTAGACTTTATTACCATTTTTTTTTTTTTTTTTGGTAATAAAGGATACAATTTTTCTTTAGTATCTAGGGAGGATTGTTTTCAGGACCACCCTTCACATTTCATCCTATACCAAAAGGTACAGATGCTCAAGTACTTTATATAAAACAGTACAGCACAGTCAGACCTCTATACCCACAAGTTCCAAATTTCAGGAAACAAATGTGGATTCCCTCAGATACAGATAGGTAATTGTATTTACTACTGGCATTCAATTGCTATCCTTGAGTTGTTTAGTTAATTGAGAGTTCCACAATTTTCCTTTTTAATTATAATCCTCAAATTTAAATTTCCAAAGCTCAAACTTTTGCAGTGGTACCTCAAAATATGCTTTCATGTTGGGTGTATTACCTTTGCACATAAAGTGACCTTGAGGTACCCCACAGAGAGGGATCCTGGGAATTCAGGGAATTGCTTCATTAAGATTCAACAACAGTCTTTAAATATACAACTTTATGCCCTCAAAAGGCAAACTAGAGGGTATAATCTGAGAAAGTATTCTCATTTAGAAATAATGAAGGTTTTAGAAAACTGTACTTTAACATCAAAAGAAAGTGAAAGTGTTAGTTACTCAGTCATGTCCAACTCTTTGCAACCCCATCTATGGACTGAAGCTGGCCAGGCTCCTCTATGCATAGAATTTTCCAGGCAAGAATAATGGAGTGGTAGCCATTCCTTGCTCCAGAGGATCTTTCCGACTCAGGCATAAAATTGGGGTCTCCTGCATTGCAAGCAGATTCTTTACCACCTGAGCTACCAGGGAAGCAATATCAAAAATAATGCAAAGAGACATGGTCTTCTTCCAAAAAAGACTGAAACAAAAGCAGAGCAGATAATACAGTAGACTGAAGAGTCTAGATTGTAGGACAACCCAAACAGAAACACAATAAAGTCTATATGGAAGACAGAAAGAAAGGACCTGATTGTCCAGAAATTAATAAGAATTGGCAAGATGAGAATAGTGGGGTATTTATGTAAGAGAAGTAGCAGCTTGAAAAGACTTAAAAACCATGGGTGGGGATGTGGCCTAATGAAGAACTAAAATGAATGCTATGGAAAGGATACAGAATTCTAGGAAGGGCAGCCAGAGATAAGAAGCAAGCAGAATCAGTTCTTGAAGGCCCTAATATGCATTTTTAAGAAATTTATACAATATCCTAAGGGGAAAGTAGAGCAATTGAAGAGATTTCTTTATTATAGGATTGACACAATGACTCCTATATTAGAAAGATTACTCTAGATGCAATGTGGAAAACAGACTGTGCCTGGAGACATAGGCGTCAGCTGAAAAGCACCTATTTTAATCCACAACAGACAGGATGGTGGCTTGGACAAGGTTAATGCTGATGGAGCTGGAGTAAAGTGATTGGATTCAAGAGATATTAAAGTGATAAACTAATAAAACAAAATAGATGACTGAATGTGGCAGAAGGGGAAAGCGAATAAAGCAAGGGCAAGACTTCAGCTTTTACTTTAGGTGTGTGCTGTGCTCAGTAGCTTCAGTCCTGTCCGACTCTTTGCAACACCATGGAACAGAGCCCGCCAGGCTCCTCTGTCCCTGGAGTTTCCTGGCAAAAATACTGGAGTGGGCTGCTGTTGCCTTCCCCAGGGGATCTTTCAAACCCAGGTGCAGAACCCGAGTCTCCTGTGTCTCCTGAATGGCAGATGGATTCTTTACCGCTGAGCCCCATGGGAAGCACAGAATTTTACATTAGGTAGTAGGGTAAATGGCAATGTATTTAGTTAAGAGGGGAAATGTAGAATAGAAGGAGGCCTGATCTTTTGGAAAACATGGCGACATCAGTCCTTTCATGTTATGTCTGAAGAATACTTATGACAAATATATGTATGATTGCCAAGTGGCAATATTGAATAGCAGTTGGATATTTGGTTCTGGAGCACAAAAGAAATACCTAGGATAGAAATATAGGTCTTGAAGTTTAGGGAGGATACATGTATAGTGTGTAGGAGGTTTCAGAAAATCTTTGTGGTGATCAGGAACAAAAGTTGGCTTGAGAAACAAGGGGTTTACCCTCCTGGGCTGAAAAGCATAGATTTCTAGTGGCAAGATCTACCACTTGCCACTAGAAAGCAAGGATGATTTGCTTTCTTCTGAAGCTGCCATCTTTGTGATAAAGGTGCAAAGATTGTGGCCAATCCAACTTATAATCCCTTTAAGATAAATTCCATCTTTGTGGAATTCCTCTTTCTTAGACACAACTTTGCTTAACTTTTTCTAATGCAGGATTGACTGGCGTTTGCACATCACTTAACAATTTGTATTTTTGTATACCTCCTCTCATTTGATTGCCAATATAGCAAAATGGTTTATTATTAAATTTCCACATGATAGGTGAGAAAATGAAGACTCAGGGGTTGAAATGCGGTAAGGATTCCACATAGCCTTTCTGACTATCAAGGCTGTGCTTTGGACCATGTGCATGAAGCATTCAGACTATATTCTGTTTATAATTGAAAGTAAAATTTACCAGAGTATAAGCTGAAGAGACAAAGACAACTCCTTACCTCTGCAGAAGGCTGCCTAGCTTGCACACAAATGAGAGAATGGAGCTTTCTATGAAATCTGACAAATAACAAGGTTAGATGCAATACATAAAATATATATTATATCTTAAAAGAAATCAATCCTTGGTTCACAGCTCAAAATAGCATCTTTTTTTTTTTTTTTTCCTGGTGCAGCAGAGGATGCTCTGGTATTATATCAAGCAACATTTAGTGAGTGAAAGTAACTGAATGCAATATATTTACCGACAATAGTGCCAGGGCTTTTTAAGGCACAGTATTGATTTACTTCTTTCAAAACCAAAGTGACAGCACAGAGGGGAAAAAATCACATGATTCAGGGAAGATATCTGAGGATATAAAAGTGGCAAACACAAATCCATTAGTTTTAAACTGGGTCAAAAGACAAACCAGAAAACTGTGAACTAGTTAATCAGTGAATTCAACATCTATTATAGGAGAAATACAGGATATTATGTAATGGAGAATATAGGAGGAAAGAAGTCAGGAAAGCAATTGGAACAAGAATAACTTTGTGCATCTAAAGTCAAGTGAGTAAGTATAGATATTTTCCTCTTACCTGTAGGAATAAATTATATCTTTTGGTGTTTAATAGTCATCAGTCATATGTATTTATTACTGGTTTTGTAAAATATTTATGAAGCTATTCTTATAGTTTACTTATCATTGGAGAGTTCATTTAAATAAAGCAGGATCTGATTTAGTCATCTCTGACCCTGAGTAGCTCAGTTGGTCAGATAATGCTACCCCCTGAGATCCAGAAGGGACAGTGGGTATTTGCCTTGCTCCTATTGGTTAGAAAGCTCTGCCTTCAGGTTTGACTTAACAGGATAGTAAGCCCTCACACGTTAGCAAAGTAATGATCAAAATTCTCCAACCTAGGCTTCAACAGTACGTCAACCGAGAATTTCCAGATATTCAAGCTGGATTTAGAAAAGGAAGAAGAACCAGAGATCAAATTCCCAGCATAAAAAAGCAAGAGAATTCCAGAAAAATATCTATTTCTGCTTCATTGACTACAGTAGAGCCATTGACCATGTGGACCATAACAAATTGTGCAAAATTCTTAAAGAGATGGGATTATCAGACCACCTGACCTGCCTTCTGAGAAATCTGTATGTACGTCAAGAAGCAACAGTTAGAACTGGATATGGAACAGTGGACTGGTTCCAAACTGGGTAAGGAGTATGTCAAAGCTGTGTACTGTCACCCTGGTTATTTAACTTACATGCAGAGTACATCATGCTAAATGCTGGGCTGGATGAAGCACAAGCTGGAATCAAGATTGCCAGGAGAAATATCAGTAACCTGAGATATGCAGGTGACACCATTCTTAGGGCAGAAAATGAAGAGAACTAAAGAGACTCTTGATAAAATTGGAAGAGAAGAGTAAAAAGGCTAGCTTAAAACTCAACATTCAAAAAACTTAGATCATGGCATCTGGTCCCATCACTTCATGGCAAATAAATGGGGACAATGGAAACAGTAACAGACTTTAGTTTTGGGCGCTCCAAAATAACTGCAGATGTTGCTTGCAGCCATGAAGTTAAAAGATGCTTGCTCCTTGGAAGAAAAGCTATGACCAACCTAGACAGCATATTAAAAAGCAGAGACATTACTTTGCCAACAAAGGTCTATCTAGTCAAAGCTACGGTTTTTCCAGTAGTCACATATGGATATGAGTTGGACCACAAAGAAAGCTGAGTGCCAAAGAATTGCTGCTTTTGAACTGTGGTGTTGGAGAAAACTCCTGAGAGTCCCTTGGACAGCAAGGAGATCAAACCAGATAAACCTAAAGGAAACCAGTTTTGAATATTCATTGGAAGGATTGATGCTGAAGCTGAAGGTCCAATTTTTGGCCACCTGATGTGAAGAACTGACTTATTGGAAAAGACCCTGATGCTGGGGAAGACTGAACGCAGGAAGAGAAGGGGATGACAGAGGATGAAATGGTTGGATGGCATCATGGACTCGATGGACATGAGTTTGAGCAAACTCTGGGAATTGGTGATGGACAGGGAAGCCTGGCATGCTGCAGTCCATGGGGTCACAAAGGGTCGAACATAGGACTGAGTGACTGAACTGAAGCCCTGAGCTGCTGGTAGCTTAGTGTAGCTAATGTCAGAAGAGCTTTGTTTTGCTCAACTCACAGTTTACTTGGCCAAATTCTTAGTGACCACAATATCAGAGAAAATAGGTACAAGAGAGCATGCTAAGTTGCTTCAGTCATGTCTGGCTTTTTGCAAACCTATGCACTCGAGCTCACCAGGCTTCTCTGTCCATGAGGTTCTCCAGGCAAGAATACTGGAGGGGGTTGCCATGCGTTCCCAGGGATATCAGAGTAGCTGAGTCATTCCTGGGCGTGAAGGACTGACGAATATTGAAGTTAGATCTATGCTACATCCTACTTAACCTCCATTTAGGCACTTAGACTAGGCTACCATGTTTGTTGCTCTGTTGTCATAGCGATGTACCACTCTAAGCCATGAACAACCAAGGTAATCTTGCAAAAAAATGGTATGTTTTTTAGTACTAGAAGTGGAAAGAGCTTTTCACATTGTTTACTAAATTACACTTTTTGTTTACAAAATGTGCCAACAATGTAGAGTTGGTAGAGTTGTATTCAATAGTTTTTTCCCCTTTGTCACATTTAAAAGTTACCGCTTTTTTTTTTCCTTTGTTGGTTCTTTAACAGACTCTAATATTAGACTTTTACTAGCTAATAGTTCTCAAAAGCAGTGATTCTCAAAGTGTGCCAAGACCACCTGCTTCTTAAAACACACCTACCTTAATCTTGGGTTAGGCTTCCCAGGTGGCATCAGTGGTAAAAAAAAAAAAAATTCATCTGCAATGCAGGAGACATGGGTTCCAATCCTTGGTCAGGGAAAGATCTGGAGAAGGAATTGGCAACCCACTCCAGTATCCTTGCCTGGAAAATTTCATGGACAGAGGAGCCTCGCAGGCTATAGTCCATGGTATTGCAACGAGTTGGACATACTGAGCACACAAGCACACACCCTAACCTCATCCTAGATTTTCGAAATCAGAATCTCTAAAAATATAACACTGAAATCTGTGTTTAAAAAGAGAGTTGGAGGACTTTCAAAAATATTAAGAGTAATATCCACAAACAGAAGTACATGTTTCAAAACTATACAGTGTGCTGAATTTTTACAATCTGAATGCCACCAGGTAACCAGCCCTCAATCAAGAAACAGAATATGACCAGCACTTCTCTATGCAGACCAAGATATAGCCAGAAATCTCTTGAGTAGCCCTTCCCGTCCCTGCCTTTTATCAAGGATAACAATACTCTTATTTCTAAAAGCACGGCTAAGCATCACCTGTTTTTGTAATTTAAATGAATTGAATCAAACACTATGTACTCTAATGTGACTGGCTTTTTAACTTAACATTATATTTGTAAAAATTCATCTCCATAGTTGCCTACAGTTGTAGCACATTCTTCTTCATTGTTGAATGTAATTATTTTGTGAATATACCATGATTTATGTATTCATTCAGCTGTTGATAGGCAGTTGGCTAGTTTTGCAGTTTAAGATTACTTTGAATAGCATTGCTTGAACACTCTTTTTTTGCAGTACATATGTTTGCACTTCAACAGAAGTGCAAACATGTTGTGGCTGTTGTTTAGTCACTCAGTCGTCTCCTTAAATAAGTTAATATAGTGAATTATATTAATAGAGTTTCTAATACTGAACTATCCTTGCATTCCTAAACTGTTTATATTAAAATATTTGTATTTAGCTGTTGAATTATATTTGATTATATCTTATTGAGAATTATTGCATCAATATTCATGAGTGGGAATAGTCTGTAAATCTGTTTAATGCCATCTTTCTCAGACTTAATGAAGGATGCTAAAATTTTTACAGAAATATTCACAAATTTGCATGATATCCATGAAGGGGAGACAGGCTAATATTTTTCAGTATTGTTCTATTTTAGTATGTTTACCCCTGCAGTGAACACATGTCTAGTAAGTCCTTAATTTTAGGAAGTAAGGTATTCACTTTATTTTTTTATGGCTTTGGGTTTTAAATCTCGGTGTTTTTTTTTTTTTTTTTTTCAACTATGGTTTATTTTCCTTTTTCTATATCTTCATCCTTGAAGATCTCATCATCTTCATCTTTTCTTTTTTCATCGTCCATATCCTCATCATTGTCTATTCACTTCTATATATCCAATGCCTTAAAGACCTTCTGACTTATAGTAGACATCTGATAAATATTCATCAAATTAATGGGGAGCTGAAGGAATAAATTTTTTCTATCATATTTAGCAGATTGGTATTAAGGGTGTTTATTTTCTTTGAAGTTTGTAAATTTTTTTCTTGTGAGTTTGGCAGACCTTCTGTGGAATTTCAATATAAACCATGATGGAAGATATTTGCTTTCTCAGGGATCTAGAATTTCCAATATCCTCAAACAGTTTATGTTAATTTCCTAGATTGTGTCTCTATTATCATGTATACTGTATATATTTAGACTACATGCTTGAGCATGCAATAAGCCTGTTGTAGTTTAATCGCTCGGAGAAGGCAATGGTACCCCACTCCAGCACTCTTGCCTGGAAAATCCCATGGACGGAGGAGCCTGGTAGGCTACAGTCCATGGGGTCGTGAAGACTCAGACACGACTGAGCGACTTCACTTTCACTTTTCACTTTCATTCACTGGAGAAGGAAATGGCAACCCACTCCAGTGTTTTTGCTTGGAGAATCCCAGGGACGGGGGAGCCTGGTGGGGTGCCGTCTCTGGGGTTGCACAGAGTCGGACACGACTGAAGCGACTTAGCAAAGCAGAGCAGAGTTTAATTGCTCATGTTCCACTTTTTTATGACCCTATGGACTAAAGCACCCCCAGGCTCCTCTGTCCACAGGATTTTCCAGGCAAGAATACTGGAGTGTGTTGCCATTTCCTTTTCCATGAGATCTTCCCCACTCAGGGATCAAACTCTCGTCTGATTGAACCACTGAGCCACGTGGAAGATACTCTATTTATTAACGGTGATCTTTCTATTCTTTTATCTTAGATATGTAACATAGTTTTAACACTTCTCCAGGACAGTAGACAGCATATTATGTGTATAATTTAATGTCTAGGGCAGTACTTTTAAGGATCTGAGCTTCATCCGGGTGACTTTGTAGGGATAGGAGGCCACATCTATCCAGACAACAGTGTTAGATTTTAGCCTTGCAGATTTAATGAAATACCCATGAACCACATTAAAACACTTTGAGTTTGTTGGTGTTTGTGTTTTCTCTTTTTTCCTTGCCCTTGAAAATTCATTTAATTTTATTTTTATGCTTGATTGCATATTTAACAACATTTTGAATTATTTTTTTTTTCAGTTTTTCTTCATGTAAGGAAATATGATATCTTTTTATCAGTTTGGTCTTCTGGATTCCTGGTAATTTATTTCCTGGTGATTCTCATGTTCACTTAAAATTTACAACCATTGATGAGGGTAACAATGGCTTAATAATGTTATTCTCATTCTATTTATAACATATGATGTGGCATATGGCATTTCTTTGAATTTCCATATATTCCTTAATGCAGAGAATTTTTAACATTTTGATATCCTTCCCTGTAGAATCAGCCTGCAATGCAGGAGACATGGGTTCCATCCCTGGGTCAGGAAGATCCCCTGGAGAAGAGAATGGCAACCCACTCCAGTTTCTTGCCTGGAGAATTCCATGGACAGAGGAGTCTGGTGGGTTATAGTCCATGGGTTCACAAAGAGTTGGACACAACTGAATGACTAACACTTTCACTTCAGCACATCAGCAAGCTAAATGACACACCCAGAGGCACCATGACGGTTTCAAGGCTGATAATCAAAGATCAAAAAGTGGGCAGTGGCCTAATTCCTGGAAGTCTATACCCCTTCCCCAAAATAGCTGGAATAATCCTTCCACTCATTAACCTATGAAATTGTCCAGCCCATGAAAACTAACCACACCACATTTCAAGCCCACAGAGGCCTCAGCGACAGCCCACTCTCTGTGGAGTGTGTTTGTCTTAACAAATCCACCTCTTACCTATCACTTTGTCTCTCTCTGAATTTTTTGTAAAAAGACATGAAGAACCTGAACTTCAGTAGGTCTTGAATCCAGGTCTGTAATCTCAGTTGTAAGACTGTGGGTTTTGGCTGGACTTGAGTCCTGGCCATGTGGATTCAAGTCCTAATCTCAGGTAAACGATTTCAGTTTCTCAGAAGTCAAAGAAAGCTATAATTTCAATAAGAGATAGTGGTAAACAGAATTGAATGCTACACATAATTCAGATTTTACAATGATAGAAAATGTCTATAGCATTTGAAATACAAAGACCATTGAGCACTGTTGACTTTAGCAATAGCTGTAATGGTGGAGGCAAAAGTCAGACTGATTGGAGTTAGAAAGCAAAAGGGAAGTACATGAGCAGAAGCAATGAGGGATACTTACACCTTAGAAATACTCAGCCATGAAGGAAAAGAGAAAAGTTGTCAGGTAGCCAGAATTGATCACTAAGATGAAGGGAGATTTATTTAACTTTATTATAGAAGAGACAAGATCATGTTTATAATTCTGAGAGCAAGAGGCCATAGAACAGGAATACAGTTTATTAAGGAGAGAAATGAGATCATTTGTGAAGTGATTGGCTGAGGGGGCAATAGAGATTTAGGATAACCTTTAAATTAAGAAGGGCTTCCCTGGTAGCTCAGCTGGTAAAGAATCCACCTGCAATGCAGGAGACCCCAGTTCGATTTCTGGGTTGGGAAGATCCCATGGAGAAGGGATAGGCTACCCATTCCAGTACTCTTGGGCTTCCCTGGTGATTCAGACGGTAAAGAATCTGCCTGCTATATGGGAGACCAGGGTTCGATCCCTGAGGTGAGAAGATCCCCAGGAGAAGGGAATGGCTACCCACTCCAGTATTTTTGCCTAGAGAACTCCACAGACAGAAGAGACTGGCAGGCTTCAGTCCATGTGGTTGCAAAGAGTCGAACATGACTGAACGCCTAAGCACGGCACAGCACAGCTGCAGGTCTAGGTTAAGACTCAGCACTTCCACTGCAAGGAAATGGGTTTGATCCCTGATCAGGGAACTGAGATGCCACATGTCTCGAGGTGCAGCCAAAAAAAAACAAGAAACAAAAAACCTTGATTTTATTAGAGTGCCAGTGTACTCCACTGTAGGGCAGTCAGTCTAGTCATTATTAAATTAATTGTAGGAATATCTCCTTTTCTTAAAAATTTTTTTTTTTTTTCAGTTCTGGTCAAGGAAGCAAAAAAAGTTAGGTCTTCTAGGGAGCTTCTGAGTAAGTTTTCCATTTTCTGATAAAAATAAGAAACTTGACAAAAGATCCTTTTTGCTACCACCCTGATTCCTGATATCAAATATGACTGTTTTACACTTGCCCTATGGAAGCCACTCCGAGACTATGAGACAAGAGTACAAAGACAAACAAAAATGCAACAAAAAGAGAATGACAGAATTGAAGGATGGATAGAGCCAGGTTCTTCCATAATTATTTGTTAAGCCCCTGCCCTAGACCTGTTAGCTATGCTTTATGTTATTTACAGCCAACAGATAACTCATTCAAGTCACAGAAGTTTTCCTCTCAACAGCGGTTTGCCACTGTCCATGCAATTCTTCAGTCAATTTGAAAGTGTATCAAATTCTAAGTAATATGTCTATATCACGGGACTCTCAATGTCTTATAAACTGTCTCAAAAACAAACAAACAAACAAACAAACAGATTTTCACTTCCATCGAGTAATAAAATTATAGTACATTTAGTAATTAGTAATTATCATTAAGGAAGATACTAGAATTGTTGTCCTTCATATTAGCTCACTTTCCATTACTAACATGGATGAAATTTGATAAATATTAGTTCAATAAATCAATCAAAATTAACACATTCAGTTCATTTATAAGACATCCTCTAAAGAGCTTTATTTAATTCTTCAAGATGAATTAATTCTAGTTCAGCTGTTGCTGGATGCTATTGTCACCCATTTTATGAAAATTATTTTTTCTTTTGCTAGCTTGTAGTTTTCAATGTATATGCTCTCTTCTGCTAGTACAGTCCAGGATAATAAGTTCCAGCAAAATAGATATAAGCAGAATAATGTAGACAACTTTCAAGTCATGTGTTTATGTAGGAAATTGCATGCATTCCACTTCCTCTCATTCTCCTTTCTTATGGACTGGAACACTTTGACCCTGTAAAGAGTAGGAAGGAAAAAAAGAAAAAAAAAAAAAACCTTAAAAAGATTTGAATCCTGGATAATCTCATGGAACACTATAGCCATTTTCCCCTACTTTTTTTTTATATATATCACTTCCAATGTCTAGTCATTAATTTTTCAAGTCTCTTCTAAACTCAGATGCCATCTAATGAAAAGTAAAAGACAAAGGAGTGTGTAGAGAAATCCTTAAAAGTTGAGTGTCTTCCCCAAGGAAATTGTATTAAATTGGAAGTGACTAGGTTATAAACCTGAAGTGATGGTGATGTTTATCTATACACCAACAGAAATGGAGGTTCCAAATGAATTAAATTCAGTATGGTGAAAAAAGTTTTACGTACATCAGGAGTTGTGACTATAGACTTTAAAATAAATTATGATACAATAGATAATTTATTAAATTACAAGAATGTTTCAGTATTGCATTTTATGTGTAGGAAAGAGGGGAAGACAAGACCTTGTTCCATAGGGAGTGTTAGTATGAGAAAACAGAATGTGAGTGAGCAACTGACATTCATTTTGAAAAGTGTTCATCATTAAAAAATGTGAATAAATTGCTCATGTGTGTGCTCAGTGGTTTCTTTTGCGACCCCATGGACTGTAGGCTCCTCTGTCCATGGGATTTCCCTGGCAAGAATCCTGGTGGAGGTTGCAATTTCCAGTTCCAGGGGACCTTCCAGACCCAAAGATCAAAACTGGATCTCTGAGGTCTCCTGCACTGGCAGGCAGATTCTTTACCACTGTGCCACCGAGGGAGACACGTAGTAGGGAGACATAAATCAAATCTAGGAAAACTGAAGCATTTTAAATATCTAATTACTTGAAATACTTCTGATAACACTTCACTGGTTGAAAAAAAACAGATGTTTAAATTCTAGGTATCATCTTATTGGAGAAGAAAGTTCAAGGAGCCTCAAAATTTGGAGACTATCTTGGTGCTATATGAAAGAAAAAAATTATATTGTGGCTTTGACACTTACACTTATCTAATTGCTTTTTTAATAGCAAATAATCATGTTTTAATACAAAAAATACATTCTGTGTCATATTTCTTTAGAAAGGAGACCAAGCACATGTCTATAAACAAGGCTGCTTTAATACCTATCTTTGGAGTCTAATGGGAGCTGTGCTAAAATGGAGTTTCCTCTTGAAGGATGATCATGACAGACACCAGATTCAAGAATGCTGAAACATAGCATAGCCAGAAAATTTCTCCCTTGCCCACCTGAGCTTGGAACTCTGAAATTTTCCTGGGCATAACAGAAGATATGTTGCTTAGATGTCACATTTCAAATGCAAACCAATAACAGTCATTCAAGTATTAATATCTCTTAGCTACTGGATAAGTTTTATAAAGGATCTAGAGATGATTATAACTGAACGACTTCACTTTCACTTTTCACTTTCATGCATTGGAGAAAGAAATGGCAACCCACTCCAGTGTTCTTGCTTGCAGAATCCCAGGGATGGGGGAGCCTGGTGGGCTGCCGTCGGACAGCAACTTAGCAGCAGAGATGATTATATCCACTTAGTTCTTTCCTTGTTTATGTTAAATAGGGGATGGATAAAGGAGGAAAGGGAATATGAATGTTGCATAAAGTGGCAATGAGAGAAATAGCATGCACAGATTGTGACACTTTACTTGGGAGAAAAAAAAAAACACCCCAAATTAATTTTGTTCTATTTCTTCTAAACCATCTGAGAGCCTTTCTACATTTACCAATACAGACTAAATTAACTGATTGAGTTTATGGAAAGATAGCAGCACATATGTAGATGAAAGCGCAGACGGATATTTATGAAAACCTGGGTTTCTATTTTAAAAAAGGGGAAAGTTGGTTGTTATTTTGAGGTACATTTAGTAATGCACAAATGTAGAAACTTTGAAGAAGATGTCATGTATTCAAACATGCCACTTTTCCTCATAAAGGGAGAAACAATTTAGAGAGGACAACATTGAACAAATAGGCCGTTGTTAATTGCTGGTTTTGTCTGGGACAGCCTGTTGTGTCCCCAGCTGTATGAATCACCTCTGCAATATGTCCCATTTGTTTGCATAGGGACTCTGAGCCTAGCTGGGGGTGGGGAACCATGTAGAGAAAAACCTGTTACTTTGTTACCCCTAGAACCAGATTGTTTCAAGTCTGTGTGTGCATATTTTATTTCAGAGCCTTTCCTTAAATCTTGGCTTTCTGTCTTTCTTGTGTATCTCTCCCCATCCTAAAAGAATAAACTAGTTTGGGACCAAAAATAAAATTCATGTTATTAATAAATCAAATTCTGTAAGTCCCATCTGTTTTTTTTTTTTTCCCCCTTAAAATTGCCTGTTGAAGATAGAAAATACACTGGCCTTTTATATCATTTGCAAGCACATCTAAAGTTCTTTTTATAAAAATGCAGCTTCCATAATGCACTTCCATTTGTCAGTATGTGATTATAATTCTCCATTTTATGGGCATGCAATCTGTGTCTATATTTACATATAGAAAGTTTATGTTAATTACAACTTATACATGTATGGTATACATATATTCATCAAGATAAATGGGTCCTGGGCATTCTTATGAGCATTATTTTGTTAAATTCTTTTGGAGTCGGCATTTCAACATTTCAGATATGGAAACTGAAACTTGGAACTTTACAGTGAATTCTTTTTTTTTTCTTTTAAGGGAGTTATTTTTGTGGAGAGTTATGTAGCACCAATGTTTATCTGGATAAAGACACCCTGAGACAAAGAGACCAGGCTGGGCTCTGGTGAGTAGTGGAACCATATTTGAATTGAGGACAAGAAAGAGTTAAACTACTGTTCCTTTGGTTACACCAAGATGCCAACACAGCTCAAGTATGAAATGTTCTATTCTGCCACTCCAATTGGAAAGGAAATGTTTGAAAACATTATTTTTGAAACCAGGAGTCATAATAGAAATTATATATTTTACTAGTTTTTGTTTTGCCAGTTCAGGATGAAGCTTTTAATTTTCTGTTATAAATTTTATCCTTAAAAGTATAACATATATGTTCACGACAGAAATGATGGAACATATCTAAATACACAGGGTTCTGACATTAAGATATAAGCACTCTGAACGTCTTGCCTTACATATTTACAATATTTTTGCAATACATGTGCATGTGTATGCTTTTTCTTTTGCAAAACATGTTCAGAAATATAAACAGTTTGGTTTTTACTATGTGAAAGAGTTTTCATAGAATTTTTATTTCATCATAAGGGTTATACCTGCTATTTTAGCCAATCTTTTATTGTTTAGATTTTAAGTTTGATTTCTCTATTTTATGAACATTTTTCTGATGGTCATTACTCATTCTAACACAGTAATGTTCAGTTCAGTTCAGTTCAGTCGCTCAGTCGTGTCCGACTACTTGCGACCCCATGAATTGCAGCACGCCAGGCCTCCCTGTCCATCACCAACTCCCGGAGTTCACTCAGACTCATGTCCATCGAGTCCGTGATGCCATCCAGTCATCTCATCCTCTGTCGTCCCCTTCTCCTCCTGCCCTCAATCTCTCCCAGCATCAGAGTCTTTTCCAATGAATCAACTGTTCGCATAAGGTGGCCAAAGTACTAGAGTTTCAGCTTTAGCATCATTCCCTCCAAAGAAATCCCAGGGCTGATCTCCTTCAGAAAGGACTGGTTGTATCTCCTTGCAGTCCAAGGACTCTCAAGAGTCTTCTCCAACACCACAGTTCAAAAGCATCAATTCTTCGGTGCTCAGCTTTCTTTACAGTCCAACTCTCACATCCATACATGACCACTGGAAATGTAAGAAAGTGTCTATTTGCATATAGCCAGAAGTGCTGGATGTTATAAAGCAATTCACAAATAGCTAAAACTATATTTCATTTTGGTTTTAACTTATATGTGATTGTTTGCTATTAATATTATTTTAACATTTACTTGGCTCTTTCAACCCCTTGGTTGCTTCAATCTATTCTTTTATTCACTTGATTGCATTTGTTCATTTTTGCAAATTGTGTATATATATTGCTTATTTGACCGCCAGGTTCTCTACTGGAGGAGACATGCTTGGTCCCAGCCCACATACAGCTTACAACTTTGCTAGCCTCGTAAACACCGAACATGAGAAAAAAATCCATTTTTTTTCTCTTGATTACAGATTTTTATAAATTCCCCGAAAGAAGTGAATGAGATTCTAAATACACTTCACTATATGAATGCAGCTTAACATAATCAATACTTGATTAAAAATGCTTCCTTTGATGACAGGAATGTTTCATTTGAGTTCTGTAGTCATATTTAAGTTATATTTCTTGTCATTATGCTATTTTTCTACTTTTGTTATGTTGTATTTGTTTTGCTTACTGTTTGCGATAATTTGCACAAATTATGTGTTTTGCATAATTAAAATTTGCACAGTATATGTTTTGTTTCAGAGGATACATGAATAGCTATAGTTGATGACATATGTATAATGTTCTATTTTTAAAACTGTACTCATCCTACTAGTATTCATCATTCTCTTTAGAGAAATTAGGATGATGTATTTTTATTTAATTTCTCATCTATAACTCAGTTTTACCTCTATGTAATTTATTTTTGTTTTACTTTTATTTAAGGCAATATATTTACACCTATTTATATCTTGTAAAGGACATATTTTTATTTCTAATTGTAAAATGGATTTCTACTCAACTATTATCTATCATATAATATTTTTCAAGTTGACTGCTTTTTACCACATAATTTCTGTCAGTTTTAATCATTTTTCTTTGTAAATTTAGCTCTATATTTAAATACAACCTATGTGTTCTGTAAAAGCTTTTCTGTATTTCCTCATTTTCAATATAAACAACATCAAAAACAAAAATAAGAATTCTGATTAGGCTTACTTTGAATCTGTAAATCAGTTTGATCAATTAACAACTTATTGGTCCTTGAACATGGTGCATTCTTTCCATTTATTTAGACCTTCTAAAATTTTTCCAGTAATATTTTAGTTTCCAATATATAGATATTAGACATATTTTATAAATATATCCCTATGCACTTTATGATTTCTAATTCAAATATAAATTATACATATAAACATATTTGCATATATATTTAATTTCAATTTTATTTGTTTCTTGCTACTGTGATGAAATGAAATTGATTTTTGATATTGACCATGTTTCCTATGACCTTGGTAAACATGGTTATCGATGCCAGTATTGCTTTTTACTTTTGTAAGTGTCTACTTAGACAATCATGGCATATGCAAATATAGTTTCATTTGTTCTATTCCAATCTGTGTAGTTTTTGTTCTTGTCTTAAACATAATGGACAAATTCTTTAAAAGGCAAACTACCAAACTCACATGAAATAGCCTAGATAACCTGAATAGTTTTATATCTATTACAAAGTTAAATTCATAGTTAAAATTTCTTTGGCTAGACCCTGCAGTACGATGTTAATAGAAAAAGTGAGTGCAGCTATCTTATCCTTGTTCTATATTTTAGAAAGAAAGCACTGTCTTTAACTAGTAAGTATATTATTGATAAGTTTATTCCTGATGTCCTTTATCAGAATAAGAACATTTTATTCTATTTCTAAGTATGCATAGAAATTTTCTGATCATGAATGAATGTTGAATTCTATCAAATGCTTTTTCTGAATCTATTGAGATGATTTTTTTTTTCAGTCTGTTAAAAAGGTAAAATAATTAACTTCTTTTCAAATGAACAAACTTTGCATTCTTGGATTAATTCCCATTTGTTTCTGATGTGAAAAAAAGTGAAAGTGTTAGTCGCTCAGTTGTGTCTGACTCTTTGCGATCCCATGGACTGGAGGATTCTGTCCATGGAATTCTCCAGGCAAGAATACTAGAGTGGGTTGCCATTCCATTCTCCAGGGGATCTTCCCCACCAAGGAATCAAACCTGGGTCTCCTGCATTGTAGGCTATTTCTAGAGTTGATTTAATATGCTGTTAAATTTGGTTAAGCCAGTATTCAATAATTATATTGTTTAGATTTGTGTGTATGTGTGTTTGTTTGCATTGCCTTTATTTGGTTATGGTAACAGGTTAAGGTTATCCTTGCTGCAGCATGGCAGTCCCCTTCGTTTTGAAGTCCAGCAGAATGTTTCTCTAAAGCCTCACTTTTTAAAAAGGACTCATTAATTTAAGTCAGACCCATTCAAGATAACCTCCTTTTTGATTAATTGAAAATAAACTGATTAGCAATTTAACCTTGGGAGCAATATTTTATCATATTTTCACATCCCACACACATTTGGGGTAGGGGATTATACAGGATGTGTACACAATCAACAAGTCTTGAAAGGGCATCATAAAATTCTGCCCATAGTATAAATATCTCATTTACTTTAGAAGATAAAATTTATTTTATTTTCTCATTGATCACATGCAAGAGGGTACAGCTCTTATTTTAAATCTAGAACTAGAGAGTATCTTTTAGACATACATTTATGGAGGATTACTATATAAGATTTCACATAATTGGGGGTAAAAAGGAATAATAAGCAGCCAATTATATGAAATAAAGGAGACAGAGAATTTAAAGAAGATTTAAGAGCATATGCTAAAGGTCTTGAGATGAAAAAAGTAGCATATTTAAGTAGAGACCAGAACTGAGTTAGGGAGTGACTCATGTCATTGCTAGGGAAGGGCTTTTCAAAGATAGTGAATAAGTCTAAGCCTGGGGTGTTCAATGAATGTATATCAGGCTGATATTACTACAGCAAAGCTAGCTGGGAGAAAGAGTGGCAGGGGAAAAAATTAGAATAGTCTGTAGGAACAATCCCATAAAGGGAAGGAATTATTGTTTCTAAAGATAATGGTTAAGTAATTAAAAATTTTAAGTTAGGATAAGGAGCATGATCAAATAAATGTGTTACAAAGATGATTCTAGATGATATGTGGATAGGCAGAAATTGATCTCTCAGAAATAGGAAAGAGTAGAAGCTACTAGAAGACTTGGGACATTTTTGTAGTAAAAAAAGAAAAAATCATGATGATTAGATGGAAACTAGGAGTTATTGACGAATATGATGTAGAATTTTGGCTCTAAAACTCTTTTTAATTCTTCATTATTTTTAAACCTGAGTATTGAAGGGGGCAACAGAGGATGAGGTGGTTGGATGGCATCACGGACTCAGTGGACATGAGTTTGAGCAGGCTTGGGGAGATAGTGAAGGACAAGGAAGACTGGTGTGCTGTAGTCCATGTGGTTGCAAAGAGTCAGACATGACTTAGCGACAGAACAACAAATTTTCTAAATTCTTCTGATTGGCAGATTCTTTATATGTCATACTTCTTGCAGATATCTTTATATGCTATTAAAAAAATATTTATTTATTTGGCTGCCCTGTGTCTTGGTTGCAACATGCAGGATTTTTGTTGCTGTTGTAGCACATGGGCTTCTCTCTAGTTGTGGTGCAGGCTTAGCTGCATCACACAACAGGTGTGATCTTAGTTCCCAGATCAGGGATTGAACCTGAGTACTCTGCATTATAAGGCATATTCTTAACCACTGGATCACCAGGGATTTTATTTTTGGTGTTTTAGGTTTTATTCATAGTATTTTTGATAATGTTTTCAAGTGAACACTCTTCTTGATATTAATATTTTTATTGTGTAGCAACTGTACCACTATCTGTGGTTTATGGTGTAAGTTAAGCCATGTCAGTGTACTTAAAGATACTAAAATACAATTACACAATCTACTGCATAATATACTCTGTATCTAAGAGAATTATTTTTAAAATGTATGATATAGCATGGTACTGTCATCTGGGATTTTCAACAGAAGCAAATAAACCATTTTTCCACCCTAAGATTTTTCATTGATGCAAGATTTATTGAATAGTTTTTAAATTTTTAAAATTTATTTAATTTTTGTTTATGAGAATAAAAATTAAATTTTTCAGAATAATTTTACTGAATTATGCAAAAACATACACATGCTTCCTTTGATTTTTTAAATATGTGCATATTTGAACAGTGATCTTTATTGACTACACTAGATGACAAATTAAAAAAAAAAATCTCAGTTTGTATTACACAGGGGTTTCTTGTGTCATGGGACTCATAAATTAAAGGTTACCATGATCTGCAGCACAGTGACCTTTAGAAAGAACTGAAAAGACTCATCTTTTCATTTAGGGCTTTACTTTACAAATCCATAAAGAATGGTCTAAGTTCAGGCTCTAAATTCTTGTCCCAAGAAGGAAGTGAACATATTTCCAATATTAACTGTAGTATTCTTGAAAAGTGACAAATGAATCTAGGTCTTATGAGAGTGGTAAACATGCCTAGACATTTTATGTTGAGGAAATTATTAACTTTGAATGTTAGTCTTTGTCAGATATGTAAGTGGAGATGCTTCTCTTCCCAAGTTCTTTCTTCAGGCCCACTGATAAAAAATACTCCTTTGAGTTAGAAAAGTATCTGAGACCTCCCTGGTGGTCCAGTGGTAGGAATGCATTTGCCAATGCAGGGGACATGGGCTCGATCCCTGGTCCAGGAAGATTCCATGTGCTGTGTGGCAACTAAGCCTGTGGTCACAATTACTGAGGCATGTGTGCCCTAGAGCCCATGCTCTGCAACAAGACAAGCTGCTACAATGAGACGCCTGCACACCGCAAGTGGAGAGTAGCCCCCACTTGCTGCAACTTGAGAAAGTCCGTGTGCAGCAACACAGACCCAACACAGCCGAAATCTTTAAAATTTTTTAATTAATTAATTAATAAAAAATTATTTGAAAAACAAATTTCCAATATCCATGCTCATCTTTGCCTCATCCTTATTCCCCAGGGAACAGTAAGTAATCTGTTTATAGAAAGCTTGCCATCCATCGGAATACTGCAGTAGGGGCAGTCATGAGCCCATCTCTTGCATACTGTACCAGGGACAAGAAGAAAGGAAGAGTTACCTTTCTGACATTTATAGAAATTTCACTTGTTGAAATCACCCTAGGACAGAATCATTGTCTAAGTGGAGAAAGGAAATTGTGCCTTAAAGTTCTCATTTCTCCCTTCAGGTTAATTTTCAACCCCTCACTGACCTATTCACTATCCCAGATTACAGTGTGGCTCTCACAACTGCTGTTTACTGTTGGGTTTGGCCATAGGGACATCCTTGCACTGTAGCATCAGAATAAGTGAGGAGCATGAAGTAAAAACATTCATTTCCTTATCTCCTTCTTTACAAGGTTGTATCCCTGTCCTTAAACTGAAGCTTGCTGTACTCAATGTTTCTTAATCTATGTGACTCTGTTTCTCTGGGTTCTAATAGTCTCTCCTTTTGTTTGCCCCTTTGGGCCTTGGATGGTGATAGACAGTGTTGCTATGCTTAGGGCCACTTGATCACGCACCTAAATCTACACCTTTGTAAACAGTCCCCTTTAAAGTAAAACCTCCCTGAATTAACATAATTTGAATGTGGCATCTGACACAGAGTGTTGTCATTTCACAGCTTCCTGAAAGGAAGGAAAGGTGATTGGCCTTTTGGGTCTATCCTCTGTCAACAATAAGGTTCTTTTTCTTGCCAACACGAAGGATCTAGATTTTGTTTTATGATAAAAGCTGGACTATTGCTATATTTATTTTAAGAACAGCATTAGCAATGAGGCCTTACCCTTCCTGAAACTGTTATTAAATAGTTAATAAAAGTGGAAAGCCTTTTCAGCTTGAAGCTGTATTCTACAGTTTTCACTTCTACTAATAAATCCTGCTCATCAAAGGACTAAATAGTCAGTCTAAGGCTAAAAGCCAGAATCATAAGGTTGAGTACAAGGCTATATATGGTAAGAAAACATGCTATCTATTTAAATAAAATATTGGTACAATCTAGACCCTTACTGTATATAAACTAAGGAGAATCTCCATGTTGATAGGAAAACCTGCCTTCAAGCTTCTCACTCTGTTCCTTCAAAGACTGGTTTCACCGCCACAATGTCCTGGGCTTGGGGGCAAGGGGAAGCTCTGCCATTGGCTAGTGCCTGGGTCCCGTGCCTTCTCCCAGTTCCTAAGTGCAGCAGAGACTAGGTTAGTTCACCTAAGTTCTAGAAATTTACAAGGAACATAAAAAATAGTTGCACATAACTACCTAAATGTGCTATAAAACATTTATCTCATCCTTAACTTGGAGAAACTTTTAGGAATTTTTCCTGACTAGAAAAGTTGGACCAACTCTCAAACATATCTAGAAATTTCAAAACATATACTCAGAGAAAGTAGTTTCAGAGAGTCTAAGGCATTTTTATTATCCTTAGCTTAAGATTTGCCTTTTTCCCAATTTAGAATCTGAAAAATAGAAAGCCCCTTCTGGCTATACTCACAGGCCACTCTATTTATCACACTCCGAGAAAATTTCTCAAACACATCAAGCATCGTCTTGCTGTGAGAACTTTCCCCTAGCTATTTCCTCAGTCTAGACCTCATGAGGTATCCTCATGGCTGACTCCCTCACTTTACAATAACACAGCTCAGCTCTTGAGTCAAGAGATCCCCATCCCCTCAAGACACTCTGCAAAAGAATACTTCCTGTTAGTTGTTCTTGAGCTGTTTCTGCTGCTTTATTTTTTTTCACAGCACTTTTTTACCATGTTTTTTATTTATTTATTATCATTGGAAGGGCTGATGCTGAGGCTGAAGCACCGATACTTTGGCCATCTGATGTGAAGAACTGACTCTGGGAAAGACCCTGATGCTGGGAAAAACTGAAGGCAGGAGGAGAAAGGGACGACAGAAGATGAGATAGTTGAATGGTATCACCAACTTGATGGACATGAGTTTGAGCAAGCTCTGGGAGTTGGTGATGGACAGGGAAGCCTAGCGTGCTGCAGTCCATGGTGTCGCAAAGTCAGGCACAACTGAGCGACTGAACTGAAATGAACTGATCTGATCTATCTTCACCAGAATGTAAGCCCCGTGAGAGACAGGCTCTTTTGCATTCCAAAACTAGAGTCTGGTAGATAATAAGTCTTCCGTAGATATTTGTAGTATGAAAGAATAATCCAAAATTGACACACATGCTGTCAACAGCAGAATGGTGACTTTATAACAGTATTAAAGTCTGAGGATGATGATGATGATGATGTGTGTGTTTTTGGAGAGAGAGAAATTTATTTTTAAATTGGCTCACAAGATTTCAGAGGCTTGATGAATCCAATGACGAATGGGATAACTGGGCAGGTTAGAGGCTCTGAGAATAGTTGCAGTTAGGGTCCAAGGGAATTCTGTTGGAAGAATTCCTGATTGCTTAAAAGAGGTCTTTGTTTAGTAATATTTTCAACTTACTGGAAGAAGCCTGCCCACATTATGGAGGATAATCTGCTCTACAAAATCCACCAGTTTAAATGTTAGTCTCAGCCAAAACAATACCATGATAGAAACATCCACACTAATATTTGACACCGTAAAATCTAAGTACTGTGGCCCAGCCGGGTTCACGCATAAAATTAACTATCACAGTAGGCTTGGGGAAGTAGCCATAACAGAACAGTGATGGAATTACCAAGAATATGAAATCAAATAAGTTTTAAAACAGAGGTGTCTATGGTTTGGCAAAACACAAGCAGTAGGAAAATGTAGCCTAGTAATATTACACTATTATTATATAGGCTAAGGTATAAACTAAGCTGCTATAACAAAGATTCTCTTAAAATATAGTGGCTTAAATAAAATGAAAGTATATTATTCTTCCCCATAATATTTCAGGGGAGATAAGAAGATTCTGTTTTAAAAGTTCTTTCAGGAATCTAACTTGGTAGGTTGACACTACTCAACTTGCACTGTTAAACATGTAGTCACATGACTACCCTAGCTTCAGGGAAGACTGGGAAATGTAGTGTGAGGTTGAGCAAATACATTCTCAGCTGAAAATAAATGAGGAGAGGTAATTACTTAAAGGGTAAGTGGGGAAATGCATCCTGGAAGATGGTTTGCAATTTCCATCCTCTGGTCTCTGGTCTTAAAGGCATCCATGCTCACTCTTCTTTCTGCACATGCAATGAGTCTCATTAAGGAAGAGTAGTACATGATGAATGCAAAATCAGTTTTCCATTTATAAAAGGGGAAAAAAAAAAAAAAACAACCCAGGAGATATGGGGGTTATGAGTCCACATCAATGATGAAATCCCCTGAATAGAAACTGTACAGTTCTCTCTCCTGGTAGTGGATTAAGTTTTTTTTTTTTTTTTTATTAGACACTGGTTCTGTTTTGGGGGAAAGAGAGAATTTGATCCATTGTCCTTCTTTCCAATCTGACTAGGCCCTTTAGATCAGTCTTCCTTGTTCATTATCTTCTGTGAGTGTATTGGAGTGGGCAGTACAGAACTAACCAGCTTTTGCAGCCCACTCCCTGCTGGTGCAGGTTTGAAAGTTTAGCAATAATTTTAGGACTCCAGCAACCATATGAGTTTTGAAGTTTGGCTAGATGATTCTTTGACAATGTAATTTTCTTAAAAACTTACTTGACTTCAAGTAATTTTGTTTTAATAACTTTCATGTACCATCAACCATGGGCTTCCCTCATGGTTCAGTGGTAAAGCATTCTCCTTCCAATGCAAGCAAAATGGGTTTGATCTCTGGGTCAGGAAGATACCCTGGAGAAAGAAATAATAACCCACTCCAGTATTCTTGCCTGGGAAATCCCATAGACAGAGGAGCCTAGCAGGCTACAGTCCATGGGTTTGCAAAAGAGTAGAATATGACTTAATGACTAAACAACAACTATCCACTATATAAAAGTTATATTTTGGATACAGTTCCTTAAACCTGTAAGACATACTGACTTCTATTCCAGGATCATCCATCTCCTCCCTCATTTTAATGGTTATAACTGAAAGAAAAAAATAGGCTAACCGAATAAGATATTCCCCTTAATCTGATCTTTACCACTAGGCTAACTTCTATTTTCCTAGTTGAAAAACCATAATAAGAGCTATTTGAAGAGTGTCTGGAGCATCACTTTCTAGTGTTAGAATAAAACAAGCAGTGATTTTTCCAACTCTGCCTACTAAAAATTACTAGACTGTCTAACTGAGACCAAAGGCAGATAAAATCGCCTCCAGATAATTCTATTCTATCTCTGCTTGAAAATTTGTCAATTTTTGACTGGACTCATCTGCTTATTATAATACCTTGCTAAAAGCATTAAGGAACATTCAAAACACTATAATGTTCTGTTTTCAGCTCCAAGCCCCAGAATTACATTCTCTTTAAGGCATGTGATCTGCTTTCCAAGATATTTCATATGATAGTTTAATATGTTTAGCCAAGACATAACAAGGCTCATAGCTTTCCAGTTTGATATATATATATTTAGCTATTCACTGAGCCAAAGCTCTATCTTTCATTTTTTTAATGGTAGAATATTTCCATTGCCATTTTGGCATTTTATTTAGTATGTAGGTTAAACTATTGTATCAACAGAACTCCAAAATAATGTTGCTGAAATGAATTAGCAGTTTTTTCTTTCACCAGAAATAGTCCAAGAAAGGTAGGACTTGGTCCAAGAGGTCATCTAGGAATATGACTTGCCAGGGTGGCTCTCCATCCTCCTCATGTGTTTTCATCTCTGATTTTAAGAGCTCATGTTACTGGTTTGGTTGGACAAAGCAGCTTAGTAGCTCCCCTTCTGAATTTTAGAAAATGGGAAAGGAAAAGTGAAAAGATAAAATTTAGACAGTAGGTTCTGTCTTAAAGGTGATTATAAATAAACTGCCTAATGGAACTTTCCTATTTTATTTGATCAAACTGAATCTAAAGTAAACACAGCAGCAAAGAAGGATGGACTCAGTTAAAATTTGGGAAGTGTTTGGCTTCCCTGGTGGCTCAGAGGGTAAAGCGTCTGCCTGCAATATGGGAAACTGGGGTTTGATCCCTGGGTCAGGAAGAGCCCCTGGAGAAGGAAACGGCAACCCATTCTGGTACTCTTGCCTGGAAAATCCCATGGACGGAGAAGCCTAATAGGCTTCATGGGGTCAACAAAGAGTCAGACACAACTGAGAAACTTCACTTTCACTTTTCTCTTAATGAAGAAGCTATGCAGAATGGATACTGGTGGATTATTTTTGCCATTAAAGGACACTGAATTTCTCTGTTTGGAGCTGATTTGGAGAAGATACATTCAGAATGCACTAGAGACAGAATAAATTAATATATAGTGAAAACTTTCCCTCTTTAAGAAAAGTTAGAGAAAGAAGAGGAGTAGATAGGTTTAAAGAGACCAAATGGAAAACCTGAATGGAGTGGGAGATCCTTATTGCCTTAATAAAAATGACCCTCTCATGGCTCAAGTGTTAGATAAATTAAGTGATATTGCACCTTCTATCAATCAACAGTCGTTTAATATTAGCTGAAAACAGATACTTTGCTCAGGCTGAAAACACATACTTTGTTAAGATTATAAAAAAGGACTGATCTTCCAAGAGTTGATGTTTCATTAAATGAACATATATTAAAAACATAGTTCGAAATTTTTTTTAGAAATTAATTTACAAAACTTTTCTTTCTCTTTCCTTTCATTCTACTTAAATATCAGTTTCTTTTTCTATATGCAATTCCCTCGATAGACTAAGAAAAATCATCAGGAGGGTTTATCTGAATTTGTAAGTTATTTTTACTTTACCATTTCTACCCATTAATTACTTTATTCCACATCAACTATTCATGCACTCTTCCAAAGAAATGCTCCCATGTTGTTCTGGGATTCAGTGTGAAGACAGACAGAAGCTCCATAAATGATGGCAGACTACTGGAAAAATCATTTGCTTCCTTGGAAAGCAAGTGATTTTACTCAAAAATAAGCCATTATTGGGTTTATCTTATGCTATTCCTCTCTCATCTCAAGTGACAAATACACCATTTAGAAAATGACGTCAAAACTACATTCAAATTACTTCAGATGCACAAATGCATCAAAGCAACATCTCTTCTATCACATACCTTATTTTCTGTTCATTTTTGTCGCCAGTTTATTCAGGATTCACCTCTCAAAAAAATAAAACACTTCCTGTTATACCTTATGTAGAATCTGTGGCTGGTGTTTATTACATCTTTACTGTTATGTGAAAACAAAGACATATACATCCGTGTGTGTGTGTGTGTGCATGTGTGTGATCATAAACCTGTGAAAGTTTACAAATACATTGAAAGTCTCTGGGAAATAAGCACTGGAAACTGCTGAGTTGAAAAAATAAACTTGTGTTCCATTTTAATGTTTAATCATGTACCTGCATTTCTTTATCATTATAAATCTAATAATGAAATTAATTTAACAATAAATAAAATAAGTTCACAATAAAATCTGTAAGATAGGTATATATATATGTAAAATATATATATATTTAACAAATATATAATTTATATATATAATTATATATAAACAAATATATAATTTTTATATATATTATATATAATTTAACAAATTATCTATGTTTGTGTATGTATGTATGACAAACTCATGATTAATGAAACAAGTACAGTCTGGTGAACCAGTTTAGTTCACACTATATGACTACAACATAGCAGTTTTGATGATATAAGTTTTGAGAAAACAGTGCTCTTTTATGTTCTATTTTTTTGGGGCAATGACAAATAACTAGGTACCTTGTTTTTCACCTATTTATTATTACATAGAGAATGAATAATAAGAGTTCTTAAGATGTGAGGAACACATCAGCTTTTACTAGGTAATTTTAGGACTATAAGCCTATATTGATTGACTACTATGTTTTAAGTAGGGCTTCCCTGATGGCTCAGTGCTAAAGAATCCAACTGCCATGAACAGAGGAGCTTGGCCAGCTACAGGCCATGGGGTCAAAAAGAGTTGGACATGACTTAGAAGCTAAACAATAATATTTTAAGTATGGTGTTACTTGTGTTCTTTTGCAGGTAGAACATAATATATTTGTACATGTCCATTAAGTAGAATGGTTGTTAAACTTCATGGCAAAGTTTAGATGGGGAATCAATCTATGCAACTGAGGTGACCGAGCACACACACACATGAAGCAGAAGAACATCATGTTGTTGTTCAGTTGCTAAGTTGTGTCTGATTCTTTCAGACCCTATGGTCTGTAGTGCACCAAGCTCCTCTGTTCTCCACGTCCTAGAGTTTGCTCACATTCATGTCCATTGTGTTGATAATGGTATCTAACCATCTCATATTCTGCCACCCCCTTCTCCTTTATATTGCTGTTAACTATTTAAAATTAGTTTTAGAAAATCAAGGAGAGATGATACTAATCTTGAGGGTTTACAAATTTATAAATCACGAGCACACGATATGGGCTTTCAAGAGAAGGCGCAATTTAAAAACAGAAATGTAATGAGAAATGATGTCAGCATTATGGTGGTATAAGTCTCTCCTTTTTCTTTACCTACCACCCAACAAGAAAAATTTGTCTACTATCCACATACAAAAATGCCTTTTTTGGAGTTGTGGGATCCAGCATTGCACAGTAACAACCCATGAAGAGTCTAACCCATCTGTGCATTGGAAAACAGGCAGACAGAACTTGGATCACACTGTAGAAATGGCAGGAACCTGTTAAGTCGTTCTTGCCTTGTTAACTCTCTTGCCTCTGGTTTGTGAGCACCTGCAAAACAGTTCATTGGGAAGGTACCCGTAGATGACAGAGCCTTTGTAGAAGTCCATAGTTCCAGTTGAGAAGTTTCAGCACTTATTTGGAGGAAGAAAAAAAAAAACAAGCCTGGAGACAAGAGGCTACAACTTAGAGCTAGAAGAGGCCCATGATCTCTCCAATGGGGAAAATCCTCCAGCTGAATGGGATGCTGCTAAAGAAATTAATTTCTATCCTTCTGTGCCCAGAATATTAATGTAGGACATCCATGACTTGGGGAAGAAAAACATCAGAAAAGAAGCCAATAAGGATATCAGAGGGCATTAAAGGGATGCTGTTCCTGTTGTGTTCTGGGCTTCAGCAATAAACACACTCACGATCAGCCAGGGAAACCTTACCTAAAGATCCCTCTAATTGGCCCACAGCATCCTTGATTCCCTGGTGCAAAATCCACATGTTCCCCCAGCCTTTACATGCATGATCCCAAGGGTGCTGAGGAGAGTAAGCTCAGACAGACAGGAAACAGTCCAGGGGCAGCATGTAGGTAAGAGAGAAACCACAACCTTGAGCTTTACCACCAACATCAGGGAAAGAAAACAGGCTTCCAGCAGCAACTCTGCTAAGTTCTCAGAACTAGAGAAAACACATAAGCTTAAGAATTTTGCCACAGAAGGAGAAATAATGTAGAACAAGAGTATTCATAGAAGGCCAGAGGAAGTCCCAGAATAAATAGCAGAAACAAAAAATAAATAAATAAAAAGAGTATCTCTTATGAAGGCAGCTAGTAAAGATGGGAGGAAATGGCTGTTGTTTTAAATGTAGAAACAGCAACACAAAACTTCAGGAAACATGGAGAATTAAGGACCAGTGACACCGCACATGCAAAAATCACAATATTCCTCTGGTAACCAAAGCCAACGACACAGAGATTTGTGACTTACCCAATAAAGAATTCAAAAAGTTTTTGAGAAAATTCAAGGAGTTGTAAGAAAACAGTGAAAGGCAATTCAACAAATCAGGAAAATAACATGGGCAAAATGAGGAATTTAGCAAAGAGATAGATATCATTGAAAAATAACCAAACAAAAATTTTGGAGTTGAAGAACTCAATGAGTGAAACCAAGAATGCAGTGAAGAGCATCAACAACAGGACAGACCATGCAGAAGAAAGAATCAGTGAGTTAGAGAATAAGAGATTTGAAATAATGCAAACACAGGAGAACAAATAAAAAACAAGAAAGCCTATATGATCTATAAGATACAATAAAAAAAAACCGATATGTGAATCACTGGTATTCCAGAAGACGAGATGGAGAAGGAAGCTAAAAGTACATTGAAAGAAATGATAACTGAGAATGTTGCAAACTGGGGAAAGTCTTGGACACCCAAGTTCATGAAGTTTGCAGATAACTTCATTTTTTCATCTCAAAATGAATTTTTTTTCCAATGCAATGGTAAAAAATAAAAGACAAAGAAAGAATCTTAGAAGCAGCAAGAGACAAAAATGATAAACTACAAAGGAATCCCCATTAGGCTGTTAGCAGATTTGTCAGAGGGCACTTTACGAGCCAGGAGAGAGAGAGATGATATATTTAAATGGATGAAAGAAGAATACTGCCAGCCAATAATACTCTACCTGGCAAAATCACCCTTCAGAAATTAAGAGATTTAAAGACTTTTCAAGACAAACAAAAGGTGTGGAAGTCCATCACCACTAGACTTGCTTCACAACAAATGCTGAAAGTTTTTCAAGCTGAAATGAAAAGATGCTAATTAGTAATGTGAAAACATAAAAATTTATAACACACTGGTAAAAGTAAATACATGATCATATTTGGAAATTAATTTTGCAATATGATGTATTAACCTCTTCCCATAGTATAAAAATGAAAGGAAAAGGCTACTAAAAATAACTGTAGCTATTAGTATTTGTTAAAAAATACACAATATAAACAGAAGTTAATTGTGACACAAAAACGATAAAAGTGGGGGAATAAAGAGTAGGATTTTTATATGTGATTGAAGTTAAGTTGCTATCACTGTACAATAGACTCATATCAGTAAGATGTTTCATGTA
This sequence comes from Budorcas taxicolor, assembly GCF_023091745.1. Lineage (NCBI taxonomy): Eukaryota > Metazoa > Chordata > Mammalia > Artiodactyla > Bovidae > Budorcas > Budorcas taxicolor. The sequence goes on along the minus strand of NC_068914.1, from coordinate 136,305,570 downwards.
AGTCTCATGGTAATTATAAAGTAAAAACCTCTAGAGGAGTCACAAAATATAAAAAGAGAATTAAGGCATACCACCATCAAAATATCACTAATCTTCAAAGATAGGCAGCAAGAGAGAGAAAGGAAAAGCAGAACAACAAAATAGCCAAGACGCAATTAACAAGATTTCATGAGTAAATACTTATCTATTAATAATTACTTGAAATGTAAAATGATTGAGTTTCTAGTCAAAAGACACATATTAATGTATTAAGAAAAAGATTGACTCAAGTATATGCTGCCTACAAGGAATTCACTTTAGGTTTAAGGATAAAAATAAGTTCAAGGGGAAGAGGTGGACTGAAAATATTCCACAAAGATGGAAACAAAAAGATAATTTTGGTAGTAATACTTAGACAAAATAGATTTTAAGCCAAAAATAATATTGAGACAAAGATCACTGTATACTCATAAAGAAATCAGCTCATCAAGAAGGTAGAATAATTGTAAATATATATGAATCCAACTAGTAAAGTATTATTATTAACAGCTTGTAGATGCAGGGGTGGGGGTGGGTGTTGTCATTGGAAAGATGTTGGCCAGAGGTTACAAACTTGCAGTTAGAAGATAAATACATTTTTGAGCTCTCCTAAAAAATATTATGATTACAGTCAGCAATGCTAAGCAATGGAAACTGCTAAGAGATTAGAACTTAAATGTTCTCAGAATTTAAAAGAAATGATAATTATGTGATCTGATTGAAGTAATAGCTAATGCTACAATGGTAGTTTGTATTATAATATGTACTTTTATCAAATCACTACACTGAACACAAATTTAAATGCTACATGTCAATTATATCCCACTTTAAAATGCAAAAAGATATATAGCTACTTAGGTTTAGGGGGTAAAAACATATGCAGGGATCACACAATAATCTGACATAATAATCTAAGAATTACAGATGTGCAAGGGAGTCAGGTGGAATTGGAGACAAGAGTCAAGATTTTTAAAATCTTGGAAGGACAAATGATGACAAATTAAAATTTCCATTTCAAGGAATTTAGATACTGTTTCAAAGTTTACTTCAGAATTTGTGTTTGAAAAACATCTCCAGCAAAATATTTGAGACTATGTTGATGACAATACAATTGGTTAGAGGAAGACAGAACTTATTCCAAATATATATTAATACATAATGTCAAAATAAAGTAAGAGTAAAAATGTTCTTAAGTTATATCCTCAACAGATGTGATGTGATCAACTGGCAGAGGGAAAAGAAGAAAGCACATCTGAGAAAAAGACACATGGCTTTGGGTTCCTAGTGAACCTCTATGTGAAAAATGTTCAGAAGGCAGTTAGTAACTCAGCATATGGAACTCTGGAGGATGTTTGAAATTGTGGGTGTATGTAGGGCACAAAAAGCCATGGAATTAGATGGGTTCTCCATGTCTAGAAGTTAAAGATGTAATTATTCAATATGTGTTTAACATTATACAATATGAAAGAAAGCAGCATAAGTGGTGAGCATACAGTGGTGAACAAAGGATGTTGCCCTAGTGGAACTTACTGCCCAACTGAGCAGATAGTAATATTCAGTACAAATATTCAGATACATAAATTGAGATAAGGTCCATCAAATAAATTCCCAGAGCTCAGTAGTATAGAGCTTGTGGTTCTGCACAAGAAAGAAGTGAAGGCTAAGGCAGAGCTGTAAACTGCATGGCTGAATGTAGATAATGTGCCCCAACATGCATATCTTCAAGAAGGCTCACGGACTTATTGGTTCCACGCATTTCAGGAAACTTCTGTCCAATTAGTACTGATCACTGAGTGACTAAGCAAAGACTTCAATGACCACATGTGGCAAAGGATACAGACCTAAAAGACTGTTTGGAAAAATCACTGAACAAACAGCTTTACAGTAATTTTTGTTGTTCCTTTTATTTTTGCTGTACATAAAGCTGTTCTGTACATTGAAAAAAATCTCATTATTATCCAGCTTCATTTTTCCCTTTTAAATATTTTTTAGGTTCTCTTTTTCAAGATTGAGGCTTTCTTCAAACTTCCTATAACCCATAGTCATTCATCATATTAAAGATTTAGACACTAAAGGCTGATTGGAGCTCTGTATGTGTGAGAAAGGCCTACTGACTGACTTGCTTGGCAGGAGAACTCTAAGCACTCAGAGAGGTCAGAAGACAAGAGGGGTGTGGCATTTTTTTTCCCCAAGACACAAAGGAAGAGCATTCCTAGAAGGTGGTCTAGGGACCTCCCCGGCTGTCCAGTAGTTAAGACTTTGCAGGGGTGTGGATTGAACCCCTGTCTAGGGAACTAAGATCCTTCATGTCTAGGTGTAGCAAAAGAGAAAAAAAAAATGAAAGAAGATGGTCTAGAATGGAAAATGCAACAGAGAGTAAAAGAGGGTGAGAACTTAGCAGCGGCTATCAGATTTGACAAAAAAAAAAAAAAAAAAAAAAGCTTATAGATGGCTGTTGAAAAAAGAATTTCCAAAGAAAGTGGTGTAAACAGAACATTAGAGAATCAGTGAGATGGTGTGTGTCAATCACAATAAACTGTGGAAAATTCTAAAAGAAATGGGAATACCAAACCACATGACCTGTCTCTTGAGAAACCTATATGCAGGTCAGGAAGCAATAGTTAGAACTGGACATGGAACAACAGACTGGTTCCAAATAGGAAAAAGAGTACATCAGGGCTGTATATTGTCACTCTGCTTATTTAAATTATATGCAGAGTACATCATGAGAAACAGTGGGCAAGTGGAATCAAGATTGCAAGGAGAAATATCAATAACCTCAGATATGCAGATGACACCACCCTTATGGCAGAAAGTGAAGAGGAACTAAAGAGCCTCTTGATGAAAGTGAAAGAGGAGAGTGAAAAAGTTGGCTTAAAGCTCAACATTCAGAAACGAAGATCATGGCATCTGGTCCCATCACTTCATGGCAAATAGATACGGAAACAGTGGAAACTGTCAGACTTTATTTTTTTGGGTTCCAGAATCACTGCAGATGGTGATTGCAGCCATGAAATTAAAAGACGCTTACTCCTTGGAAGAAAAGTTATGACCAACCTAGACAGCATATTCAAAAGCAGAGACATCACTTTGCCAACAAAGGTCCGTCTAGTCAAGGCTATGGTTTTTCTAGTAGTCATGTATGGATGTGAGAGTTGGACTGTGAAGAAAGCTGATCGCCAAAGAATTGATGCTTTTGAATTGTGGTGTTGGAGAAGACTCTTGAGAGTCCCTTGGACTGCAAGGAGATCCATCCAGTCCATTCTAAAGGAGATCAGTCCTGGGATTTCTTTGGAAGGACTGATGCTGAAGCTGAAACTCCAGTACTATGGCCACCTCATGCGAAGAGTTGACTTATTGGAAAAGACCCTGATGCTGGGAGGGATTAGGGGCAGGAGGAGAAGGGGACGACAGAGGATGAGATGGCTGAATGGCATCATGGACTCGATGGATGTGGGTTTGGGTGAACTGGAGATGGTGATGGACAGGGAGGCCTGGTGTGCTGCAATTCATGGGGACGCAAAGAGTCAGACACGACTGAGTGACTGAACTCAACTGAACTGAGATGGTGTGTGGGTAGAGACAGTTTTTTCAGGAAATCTGATTTTTAAAAAGAGAGAATGAAGACATATCATAGTTTAAAAAGAAGCCAGTTTTGGTGTGTTTGTTTGGGGTTGTCTGTTAAATTCAGTTTAGTTGAGTCGCTCAGTCATGTCTAACTCTTTGCGACCCCATGAATCACAGAACACCAGGCCTCCCTGTCCATCTCCAACTCCCGGAGATTACTTAAATTCATGTCCATTGAGTCCGTGATACCATCCAGCCATCTCACCTTCTGTCATCCCCTTCTCTTGCCCCCAATCCCTCCAAGCATCAGGGTCTTTTCCAATGAGTCAACTCTTCACATGAAGTGGCCAAAGTACTGGAGTTTCAGCTTTAGCATCAGTCCTTCCAATGTATACCGAGGACTGATCTCCTTTAGAATGGACTGGTTGGATCTCCTTGTAGTCCAAGGGACTCTCAAGAGTCTTCCCCAACACCACAGTTCAAAAGCATAAATTCTTTGGCGATCAGCTTTCTTCACAGTCCAACTCTCACATCCACACATGACCACTGGTAAAGTCATAGCCTTGACTAGATGGACCTTTGTTGGCAAAGTAATGTCTTTGTTTTTTAATATGCTGTCTAGGTTGGTCATAACTTTTCTTCCAAGGAGTAAGTGTCTTTTAATTTCACTGCTGCAATCACCACCTGCAGTGATTTTGGAGCCCCCCCCCAAAATAAAGTCTGACACTGTTTCCCCATCTATTTCCATGAAATGATGGGACCATATGCCATGATCTTCATTTTCTGAATGTTGAGCTTTAAGCCAACTTTTTCTTTCTCCTCTTTCACTTTCATCAAGAGGCTCTTTAGTTCCTCTTCACTTTCTGCCATAAGGGTAGTGTCATCTGCATATCTGAGGTTATTGATATTTCTCCTCACAATCTTGATTCCAGCTTGTGCTTCTTCCAGCCCAGCATTTCTCATGATGTACTCTGCATATAAGTTAAATAAGCAGGGTGACAATATTGATGGAATTCCATTTGAGCTATTTCAAATCCTGAAAGATGATGCTGTGAAAGTGATGCACTTAATATGCCAGCAAATTTGGAAAACTCAGCAGTGGCCACAGCACTGGAAAAGTCAGTTTTCATTCCAATCCCAAAGAAACGCAATGCTAACGAATGCTCAAACTACAGCACAATTGCACTCATCTCACATGCTAGTAAAGTAATGCTCAAAATTCTCCAAGCCAGGCTTCAGCAATATGTGAACCATGAACCTCCAGATGTTCAAGCTGGTTTTAGAAAAGTCAGAGGAACTAGAGATTAAATTGCCAACATCCTCTGGATCATCGAAAAAGCAAGAGAGTTCCAGAAAAACATCTATTTCTGCTTTATTGACTATGCCAAAGCCTTTGACTGTGTGGATCACAATAAACTGTGGAAAATCTGGAAGAGATGGCAATAGCAGACCACCTGACCTGCCTCTTCAGAAACCTGTATGCAGGTCAGGAAGGAACAGTAGAACTGGACATGGAAGAACAGACTGGTTCCAAATAGGAAAAGGGGTATGTCAAGGCTGTATATTGTCTTAAAATTAAGCAAACCCAAAAGAAACCAATCAGTTGTCATTTAAACATTTCACTTGTCAAACTCCTGCCAGATTTTGGGCAAAACAATTTTAGAAGTTTTAATTTTATCTCTAATTTTTCTTAAAATCTTTTGATTCGTGTGCTGACCTGTGGTATTATTCAGAGACAGACATAGGAAGAAGGAAGAAAATACAAAGACCTAAGGCAAACACAGTTTGGAATATTGGTTTCCAAAAAATTGTATCAATATACAAGAACACTAAAAAAGAACCAAGTATGTCTTTTCTTAGAAGCCCAGTTATCTGAAATTAATTTTAACAATGTTGAGCTTCAAATCTGAACAAGATAGAGATATATTTCCTCCCTCCCCCCTTCTTTCTTCCAATAATATAACATAGATTCAAAACAAGAAAATATGCTAAATTGAATGACACATTATCTATCAATCTATATATGTATGTGTGTGTGTGCCCAGTTGTGTCTGACTCTTTGTGACCTTGTATATATCTATTTATCTATATACTTAAAAAGGTACTTATGTTGTACATATAGGTATATACATGTATGTATGTATAAGTATAAAAAAGGAAAAAGGTGAGGGCAGAGAACACATTTAAAGTTTTGTATCCAACTGATAACTGACAGAATAATGGAGAAAAGGATAAGAAGACATATAGAAAACTATTTTACTGAAATGTGTCTTATAAAGACATCATAAAAGCATCAATCATTCCGAGACTGAAGTGTTACTTTTTTGTCACTACTTCAGATTGGAAAGCCTATTTGAAACCTAGGATCAGTATAAAAAAGGTGAATTATGAACATTTTCCTGTGATTATGTAAACTCAGTGTCACCACTCTTTCTGGTGAATAGAGATGATCAGGCCATTTTGGTCTCATTTGTGGTCTCATAGGAACACTTAGGACAAGATGGGACATAGGAAATTGAACATTTATTATGCTCTATTTAAATAGTATTTCTAAGCTAATGTTAAGCTACAGAAATGACCCAGTTTAATACATCATCACAGATTTCTTTGCTGTCAAATCAGCATCTTTGCTGAGGGTTTATTATTATATTTATTTAGTCAAACAGGACCAGAGTTGTAAACTCTCAGAGAATAGATCTTTTGTCTTATGCATCCTTTTTTTTTCTCTCTCAAATTGTCTAGCATAGAGTTTTGCCAACAGGACTTTGAGTGTTAGAAGCTTATTTAGTGATGGACAGATAATGAATGAACGAATGAATAGATAAATGAATGAATAAAATATCCCTCCCAAAAGCCCCAAGATAAATAACAATACAATTTCATATCATTAAGAAAAGAAAGCTAGTGATCAAATTTCCATTACTGCTTTCAGTTCAGTTCAGTCCAGTCGCTCAGTCATGTCAGACTCTCTGCAACCCCATGAATCACAGCACGCCAGGCCTTTCTGTCTTACACTGAGTAACTAATTAAATGATGAGTCAGGATTATCATCTAAAATTTTACCCAACCATTTTCTTTGCACCAGTTCCAATAAAATAAAGCTTTAACCTGTCACATTACCACCTGGGGGAATCTCAGAATTCTCAATAAAAGTATTCAATACCATTGGTTTCTGTATTTCTAAAGGTACTCATTCCATCAGCATTTGTAAAATATTAGTTGTTTCCCCACAATTCAATATAAAGCTTCACAAAGGCAGAAAAATATCTGATTCCTTTTGACATTCTCTGTAGTACTTTGCATTGAATATGTATGTGTCTGCCTAATCGTGTCCAACTCTTTGCGACTCCATGGACTGTAGCCCACTAGGCTCCTCTCTCCATGAATTTTTCCAGGCATGAATACTGAAATGGGCTGCCATTTTCTTCTCCAGGGGATCTTCTCAACCCAGGGATCAAACCTACATTTTTTTTTTTTTAATCTCCTGTATTGGCAAGATTCTTTACCACTGTGCCAGCTGGAAATCCCACTTTGCACTGAGCAAAATATCTATTCACTCATTTACTTAACCATTCCACCTTGCCTCAGTAATGAATGATTTGCAATTTTCTAGTTTTCCTCCTAAGTACTAGGTTTAGACAGGCTATCTGGTATAGGTTTTTTAACTTGAAGTTTCTTTATCTAGCTTTTCTCAAAATCTTCTCACAATATGCAATACAATATTTTCTTTTTAAATAGAAGATCTTAAAACCATAATTTGAGAAGTTCTAAAAAATTGTTTTTAGTCCACTTGAGATAACTGTGCTACCTTAAGGTTGACAACAATATCTCCTGTAGAATATTTCTATTCCGTTTTTATTCCCTCTGTGGAGAATGGACAAGATTCAGAGTGATTTCATCAGAGGCACCACTGATCTTTTTGTTGGACAATTAATCATTGCACTAAGGAGTTTAAAATGCCCCCAACCTTAAAAATGTCCCTAAAGAATTGTTTCCTGAGGCAGGAAGACAATCAGCTTAAGTTTGATTATGAGGTGATTTTGGTGATTTTAACAATGACATGAGCACTGATGGTTTGGATATGTTTGACTGAACTACATTTTAAATACTTGGTGATGGATTATGGGTGTGCTTCAGTACTATGCTGTTCAAGTACCCTAAGGGTAAAAGACTAAAAATTGTAACAAAATTTCAACATATGAAAGTTACTACTAATATAACTTTAAAAATCATAACACAGTTTCAGCACAGTAGTTCAGTTCAGTCGCTCAGTCGTCTGATTCTTTGGGACCCCATGAAAGGCCTCCCTGTCCATCACCAACTCCCGGAGTTCACTCAAATTCACGTACATTGAGTCGGTGATGCCATCCAGCCATCTCATCCTCTGTCATCCCCTTCTCTTGCCCCCAGTCCCTCCCAGCATCAGAGTCTTTTCCAATTAGTCAACTCTTCGCATGAGGTGGCCAAAGTACTGGAGTTTCAGCTTTAGCATCAATCCTTCCAAAGAACACTCAGGACTGATCTCCTTTAGAATGGACTGGTTGGATTTCCTTGCAGTCCAAGGGACTCTCAAGAGTCTTCTCCAACATCACAGTTGAAAAGCATCGATTCTTCGGTGCTCAGGTTGTTTCACAGTCCAACTCGCACATCCATACATGACCACTGGAAAAACCATAGACTTGACTGGATGGACCTTTGTTAGCAAAGTAATGTCTCTGCTTTTGAATATGCTATCTAGAATGGTCATAACCCTCCTTCCAAGGAGTAAATGTCTTTTAACTTCATGGCTGCAAGCAACATCTGCAGTGATTTTGGAGTCCCGAAAAATAAAGTCTGACACTGTTTCCACTGTTTCCCCATCTATTTGCCATGAAGTGGTGGGACCAGAGGCCATGATCTTCATTTTCTGAATGTTGAGCTTTAAGCCAACTTTTTCTTTCTCCTCTTTCACTTTCATCAAGAGGCTCTTTAGTTCCTCTTCACTTTCTGCCATAAGGGTGGTGTCATCTGCATATCTGAGGTTATTGATATTTCTCCCGGCAATCTTGATTCCAGCTTGTGCTTCTTCCAGTCCAGCATTTCTCATGATGTACTCTGCATATATGTTAAATAAGCAGAGTGACAGTATACAGCCTTGACGTACTCCTTTTCCTATTTGGAACCAGTCTGTTGTTCCATGTCCAGTTCTAACTGTTGCTTCCTGACCTGCATACAGGTTTCTCAAGAGGCAGGTCAAGTGGTCTGGTATACCCATCTCTTTCAGAATTTTCTACAGTTTATTGTGATCCACACAGTCAAAGGCTTTGGCATAGTCAATAAAGCAGAAATAGATGTTTTTCCAGAACTCTATTGCCTTTTTGATGATCCAGTGGATATTGGCAGTTTGATCTCTGGTTCTTCTGCCTTTTCTAAAACCAGCTTGAACATCTGGAAGTTCACGTTTCACATATTGCTGAAGCCTGCTTGGAGAATTTTAAGCATTAGTTTACTAGCATGTGAGATGAGTGCAATTGTGTGGTAGTTTGAGCATTCTTTAGCATTGCCTTTCGTTGGGATTGGAATAAAAACTGACTTTTCCAGTCCTGTGGCCACTGCTGAGTTTTCCAAATTTGCTGGCATATTGAGTGCAGCACTTTCACAGCATCATCTTTCAGGATTTGAAATAGCTCAACTGGAATTCCATCACCTCCACTGCCTTTGTTCGTAGTGATGCTTTCTAAGGCCCACTTGACTTTACATTCCAGGATGTCTGGCTCTAGGTGAGTGATCACACCATCGTGATTATCTGGGTCATGAAGATCTTTTTTGTACAGTTCTTCTGTGTATTCTTGCCAGCTCTTCTTAATATCTTCTGCTTCTGTTAGGTCCATACAGCTTCTGTCCTTTATTAAGCCCATCTTTGCATGAAATGTTCCCTTGGTAACTCTACTTTTCCTGAAGAGATCTCGTCTTTCCCATTCTGTTGTTTTCCTCTATTTCTTTGCATGGATTGCTGAGGAAGGCTTTCTTATCTCTCCTTGCTATTCTTTGGAACTCTTTATACAGATGCTTTTATCTTTCCTTTTCTCCTTTGCTTTTTGCTTCTCTTCTTTTCACAGCTATTTTTAAAGCCTGCCCAGACAGCCATTTTGCTTTTTGCATTTCTTTTCCATGGGGTTGGTCTTGCTCCCTGTCTCCTGTACAATGTCATGAACTTCCTTCCATAGTTCATCAGGAACTCTGTCTATCAGATCAAGGCCCTTAAATCTATTTCTCACTTCCACTGTATAATCATAAGGGATTTGATTTAGGTCATACCTGAATGGTCTAGTGGTTTTCCTTACTTTCTTCAATTCCAGTCTGAATTTGGCAATAAGGAGTTCATGATCTGAGCTACAGTCAGCTCCTGGTCTTGTTTTTGCTGACTGTATAGAGCTTCTCCATCTTTGGCTGCAAAGAATATCATCAGTCTGATTTTGGTGTTGACCATCTGGTGATGTCCATGTGTAGAGTTTTCTCTTGTGTTGTTGGAAGAGGGTGTTTGCTATGACCAGTGCGTTCTCTTGGCAAAACTCTATTAGTCTTTGCCTTGCTTCATTCCATACTCCAAGGCCAAATTTACCTTTTACTCCAGGTGTTTCTTGACTTCCTACTTTTGCATTCCAGTCCCCTATGATGAAAAGGACATCTTTTTTGGGTGTTAGTTCTAAAAGGTCTTGTAGGTCTTCATAGAACCGTTCAACTCCAGCTTCTTCAGCATTACTACTTGGGGCATAGACTTGGATTACTGTGATATTGAATGGTTTGCCTTGGAAACGAACAGAGATCATTCTGTCGTTTTTGAGACTGCATCCAAGTACTGTATTTTGGACTCTTTTGTTGACCATGATGGCTACTCCATTTCTTCTAAGGGATTCCTGCCCACAGTAGTAGATATAATGGTCATCTGAGTAAATTCACCCATTCCAGTCCATTTTAGTTCGCTGCTTCCTAGAATATTGACTCTTACTCTTGCCAGCTCCTGTTTGACCACTTCCCATTTGCCTTGATTCATGGACTTAACATTCGAAGTTCCTATGCCATATTGCTCTTTACAGCATCGGATCTTGCTTTTATCACCAGTCACATCCACAACTGGGTATTGTTTTTGCTTTGGCTCCATCCCTTCATTCTTTCTGGAGTTATTTCTCCACTGATCTCCAGTAGCATAATGGGCACCTACCAACCTGGGGAGTTCTTCTTTCCGTATCCTATCATTTTGCCTTTTCATACTGTTCATGGGGTTCTCAAGGCCCGAATACTGAAGTGGTTTGCCATTCCCTTCTCCAGTGGACCACATTCTGTCAACATACTTTAGTATGTCAACATACTAAAGTTAGTTGCTAATACAACTTTATTTCTTGCATACAATATCCATATACACTGGAGGGTTGCAAACCTGAGTCTAGCTACTGGTCCCCCTGGAGAAATATTCATTTAATTGATAGGGATAAATACTCTAATAATTTCCAAAACCAAAGAGGATGCCAGAGGAAATTCATGTAAATTGCTAGAGTATTTGAATGATTTTTAGAAAATGTTGAGGACCACTCAAGGTCCCAGGATATCCAACATCAAATAAAATAAACATGCATTTAAAAATTATGGTTGTTCCCTTCTCCTTTATTGGACTATTTTGACTTACAAAATAATTTTTATTTATTCAATATACCTGTTTGAGTACTTGCATATTATGGGCTTTCTTATCATCAGAAGTTTTCCCTTTATTCCTCCCTCAGTAAAAATGAGTCACTGTGTTTTCCTTGTCTTTTACCTCTTTTTATCTGTGTCTATAGACTGGGAGTACCTATTCTCTTCCTCCTATGGGGACATTTAAGTCAATAATTTTAATGAGAACATTTGATGCATAAATACTGCAATTCTGGGATCTAAGTGATGAGATGGTGGGAAGGGAAATAAATAGTGTAATTGAAGCAAGCGGGATATTCATGGACCTGAAGCTGCTCTCTAGTTAGGCCTACACTGAAAGCTTAGTTTTCCCAATCAGAATGGAAGGTTTTTCAAGGACAGAAATCATTTTCTATAGCACACAAAGAAAGAAAGATGTCGCTATTTGATAAATATTTTAACTATTTGTGTATATTTCCTAGTAAGAATAAAAGTAGCCTGAAAGAGGAATTCAAAAGTAAAAAGCCATAAGAATTTACAATAATTATAAACTAGAAACTAGCGTAATTCTTTTATATTGATATTGACTGACTTTTGAAACAATATGCAGATCAAAAAAGAAAATAGAGAGCTTGCAACTGTTTTGGAACAAATTTGATCCACATTTCTCCTTTAGGGAAGTACAAAATATAGAAACTAATATGGGTAGACTTTCTTGGAAGTAAGCCTTTTTCTACTACATTATGTGTAATGTTTTTGCACCTGTTTTTTGCTGCAATTTACCAACATGGGGTCTAGGGAAGCAGGGCTTCATATTTGGCCTACAGCCAAACCAATAAACAAAAATGTCATTAATCACTGTCACTTGTCAATTCTCTATTTAAGAAATTGTCTCTTTTCATTGTTGGTACTAAAAACACAAGGGATATTGATAACTTTTGTTTCGAGGAACTACGGCTAAATTTTCAAAACTGAAAGTATTTTTGCCAAAGGGAAAATGTGGTATTTAAAGGTAGATTACTGCTGCAATTGGAGAGTATATCTGTAAGAAATAAAACATGCATGTACGTGTGGCTGGTCATCCAAAAGGTTGTCTGAAAACAATCTGCATTTAAACAGAGCCCTATTCCTGCAGACTGTTTCTTCTGGATGCTGGCTGAAAGATCAGACAATGGAGGACAACAATATATGTATGCTCCTTTGCCCCACCCTCCACACTTAACAATATGAAAGAATCACAAGAGCAAAATGATAAGGTCTTCATAAACCCCGCTATAGTCAATAAACAGCTGTGCCCAGCTCTAAACAGAATGGACACATTATTTTACAAGCAAAACCATTTCATAGATTTTTTTTAAAAAGCCTAGACACCTAAGAGCTTGGCTACTTTGGGCAGGTTATTAAATCTCTTTGTTTTAATAATCAAATAATGTCACTCTCACAATGTGCACACACACACACACAAAACCCACTTAACACAATACCTGGAAAATTCCATGTACAGAGGAGCCTGGTGGGCTATAGTCTATGAGGTCACAAAGAGTTAAGACTGAGCAGGCACATGCTACACCATGCCTAGTCAATAACAAGTGTTCAATAATGATGCATACATAAGTACGTAAGTACTACACATACATGCATGCACTCACACACAATAGTCTCTTTAACTATGTGGACCAGAAGATCAGGGTTCAAAATTTCATTCTATAAGTATCAGTTTTTGCAGTAGTGAAATAGTGATAATACAAGACATTTAAGAATTTGTACAGGATTAAGTTAAATAAATTATGTCGTGAGACTTAGCATAGTTCCTTGCACACAGATTTTGCTCAATCAAGATTAGTTGAATTTGACTTTGATAGAATCTTATGAAAGCACCTTTACTTTGTGTACCACAAACTGCGAGGCACTTCGGCATACAAAAACTTGTACTTTCATACAAGTTGAAAGTAGCTTGATCAAGGATTACTTTGTCCTAGTGATACTTAGTAAGATTACAGTGCTTGAATACCATGAAATGCTCAATACATCACACTTGAGTTTTTTGGTCAATTTGGAATCTGAAAATATTGATGTGCACCATGACAATATAGCAGCCATGCTACTTTAGATTATCAAATACAGTCAAAATATAGTCCAGAGAGCTAACGTAACTTGTCCAAAATGGTACAATTTTTCACACTTCTTTGGGTACTGGAAACTTGGGTTTAGGGCTTTTCTTTGACATGTGATAAGCGGCAATCATGTGGACAGCCAGATGAGCTGAGCTAATTAAGAGCAACAACACAGACAGCCTATGAGACTTTAGCAGGGAGTGTCTAAGACTAGATATTTTATTTTAAAACAATCATTCATTGATAGAATCATAAATTTCCATATTTTAAACTGAGGTTATATCATTAGTTCATGAAAAGATAGAACAATGGTAAAAAAAAAAAGTGCATTTTTACTTTTTTAAAAAAATGTTTTGTACTTTGAAGTATCTTTTCAAAATAGTTTTTCAAATTAGAATCAACATTTTACCCCATGTTCCCTAAGACAATGTTATATGTTCATAGTCCTGCCTAAAGCATGTTCATAAAATGAGTTATTTGCAACACAGTTCATTTATCTTTAAAGAATAGAAGGTGAAATTGCTACTGGGATTTAGATTTGGTTTTTCTCCAGGAAAACTGGGTACTCTAATCCTGATCATTAAGCCACCCCAACAGCTCTTGGCCCCATTTCTATTGCACTATCATTTTTGTTATCATTTAATTCATCAGCTAAGCTAAGATGCTATAGGAAGGGGGAAGAATGATACATTAGTGGAGTACCAAGAATAGTTTTTTATATTAAGCTCATTTTTAATGAAGTGTGTACTCATGACAATTTATTCTCAAGAAACTGCAATCAGCTATATTTTCATGGTATTTATCTGTACCATGTCTATATCTATCTATAGCCAGTATAAATATGTTAGAGATATTTCCAAAGGCAGTACCTTGATTTTTTTCTTCACATATAAAGATGACAATCAATCCTTTGGAGAAGCTGGCTATTAACTACCTGCTGGGTTTATTTGCACATGTCCTTCTCTGTTATATTCAGACACCCAGAAATTAATCTGTTGCTAGATTACTTTTTTGTATATATGATTATATTGAATAATATGAGATTTTGAAAAAAAAAAAAACCAGGGCAATTCTAAGGCATTATTTTAGGTCATTCAGTCTCTAATCTTTTCTAGGGCTCTTTTGCATGTAAAGTGTCTTTTTATTAACTTATGGAAATTGGAACCCATCTCCTAGTTTCTAAAAACAATTATTATTTTTGTGTGTGTACTGGAGGTGTTTATGCTTTCTCCCTTTTCTATTATGATGCCTTTTCTTATTATTATATTGAATGCTCTGTTCTCTGACTGAAAATATCTCTTTTTAAGATCTTGCTTTTATTTTTGTATTCTTTCATTTTCTCAGGTGCTTATGCTTTAATAAGTTTCCCCTGATTTGTGCTGCCTCAGTTAAAAGACTTTTTTCCTGCTTACCTCTTTGAGAATGGTTCTTTCACTGAATGTAATATATGGTACATCAACATATGTACTTTGACCCCATCACAACTATTTTTATTTTTCAACTTTTCGAATGTATACCATTATACAATTTTATTTTATAAAACACTTTTCAGGAAATGCTGAATACTACTAAATGCACTGAATGGCAATTGGAACTTTCTCCACCTGCCTTTAAGTGTGATATACACAAATCTTTTATTTGGCTGGACTAAGAAGTAAGACCTCTGTGTTTGAGATCTAAGGCTTAAGAAAGCTATTTTTTTTTTCTTTTTGTGTGATAATAGTGCTTCTGACAGAATTAAGAGTAATATGACTGTAATGTCTATCCTTTGATTTTGTTAATTCTTGCTATTACCATGAAACTGGCATTCACCCCTTTGCTTCTTAACTATTGAGCCAGATTTCTCAATAATTGCCCTGCTTTTTATCTTTTCAAATTCAGTCCATTCTATACACTGCTATTAAATTAATTATCTTAAAACACTCTTTGTACAAGCTATTCCTCTGGTCGAGTCTTCATTGACTTTTTATTGTTTGGAGAAAAATATTCAAAATACTTAGCCTGGCATTCAGAAGCCTGCAAAATATATCTCCATGTTTCTTCCCTCCCTAAATGCCCACCTGTGGGATTTAGCAGAATTTAAAAGCACTGACTCTAGAGACTATTTTGCTTCAAAGCTTGCATGAACATGGGCCTGTTATTTCTCTCTTTAAGTCTCAGGCTCCTCAGAGTTATAATGGAGATAATGAGTATTTATCTCATAGGATTGTTGATCATTAAATGTGTTAACACATGGAAACTTCCTAGAACAGAACAGGCACAAGTGCTTAGTATAGAGTAGCTTCAAAAAATGATTTACTGTTTATTTGGTTTAAAATTTCTTCCCCATATCATATGTCTCTTATTCCCTAATTATTCAACCCCAGGTCCTAACCAAGTGAAGACATTTTTCTTGCGAAAGATAGTGATCCCTTCCTCCTGTGAACTTGGAACAATCATAAATATCCACTAGCTATCCTACTTTTAATATTATGCTTTCTTTAATTTTTAGTACAAATTTCAGAATTGTGTGTTTTCTTTTCCTCAAACCACCCTTATTATCACAATATCTACTAGGGTGGCTTGCATGTAGTAGATCTTGCATAAATGTATCCAATAACAATTACAATAAGGTTATTATATACTAAAATATAAATTAATGCCATTATTTTCATTCATCTGATTAGCTCTCCATATGAAGTTCAGTGTCTTGAAATAAAAGACTAATCCATGTCACGATTAAATATTTGTTTGAAAAATGTGTGTGTGTGTGTGTGTGTATGCACCTGTGTACATTCAGGTAGAACTCAGGAAAGATACTCTTAGCTCTGAGTGAAGTGAAGTGGAAATACTAAGGAGCTGAGTAGGTAGGAGCACTTCTCAGATAAAAGGGATGGGATTATGATTGAATTGTATTTTTATATACTAAATATTTTTAAATCAAGAGTATGAAGTGAATGTATGTATTAAAACAGTCTTAGCTCTCAATCATAAGGATAAAAACAGTCTTAAAACACGATACTTCCAGTTTCAATTCTAACATATAAAGCTTATAAAATTATCATTCTTACTTTTATAAAAGCAAAAGAGTTGAACAAACTTAGAATCATTGATTTTCCTTAATTTTATCAGAGAACCAAGGACACAGGACAAAATTCCCTCTTAAAAGCTAGAGATGCAGGTGAAGACAGTATTATAACCGAGTTCAGTTTACTGGGAAATGACATACTGGAACCAGAAATGTGTAGGAAGACTTACATATTCCTATTACCAGATGTATCATGTCACCAGCTTTCAACAAAAAATTATAAGAAATCCTAAAAGCAAAATCTGAAGTGATAAAGCAAGCAACAAGACAAGAACGATAGTGATTTTATTTTAGTTTTTTTTTACTTTACAATATTGTATTGGTTTTGCCATACATATAAAGTAAAAAAAAAAAAAAAAAGATAGTGATTTTAGAATTACTAGATTCGAAATTTAAAATAGCTCTGATAATAAGTTAAAGCATTAATGCAAAAATTAGACAACATGTAAGAATAGATGGATGATGTAAGTAGAAAATGAAAAATATTATAATGAGTAAAAAAGGAAACGCTGGGGGAAAAATGTAACTGAATGCAGATTGCCTCTGATGGGTTTATTGGCTTAAGTTGGATATGATAAAGGAATCAGTGAGTGTCAATAGACTTCCTGAATTGAATGAAAAGAAAATAGAATGAACAAAATAAAATGAGCAAAATGGAATGGAATATCCAAAAACAGTGAGATGATTACAAAAGGCATGATGTACATGTAATAGGAATACTGAAGAGAAAAGAAATTAAAAAAAAAAGAAGAAGAAGAAATAATTGAAGTAATAGTTGATGAAAAATTTCCAAAACTGGGGACAGACATAAAACTACAGGTTCAGAAAGTTCAGAGAATACCATAAAGAAAAATGTCTACATGTAGGAGTATCATGCTTAATGGCAGAAAACCAAAGAAAAAGAGATAATCTTGAAAATAGCTAGAGGGAAAAAAATAGCTTACATATAGAGGAACAAATACAAGAATTACCTATTAAAATAATTATATATTTCTTGTAATTACAAATTATAAGAATTCAGAAACTAAAGAGAATGGAATGAAATATGTATTGAAAGAAAAAAAAATAGTCACAGTCTAGAATTCTGTGCCAGTGAAATTAACTTTCACAAATAAAGGAGACACATCTACTAGTATAACTACAATGGGAAAAAAGAAGTATTGGTAAGGATATGAAAATTTGTGCATTATTGGGGAGATTGTGAAATCATACAACCATTATGAAAAACAGTATGAAGTTTCCTCAGAAAGTTAAAACTACCACGTGACCCAGCAAACTTACATCTGGAAATATATTCAAAAGAACTGCAAGTACGGAGAGCTGAAAGCATAGTCTTAAAGATATATTTATAGATACTTGTTCACAGCAGCAGTATTCACAATAATCAAATGGTGGAAGCACTGTAAATGTCTATTAATGAGAGAAAGCAAAGAGGAACTAAAGAGCCTCTTGATGAAAGTGAAAGAGGAGAGTGAAAAAGCTGGCTTAAAACTCAATATTCAAAAACTAAGATCATGGCATGTGGTCCCATCACTTCATGGCAAATAGATGGGGAAACAATGGAAAGTGACTGACTTTGTTTTGGGGGGCTCCAAAATCACTGCAGATGGTGATTGCAGCCATGAAATTAAAAGACGCTTACTCCTTGGAAAGAGGAGAGTGAAAAAGTTGGCTTAAAGTTCAATTCAGAAAACTAAGATCATGGCCTCTGGTCCCATCACTTCATGGCACATAGATGGGGAAACAGCGGGAACAATGGCTGACTTTATTTTTCTGGGCTCCAAAATCACTGCAGATGGTGATTGTAGCCATGAAATTAAAAGACGCTTACTCCTTGGAAGGAAAGTTATGACCAACCTAGACAGCATATTCAAAAGCAGAGACATTATTTTGCTGATAAAGTTCCATCTAGTCAAAGCTATGGTTTACCAGTAGTAATGTATGTATGTGAGGGTTGGACTATAAAGGAAGCTGAGTGCCGAAGCACAGATTCTTTTGAACTGTGGTGTTGGAGAAGACTCTTGAGAGTCCCTTGGACTGCGAGCAGATCAAACCAGTCAATTCTAAATGAAATCAATCCTGAATATTCACTGGGAGGACTGATGCTGAAGCTGAAACTCCAATACTTTGGTTACTTTGACCACCTGATGCAAAGAACTGACTCACTGAAAAAGATCCTGATGCTGGGAGAGATTGAAGGCAGGAGAAGCAGACAACATAGGATGAGATGGTTGGATAGCATCACCGACTTGATGGATATGAGTTTGAGTAACTCTGGCAGTTGGTGATGGACAGGCAAGCCTGGTGTGCTGCAGTCCATGGGGTCACAAAGAGTCAGTTACAACTGAGCGACTGAACTGAACTGATTATTGTATGAATGGATAAACAAAGTATGTATATGAATACAGTAGAATACAGTCATGTGTTTAAAAGGGGAAAAACTCTGTCACACGTTACAACATGGATGAAGACTTTATGCTAAATAAAGTAAGTCAGTCACAAAAAGACAAATACTACATGATTCCACTTATATGAGGTACCTAGAGTAGTTGAAATCATAGGGTCAGAAAGTAGAGTGGTGGTTCACAATGGCTGAAATCAAGGTTGGGGAAAGCTCTTGTTCAATGACTGTAAAGCTTCAGATTTGCAGGATAAAAAAACTCTGGAGATCTGTTTCATAATTATATAAAAATACTTCACACTATTCAATTAGTGTTAGTTGCTCAGTCACGTCTGACTCTTTGCGATTCCATGGACTGTAGCCTGCCAGGCTCCTCTGTCCATGGAATTCTCCAGGCAAGAATACTGGAGTGGGTTGCCATTCCATTCTCCAGGGGATCTTCCCAACCTAGGGATGGAACCCACGTCTCCTACATTGTAGGCAGATTCTTTACTATCTGAGCCACCAAGGAAGCCACAGTACATTTAAAAACCATTAAGATGATAAATTTTATGTTTTTGCCAGTATAAAAAATGTACATTGTTCCCCCAGTTTAAAAAATTAGTGAAGAAGAAGTACTGTGTAAGAAAAACAAAAGCTAAGGAAATTTATTACCAGTAGACTGGCACTGCAAGAAATGTTAAAAGTTCTTCAGAGAGGGCAAATGATACAGGTCAGAAGCTCAAGTGTGCATTAAGAAATGAAGAAACTGGAAACGGTAGAAATGAATATAAAATAAATCTTCTATTTTTTTCTGATTCTTAATTGATAGAACACATAACCTTTCCTTCAAGGTATTAATAGCAACAAGATATTGAGTGATTACTGAGAGATTATAACACAAAGGTATAATATAGTATATGGGACAGGAAGAAAGAATTGCAAATATTCTGTTCAGTTACCAATACAATCTGTGAAGCAGTACAGAATTATTTGAAAGTAGACTTATATTAGCTCTAAATGTGTGCTGTAAACTCTAAAGCAACTGCTAAAAAAATTAAAAGAAGTATAATTGATAAGCTTCCCCAGTGGCTCAAATAATAAACAATCTGCTGAAATGCAGGAGACTCGGGTTTGATCCCTGGGTGGGGAATATTCCCCTGGAGAAGGAAATGGCAACCCACTCCCATGTTCTTGCCTGGAAAATCTCATGGACAGTGAAGCCTGGAGGGCTATAGTTCAGAGGGTCACAAAAAGTTGGACATGACTGAGTGATGAACACACACACATACATATTTGATACGCTAAGAGATTAGAAAAGATGGACTAATATATTAATAGAATATGTCATGAAAATTAGGCAGAAAAGATGGGAAATTAAAAAATTTAATAATTTGAAAACATGGTAGATACTAATGAGCTATATTTGCAATTATTTCAAATGTGGATTGACTAAATGTGCAAATTGAAAAACAGAGGCTGTCAGAGTATATTAAAAAAAAAAAAAAAAGACCAGCACTGGTCCATGACCTGTGAGAAGCTGGGCTGCAAAGCAGGGAATGAGCTAAACCATCCTGTGACCCATTTCTGTGTAAAAATTATCTTCCATGAAATCAGTCCCTGGTGCCACAATTGTTGGAGACCACTGATTTAACCCAAAGATTGAGTTCTTTAACAGCTAATCCCTTTATGTTAAAATACCTGTTGTAATACCTGTAATAACCTTTTTGAAGTTCTCCAGCTGTGCTTTAGGAATGAAATCCCACATTAGTATCCTGCTTGACAGCTCCCTTAATTCAACATCCAGGAACTTCTCCTTCAGTGGTGCAACTGACATCATCTTAGAGTCCTGGCTATCTCCTCCAGTATGAACTCTTCCATGTTGAGCATGGTTTGAAGCATAACTAAAGGCCTTTCCACATTTTTAATCTTTATAGGGTTTCTCACCGTATGAGTTCTCTGATGCAGAAAAAGAAATTAATGTTTTCAAGATAAAAACATTTTTCTATCACTGATTATTTTATACCTTGAATCCAAATCTATACTCCAGCTTCTTTTTTCTTCCCTCACAACCATCTAGGGTTCTTTTCCTTGCTTTAGCACAATTATGTTTGGCTTAGGAATGGAATGGTCCACTGAAACCAAGTTACTACACTTCTCCGTCATCACATCAGGGTACAACTTCTGAACAAATGTCAATGAATTTCCTCTCATGTAAAAGAACTCTATGATCACATCTGTGTATGTTATTGGTCTCTGGGTCATGGCTTTAGACTTGCTAGTGCTGATCAGTCTTTAAGGTTCCCTTACCAGAAAAACAGAGTCCAGAACACCCAGACCATTCCTTGTGGGCTTGGGCTATTTCTGCATAGCTGTTTCCATGGTGACCTGTGCTAGCTTCTTGTTTGGATGATTGTTACCACATGCAATTCTCAACAAGGTAAGGTATCGTTTTATTGGAGAAATAAATAACTGGTTAATATCTTTTTATATTTTTTAACTGAGTACAGTTTACTGACATATTTATTTCTAAAGGGTATAATATATTTATATTACCATACTGTGTTTTATATTAAGGATTATTGGTTTGAAAATAAAACAACTCACAACCCTCCTATTTTTGTAATTATTAAAATACAAACTTTGAAATAAATTTTATGTGTATAGTTAAATACTGAAACAATAACTGTGGGAGCAATTAGAAGACTCAAGAAATTTTATTAGAGCATGAATTCTATCCTTTTTGACTATAAGAATAAATAAAATTGCTAACTTTTGCATAGCATTTAAAGTATGTGAAGAACTATAGTATTCGTTCTATGTAAATTATGACATTTAATCTTTATAACAATCATATGTGGCAGGAATTATCATTGTGAAAGTTTTAAATGTGAAGACAACGAGGCCTAACAAGGTTAAATATTTGAAAAATATATAGCTAATAAGATAGTGAGATTTGTTTGGTAATCTTATGAAATTATTTTTGAAATATGTACTTACATTTTTCTTTTCCCCTTTTACTTTGGGTCAGTAAACTAAAGTCTCCAACTACAAAATTGTATTGCTTTGATGATGCTTTTCAGAGACTATTTTCAACAATGAGAATTAAGATGATTTTCTCTTTCTCCTTATAAGCAGATGGAATAAAGAATTGAAAAAAAATGTGAAAAATGATTCACTTAACTCATTCCGGTATTCTTGCCTGGAAAATGCCATGAACCGAGGACCCTGGTGAGCTACAGCTCATGGGGTCGCAAAGAGTTGGACATGACTGAGCACAGCATAGCATACTTCACAGTGCAGTAAATAACTGGTAATAATACCTTCAGTATATAGATCAGTCAGTATCAGGTTGTTACTGTCTCACTTTTATTTCAGAACTGGTTTTCTCTAACTCCTCTGTCTCTACACCTCTGTTCCTCTTTCTCTGTCTTTCTTTTCAAGTACCTCTCTTCCTAACGTCAATTTGCACTTTTCTTATGTCTGTCACCTCCAGAGTAGTCTCTTAAATTTACTGTTTCTATGTAATATGGTAGTTTTTCAGTATACTTAGTGATGTTCAAAAGCCACTTTTAATTTTTCTAACCACATCTGCAGATGCAATAGCCAAATGAAACTTATTTATAAAAATCAAGGTGAACTTCATGTTAATACATAGTTTTTGGAGCATTGTACACTTTTTCCTCTCCTTTTCCTTCAGATTTATTTTGTTCAGAAGTTGTCCCTCCTGACTTTTCTTATATCTGTATAACTCATTTATGGGCTTATGAACTTAGTGAACTTCCAGTGTAGTTACTTCTTAGAGAGAGAGAAAGAAATGCATTGGCTAGGCAGGCATTTCTCCTATTCTTTAAATTTACAGTGAATGGTATTATTGCTGGGGCAGTAGGAATACTTTCTCTTGGTGCTGCATATATATTATTTGATCTGGTAATAAATGTAAAATATAGTCTTACATAAACATACATATAAGCTAACAGTTGAAGGTGGCAAATGAATTATAGAATACAAAACTAGTCCCTGGTAGCCTGACTGTCCTGTGTGTATGAAATTGCATACTGTGTGAACAGAACTTCTTTAAAAGACTTCCTGAATAATATTTCTAACAGTGTAAGGAACTGGGACCTTGAAGTAAACCTTTTCATTTTTGAAAGTGCATTTACTACTTTAAGATTCTGTCTGGAATCCTCTGTGCATTTATACGCTGCTTCCTACTTCTTGGCCTGTGTACCCAAGTTCTGACACAGTGGAACATGAGAAACCAGCTTATCCTCTAAAGCTCATTTCTGACTGCTGATGGGGTATAGGTCAGTGCTAGTATAGACTGTGAATTCTGTTGCTTTGTTACCTGTGAGCTGTGTATTGAAACTCAAGTGAAATACAGTATTTTGAATCAATCAGTCAGCAAATGTTGATTGAGCACCCATGATGTTTTAGGCATAGTAGCATATTAAAGTTGTAGTAAGCAAGACCCATTCCCTCAGGAAGTTTAAAATTTAGCTACCTGGCAATTTAAAAATGTAAAAATCATGTATAAAAAACTATAATATTAATATTAAAAAGTAAGTTACATTTTAGGAAACAAGAGTTGTAAGAAATACAGTAGATAAAGGATTAGCATCCAGAATATTTGACTATTGCCTACATATCAGTGAATAAAAATATAAAAAAATCCATATAAAAACATGCAAATTATAATTTGGCTTGTAGGCAATAGTTTGCTGACCTCTGAGTTAGAAAGCTATTGCAACAATCTGATAGCATCAGTCAGGATGAGAATAGTGATGGTTCTATGATAGGATTGCATCTATAGCTTGAATCAGATTTAACAGAATTTGTTGACAAGTCTGATGTAGAGTAAGAGAGAAAGAGGTGTCAGGGATGATTTCAAGATTTTTGTATTAGCAACTGAAGGTTAACATTGCCATTTACTGAGCTAAAGAAGATTAAAGGAGGATCATATAAAAGAAGAAAAATAGAAATTCAAATTGGGGCACATTATGCTATTTGAAATATAGGTAAATACATCAAAGAAATGGTTGGAAAAAATAAATATGGAGCTTAGGATCTTTGGGATTGAGGATATACTTTGGGAAGTCATCAGTATATAGATAGTATCAAAGCCTTAATACTTGATGAGATGACTAGAGAATAAACACAAAATGGTTTTAATAATGGATCATGCTGTTACTGCTACTGCTACTGCTACTGTGTCCGACTCTATGCGACCCCAGAGATGGCAGGCCACCAAGCTCCCCTGTCCCTGGGATTCTCCAGGCAAGAACACTGGAGAGAGTTGCCCATTTCCTTCTCCAATGCATGAAAGTGAAAAGCCAAAGTGAAGTTGCTCAGTCATGTCCGACTCCTAGCGACCCCATGGACTGCAGCCTACCAGGCTCGTCTGTCCATGGGATTTTCCAGGCAAGGGTACTGGAGTGGGTTGCCATTTCCGTCTCCAGATGAGACATGAATGTGCCGACAAAGATCCCTATAGTCAAAGCTCTGTTTTTTCCAGTAGTCGTGTACGAATGTGAGAGTTGGAATATCAAGAATGCTGAGTGCCAAAGAATTGATGCATTCAAACTGTCCTGGAGAAGACTCTTGAGGGTCCCTGGGACTGCAAGGAGATCAAACCACTCAATTCGAAAGGAAATCAAGTCTGAATATTCATTAGAAGGACTAATGGCTGAAGCCAAAACTCCAATACTTTGGCTACCTGTTGTGATCAGCCAACTCACTGGAAAAACCCTGATTTGGGTAAAGATTGAAGCAAGAGGAGAAGGGGGCAGCAGAAGATGAGATGGTTAGATAGTATCACTGATTCAATGGACATGAATTTGAGAAAACTCTGGGAGATAGTGAAGAACAGGAAAGCCTGGTGTGCTGTAGTCCATAGGATTGCAGAGTTGGACACAATTTAGCAAATGAACAACTACTGTCTGGTTTATAACAAATGAAAAGAAGTAGAGTCCTTTTTTAAAGATAGGCTTTCCCAGTACAATAAGGAGCAATAATCTGAGATTGTTTTTTTTAAGAAAGTAGAGATATTTAAACTTTGAAATGTGCAATAAAACTTACAAATTAAAACATTAGGGTAACCATTTACATGGTTATATGGATGAAAATGCAATTTATAGCTTCTAATATAATCTGCAGTAGAGGGCAAAAAAGAAGAGGGGATAAACACTACCAAATCAATAGAAGACATGTAGGAAAAATAAATTATTGGTAAACAACAAGATAGATTTTATATATTAGCAAAAATAATAACTCTAAATGAATCAAACTCGTCTATTAAAATTTGAAGCACGTGAGATAGATTTTAATATTAAAACTAGAGTCCATCATATGTGGTTACAAGAAATACAGTTAAAACATCAGGGTACAGAAAAAAAGAAAAATATGCAATAAATATACATTAGAATAAAATATTAATATTTTTCAAAATAGCATTTCAGCAAGAATAGCCATATTATTGTGGATAAAGACAATGTAAAGCTAATAAAATTTATAAAGAAAATATTTCAATAGCAAACTTGCAGATACCTATTAATTTATATTTGAGATATATAAAAACAAATACAGAATTAGAAAAAAACATTTTACAATGATAAAAATTTTAACAAATTTTCCAGAAGTTTTAGATGAAACAAATAAACAACTCTCTAGAATATAGACTATTTGGACAATAATTTAATTTAGTATGTTTAAGTGGATTCCTGAGAACAACAGAGACTTCTTTTCTGCAAGCATTCATGAACATTAGCAAAAACTGAGTATATAAAAGTCATAAAAATATCTTACCAATTTTCACTGAGCTTTAATCATTCAATTTATATGCTATGAACAAAATTAAATGAAATGTAACAAAGAGAAGATGGCTTAAAATACCTACATACTAAAATTTCACTTCTAAGTAGTTCGTAGATAAAAGTAGAAATCACAATGAAAATTACAAAATCAATATTTTACAATTAAGGCACAATGATCCATACTATGGGTAAAGCTAAAATGGTATTTAGAGGTAAATCCATAGCCTTATAAATTTAAAGCTAAAAGGATATACTTATATTAAATTGAGCATTCAAGTTAAAATATGAAAAAGAGTTAAATAGAATAAAGGAAAATAAAACAAAAAAAATAGTTTCAACCATTTTATTAACAATTATGATAATAAGACCTCTATTAAGATAGAAAGAGAAAAAGCATAAACAAGTTGTGTTAGACTTTAAAAGATAAGGAAAATCATTACAGATGTGTTCAAGACTTTATAATAATATAGAATAATCTATGCCAACATGTTTAGAAACTTGAATGATTTGGATAATGTATGTATATGTTATATTAGAAGTAGAAAACCTACATAAAGTAAAAATAATTTAGAAAACCAAATATATAATAAAACATCTCTTGAATCTAAAATATACCAATCAAAAATATTTTTACAGGTGAGTTTTAGTAAGTCTTAAAGCAAGAGATAATTCAACTAATAATTGCTTTAGACACTGGAAAGAGAGAGATACACCACCGATAGCAAAACTGGGAGAGAAAAACACAAGGTAAATATTATAAACAATGTTACACTAGGATAAAGATGCAAAACACTAGACAATTAACAAAGTGAATACAACAATATAGAAAAAAATATACTGTGGTCACATTTGATTATCCCAGGAATTTAAGGATAATATTAAAAATTAAATGAGTTACACTTCCACTAAAAGCTAAGATTTAGTATCTCAGTGTGGTTTTACTCTCCTTCCATATGAGGTAATCAAGTGTAGTGCAAGAATTTGGAAATACAAGGAAGTCAAGGCAGATAGGGTTTGCAGATAGGGTTTGCAGATCAGAATATGGAGGGGAAAGGCCTGCAAAAGAGAATGTTCTAGGTATCTGCAGAGGATTTCTCCTGAGTGTTTTGCACAGTACTGATCAGCACATTTTTGACTGTAAAATTTCATGGACAGAGGAGCCTGGTGGGCTACAGTCCATGGAGTCACAAAGAGTCGACATGACTGTGCATGCATGCGTGCAAGATTAGCACATGTGTGTGAAGGAATTAGGCAGGAGTGGGGAACGAACAACCCAAAAGTATTAGAGAAACAATCTATGAGGTTCACAGTAAGTCGGGTAGAGTTTGTGGTCTTTACAACCAGAGCGGGAAAAGAAAACATAATTGATGGGATATTGGGCAGAGTATTCAGAAGCATGTTGTCTCAATAATGGAGGAAAAGTTTGCTCTAGACTAGTAGCTAGTCTGGCCCCACCTCACAAAGCTTTAAAGTCACCCTCAAAAAGATTACTGTGTTTTTCAAATAACTTAACTTTGCTCTAGAACAAAGCTGAAGAAAATCTGTTGTCATACAAAAATATCCAGCACCCAAAAAGGTAAAATTTATAACTTTCTGCCATTTAATAATAATGACCATGCATGCTACAATGACCTACTGTCTATATAGTGACATAATGTCTAGAAAAAATGAATGCCTAATATTCCATGTATTTAGATCTTGAAAGCAGAAAATTAAGGAAATAAGCTTTAGAAAAGTCATATTATGGAAATTTAAAAATATACATAATAAAATTATATACTTTTTATAGTTACATACATACATACTAAAAGAACAGAGACAAACTAGATTTTAGAAAGCATGATAATGGGTGTGTTTGGGGCCTGGGGATGGGATCATAAGAACTTTTAACTTTAACGTTTTATTTTGAGCATACCATTTAAGTTTGGAAGCAATTATAACAATTTTTAGCAATAGATATATTTGAAATTTTATGTTATGACTTGAAGTCTCATACGTTTCATGTCAATTACTTTTTTTTTTTTTAAAGATAACTTTAATAGTTTTAATTACGTACCATCCCCACCAGCTAACAAATGTAATAACAGCTTGCTGTGGGCTTCTACAGCACCTAGTTTCATGCTACCATTATAACACATTCAGTTCAGTTCAGTTCAGTTCAGTCACTAAGTCATGTCCGACTCTTTGCGACCCCATGAATCGCAGCACACCAGGCCTCCCTGTCCATCACCATCTCCCGGAGTTCACTCAGACTCACGTCCATCGAGTCCGTGATGCCATCCAGCCATCTCATCCTGGGTCATCCTCTTCTCCTCCTGCCCCCAATCCCTCCCAGCATCAGAGTCTTTTCCAATGAGTCAACTCTTCGCATGAGGTGGCCAAAGTACTGGAGCTTCAGCTTTAGCATCATTCCTTCCAAAGAAATCCCAGGGCTGATCTCCTTCAGAATGGACTGGTTGGATCTCCTTGCAATCCAAGGGACTCTCAAGAGTCTTCTCCAACACCACAGTTCAAACGCATCAATTCTTCGGCGCTCAGCCTTCTTCACAGTCCAACTCTGACATCAATACATGACCACAGGAAAAACCATAGCCTTGACTAGACGGACCTTAGTCGGCAAAGTAATGTCTCTGCTTTTGAATATACTATCTAGGTTGGTCATAACTTTTCATCCAAGGAGTAAGTGTCTTTTAATTTCATGGCTGCAGTCACCATCTGCAGTGATTTTGGAGCCCCCAAAAATTAAGTCTGACACTTTCCACTGTTTCTCCATCTATTTGCCATGAAGTGATGGGACCAGATGCCATGATCTTCGTTTTCTGAATGTTGAGCTTTAAGCCAACTTTTTCACTGTCCTCTTTCACTTTCATCAATAGGTTCTTTAGCTCCTCTTCACTTTCTGCCATAAGGGTGGTGTCATCTGCATATCTGAGGTTATTGATATTTCTCCCGGCAATCTTGATTCCCGCTTGTGTTTCTTCCAGTCCAGCGTTTCTCATGATGTACTCTGCATATAAGTTAAATAAGCAGGGTGACAATATACAGCCTTGACGTACTCCTTTTCCTATTTGGAACCAGTCTGTTGTTCCATGTCCAGTTCTAACTGCTGCTTCCTGACCTGCATACAGATTTCTCAAGAGGCAAGTTAGGTGCTCTGGTATTCCCATCTCTTTCAGGATTTTCCACAGTTTATTTTGATCCACACAATCAAAGGCTTTGGCATAGTCAATAAAGCAGAAATAGATGTTTTTCTGGAACTCTCTTGTTTTTTCCATGATCCAGCGGATGTTGGCAATTTGATCTCTGGTTCCTCTGCCTTTTCTAAAACCAGCTTGAACATCAGGGAGTTCACGGTTCACGTATTGCTGAAGCCTGGCTTGGATAATTTTTTTTTTTTTTTTTAGTATTAAGTTTTTTATTTTTTTTAATTTTAAAATCTTTAATTCTTACATGTGTTCCCAAACATGAACCCCCCTCCCACCTCCCTCCCCATAACATCTCTGTGGGTCATCCCCATGCACCAGCCCCAAGCATGCTGTATCCTGCGTCAGACATAGACTAGCGATTCAATTCTTACATGATAGTATACATGTCAATTACTTTTGAAAAGCAACAACCCTGATAATCAACTAATGTAACAATGACATGATATTTTCCTCATCACACTGAAAAAGTTCTAAAAATCTAACATCTCTGAGATCGGCAAAGATGTAAAAAGTGCACCCTCACACATTCATGTACAAATGAAGTAAACAGGTAATATGAACAGCAACATGACATTAATTTAGTGAAATTGAAATGCTCATTTCCTAATATCCAGAAACTCTGCTTTTTCATACAAAGTGAAGAATGTTTTGCACAGGTACACTGAATATATTACTGTTCTGATTAAATGCTGTCTCTATGGTGAAAAACTGAAAACTTACTTATTCTTCCATAGAATAAAAATGGGTAAATATTGACATATTAATATTGCTCTACAGAAACTAATCAGAATATATTAGATTTAATTGTAATAACTACATATATATTTATGTGTATGCACATATATTTATTTCTAAAATATTTTCTGAAAGATACAAGTTGAAATAAAGAATACCATTTGTGTAATTTCTAGTGCAAAATATGTATAATAGAACATGCATGGATATAGATGGATATATGTATAAAAAATAAGATGAAAAAAATTGCACAGAAATTGTGAAAGATTATCTTTTAGAGTAGATGGGACATGGAATCGGACTGAAGTACTGAAAAAGGTGAACTTTTAAATATTTTATTAATTCTTGAAGAATAAAATACATCGTTTATTTATTCTTAATGATAGATATATATGCAAGCACCACTAGTGAGTTTTAGAGAGTATGTACCAGGAAAATCAATTAAAAAACACACAGCAAAAGTTAAATTTTTTTTTGTAAAAGTTAAAGAGTAAAAGTTAATTCCTTATACTTACAATAGGAATGATTGATGTTTAATGATTTGTACTATCCTGTATATTTTATATTTTCAAATAAGTTAAATAACAATATAGTTGATAAATATAAAATATATCAATAGACTTCATAAGTCAAGACATTATTATTTTTCAAGTGAATAGTAACCTGTAAGTTCCACTTTGCCTCATAAAAGATAGAAATTCATGTAGACTGCATCATTCAAAGACATTTTCAATAATGAAAGTGTGATATGGTTGGAACAGTGGACAGACTTTTACAGATGGAGAAGAAAAAGCCATCTCAGGAATACTGAATGGAACAACTAAAGAGATTAAAGCCAGGTTACATATTCAGGTAGCAATAAGTAGACTAATGAGAGGGACTGACAACCAAATCCAGATGAAATGGAAGGATGGATTGGGCCACAGTTGGTTGGTGAAAGCCAGTGTCAATTGCTCAGTTGTGTTTGACTCTTTGCGACCCCATGGACTGTAGTCCACCACACTGCTCAGTCCATGGAATTGTCCAGGCAAGAAAGAAGGGTAGCCATTCCCTTCTCCGGGGTATCTTCCTGACCCAGGGATTTAACCTGGGTTTCCTGCAACACAGGCAGATTCTTTGCCATCTCAGCCACCAAGGAAGCCCCACAGTTGGTCCATAAGCAATACCAAATAATAGAATATCATCAAAGCCCAGTAAGATGCATTATCTGTGCCAGGGAGCAATTAACAGAAGGAATGAAGGATGCCAGAAAAGTTTCTCAGAATTAGCGTTCTTGATAAAGGATCTAGATAAGGATTCAAATGCAAGATAAAAACAAACAAAAACAAGACCTGATAGCTGGAGGCAAGGTGTTAGTTTAGTTTGAAGATGATGGAAGAGAGTGTTTAACGTGGTATCTCTGACTTCAGACCCTGCCACTTACTTTCTAGATATATAGTCTTGTTTAACCTGATTGATGCCCAGTATCAAAGCCTTTCTTCCTTGCCTTTCTCAGTCTTTTCTGCAGTTGAGTGTGTCCATGTGTCACTGTTTTTTCTGCCTGAGACATAAGTAGAATTTGTTGGAAACTTCTATGGAAAATTTTGCTTTTCTGATAAAATGGACATTTTTGCTGTTGCTGACATTGCCCTTTTTTCCTTACTCCTGGCCAAATGTAAACATAATGCATATCACTGTAGTAGTTGTCTTGCAACTATTGGGTTGGCCAAAAAAGTCTTTTTTTTTAAAGTAAAAATAAAAGGCACATTTCTCATTTTCATCAAGAACTTTATTGAACAATGTATTCACCATTTTGTTCCACTATCTTCTGCCATTTTTCAGGCAACTTCACAATTCATCTTCCTAAAATGTTTTACCTTTTGGAGTAAAGAATTTTTCCAAGTGCTTTTTCCAGTCTTCCAGGGAACTGAATATTTTGCCATTACAAGAATTTTGTAAAGACGAAAGTAAATGGAAATCTGAAGGTGCAATGTCTGGTGAATATGGCAGATGAATCAGAACTTCCAACCAACCTGTAACAGCTTTGCTGGTCATCAAAGAAACACGCAATCTTACATGACCTTAATGCAAGATTATGCATTTTCTGTTGCCTAATTCCTGATGCTTTTCATGTACTGCAGCTTTCAGTTGGCCTAACTGGGAGCAGTATTTGGAATTAATCATTTAGTTTCCAGAAGGAGCTGATAATAGAGGACTCCCTTACAATCCCACCATATGCACAGCATCAACTTTTTTTGGATTAAGATTGGCCTTTGATGTCATTGGCAGTAGTTCGTTTTGCTTGCCCCATGATCTCTTCCATTCCACAGTATCACACACTATTCACTTTTCATCACCTGGCACAATTTGTTTTAAAATGGAAAATTTTCATTATATTTAACAAGATGATCACCTGTGGAAGTACAGTCAAGAATGGTGGGTTTTTTTTTTTTGTTTTTGTTTTTTTTTTTTGCTTAACTTATGAGGAACCCAAACATCAGAGTGATGAACATAAATAAGCTGTGCAAATGATTTTCACTGTTTGGTTTGGATATTTTGAATATGTTGGATATCTTCTGCATATTATAATGTTGATTGTCCTCAGTTAATGCCTTGATTTGATCACTATCAACTTCAACTGCTTTGCTAGACCATGGAACACCGTCAAGCAAGAAATATCCAACACGAAACTTCTCAAATACTTTAACACATTCAATCAGTCACAGTTCCCTCTCCATAGACTGTACAAAGGTTATTTTGAGTTTCAGTTGTGATTTTACCTTTTTTGAAACAATAAAGCATAATGTGCTAAAAGGTTACGTTTTACTTCCATTCAATATTAAAGTGGATATACAAATATTCGCCAATTTTGGTTTTTTAAAAAATACACTTTGATATGACAGTTGCCACAGCACAATCTAACAAAATTGTTTCAAATGAAATTCAGTTCAGTTCAGTTCAGTTCAGTCACTCAGTCGTGTCCGACTTTTTGCGACCCAATGAATCACTGCATGGTGGGCCTCCCTGGTTCATCAACAACTGTGGAGTTCACTCAAACTCATGTCCATCGAGTTGGTGATGCCATCCAGCCATTTCATCCTCTATTGTCCCCTTCTCCTCCTGCCCTCAATCTTTGCCAGCATCAGGGGCTTTTCTAATGAGTCAACTCTTCCCATGAGGGGCCCAGTATTGGAGTTTCAGCTTCAGCATCAGTCCTTCAAATGAACACCCAGGAATGATTTCTTTTACGATGGACTGGTTGGATCTCCTTGAAGTCCAAGGGACTCTCAAGAGTCTTCTCCAATACCACAGTTCAAAAGCATCAATTTTTCAGCACTCAGCTTTCTTCACAGTCCAACTCTCACATCTATACATGACCACTGGAAAAAACATAGCCTTGACTAGACAGACCTTTGTTGGTAAAGTAGTATCTCTGTTTTCAATATGCTATCTAGGTTGGTCATAACTTTCCTTCCAAGGAGCAAGCATCTTTTAATTTCATGGGTGCAGTCACCATCTGCAGTGATTTTGGAACCCCCCAAAATAAAGTCTGACACTGTTTCCACTGTTTACCCATCTATTTCCTATGAAGTGATGGGACCAGATGCCATGATCTTAGTTTTTTGAATGTTCAGCTTTAAGCCAACTTTTTCACTCTCCTCCTTCACTTTCATCAAGAGGCTTTTTAGCTCCTCTTCACTTTCTGCCATAAGGGTGGTCTCATCTGCATCTCTGAGGTTATTGATATTTCTCTCAGCAATCTTGATTCCAGCTTGTGCTTCTTCTAGCCCAGTGTTTCTCATGATGTACTCTGCGTATAAGTTAAATACGCAGGGTGACAATATGCAGCCTTGATGTACTCCTTCTCCTATCTAGAACAAGTATGTTGTTCCATGTCCAGTTCTAACTGCTGCTTCCTGACCTGTATACAGGTTTCTCAAGAGGCAGGTCAGGTGGTCTGGTATTCCCATCTCTTTCAGAAGTTTCCACAGTTTACTGTGATCCACACAGTCAAAGGCTTTGGCATAGTCAATAAAGCAGAAATAGAAGTTTTTCTGGAACTCTCTTGCTTTTTCCATGATCCAGTGGATGTTGGCAATTTGATCTCTGGTTCCTCTGCCTTTTCCAAAACCAGGTTGAACATCTGGAATTTCATGATTCATGTATTGCTGAAGTCTGGCTTGGAGAATTTTGAGCATTACTTTACTAGCATGTGAGATAAGTGCAACTTGCAGTAGTTTGAGCATTCTTTGGCATTGTCTTTCTTTGGGATTGGAATGAAAACTGACCTTTTCCAGTTCTGTGGCCACTGCTGAGTTTTCCAAATTTGCTGGCATATTGAGTGCAGCACTTTCACAGCATCATCTTTCAGGATTTGAAATAGCTCAATTGCAATTCCATCACCTCCACTAGCTTTGTTCGTAGTGATGCTTTCTAAGGACACTTGACTTCACATTCCAGGATGTCTGGCTCTAGATGAGTGATCACACCATCGTGATTACCTGGGTTGTGAAGATCTTTTTTGTACAGTTCTTCTGTGTTTTCTTGCCACCTCTTTTTAATATATTATGCTTCTGTTAGGTCCATACAATTTCTGTCCTTTATTAAGCCCATCTTTGCCTGAAATGTTCCCTTGGTATCTCTAATTTTCTTGAGGACATCTCTATTCTTTCCCATTCTGTTGTTTTCCTCTATTTCTTTGCATTGATTGCTGAGGAAGGCTTTCTCATCTCTCCTTGCTGTTCTTTGGAACTCTGCATTCAGATGCATATACCTTTCCTTTTCTCCTTTGCTTTTCACTTCTCTTCTTTCACAGCTATTTGTATGGCCTCCTCAGACAGCCATTTTGCTTTTTTGCATTTCTTTTCCATGGGGATGGTCTTGATCCCTGTCTCCTGTACAATGTCACGAACCTCCATCCATACTTCATCAGGCACTCTTTATTAGATTCCTTAAATTTATTTCTCACTTCCACTGTATAATCATAAAGGATTTGATTTAGGTCATACCTGAATGGTCTAGCGGTTTTCCCTACTTTCTTCAATTTAAGTCTAAATTTGGCAATAAGGAGTTCATGATCTGAGTCACAGTCACCTCCCGGTCTTGTTTTTGCTGACTGTATAGAGCTTCTCCATCTTTGGCTGCAAAGGATATAATCAATCTGATTTCGGTGTTGACCATCTGGTGATGTCCATGTGTAGAGTCTTCTCTTGTGTTGTTGGAAGAGGGTGTTTGCTATGACCAGTGCATTCGCTTGGCAAAACTCTATTAGCCTTTGCCCTGCTTCATTCCATATTCCAAGGCCAAATTTGCCTGTTACTCCAGGTGTTTCTTGAGTTCCTGCTTTTGCATTCTAGTCCCCTATAATGCAAAGGACATATTTTTGGGGTGTTAGTTCTAAAAGGTCTTGTAGGTCTTCATAGATGCATTCAACTTCAGCTTCTTTAGTGTTACTAGTTGGGGCATAGGCTTGGATTACCATGATATTGAATGGTTTGCCTAGGAAATGAAAAGAGATCATTCTGTCATTTTTGAGATTGCATCCAAGTACTGCATTTTGGACTCTTCTGTTGAGCATGATGGCTACTCCGTTTCTTCTAAGGCATTCCTGCCCAGAGTAGTAGATGTAATGGTCATCTGAGTTAAATTCACCCATTCCAGTCCATTTTATTTTGCTGCTTCCTAGAATGTCGACATTCACTCTTGCCATCTCCTGTTTGACTACTTCCCATTTGCCTTGATTCATGGACCTAACATTCCAGGTTTCTATGCAATATTGCTCTTTACAGCATCAGACTTTGCTTCTATCACCAGTCACATCCACAACTGGGTATTGTTTTTGCTCTGGCTCCATCCCTTCATTCTTTCTGGAGTTATTTCTCCACTGATCTCCAGTAGCATATTGGGCACCTACTGACCCGGGGGGTTCCCCTTTCAGTATCCTATTATTTTGCATTTTCGTACTGTTCGTGGTGTTCTCAAGGCCAGAATACTGAAGTGGTTTGCCATTCCCTTCTCCAGTGAACCACATTCTGTAAATCACAACCACTAAGCTACTAGAGCCACCTTGCAAAAAGAATGAACAAACCTTTTGCCCAACCCAACATAAAGAAAAAACCCAAAGTATCATGAAGTATCTGGTACTGACATTATTGTGCAAACTAGGCCAGGGCTATTTGCTTCTCATTGTGAGAGAAGAATCAGCTTCAATTTATTTAATATATTGTGATCAGGTTTTTGATACTTACAGCTAAAAGCATTCTAAACTGCTATGCTTGTTATATAACCTAGAGGAAGTTATTTTAATTCTCTAAGTCTCAATTTCCTCATTATTTCATGTGTGTATTGAATAATAAATGTTTGGTGCTTAGCTTTAGTGCTTAATTTGAAACATGCTTAACAAATGTTATTACTCATTGCAGTCATTATCAAAATAAGACAAAGTTGTTAAATTTTTTAACAGCAAATCAGCAGATTTATGGCTGATGGAGCCAATACTCCATATATTGCTATGGGTTAGAAATATAGAGAAGGCAATGACAACCCACTCCAGTACTCTTGCCTGGAAAATCCCATGGATGGAGGAGCCTGGTAGGCTGCAGTCCATGGAGTCGCTAAGAGTCGGACACGACTGAGTGACTTCACTTTCACTTTTCACTTTCATGCATTGAAGAAGGAAATGGCAATCCACTCCAGTGTTCTTGCCTAGAGAATCCCAGAGTTGGAGGAGCCCGGTGGGCTGTCATCTATGGGGTCGCCCAGAGTTAGACACGATTGAAACGACTTAGCAGCAGCAGCAGAAATATAGAGATAATCCCCAAATCAGCAACTAGACAAAGCTTAGAAAATGAGTGAAGTGGCTGAGCCATTAAGATCTGATGGGTGTGGAAAAAGACAGGCCAGTAAAGAATTTTTCATATAAATTTAAATTTATTTTGACATATAGTCAACACTCCCATAGCAGTGGTGAACATATGCTCTGATATGCACTACATAGAATGGGTTAATCTTACCTGGTCTGGATTGACTTCATTCATTTATCTGTAGCTACCAATTCTTGGGCAATCTATGGAATCTGTTCATTGAAAAAAGCAATGTTCTATAACCACAGATTTTTTGTTCTTCCAAGAGTTGTATTAGTCTGTTAGCACTACTTAATAATAATTGACTGTATGATTTGTATATGGGATTGGTGAAATCTGTCATGAAAGCAGAGTGGGGGTGGGGTAGCAGCAGGCCTTGAGGTGTAATTTTAATGGTTAGCAAAGGTCAAAGAGTTAGAATTTGTCTCTGTAACCAGTTCCCTCTAAGAGATTGCAACCGCAAGCTGAGGTTGGGCTTTGTGGTACTGAGGTAAGGGAGTAGCAGTTTGAGACCCACACACAATGCACAACTTGGCCAGTGGAAATAGGACAAAGGACTCTGCACTAGAGTCTCTAGACACTTTTAATGGCTATTCTTCTCCTACTCTTGCTGTACTGTACCCTTCACCATATTAAAGTTGTTCAATGAATATAAACATTTTGAGTCCTATGAGCTCTTTCAACAAACATTTAAAATTATGAATAGGTCCTAAACACATAGAGTCATATTTAAAAGATACTATACTAAGAATTGTGTCATAATTATACTTTACATTGCTATAGAGCAGATAATATAGTAAAATCGTCACTCATCTAATCTCCCCACCAATACCTTTTAAAGGCTCTCTTCACACTTTTAGCTTTTCTAGGGATAAAATTTATACCTTGAATTTCAGTACACTACATTTACATGCAACCTTAAAAAAGTATTATTAGTTTTGTCTTGTTTTCAACTATGATAAATAAAATCATAAAGTGTGATTTATTTTCTGACATACTGTTTTCTGTTTAGTATTATATATTTGAGCTTCAACCATGTTATTGTTTTCAGCTATAGTTTATTCTTTTTTAATATTTTAAAAATTCTTAAAGAGATAAGAATACCAGACCACCTTACCTGCCTCCTGACAAATCTGTATGCTGGTCAAGAAGCAACAGTTAGAACCCGACATGGAATAATGGACTGGTTTTAAATGGGGAAAGGAGTACATCAAGGCTGTATTTTGTCACCCTATTTATTTAACTTATATGCAGAGTGTATCAGGCAAAATGTCAGGCTGATGACACACAAGCCAGAATCAAGATTGCCAGGAGAAATATCAACAACCTCAGATATTCAGGTGACACCACCCTTATGGCAGAAAGCAAAGAGGAACTAAAAAGTCTCTTGATGAGGGTGAAAGAGGAGAGTGAAAAGCTGGCTTAAAACTCAACATTCCAAAAACTAAGATCATGGCATCTGGTCTCATCACTTCATGGCAAATAGATGAGGAAACAATGGAAACAGTGACAGAGTTTATTTTGAGGGGCTCTAAAATCACTGCAGATGGTGACTGCAGCCATGAAATTTAAAGATCCTTGCTCCTTGGAAGAAAAGCTATGACCAACCTAGATAGCATATTAAAAAGCAGAGACATTACTTTGCCGACAGAAGTCTGTCTAGTCAAAGCTATGGTTTTTCCAGTAGTCAGTAACATGACTACTTTTCCAGTAGTCACATCCATAATGTGAGAGTTGGACCATGAAGAAGGCTAAGTGCTGAAGAGTTGATGCTTTTGAACTGTGGTGTTGGAGAAGACTCTTGAGAGTCCTTGGACTACAAGGAAATCAAGCCAGCCAATTCTAACTGAGTTTATTCCCTGTTGGCTCAGAGGTTAAAGCGTCTGCCTGCAATTCAGAAGTGAGTTTGATCCCTGGGTCGGGAAGATCCCCTGGAGAAGGAAATGGCAACCCACTCCAGTATTCTTGCCTGGAGAATCCCATGGACGGAGGAGCCTGGGGGGCTACAGTCCACGGGGTCGCAAAGAGTCGGACATGACTGAGTGACGACTTCAATTCACTTCACTTCACTTCAATCCTAAAGGAAATCAATCCTGAATATTCAGTGGATGACGAAACTCCAATACTCTGGCCACCTGAGTCAAATAACTGACTCATTCGAAAAAGCCCTGATGCTGGGAAAGATTGAGGGCAGGAGGAGAAGTGAACAGCAAGAGGATGAGATGGTTGGATGGCATTACCGACTCAATGGCCATGACTTTGAGAAAGCTCCAGGAATTGGTGATGGACAGGGAAGCCTGGGATGCTGCAGTCCATGGGGTTGCAAAGAGTCGGACGTGACTGGGCAACTGAACAATAACCATCATTTATCCATTCTCTTTCTAATTGACATTTGGCTTATTTCTAATATTTTATTATAAATAGTGTCACAACTAATATTCTTATATTCCTGTATATGTTTCCCTGGTGGCTCAGACAGTGAATAATCTTCCAGAAATACACAGGACCTGGGTTCTATTCCTGGGTAGGGAAGATTCCCTGGAGAAAGAAATGACAACCCACTCCAATATTCTTGCATGGGGAATCCCATGGACAGAAGAGCCTGGAGGGCTATTATAGTCCATGAGATCGCAAAGAGTTGGACATGACTGAAAGACTAACACTTTTACATGCTTGTATATAACTCTTGGTGGGACAGGTGCAAAAGTTTTTCTAGGTATACGCAGCAGGGCGATTTCTAGTTACAAGGTTCACGTATGTCCAATGTTATGAGTTCATGTCATAACCCCAAATTGTCGTAACAATTTGAACTCTCAGCAAGTTATTTCCTGGCAGTTAAAATAAATATTTGTAATTTCTGCAAAAAATAATTAAGTAGTGTATTTGTGGGACTTCCCTGATGGCTCAGATGGTAAAGAATCTGTCTGTAATATGGGAGTCCTGGGTTTGATCCCTGGGTTGGGAAGATCCCCTGGAAGAGGGTATGGCAACCCATTCCAGTATTCTTGCCTGGAGAATCCTGTGGACAGAGGAGCCTGGTGGGCTACAATCCATGGGGTCGCAAAGATTCAAACATTATTGAGCAACTAAGCACACAGTGTATTTGTAGTATAATATATCTTGAATGAAATATTGGGAATTTCTCAGAGATCATAAATATGAGTACTTCTGGGTATGTGTTTCTGGGGGAGGAAATGACAACCCATTCCAGTATTCTTGCTTGGAGAATTCCATGGACAAAGAGGAGCCTGGCAGGCTAGAGTCCACGTGGTCACAAAGAGATGGACATGACTGAGCACCTAAGCAGATATGTGTTCACATTCATATATTTATATGGTATAAGAATCAGTGAACTTTCAGATAAATTTGTAATATTTTAGATTAAAAATAGGATTTTTATGTTTAAATGCTGTTTCTCTGCCTTTTTAAAACCAGAAATCATACTTTTTATTTTTGCTTTATTAGACATGATAGGAAATTGAAGACTGACAGAAACTAGTAAATATATCTGCTTTATGCAAACTTTATAATAACCATAATGAGTTTTGTGACAGTAACCATAATGAGTGTAATTATTTTAGGGCAATTGGATGATTGGCACAAATGGGGTTTTCTGATAAGTCACATTTTACCATTCAAAGATGCATTATTGTTCTGTACCAATCGACCAGAATCTGCATGAATGCCAACTCTGAAAAGTTATGGTTTAATAATAAATATCAGATACAGCATCAGGAAATTAAATGACTTTCCTGTTTACATTTGAGATTTTGCCAGTTTCCAAATGTAATCTTGGGAAAATCAGGTGACCTTTCTGACCACCAGCTACTTCAGCTATAAGTGTGTAATCATCACTATGTTGCTCTGATGGCTAAGTAAAATAGTATGTAAGAAAATTTTTCATAAATACCAAAGCTGAGACTGAAAATTGTCAGGTGCTCTAGTCACTATTTTTATTTTAAAGTCAAAGTTCATTGGTATAATATATAAGATAACTTACCTAGTAGGAAACTTTATTTATAAATGTAAAGGTATGGAAAACCCTTAGTATCATCAGTTAGTTCATTCGTTCGTTCAGTTGCTCAGTCGTATCCAACTCTTTGTGACCCCATGAATCACAGCACATTAGGCCTCCCTGTCCCTCACCAACTCCCAGAGTTCACTCAAACTCATGCTCATTGACTCGGTGATGCTATCCACCCATCTCATCCTGTTGCCCCTTCTCCTCCTGTCCCTAATCCCCCCCAGCATCAAGGTCTTTTCCAAAGAGTCAACTCTTCTCATTAGATGGCCAAAGTATTGGAGTTTCAGCTTCAGAATCAGTCTTTCTAATGAACACCAAGGACTGATCTTTAGAATGGACTGGTTGGATCTCCTGCAGTCCAAGGAACTCTCAAGAGTCTTCTCCAAAACCACAGTTCAAAAGCATCAATTCTTCGGCACTCAGCCTTCTTCACAGTCCAACTCTCACATCCATACATGACCACAGGAAAAACCACAGCCTTGACTAGATGGACCTTAGTTGGCAAAGTAATGTCTCTGCTTTTGAATATGCTATCTAGGTTGGTCATAACTATCCTTCCAAGGAGCAAGAGTCTTTTAATTTCATGGCTGCAAATACCATCTGCAGTGATATTGGAGCCCCCCAAAATAAAGTTTGGCACTGTTTCCACTGTTTCCCCATCTATTTCCCATTAAGTGATGAGACCAGATGCCATGATCTTAGTTTTCTGAATGTTGAGTTTAGGCCATTTTTTCACTCTTCTCTTTCACTTGCATCAAGAGACTCTTTAGTTCCTCTTCACTTTCTCCCATAAGGGTGGTGTCATCTGCATATATGAGGTTGTTGATATTTCTCCCTGCAGTCTTTATACCAGCTTGTGCTTCTTCCAGTCCAGCATTTCTCATGATGTACTCTACATATAAGTTAAATAAGCAGGGTGACAATATACAGCCTTGACGTACTCCTTCTCCTATCTAGAACCAGTCTGTTGTTCCATGTACAGTTCTAACTGTTGCTTCCTGACCTGCATACAGGTTTCTCAAGAGGCAGGTCAGGTGGTCTGGTATTCCCATCTCTTTCAGAATTTTCCACAGTTTATTGTGATCCACAAAA
This sequence comes from Budorcas taxicolor, assembly GCF_023091745.1. Classification (NCBI taxonomy): domain Eukaryota; kingdom Metazoa; phylum Chordata; class Mammalia; order Artiodactyla; family Bovidae; genus Budorcas; species Budorcas taxicolor. The sequence goes on along the minus strand of NC_068914.1, from coordinate 136,264,066 downwards.
TCAAAGGCTTTGGCATAGTCAATAAAGCAGAAAGAGATGTTTATCTAGAACTCTCTCGCTTTTTCGATGATCCAGCAGATGCTGAAAATTTGATCTCTGGTTCCTCTGCCTTTTCGAAAACCATCTTGAACATCTGGAAGTTCACGGTTCATGTATTGCTGAAGCCTGGCTTGGAGAATTTTGACCATTACTTTACTAGCATGTGAGATGAGTGCAATTGTGCAGTAGTTTGAGCATTCTTTGGCATTGCGTTTCTTTGGGATTGGAATGAAAATTGACATTTTCCAGTCCTGTGGCCACTGCTGAGTTTTCCAAATTTGCTGGCATATTGAGTGCAGCACTTTCACAGCATCATCTTTCAGGATTTGAAATAGCTCAACTGGAATTCCATCACCTCCACTAGCTTTGTTCGTAGTGATGCTTTCTAAGGACACTTGACTTCACATTCCAGGATGTCTGGCTCTAGGTGAGTGATCACACCATTGTGATTATCTGGGTCATAGAGATCTTTTTTGTACAGTTCTTCTGTGTTTTCTTGTCACCTCTTCTTAATATCTTCTGCTTCTGTTAGGTCCATATAATTTCTGTCCTTTATTAAGCCCATCTTTGCATGAAATGTTCCCTTGGTATCTAATTTTCTTGAAGAGATCTCTAGTCTTTCCCATTCTGTTGTTTTCCTGTATTTCTTTGCATTGATTGCTGAGGAAGGCTTTCTCATCTCTCCTTGCTGTTCTTTGGAACTCTGCATTCAGATGCTTATATCTTTCCTTTTCTCCTTGGTTTTCACTTCTTTCTTTTCACAGCTATTTATAAGGCCTCCTCAGACAGCCATTTTGGTTTTTTGCATTTCTTTTTCTTGGGTATGGTCTTGATCCCTGTATCCTGTACAATATCACGAACCTCCATCCATACTTCATCAGGCACTCCGTCTATCAGATCTAGTCCCTTAAATATATTTTTCACTTCCACTGTATAATCATAAGGGATTTTATTTAGATCATACCTGAATGGCCTAGCAGTTTTCCCTACTTTCTTCAATTTAAGTCTAAATTTGGCAATAAGGAGTTCATGATCTGAGCCACAGTCAGCTCCCGGTCTTGTTTTTGTTGACTGTATAGAGCTTCTCCATCTTTGGCTGCAAAGGATATAATCAATCTGATTTCGGTGTTGACCATCTGGTGATGTCCATGTGTAGATTCTTCTCTTGTGTTGTTGGAAGAGGATGTTTGCTATAACCAGTGTGTTCTCTTGGCAAAACTCTATTAGCCTTTGCCCTGCTTCATTCCATATTCCAAGGCCAAATTTGCCTGTTACTCCAGGTGTTTCTTGACTTCCTATAAGTAAGTCCTTCCTATAACTTCCAGTCCCCTATAATGCAAAGGGCATCTTTTTGAGGTGTTAGTTCTAAAGAGTCTTGTAGGTCTTCATAGATCCATTCAAGTTCAACTTCTTCAGCATTACTGGTTGGACCATAGGCTTGGATTACCATGATATTGAATGGTTTGCCTAGGAAATGAACAGAGGTCATTCTGTCGTTTTTGAGATTGCATTCAAGTACTGCATTTTGGACTCTTTTGTTGACCATGATGGCTACTCTGTTTCTTCTGAGGGATTCCTGCCCACAGTAGTAGATATAATGGTCATCTGAGTTAAATTCATCCATTCCAGTCCATTTTAGTTCGCTGATTCTTAGAATATTGACGTTCACTCTTGCCATCTCCTGTTTGACCACTTCCCATTTGCCTTGATTCTTGGACCTAACATTCCAGGTTTCTATGTAATATTGCTATTTATAGCATTGAACCTTGCTTCTATCACCAGTCCCATCCCCAACTGGGTGTTGTTTTTGCTTTAGCTCCACCCTTCATTCTTTCTGAAGTTATTGCTCCACTGATCTCCAGTATCATATTGGGCACTTACTGACTGGGAGGTTCCTCCTTAAGTATCCTATCATTTTGCCTTTTCATACTGTTCACTGGGTTCTCAAGGCAAGAATACTGAAGTGGTTTGCCATTCCCTTCTCCATTGGACCACATTCTGTCAGACCCCTCCACCATGACCCATCATCTTTGGGGGCCCCATATGGCATGGCTTAGTTTCATTGAGTTAGACAAGGCTGTGGTCTGTGTGATCAGATTGGCTAGTTTTCTGTGATTATGGTTTCAGTGTAAGTATCATTGGAAAGAGTAAAAAAAAAAAAAAACCTGCAGAAAACTCAAAATCATAGCACAATTGGTTCAGGATGATGTCATTTCCTCCCTCTGTATCCCAGATGCCCACATGTACATTTTAATACAGAGGTATCTTAGAGTGGATGTTGCTACTGACAGTGCCAATATCTTCCCCTGGGAAAATAAATATAGCTGTTGCTGCTCCTGTAGGAGCCTCCAGTTGTTGTTGTTGTTGTTGTTGTTTTGCATCACTAGTTTCTGAATCAGTATCTGAGATGACTTCAGTGATTGGCTAATTACAGGTTAGGTGCTTGCATCATAGGCACTTTACCATCTGAGCTTCCCTGGTGGCTCAGATGGTAAAGAATCTGCCTGCAGTGCGGGAGACCTGGGTTCAATCCCTGGGCCAGGAAGAGCCTCTGGAGAAGGAAATCGCAACCCACTCCAGTATTCTTGCCTGGAGAATTCCACGGACAGAGGAACCTGGTGGCCTACAGTCCATGGGGTCATAAAGAGTTGGACACAACTGAGTGACTAACACACAGACACATCATAGTCACAAGGGAGGACAGAAAAGCAAGTAGAATATCTGGAATAATAACTTTAATTAATAACAGATTAGAGGCTGCTGGCCAAAAATACTGGGTAATGTCTTTTTTTTTTTTTTTTTTGATCCATTCAAAACTGTTGATAAAACAAAGGAACAGAAAAGTTAAGTGATATGTATCTAAAGTCACAGAATTATTTTGGGGCAGACACACAAATTGAAACCTGCATATGGCTTGACTTCAAAGAACATAACCATCAAACTATTCTAAATTATTTCAATGAAGGTAAGTCTGCTATGGTTTTCCTCAATACCTGGGGACCAAGGAATAAATTGGATCTCTTACATCTTTACTGATGCTCTGGCAGAGTTAATGATAAAGCTGATAAAAAAAAAAAAAAAGAAAAGAAAAACATGGTGTTTTGTCTGGCTCTGTACGGGTAAATGTTCTCTGTATTTTAAACTGTGTGCTATGTTATAAATACTGTATCTGTCATAAACCAAAAAGAATGAAAACTGTATTATGAAGCTCATGTACTAAGATTCCAGGACAGATTTGTCCATTTAAGCAGCACATAAATCTGTCTACATTTCATGACTTCTTTCCAAATATAAAGTGCTGCATAAATTCTTGATAACAACAGTGACCCAAGTTACTGTTGTCTAAGACCTTTCAGTTTTAAATGTTGATAGTGTAAGTTCAGTTCAGGAGAGAGCAGTGCTTACACTATGGAAACCTCTATCACAATCAGTACTAATTTGCAGTCTAAACAGAAAGGCCAAGATTTGACGAAAGAGGCTAAATTCCCTCTTGCTTTGTGACTATTTCTACTAGCTCTGTATTACAAGCAAATACTGAATACAGTCACTCTACACAAATTCATATTTAAGCATTAGATAAAGCATGACAGATCCAATTTGCATTGAGGGGGACAAGTTGTATGTGGGAATAAGTTCATGTATAAGAAGCAGAGAATCTAGTTTTGAGTACCAAGGCTGTTGCTTTTGTTTGTTTGTTTGTTTTATAATCTTAGACAAGTCACCTAAACTTTGTGACGCTCAGTTACTTCATTTGTGTAATGAGAACAATAATACCTATTGAACAAATGTGTAATATCACAAAGAGAATGAACAAGAAACCATGGTGCTATGATGCTCTTCAGATGTAGATTATTATATTAAACAATTTTTACTGTTAACTTATTTGCCACACAGTTTGGTAGCCAGGACATAAAAGGTTACAAAAATTTAAGCAAATTAGCGACTGCTTCAATTCAAAGACACATTAATTTTTTCAGCATTATTGATGTACAATTGACAAATAAATTGTTACATATTTAAAGTGTACATCATGTTGATTTGATATATGCATACATTGTGAAAGGATTCTTTCCATCTAGTTAATTAGCACATTCCTTATCTCACATATATTTATTTATATATTTACATTTTTGTGTCAGGACAGTATTACTCCTTATTTGAGGGAAATGCTGTGAGTCTTCTTGGCTCTTATTTGAAAGTGAAAGTCTCTCAGTCGTGTCCAGCTCTTTGTGACCCCATGGACTATACAGTCCATGGAATTCTCCAGACCAGAATACTGGAGTGGATAGCCTTTCCCTTCTCCAGGGGACCTTCCCAATCCAAGGAGCAAACCCAGGTCTTCTGCATTGCAGGCAGACTCTTTACCAGCTGAGCCACAAGGGAAGTCCAAGAATACTGGAGTGGGTAGCCTACCCCTTCTCCAGTGGTTCTTCCCAACCCAGAAATCAAACCAGGGTCTACTGCACTGCAGGTGGATTCTTTACCAACTGAGTTATCAGTGTTAACAAACTTTAAGTAATAGGTGCGCTGCTACTGCTGAAAAGAAGGTTCTGCCCTTATTATTAAGTAGAGTTTTCCAAAGCCATTTTATGTTTTCAGCATTGCCTAGAATATAATTCTTAAATTTATCTGCATATTGTATCAATTTCAATTGAAATTATACCTGAAATCTGTTTATTTTCTCCATCTTGTCTCCTTGCTTTTCTTCCTTCTCACTTTTCTTTTATTTATTTATTTGGCTGTGTCCGGTCTTAGTTGTGCCACACCAGATCTTTCAATTGCAGCACGTGGGGTCTTCAGAGCAACATGCAAAATCTTAAGAGTTGTGGCATGTGGGATCTAGCTCCCTAACCAGGGGTCGAACTCAGATCCTCTGCATTAGGAGTGCAAAGCCTTAGCCACTGAACTACCAGGGAAGTCCCTATTTCTCATGTTCATCAAATGCATTCCTTACTCATCCACCTCTGAAGTCTTTTTTTAAAATTTCAAATCACATTTCTTCCCCTGACTTAAAAATTATTTAAATAGTTTCTTATATAAAATGAAATGTAAACACAATATATACATAATCATATATATACATAATCTGACATCTGCCTCTTTCCACATTTGTATTTCATGCATTCTCTTTTCTCTGACTTCAGTCATAAAGGTTGTTTTTTGTATCTTCAATTTGGTCAGCTCTTAACTGCCTCCAAGCCTTTTGCCAGCCTTTACACAGTTGAAATACCTTTTGCCCTTTTCTCACAAAGTTAACACATCAAATTTCAATATTCAAGATACATGTCTGCTCTGCTCTTTAGAAAGAGCAGACAATATACCTAACTTCCTCCCGATTTTAAATTAATTTATCCGTTAAATTGCTTTTGTTCTAGGCTCCCCCTAAAATGAGAGCTGCATGAAGGCAGAGGCCATGTCTATCAAGATCACCAAAACATACTCTTAGCAAAAGACCTGGGATGTATCTCCTACTTCATCTATATTTATGGATGAATCGACCGCTGCCTGAATTGTTAGCTGTCTGAAGGGATAATGTATTAAAACCTTCCCCCTCCTACTCCAAAATGAAAAAAAAAAAAAAAAAAATCCTTGTCAATTAAGATATCTATAATGTTCCTGGGAGTCTACATGTAAATTAGAATTTTATTTTAAAGCCATGAGTTCCCATTATAATTTCATAAATTATTTATCATTTATTTTAAGTGATTTGGGTAAGCATCTGTCACTGACAATCAAAAAGTATCTATATCAGATTCTTGGTAAAAGACTTAAGAGTATCTGGGAATCAGCAGATTTGAAGAACATTGATTTCAATCATATATCCCACTCCTCAATTCACAGCCTCGACTCCTCTCTATGATATTCTGAACCATTGTTTTGTCATGCACAATTCCATGACAAGGAATTCACTATTGCCTAAGTCCTTGCATTCTGTTTTTGAATAGCTCTGACTGCTGGAAATTTCTTTTGTTTATCTAAGTCAAAAGTCTCAAATCTTTCCATTGATTTCTTGCAATTCTGTATTTTTTAGTCATAGCAATTAGGTTAATCTGTTTGACACATGAATCCTTCAAATATCTGAAGATGGACATATTGACTGTTCCTTAACAACTTCTTACTAAACACTATCTTTTCCTTATGCTGTTAACCTCCAAATAAATGTGGAAAATAAGTTTAAATTAACTTTTTTCATATTTCTGTAAACAATCATAGAGTGAATATGACTTCCAGTGAATTTCTGACATAAACTCATGATTATGACTAAATGGGTAACATACCTTGCAAATAAATATTGAAAACTTCAACCTATAGACTTCAAATTTTTTAATGCTTTATTTTGTGTGCTTTTACCAAGTTTCCATATTTTTTGTCAAAGTAAGGCAGTTCTTTGAAATAGAGTTAGTAAAATACTATATAAACTATAATTACAGTTGTTTCCCTGTCATGGATATGTGAATAGAATTCACCCCTTATTCCTTATCTCATCTCTTCCCATATATACATATATATATACACACACACACACATATATATGTATGTATTTACTATTTGCACTTTATAACTTTGGTTTCCTGTATTGTAACATATTTCATTTACCCATTTATGGTTAAAAATGTTAGTATTCTACACATTAAACTTGAGGAAGAAAAAGGGGAGAAAAGACTTTCAAGATTTTTCCACTAATAGGAAAAAAATTATCTCTTTGCTAGTTACTTGTTTTAATAAATTTAGCCAAGACAATCCAGATATTAACTGTACATTTTTATAACATCATGATAAAACAAAGATCTCGAAAGTTTATGTGAACAGTTAAAAATTTTTAAAGTATTATCTTTGTAAAATATTAGAAATCTAATTTGGTAATAACATTCTATATATTGTCCATGAAAATTTTCCTTTGTGTTATGAAAGGTGATTATATGAAGACAACAGGACAAAGAAATGTTCTTGAATTGGAAGGATTAATATTGTTTAAAAGTCTTTACTACCCAAAGGAATCTACAGATTTAATGCAATCCCTATAAAAATACCAAGGACATTTTCCACAGAAGTAGAATAAATAATCCTAAAACTCATATGGAACAATAAGATTCTGAATTGCCAAAGCAATTTTGAGGAAAAAGAACAAAGTTTAAGGAATAACCATCCCAGATTTAAGATTACAAAGTAATGAAACAGCATGGTCTTGGCACAAAAACGGACACATAGATAAATGAAACAGAGTAGATAGTCCAGAAATGAAACAACACACCTATGCTCAATCCATGGCAAAGAAGGGAAGAATGTACAGTGAGGAAAAGACAGCTTCTTCAATAACTGGTGCTGGCAAAACTGGATAGAATGTGAAATAATGAGATTAGAACAGTTCCTTACACAATTTTTATATAAAAAAACTCGATATGGTTTAAAAATCTAAGTATGATACCAGAAAGGATAAAAGTCCCAGAAGAGAACACAGGTAGAACTCACTTTGACATAAATCAGAGCAATATTTTTTTGAATCTGTCTCCTAGGCCAAAATAAATAAAAGCAAAAATTAAAAAGCTTTGCACAGCAAAGAAAACCATCTACAGAACAAAATGACAGCCCGCAGAATAGGAGAAAATATGATATGACTAATAAGAGGTTGATATCCAAAATACACAAATAGCTCCTTACAACTTAACACCAAAAAATCAAACAACTCAATCAAACAATGGACAGAAAAAACTGAATAAACATTTTTTTTTTCCACAGACGACATAGAGATGATAACAGGCACATGGAAAAAATGCTACTAAATGCCTACCAATAGATGAATGGATGAAGAAGATGGGGTACACACACACGCACCCCACACACAATGGAACATTGTTCAGCCATAAAAAAGAATGAAATAATGCCATCTGAAGCAATATGGATGAACCTAGAGCTTAGCATACTAGATCAGACAAAGACAAATGTCATATGATAGCACTTCTATGTAGAATGTGAAAAAAATGATAAAAATGAACTTGTTTACAAAACAAAAACAGACTCACAAACAAAAAATAACTTAAGCTGCCAAAAGGGAAAGATGGGGGAAGGGAGATGAATTGGGAATTTGGGATTAACAGATATATACCTTATATATATGAAAAGTGAATGTGTTATTTGCTCAGTTGTGTCTGACACCCTACGACCCCATGGATTGCAGGCCACCAAGCTCCTCTGTCCATGGGATTTCCCAGGCAAGAATATTGAAGTGAGTTGCCATTTCCTTCTTCGGAGTATTTTCTCAACCCAGGGATGGAAACTGCATCTCCTGCCTTTCCTGCTTGGGAAGTGGATTCTTTACTCCTGAGCCACCTGGGAAGTCTCCCACCCCCATCCTGCCACCACACACACAGTTAAATCACTGTTATACACCTGAAACTAATACAACATTGCAAATCAACTATACCTCAATTTTAAAAAACATGTTTAACAATTATTAGAGAAACGCAAGTCAAATTCACAATAGGATATCACCTCATAACTTTCAAAGCGGCTATCATCAAAAAGTCTATAATTAAAAATGTTGGAGAGGAGGTGGAGAAAAGGAAACCCTTGTATACTGTTGGTTTGAATGCAAGTTGCTGCAGCCACTATGAAAAATAGTAGTCAAAAAACTTAAAAATGAATTACCATATGATCCAGCAGTTCTACTGCTGGTATATATCAGGGAAAACAAAAAGGGTAATTTAAAAAGATATACACACCCCACAATAGCCAGTACATGGAAGCAACCCAAGTTGCTGTCCATCAACAGAAGAATGGACAAAGAAGATGTAATATATATAGACTAGAGCATTGCTGCTGCTGCTGCTGCTAAATCGCTTCAGTCGTGGCCGACTCTTCACGACCCCGTGGACTGCAGCCCACCAGGCTCCTCTGTCCATGGGATTCTCCAGGCAAGAGTACTGGAGTGGGTTGCCATTGCCTTCTCTGAGACTAGAACATTACTTAGCCACAAAGAATGAAACATTGCCATTTGTAGCAGTGTAGGCAGATGTAGAAAATACTGTGCTTGGTTAAATCTCAGACAGAAATATCAGTTATATCACTACAATATCATTTATATGTGGAATCTGAAAAATAATACAAATTAATTTACAGAAACAGAAACAGACTCACAAACATGGAAAACAAACTTGTGGTTACCAAAAAGGAAAGGAAAGGAGGAAGGAGAAATTAGGGTTAGGGAATCAACATTCCATGTCTATATGATGTATAACATATCTAAGTAACAAGGATATACTGTTTAGCACAGAGAATTATAGCCATTATCTTGTACTAATTTATAATGGATTATAATCTGCAAAATACTGAATCACCGTGATATACACCTGAAAATAATATAATGCTGCAAATCAACTATATCTCAATCAAAACAACACAACAATCTCAAAGCAAAACAACAGAAAATTGTTGTAAATTAAAAAAAAAACTAACAGAAATCAAGAGTTATACATATGCTTGTCGAGAGTTTAAATAAAAAGTTTTTTCCTCATTTATTATTAATATCTTTTTCAAAAACAGAATCATTGGGAAAATTATCAACAGTAAAAGAGGAACTGACCAAGTCCATGTGAATGAAACAATTTGTAAACAAAAAAAGTTAAAACTCTATGGCATTTGAGTTTAGGCCTCTTTCTGGTTTTTAGACTAGAGGGTAGTTACTACAAAATTCATATCTGCATAAGTATAAACGAGCTAGACTCTACTAATCTTTTTGGCCATGCAGCATTCACAGTCTTAGTTCCAGTTACCCAACCAGTGATTCAACCTGTGCCCCCTGCATTGGGAATGTGGAGTTTTAATTACTGGACCACTGGGAAATACCTAGATTCTACTAATTTAAAAGGAGTTTATTCTTGCACTCTTGAACCTATGCACTTTTTCAAATTCTTTTATGAGTGTTACTTAGCTACACTGATAGGATTAAGAGTGGACACATAACCCAAACTGAGCAATGGTATTTTTGCTGACGTTTCAAGAATGAAACTATTTTCTCCGTGAGATAGCTAGAGCAGTAAGCAGCTATCAACACCACAACATGGAGAGAGTCAGTCTTAAAACCAAGCCAACAGACTGAAAAGCCTCATTCGATGACAGATGAAACAGTAAGTAACCTGATGACATTATTTGAACTATTAGATCTTAAAGGTTTTTAATTTATCAGATAAAGAAGCTAATACACTTCTTTTTGTTTTTCTCCTGCTATATGTTTGCTTTCGGTCATGTGCATGGAAGTAATCCTGACTTTTATACATACTATATATTTAGTGCATGTTTCAACTCACTCCTTATATAAAATAGAATAAAAAAAAAAGACTATGAGCCTTTCTGCTGCCTTTGGGTCTCATTTTGAAGAACTATGGTATGAAGAACTTGGGTATACCTATGGGTATAGCACTCCAAAAGCTTCACATAGTCATTTATACATAGAAAATATATTCATTTTGTAAATTAGGTAACCAGGAATCAGTAGTCATCCTCTCATACTCTGAAATAAATTAAATTGGCTGGATGTCTCTGTTCAGTATCTTCTGAGAGGGCCATGTCTCTCTTAAAAACCTACCAATCTATGTCCTTAAGGTCTCCTATTTTTCTGTGACTCTGCCAGTCTCCCTTATCTCACTTTAAATGATTCTTGTCTTATTTATGCCTATGCAGACGTGTAACTCAGGCTTTTATTTTGATTTCACTCAACTCTCTCATACAAAGCACATACTCATAACAAGCTTTTAATGGTGTGGAGTGACAAAATGTGGTTTGCACTACAGCCAGTAAATTATCACCATCGCCTTTTCCCAGTATGTCAGAACTTGCATACTGTTCAGATTCAGCATCTGTTCTTGCTTTTTCATCTTTTTCTTTCTTTCTTTCTTTCTTTCTTTCTTTCTTTTCGGATCTCTGCCTTTCCTAATTTATATTCATTTCCTCCTCAGGGTAGTTTGACGTCCCCTTTTCCCCTCTATTCCTAAATCTTGTTTCAAAAGCTTAACCTTTCTTACTAAACTCACTATCATGCTGTTTGTTCAATAACTGTCTCCCTGCTAAACTCACAAAGTAACTTTTCTATCCCAATTGAACATACATTTTAAAGCACTCCAGTATTCTCTCCCTGGAGAATTTCACAGACAGAGGAGCCTGGTGGGCTACCGCCCACGGGGTCACAAAGAATTGGACACAACTGAGTGGCTAATACTTTATAAGGATGCTCAAATTATAAACATGTAGCTTTTCTTTTACTCTGCACATAACTCAACTCTCATTTCTCATGCTATGCTAAGTCACTTCAGTTGTGTCCGACTCTGTGCGACCCCATAGATGGCAGCCCACCAGGAATCCCACCTGTCCCTGGGATTCTCCAGGCAAGAACACTGGAGAGGGTTGCCATTTCCTCCTCCAATGCATGAAAGTGAAAAGTGAAAGTGAATTCGCTCAGTCGTATCTGACTCTCAGCGACCCCATGGACTGCAGTCTTCCAGGCTCCTCTATCCATGGGATTTTCCAGGCAAGAGTACTGGAGTGGGGTGCCATTGCCTTCTCCATAGCAAGAAAGTATTTTAAACAAATTGGCTCAGGAGACAAAGACAATCTGTTAACTAATAAAAGGAAGAAATGTTATAGCAATGCAAGTTACACACAATTAGCAAACAGGTGAAATTTCACCCTGGGCAACCAACTGATATCTGGTGGTGAGACAAGCCCAAGTCTAGTCAATATCTGAGTTATGTTCCAATCCTTTTATAATCAAGAACACAAATTTAAAACTGCATTGATTAATATGTAAATAGGAAACTTGTTTGGGGAGAGAGGAAAAATTCAGTTGCTGACAGAATCAAAATTTTGCCTTATTTTCCAGGATTGTTTACTGGAAAACCAGACTGCTTTTTAATATAAAGTTGGCCTGAATAAAGATGCTTACTCCTTGGAAGGAAAGTTATGACCAATCTAGATAGCATATTAAAAGGCAGAGATATTACTTTGCCAACAAAGTTCTGTCTAGTCAAGGCTATGGTTTTTCCAGTAGTCATGTATGGATGTGAGAGTTGGACTGTGAAGAAAACTGACCGCCGAACAATTGATGCTTTTAAACTGTGGTGTTGGAGAAGACTTGAGAGTCCCTTGGACTGCAAGGAGATCCAACCAGTCCATCATAAAGGAGATCAGTCCTGGGTGTTCATTGGAAGGACTGATGCTAAAGCTGAAACTCCAATACTTTGGCTACTTCATGTGAAGAGTTGACTCATTGGAAAAGACTCTGATCCTGGGAGGGATTGAGGGCAGGAGAAGAAGGGGAGGACAGAGGATGAGATGGCTGGATGGCATCACTGACTCATTGGACATGAGTTTGGGTGAACTCCAGGAGTTGGTGATGGACACGGAGGCCTGGTGTGCTGCAATTCATGGTGTTGCAAAGAGTCAGACATGACTGAGTGACTGAACTGAACTGAACTGTCCTGAATAAATAGTATAGGGAATTAAGCAACTCTTTTATTTGGCTGATTTTTAGTGTTACCATTCCAGAACAAAAACTGAATTCATTTTTGAAAAACATCAACATAGTGCTTCAGTAATGCTTTCAGGTGCTATCTGTAAATGTATACCAGCGGAATTGTTCTGGGAGAAACAAACCCACACGTGGGTGAGATGATAGTATTGCCAAGGGTTTGTAACAATTGTGTGTCTCTCCTGTAATACACACTACTTTTGCCATGAACTGAACATAATGCCAATATGTCTCCTTTCCAAATAGTGAGAGAACTAAGATAGTATCCAGAAAGTGAAAGGGTTAGTTGCTCAGTTGTGTCCAACTCTTTGTAATCCCATGGACTGTAGCCCACCAGGCTTCTCTGTCCATGGAATTCTCCAGGTAGGAATATTGGAGTGGGTAGCCATTCCCTTCTCCAAGGTATCTTCCCCACCCAGGGAAGAACCTGGGCCTCCTGCATTTCAGGCAAATTCTTTACCATCTGAGCCACCAGGGAAGCCCAGAAGATGTTTTGAATTTCATGGGACATGAATCTGAGCTAACTATGCCCTCTCTGAAATTCACTCACACAGACTATTACCCTATTCCAATTGTTCTCTCTGAGCTGAGTTACTTTTTTAAGTCATTATTATTATTTTATTTTATGGACTACTGTAAATTCTATTCAAAGTGTTAACTCAAGTTCTTGTGTCTGATGCACACTGAGGTCAAACAAACTGAAAGGTCGGAATTTGGAGAAGAGAAAGGTTTATTTCAGGGCCATGCAAGGAGACTGGTGGCTTTCTCCTTAAAAGCCCCAAACTCATCAAAGGGTTTCAGCAGAGCACTTTCAAAAGCTAGGTGAGGGAGGGGGCTGTCAAAGGATCTGTAATCAGTTTGTGCACAATTCACGACTGGCTGATAGTGAAGTAGCAAAGGTGGTGTCACAAGGGTTAACATTATAGGTCCTTAGGCTCCAGAGGCATGAGTCTGTGGCCTTATGGTCATCAAGTAGTTAACATCCTCCATTTGTTGGAGTGAGGGAGGTTTGTTGACATCTGTGAAAGGACTCAGGAAATGAGCACCAAGTACTATTATCTAGGAGCTTCAGAGAGGAGCTAAAGCAGAGGATATGGGGGAAGTCCTGTTCACCTGCCCCCACCTCAAGGCACATGGGATCCTTCTCAGTTACAAAAGTAGCCACTGAATTATTTAAACCTTGCAGACCAGTGACTAGAAAATGATTTGATAGCATAAGTCTGTAGGAATCTCTTTTATGGGACCAAGGTAGAATGAAAGGAATTGCCCCAGCCTTGAACAACATACTACGGGTAATAATTACAGAAGAAATTTCCTTCAAGTTTAAAACCAAACAGGTGGAAGCTGTCAAGACACACCAGCAAAGAATCTGAGAAGCTAATTCCAGCTCAATCTTTTCTATTAATGTGCCTTTGCCTACACCATCTTATTTCTGCCTGATCCACTGTTGTGTAAGGTACTGAACACAGCTGTGGATCAATGAAGTCATTTGCAGATTCCCCTCATGGGTAAGATAAATGATGGATTAATCTAAGTTCCCTGGGGCCTTTATTTTTGGAGCATATCCTAATGGTAACTGAAATCCGTTACTGGAGCTTCCTCAAATTGTTGCCTTCTCTTCTCCTCCTTCCTAAATTTAAGGTTCTTTTTTTCTGTTGTTGTTGTTGTTGCTATTGTTGTTGTTGTTAACATTTTATTATTGCTTTCAAGTTAGTCCAGTAATACAAGAGCTGTCAATGAACACTGGTTTCTACATCTAGTCATGAATCTTTCCTACTACAAAGACAAAAGGTAATTTCTTTTATCACGTAGTTGCCAAATGCTAAAATAATCCCACATGTCATTTATCTTTCAGAATTATGGGAGGCACAACTCAATTCCAGCACTTAAGGTCATTAATATTGATGCTGAAGACCAAGAGAGAAATAAACAAAGGACAGAAAAAACTTCAGAGAATTAGCCCTAACTTTTTTTTTTCCTGAACTTTGGGGCAGTCATGATAAAGATGAAATTATACTAATAAAATATGACTGCTAGTTTAGTGTCCTCATTTCTCCTTAGCTCTAACATAATCAATGAATCATCATTTTCATGCTGGTGGTGGCATGAAAGTGTTTTACGTGTATTGTTTTGAGGAGAGAATGGCAACCCACTCCAGTATTCTCACCTGGAGGATCCCCATGGACAGAGGAGCCTGGCAGACTTCAGTCCATGGGGTCGCAAAGAGTCAGACACTACCGAGCAACTAAGCACATAGCGTGTATTCAACGCTCAAAATAACTACAGAATACAAGAGTAAAGTCCCCATTCTATAGATGAAGAATTGTGACTTAAACTTATCCAAGGTCCTACAGTCAATGGAAGATAACAGTTGACAGCCTTGGAAAATAACACTTAAAACATATGCACTATCTATGCTCAACACAAAGGGCTTCTTCCCTGGTGGCTCAGCAATAAAGAATCCACCTGCAATGCAGAAGACTCAGTTTTGACCTGAAAGATCCCCTGGAGAAGGAAATGGCAACCCACTCCAGCATTCCTTTCTGAGAAATCCCATGGTAAGAAGAGCCTGGTGGACTACAGTCCATGGGCTCATAGACTGACTTGACATAAGTCAAGACATTATTAGAGACTCATCAACAATGCTCAACACAAAAGTCTTTTATCTCATTTTTTATACATACAAAAATATAGGACTTTTTACCCTCAGAGTTAATTAACAACTTTTTTTCTTCCACAGAATCAGTCCTCTGCCTTCCAATGAAATTATTCCTTTTATGTGGCTTCTCTTTGAGTGCTTCAGATGACCACTTTCTTGATGCTATTCTATTTTTTGTTTTCAGGTCTCTAAATGCATCTTAGAAGATACATTGTTTGATATCTAAGTTACTAAAAAGTGAGTCTAACAGAATGGAGCTGTCTTACAGGAGTGAATAAACGATAGGTTCCTAGAAGTATTACAACACTCAAAATGAATAACCAGAACAATTCTGACAATCTGGGATCTATTGTTCTAGCAGCAGATACCTTTTAAAATGTTAATACCTAGTGAACTCTTGGTTATCCTTTTTGTTATACAGAAGGTCATTTTACCAACATATCTTTAGAAAATTCTTACTTCCTGGTACATGCTGTCTTTGCTTTTGTAACAATTTAATATGTCTCAATCTTTGAGGTTTTCATAAAGTTGACCTAGAACATACAATTCTGTGAAGTACTAGGTGTATCTTTTAAAGATTTGGCAATCTTTAATGTGGTACTCATTGGTTATATAGCCTATGATGATCACTTTTTGGTCTTTGTGGTTCTTTTTTTTTTTTTTTTACTTTATTTTACTTTACATTACTGTATTGGTTTTGCCATACATCAACATGAATCCGCCATGGGTGTACACGTGTTCCCAATCCTGAACCCCACCTCCCTCCTCCCTCCCCATACCATCTCTCTGGGTCATCCCAGTGCACCAGCCCCAAGCATCCTGTATGCTGCATCGAACCTAGACTGGCGATTCGTTTCTTATATGATATTATACATGTTTCAATGCCATTCTCCCAAATCATCCCACCCTCTCCCTCTCCCACAGAGTCCAAAAGATTGTTCTGTACATCTGTGTCTCTTTTGCTGTCTCACATACAGGGTTATCATTACCATCTTCCTAAATTCCATATATATGTGTTAGTATACTGTATTGCTGCTTATAAAGATACTGATTATTTAGAACCCAGTCACCTTAGAGATTGTATTTTATTGCTCCTCACTGCTACAATTAAATGAATTAGTTACTAACAGTTGTATAATCACTGAAATCTCAGTAAAAGAGAAATAAGACTTTCCACACTCCATTTTTTGTATGTGTTTGTGCAGTTCTCCTTGGTGATGGAACTATACAGTTGAGCTCTCTTAACTGAAGACAAAATCAGAATTTTTTGGTGACTCATTACAGTTATATTAGGAAGAATATTTGATTTTTTAAAAATTATCTTGATGGCAGGAAAAGAAAATGGTTGGGAATAAGTTCATATTTATATTATGTTTAAGTATCTGATTCATTCTGCTGTATTTTAAAAAATCAGTGTATTACTATGCTTTACTTTATAAACATTTACTACATATTTTAAAGTCTTGCAACAAACCTTTGAAAATTTAGGAGCCTCAAAATTAGTTATGATTATTATTGGCATAATGAGTATTGAGTAATATAAACAAACTGGACTCAAAATATGGTTAGGGAAATATGTACTAGTAATAAAATGCTTAGCATTATACTGGAAAGTATTTGGAAAATTACAAAGAAATTTTAGTTTTGTACTATACATTGATTATATCAAGACAATAGGATAATCAAAATTCCTTACACATATCTGAAAAAACAAAAAGCTCTATAAAAATTTGCCCACCTCTCCTATTCTACTTAAAGTTACATTTTTCAGGAAATCAAGACAAATTTAATATTGAGAAGGATATGAATGATGTCTAAGAACTTATCTGATTCTTATGTATAAAGAATAATCTTCTGCTTACAGTTTTGAATTCTGAGATTTATTAATTTATAAATTCTTAAATTTATTTAATCTAATTAAGTATAATATTATTTTTAAGCTGAATTCTCCTAGCCACATTTTCCTATGCATTCTGAGAGGATAAAAGCAAATATTTGCCTTAGATATTTGGTTAATTGAGAAAAGACTGCACCTGGTGTCCAAATTATTCACATGCTTGCCAAATCTTCCATTTTTCCTTTGATTGGTAGCCCTGACCCAAGGCTATGACTTTGGAACATGCTTGGACTGGAATTAACTCGCCTGGGCACTGTTCTGTCCGGTTTCCCTTCAGCTTGTAAATTTATTGTAGATAGTTTAGTTCTATCTGGTATCATAGTTTAGTTCTATCTGGTACCATAGTTTAATTCTCCTAGTATCATTGGCAAGAATTATTTTTTATTGGAAAATTTAGAAAGAAAACTAAAGAATTATTTGAAAATGGCAGAATCCATAGTGAGAAAAAATTACCAGTATTAAAAAATACTCACTTGAGTATTATCAATTTTGTGTGTGTGTGACCCACTGTGGATATATTGTATTATGCGCACACACAGGTATAGGAATAGGGTATTAACTTCCAATCTTTGTCTTTTTAAGGAATTGTCATGAACTTTGCTCCAAAGTGAGCATAGATAATACTCTTGTCATGAGCCTGTCCTCCTTGGTTCTACAACGCATGCTCTCACTTTTCTCCCTTTATGCTGGTCAACACCCTACAGAAACGGGAGAGAGAAAGGTCACTCTCATGTATGAAAAGAGGGTCCTATGGTTAATACAGAAAATTCTCAGTGTCTGTTTGCTGCTGATCAAAGTTTGGATTTAAATTTTTCACTGTATATATATTGAACTGTTACATCTATTAGTGTTTTAGCATTTTTATTTATTACTTCATAAACACCTGGAGTCTATGATAGATGTGTCTTTTAATGCTGTGGCTTCTCAAACACTAAGCTCAACAAATCACCCAGTAATATTGCTAACATGTAGATTTGATTCAGGAGGTCTAGGATTTACCCTAAGAATCCGCATTTCTAACAAGGAGATGTCAGTGCTGGTGGTCCCAGCGTACATTCTGAGTAGCAAGATCATAAGCACACTCAACACAGCTCTTTCTAGCTGTTACCAGAGAGTATCTTTTCTGTGTTTCCTGTGGTAAGAGAGCAAACATGTGTGCATTTTCATGTGCATGGGTATAAGGGATGCAAGTAAGAAAATGATGTTGTACACTGGTTTATGACTTCTGAAATAAATGCCAGCATAAAATAAAGTAAAAAAAAAAAAAGTAAAAAAAAAAAAAGTCATTTACCCATGAACCGACTTCTCCTTTGGCTAAAGCAGATTGTGCTCAGTCATTCAGTCGTGTATGACTCTTTGCAACCCCATGGACTGTAGCCCACCAGGATTCTCTGTCCATGGGGATTCTTCCAGGCAAGAATACTTGAGTGGGTTGCCATGCCCTGCAACAAGGGATCTTCCTGACCTAGGGATCGAATCTGTATCTCTATGTCTCCTACACTGGCAGGAAGGTTCTTTACCACTAGTGCCACCTGGGAGGCCCATTTTAGAGCCATACTACTAATAAGTAATTAACTTATAAGCAATTTCTGATGTCTTGATTTTATTGATTTATGTATTTTGAATGCTACTCAAAAATGAACTACTTTTTTATTATGAAATAACAAAACTAGATCTGGCATTTTTAAAAGAGACACTATATTGCCTTTCTTGATATACAATGCTATCTCTAAGTATTACTAGAACTTGTAGTTCAGGTCAGAGGTTTACATCAGTTTATAGTATCAGGAATTTAGAAAATATTAAGACATGAGCATTTCTGGATCATATATGAACTGATAAGAATGAGCCTGATCTCAGCTAGCAAATGGCCAAGTGGAATGAAAACGTCTAGTAATTCTTCTTGACTTCCAAAGTCAAGAAGGAAGATGACTCCTCAGAGAGTGAATAATTGGTAAATATGTACTAGATATACTACTACTTATGCAAGGCTTCTGATAAAGTGTGACTCAAGGTGATTCTATTTAAAACTGAAAGGAAATTGAAAGTGAAAATGGTTGCAGGTAAGATTCAAGGTCTGGGGCCAAAACACAAGATTCCTACACTACTGACCTGGCGGCCCATCTGCAATCACCATGCAAAACAAAGAACTATAACTAGTGAGTATTTTTATTTACATATATATCATACTGATTAGATGAGGTTTACATTTATTCTTCTTTGTTCCAATCTATCATTTACTCTCCAGATTAAATAAGAAATTTATTGAACTGTAACATCAAAAACTTATTATTAAATTGCTACTTATTATATATCTATATTTACATATTTACATGTATCTTACCTAAATCTGTAACCAAAGCCTCCAGTAACTTTGTATAACTCTGCACCATTAATTTCTTCAGAGTGACATTCTGATGTGAGCTGAACAGATGGAATTGCAGGATTGTTTTAGCAAATTTATCATAAAAAATGCATCCGACACCTGTGTAATTTGCCTAATCATTTTCCTAATAAGCTCCCACCATTAATTATGCACGATTTCCACAATGCAATCAAGATAAAAGTAAATCTGATGACTTAATACCCTTCAAAATAATTGGTTCACCCAACACAAGGCCTCCTTTGCTTTCCATAGCCATTTTAGTTAATTAGGAAAAGGGTGCGCCCTGCTGGAGTCAGCAGAATGGAGGCTGATCGCTTGGTGGGAGGTAGACCTGCTGGGTTTTTGGGCAGGAGTCAAGGATATTAACTCCTGAAAGAAGAGAAGAGCGTTTTGCCCCTTCCTCTTCTCTTCTTCCCTTCCTCCACCCGCCACACTGCAACTTCTCTGCCTCCCCCGCCCCCCTCAACCCCACCCCAGTAGCAAACAGATGCGATTAGTGTTCTTCAGCCATCAGAAAACTGACTGCAGGACTCTGCGGGTCTAATGAGAATCAACTTTTCCGAGTCTGCTGTCTTGCGGTGCAGTCCACCTGTCACATCATTAGGTGCAGCGTGTGCCTTGAATTCACTTTGCTAAATGAGATTTACAGGCCCCAGTGAAACCCGTCCTGCAGCATCCCTGCTTCAATTAGCTAAAGATTAATTGTCTGAGAAAGGGAATGAAAGTTTTACTTCAACTGACCTGAAAAAAAATTTAAAAAAAGGGTAAAAAAAAAAAATGTATGGTTCAGGTATTCCGTATAGGCCTGAGGCAGTGTGGAAAAACGTGATAATTTAAAGGTGCTGCAAATTTCCTACACCTCGCCTGGATGAATGAAATTAACTAGCACTAAAAGCTGTCAAATTAAAGGTTGACTTCCAGATATTAGCACCTTAAATGTCACCGAATATTCTCTTTCGTTCTTTCTTTTTTCTTTCTTTTTTTGGCAAACATTCACATCAGCACACCTGCGCGTGCACACAAACATTTTCTTACTGCTGTTCCTGCTAACTGCTTGTTCGTGCCCAGCCTCGAGTTACTTGCTATAAATCTTTGATGTAACCATGGCTACAGAACAACTGGCAATTACAAAATTTCCTCCATTTTAATGTTACACTAATTATGTTTGAATACGTTTTAATGGAGATGAAGAGTTGGAGGTGAGAAAAGCTCTTGGAAGAAGGGCAGAAGGGGAGATTCTCTGTTTCCATCTGTCACACGTTCCCTGCGCTATCAGACACGCTGCCTGCAAGGGGAGGTATATTGCGCAGTAGCTCTGGTTTCTTAATTTCTAAATCTGAATGCAAATTATGGAACTTCACAACTTTAACATTCTGGGGAATGCCCTAAAATAGACATTTTTTTTCTTTTCTTTTTTTTAAAAATCATTGTGGGATATGAAATGCTTTATTAGGATTTGGTTAGGGAATATGAACCTTTCTATGTGTAGCTGAAACTTATTTTTAATTAATAAATAAGAAAAACATTTTTACACTCCTATTTTTTTTTTTTTTTTTTTACTACACTCCTAATTTTTAACATAAGGACAGGCACTGGTAACTTCAGCTGGCTAGAATGTTAGATGTATCATAGAATATCGGAGGGAAGGACGAGCATATGAGCATACCTCTTCCTTGGGGACAGAGATTATCTGCGAGCTCTAATTCTTCAGTTCACTTTTAACATATTTTAACTGATCTTAATTTGTTTGTCTCAATTTAAATCTGTAGGTTATAGCATGTGATTTTTTAAATAAAAAAAATTCACAAAATACAAACATGCCTCGGGAAAATCTTTAGCAAGACAAAGCACAGAAATAAGGTAATACTAAATATTTTAGCACAAGGGAACAGTAAGAAAACAAAATTGACATGTCTTTACTTCGAACAAGAGTTCCCTGACACCCACATTGTGACAAAAAGTAAGAAGAAAAAAATGATCTGATCAAATTTTAAAAAAATTATTGAATTATTTTACGAATATCACAGACTATTGGAAATATGCATTTGAATTCTCTATCATTAACAATGTCCCTCATACTAAGTGAATGTTTTTCTGAGTTATTAATAATACTATGAAGGATGATTTAAAAGTCATGTAAAAACACTGTTCATTTTCTATTTTGAATTGTACTTATGTTTATGTTTCATAAACATATGTTTAATATGTATATATTTTATCAATACAATTATGCAAATGAACTTGCAAATACATATGTATGTGTATTTAAATAGGCATTTTAAAATTTAAATTTAATTGTTTTCCATAATAGGGTACAGATCCAGAAAGTTCCAAGATCTTATTCCAAGATTTCTCTCCTCCTTATATAAAATAAGAACAAAACCTGGAAAATTATATATATGGCTACTTTGAGTCATAAACTTCTGATGGCTATAAGCTTTTCATTGCCTATGTATCTTTAATGATTGAAGGTTCTCCCCACCTTAAACCAAATAGGTAAGACCTAATCAAATAGAAAGAGAGATAGAAATACTTCTCAGAGCAAAATTTTGTTATCTTTTCACGTTATTAGAATTATATGCTATGTCCTTAAAATAACTCTTTGCAAAAGGATGCTTCATACTGCTTTCCATTTTGATAGCTATTTGCATATTTACTTAGTTTAGCCTTTAGAACTGTGATTTAAAAGAAAGGTATTATAGTCTTTGTATCCTCTTCTATTTCTCTAAAGGCCCACATAATAAGCAACCTGCATTAAACAATTAACTACACTCCTGACTCCGTTCTAAATACCTTTATAAATATTACATCAGTCAATCCTTACCATAATCTTATAAATTGTTTTATTATTTTTCTACATTTTCTGATGAGTAAAATTGAGTTACAGATTTTAAGTAACTTGTTCAAGGGCACCAATGTGAAAACAAGAGTAGGATTCAAACCACCACCCACTACATTCTATAGCCTGTCACTTTGGCATGACAAAACTCACATCTATTAATTATTGTTTAAAATTAAACTATACCTGTTTCCATTGTAGCTAGAAAAAAGTGATAAAATTAAAATGATTACTAGCTTATAGATTTGGATCTAAACTAATGGCTGTATATGAGTGTGCATGTGTTTGTGTGTTGGGGGGGTGGGTGAGGATAAGTGGAGAGGCTAGGGTGCTTATATGTGATTAACCGTATAAATAAACTGATACATAATTGGATCCTGGGTGCCATAGTTATGATGTAGCATCCATGGTTAAGAGAACTTATGAGTTTAATTTTGATTTGTTTATGAGCTTAAGTTTGATTCAGCTTGGGTCTCCAAAATATATTTCAGTATAACATACACAGGTCCAACCTTTTAAAATATCAAAAACAATATGAACAAAACTATATAATCTTCCTGAAGAAGCACAAAAGGATTCTGAATATTTTAAAGGTGTCCATTTTTCTTGATTATAGTATATATTGCATACAATTCTGATTAAAATCTTAGTAAGATTATTTGGGTCTTGGCAAAATAATTCTAGACCACATCTGGAAAATTAACTTAATGAGGCCAGCCATTAGCATTTTGAAAAAAGAGTAAAAATAAAAGACATTCTCCACTAGATAATAAATCATACAAAACTATAATAATAAGAAGATATTAATTATAAGGTATTGGCATAAAGATCAAAAGGAGAAAATAGTTCAGAAGCAGAAAACCACATATATAAAATTGTACAGATAAAGAAGATTCAACATTCTTAAGGGAATAGAAATATAAATAAATCAATGCATGGTGATATGACAGTTGATTACAGACAATAATTGTATATCTGTACTAACATAGATCTCATATTTTTGAATAAATAAGTCGACATGAGTAAAGGAGAAGAACTGATTTTGTCCTAGCGAAGAATTTTTAAGCATAGAAATTATGTAATAGATAGTATAGGAAAAAAAAAAAAAAGATAAACTGCTCAAAAGCTGAATCTCTGTATCTCATCAAATAGACAAATAAAAATAAAGCTGGAATTAAAGTTTTAAATCTATATGATTGAAGAAATCTTAAAGTTATAAACGAAGCTGAAAACAACAACTATGAAAGGAAAACTGAGGAAAGGACACGAACAGCCAATTCACAAAGAATGAAACAATTATTAAAGTTGTAAAAATCATGTTAAACATAAAAGTTAAAATACTGAGACCTCCAGAATGGAATATAAAGAAAATGCTAATGCCAAAAGATAATTAGAGGGTTTAAAAATAAGTATTATAAATGATGTTTTTAGGAGTAAAAAACTATTTCATTTTGCAAAACTTTGGCAAAAAATTGTTTTTAAAATCATTCATAAACTTATACTATACAGAACAGTCTTGCTTCAATCATGCTATCATAATTTAATCAGTGCCTCTCCACAAGACTGAAAAGAGAAATAATCTAAATATACATCAGAGAGGAGAACTGTTACATAAATATTACTCATCAACTTAAAAATAACATTTTGAAGAACATGTAATGCATGAGGGAAAGTTCAGAATTGTCATCAGTCAGTTCAGTCACTCAGTCGTGTCCGGCTCTTAGAAACCTCATGAACCGCAGCACACCAGGCCTCCTTGTCCATCACCACCTCCCAGAGCTTGCTCAAACTCTTGTCCATTGAGTCGGTGATGCCATTCAACCATCTCACCCTCTGTCGTCCCCTTCTCCTCCTGCCCTCAATCCCTCCCAGCATCAGGGTCTTTTCCAATGAGTCAGCTCTTCACATCAGGTGGCCAAAGTATTGGAGTTTCAGCTTCAACATCAGTCCTTCCAAAGAAATCCCAGGGCTGATCTCCTTCACAATGGACTGGTTGGATCTCCTTGCAGTCCAGGGGACTCTCAAGAGTCTTCTCCAACACCACAGTTCAAAAGCATCAATTCTTCGGTGCTCAGCTTTCTTTCTAGTCCAACTCTCACATCCATTACATGACAACTAAAAAAACCATAGCATTGACTAGACAGAACTTTGTTGACAAAGTAATATCTCTGCTTTTTAATATGCTGTCTAGGTTGGTCATAACTTTCCTTCCAAGGAGTAAGTGTCTTTTAATTTCATGGCTGCAGTCACCATCTGCAGTGATTTTGGAGCCCAAAAAATTAAAGTCAACCACTGTTTCCCCATCTATTTGCCATGAAGTGATGGGACCAGATGCTATGATCTTCGTTTTCTGAATGTTGAGCTTTAAGCCAATCTTTTCACTCCTCTTTCATTTTCATCCAGAGGCTTTTTAGTTCCTCTTCACTTTCTGCCATAAAGGTGTGTCATCTGCATATCTGAGGTTATTGATATTTCTCCCAGCAATCTTGATTCCAGCTTGTGTTGAAGAGATACACCACATTCAAGGTAAGAGAAACCCAAATGGAAGGCACTGAGAGAGGGCATCAGAGGGCAGACAGACTGAAACCACAATCACAGACTACAGGCCAATCTGATCACATGGACCACAGCTTTGTCTAACTCAATGAAACTAAGCCATGCCGTGTGGGCCCACCCAGGATGGATGGGTCATGGTGGAGAGGTCTGACAGAATGTGGTTCACTGGAGACAGGAATGGCAAACCACTTCAGTATTCTTGCCTTGAGAACCCCGTGAACAGTATGAAAAGGCAAAAAGATAGGACACTGAAAGATGAACTCCCCAGGTTGGTAGGTGCCTAATATGCTATTGGAGATCAGTGGAGAAATAACTCCAAAAAAAATGAAGGGATGGAGCCAAAGAAACAACAGCACCCAGTTGTGGATGGGACTCATGATAGAAGCAAGGTTCAATGCTGTAAAGAGCAATATTGCATGAATGTCAGGTCTATGAATCAAGGCAAATTGGAAGTGGTCAAACAGGAGATGACAAGAGTGAATAGTGACATTCTAGGAATCAGCAAACTAAGATGGACTGGAATGTGAGAATTTAACTCAGATGACCATTATATCTATTACTGTGGGCAGGAATCCCTTAGAAGAAATGGAGTAGCCTTCATAGTCAACAAAAGAGTCCGAAATGCAGAATTTTCTTAAAAGTAATGAAAGTGAAGTCACTCAGTTGTGTCCAACTCTTTGCAACCCATGAACTGTAGCCTACCAGGCTCCTCCATCCATGGGATTTTCCAAGCAAGAATACTGGAGTGGGTTGCCATTTCCTTCTCTAGGAGATCTTCCCGACCCATGGATTAAACCTGGGTCTCCTGCATAGTAGGCAGACGCTTTACCATCTGAACCACAAGAAACCAAAAACCATCTAACTTAAATGCATGGACTAGTCTGCATGTAAATAAAACAGACAAAAATGCTTTAACAATATAGTATAGGGTTAAGATTTGAAGATATTCTAGGTTTGGAATCTAACTCTGACACTTCAACTATATGTCTTTGGAAGGTTACTTACTCTATTTTATCCCAGTTTTTACAAACTGATAATAATCCTACCTTATAGTTTTATGGTATTTAAAAGAGGTTAATGATGTGTTTAGCACTGGAGTAAGCACTAAGAAAGAGTGCAGAAAGTATTATTAGCTAGGCACTAAGAAAGAATACAGTAAGTGTTTTTAGCTATCATTATCTCTAGATGGTGGTACAGATGGTATTATGAATATTTTTCTCTTTTAAATGCATATGAGATATTCTTACAATAAGATTTTGATGAACTTATTTTTAAAATTTATTTAAAGAAAATATGAATCTACTACTCAAAAGTAAACATAAAAACATGACTGAGGAATAATATAGTTGGATAAAAATTCTTTCTTTTTTCATTTAGTCCTTTTTCTATTAACTCTAACTCTATTATATATGATTATCTCATTCATTCATTCATCCTACAAATAATTATTTAATGTACTAGGTGCCAGGCAATAGTCTAACTTCTGGGAACACAGTGAACAAAACATTTCTCTTTTATTATACACTTTATCTTTTGTTGGAGGAGACAAAGAACTAAGAAAAAAAGAAATTTCAAATGCCAATAAATGCTAAAGAGAAAAACAAAGAAGTGGAAAACAAGTTTTTATAATAACTGAAGACCTGATGAAACATTTTATTGATGCTTAGCTTGTCAAATTAAGAAAATAAAACTGCCCAACTGTCCAAAGGACATAATTAAAACTATAAAGCAAAAAGTTAATGTACTGGTATATTAAAAGTATACTATAAAATTTAAAATACACAAAAGAGCTGAATGGCTAAAGCAATCTTTAGAAAAATAAACAAACCAAAAAAATGTAGCTGGAAGAATCAGGTTCCTTGAGTTCAGACTATACTATAAGGCTACCTCATCAAAACAGCATGCCACTGACACAAAAATGGACATATAGCTCAATGGAACAGACAGGAAGTCTAGAAATAAACCCATTCATCTATGACCAATTAACTACAACAAAGGAGGCAAGACTATACAACAGAAAAGACAGTCTCTTCAACAAATGGTGCTGGGAAAACAGGACAGCTACATGTAAAAAAATGAAATTAGAACATTTTCTAAATGTTTAAAATTTTCTAAAAACTTAAAATGGATTAAAGACTTAAATGTAAAACCAGATACCATAAAATTCCTAGAGGAAAACAAACATAGGCAAGACACTCTTTGACATAAATGGTAGCAATATCTTTTTTGATCTCTCCCCTAAAGTAATGGAAACAAAAGCAAAAATAAACAAATGAGAGCTAATTAAACTTAAAAAGCTTTGGCACAGTAAAAGAAACCACAAACAAAACAAAAAGATGACCTGCAGAATGGGAGAAAATATTTCCAAACAATACAACCAACATGGGATTAATTTCTATACAGACAGCTCATACAGCTCAATATCAAAAAATAACCCAATCAAAACTTGGACAGAAGATCTAAATAGAGCTTTCTCTGAAGAAGATATACAGATGTCCAAAGGCACATGAAAAGATGCTCAATTTCACTAATTGTTAGAGAAATGCAGATCAAAAATACAATGGCATTATTATCTCACACCAAAATGATTTTCATCAAAAAGTCTACAAATTAATGCTGGACAGGGTATGGAGGGAAAGAGGAAGCCTCTTACACGCTATTGGTAGGAATAGAAATTGGTGAGGCTACTATGGAAAACAGTATGGTGGTGCTGGTGCTCAGCCGTGTTCAACTCTGTGACCCCGTGGACTGTCGCCCCCAGGCTCCTCTGTCCATGGAATTCTCCAGACAAGAACATTGGAGTGGGTTGCCATTTCCTACTCCATAGAGGTTACTTAAAACAAAATTAGAGCTACCATATAATTCTTCAATCTAACTCCTGGGCATATATCTGGGGAAAACCATAATTCAAGAAGATACATGCATCCCAGTGTTCACTGTAGCACTATCTACAACAGTGGTATTGAAGACTCTTGAGAGTCCCGTAGACTGCAAGGAGATCAAATCAGTCAATCCTAAAGGAAATTAATCCTGAATATTCATTAGAAGGACTGATGCTGAAGCTCCAATACTTAGGCCAAATGATGTGAAGAGCTGACTCATTAGAAAAGACCCTGATGCTGGGAAAGATTGAAGGCAGGAGCAGAAAGTGATGACAGAGGGCGAGATGGTTGGATGGCATCGCTGATTAAATGGACATGAGTTTTAGCAAGCTCGAGGAGATGTGAAGGACAGAGAAGCCTGGCCTGCTGCAGTCCATGGGGTCTCAAATAGTCAGACATGACTGAGTGACTGGAAAACAACATCTACAATAGCCAATGAATGCAAGCAACCTAAATATTCATGGGAGGATGAATGGGTAAAGAAGATGTGATATTACATTTTGGGATGATGATGGAGTATTACTTAGCCATAAAAAGAATGAAATAATGCCATTTGCGGCAACATGGATGGACCTAGAGGTTATTACACTAAGTGAAGAAAGCCAGACAGAGAAAGAAAAATATCATAAGATATTGCATGTATGTGAAATCTAAAAGGAAAAAAGAGACAAAAATGAATTTACTTCCAAAAAAGAAAGACAGTCACAGACACAGAAACCAAACTTATGGTTACAAAAGTGGAGTGGGAGGAGGGATAAATTAGAAGGCTGGGATTAAAATATACATACTACTACATATGAAATAGATAACCAATAAGGACCTACTGTATGACACAGGGAAATATATTCAATATTGTGTAATAATCTATAATCAAAAAAAATCTAAAATAAATGTTTGTATATATATATATTTATATGAAACTGAACTGCTGTGCTATACACCTGATCCATAATACATATAACAAATCAACTATATGTCAATAAAAATTAAAATAAACAAAAATAAATAATATAAAGTTAAAAGAAGATCTAACTATAACATATTTCTGAGTCTATAGATAGGAAATATTTTAGTTGATTTAAATATAATTTTAAATATAGTTTTTACAAGTTTAGTTTTTTAAGATTTTTTTGATGTGGACCATTTTTATAGTCTTTATTAAGTCTTGTCACAATATTGCTTATGTTTTATGTTTTTTGGTATTTTGTCCATGAGGCAGGTGGGATCCTAGCTCCCCAAACAGAGACTGAACATGCACCCCATGCCCTGGAAGGCAAAGTCTTCACCACTGGACCACCAGGGACATGCCTACAAATTTATTATATCAAACTTTTAAATGCCTTTTGTTGTTTTTGTGTAGCTTTAGATAGATTAATATATCACATACATCATGATAGCAACAATAATTAGTAATATGTATGGAACAGTTAAAATCAGCCAGGCTATGCTAAGTAATCTTTAAGAAACACTATGAGGCTGGGACTAGTATTATACCTACTTTACAGAAGGGGACACAGACAGATACAATCTTTCTTTCCAAAACCACCAGTTGCTAAGTGATGGAGTTATTAGAACCAGGTATATCCATTGTCAATTTCAGTTGCTTACTATATAGGCTATACTGCTTTGGGTTTGGGCATCTGTATGTATATGAAACATTTTAAATCTAACTTAAAGGATTCCCTAATCATTTTTAAGTTCAAAAATTAAAACATTAAATCAGTTATTTGAAAAAATATTAGTAGACCCAACTGAAATATAATAATTAATTAGACATGCATAAGAGTTTGAAATAACTTAAGTGTTAGTTCATTCAACCTAATGCACAACCTTCAAGAAGAATTCTTGAGACTGCAGCTTTTAAAGGGAGAGAAAATTGAGAAGCTACATATATTACTATATTAGTACATAATATATTATTTACATATCCTAGGTATTTTATATGTATTAAATAGATTATATGGCAGGGAATAAATAAACCAATTAAATAGTTCTTTAATAAGTAAGTCTGATTAATTATAATAGTGTCATGATAACAATGAATTTTAAAATGTTTATATTAATTAAGTTCTCACTGTGTGCCAGCAGTAATATTTTTCAAGGTTGGCATGCATTTTTTCAAATTCACAACTCCATGAAGTATTCAGCATTGACCAATATGCAAATCGATGCATTAAAAATGTAAATATGCTCAACTCCTCCCAACTGCTTAACCTACAGTCAGAATTTAACAATCACATCTGCCTAGTAATAAAACTTCAATACTGACATCTACTTCCAGAGATGTGACATCGTTATCCAAGTAATTTTTACTGTTTATATTATATTTACTTTTCCAGTATGGAAGTTTTCCTACAAAGTGTCATGGGTAGTTACGCTAATTGAAAAGGAGCAGAATAATGCCAAGCATGCTAGGAATTATACTAATCCCATAATGATCAGATATCAGACTTTGGGCAAAAGGTCAAAACAGAAGAATGTTTATGGGAATATTCCATGTCTGTGAATAGCACTGGAAAATAATAGACTAGCATTCATTTAATCATAACTCTGTTAGAGTGATTAATATATAGCACAGCTGACTCTAGTTGTTTCGATAACCATCCGTCACAGCGTTAAACAAAGGACAATTGTTTTGGTATAACCTGGGTTGAAGTAGGCCAGATAGCTTGGCAATATTCTGCCAGAATATTTGATATGGAACTTGTTTGTTCTTGTAGACTGGTATTGTGGGTGTCTATGTGTTTAATTTCAGAAATTAAGATAATTAAGAACTCAAATAATTTTTACCTCCCTTTCTTGCAGTGTATAACTTTTTGCCCCTTTTACTTCCCTAGTTCTAACTGCTATCACTATAATAAATGTAAGTTTATCTGGTAAGTAAGATACATAATATGTCAACGGGTATTAGATCCTATGAGTAGATTTTTATTTCCAAAACATACCATCAAAATCTCCTCTTCTGAGCCACACTTCACTTTAAGTCAGTATTATAAAAATGGTTAAATCAGCAGATGGAAATGGATTGAGAAACCATTAAAATGGGAGCATATTGGTGTAGGGAAACAAAGTAGAGGGTCATTTTCTTAATCAGTCAGTTCAGTCACTCAGCTGTGTCTGACTCTTTGCAAAGCCATGGACTGCAGCACGCAAGGCTTCCCTGCCCATCACCAACTCCTGGTGCTTGGTCAAACTCATGTCCATCAAGTCAGTGATGCCATACAACCATCTCCTCCTCCATCCTCCCCTTCCGCTCTTGCCCTCAATCTTTCCCAGCATCAGGGTCTTGTCAAATGAGTCAGCTCTTCACATTAAGTGGCCAAAGTATTGGAGTTTCAGCATCAGTCCTTCCAATGAATATTCAGGACTGATTTCCTTTAGGATTGACTGGTTGGATCTCCTTGCTGTCGAAAGACTCTGAAGAGTCTTCTCCAACACCACAGTTCAAAAGTGTCAATTCTTCAGCACTCAGCTTTCCTTACAGTTCTACTGTCACATCTGTACATGATTACTGGAAAAACTATAGCTTTGACTAGATGGACTTTTGTGAGCAAGGCAATGTCTCTGCTTTCTAAAATGCTCTCTAGGTTGGTCACAGCTTTTCTTCCAAGGAACAAGCGTCTTTTAATTTCATGGCTGCAGTAACCATCTGCAGTGATTTTGGAGCCTAAGAAATTAAAGTCTGTCATTGTTTCCATTGTCTCCCCATCTATTTGCCATAAAGTGATGGGACCGGATGCCATGGTCTTCATTTTTTGAATGTTGAGTTTTAAGCCAACTTTTTCACTCTCCCTTTTCACTTTCAACCAAAGGCTCTTTAATTCTTCTTTACTTTCTGCCATAAGGGTGGTGTCATCTGCATATCTGAGGTTATTGATATTTCTCCCAACAATCTTGATTCCAGCTTGTGCTTCATCCAACTTGACTATTCACACGATGTACTCTGCATATAAGTTAAATAAGCAGGGTGATAATATACAGCCTTGACGTATTCCTTTCTTGATTTGGAACCAGTCTCTTGTTCCATGTCCAGTTCTAATTTCTGTTATGTTGCTTCTCGACATGCATACAGATTTCTCAGAAGGCAGGTAAGGTGGTCCTATACTCCCATCTCTTGAAGAATTTTCCACAGTTTGTGGTGATCCACACTTTGGAAGGAATGATGCTAAAGCTGAAACTCCAGTACTTTGGACACCTCATGCGAAGAGTTGACTCATTGGAAAAGACTTTGATGCTGGGAGGGATTGGGGGCAGGAGAAGAAGGGGACGACAGAGGGTGAGATGGCTGGATGGCATCACGGACTCGATGGACGTGAGTCTGAGTGAACTCCGGGAGTTGGTGATGGACAGGGAGGCCCGGCGTGCTGCGATTCATGGGGTAGCAAAGAGTCGGACACGACTGAGCGACTGAACTGAACTGAACACAGTCAAAGGCTTTGGCATAGTCAATAAGGCAGAAGTAGATATTTTTCTGGAACTCCCTTGTTATTTTGATGATCCAGTGGATGTTGGCAATTTGATCTCTGGTTCCTCTGCCTTTTCTAAATCCAGCTTGAACATCTGGAATTTCTCAGTTCATGTACTGTTGAAGCCTGGCTTAAACAATTTTGAGCATTATTTTGTTAAGATGTGAGATGAGTGCAATTGTGGGGTAGTTCGAACACTCTTTGGCATTGTTTTTTGGGGGGATTGGAATGAACTTTCTTAATACCTGGGCTTAAATCCAGTGTTTTGGATTACTGCAGAGCACCTCTGCCCAGAAATGAAGACATGTGTGTGTGTGCTAAGTCGCTCAGTCATGTCTGACTCTTTGCAACAGGCTCCTTTATCCATGGAATTCTCCATGGATACTGGAGTGGGTTGCCATGCCTCCTCCAGGGGATCTTCCCAACCCAGGGATTGAATCCCCATCTCTTATGTCTGCTGCTTTGGCAGGCGGGTTCTTTACCACTAGTCCCACCTAAGAAGCTCTGAAATGAAGACACTAAGCATTAATTTAAAAAGTGTTTTTCTTTTTGGCTTACTTCATTCTGTATAATCGGCTCCAGTTTCATCCACCTCATTAGAACTGATTCAAATGTATTCTTTTTAATGGCTGAGTAATACTCCATTGTGTATATGTACCACAGCTTCACCAATACAGTATACTAACACATATATATATAATTTAGAAAGATGGTAACGGTAACCCTGTATGTGAGACAGCAAAAGAGACACAGATGTATAGAATAGTCTTTTGGGCTCTGTGGGAGAGGGAGAGGGTGGGATGATTTGGGAGAATGGCATTGAAGCTAGTATAATATCATGTAAGAAACGAATCACCAGTCTCGGTTCGATGCAGGATACAGGATGCTTGGGACTGGTGCACTGGGATAACCCAGAGAGATGGTATGGGGAGAGAGGTGGGAGGGGGGTTCAGGATTGGGAACACGTGTACACCCGTGGTGGATTCATGTTGATGTATGGCAAAACCAATACAGTATTGTAAAGTAAAATAAAGTAAAAAAAAGAAAAAAAGTGTCCATTCTCAATAAGTCTACTGCATAAAAAATAAGACATTTCAAGTATAGTATTACTACATTCTAGAGCCTTTTTGAAATATGTAATCTAATAGACTTTCAGACTGAATAAAAGGGTGTTAATGTGATAGGCACCAACCAGACTTATGTGAGTGTCAAAAGTAAAGTTGAAGGAGCAGGGGACAAAGAGATATTTAAGATTTTACACATTGGTAAAAAAAAAAAAAAAATGAATGAGAAACATGTTACTTTCTGCAGTATTTATTGTTCCCTTTCTTTTCGTTCTTAGCAGGGAGGTTTAAAATACAGACACACAGACATACCCCACATGTCTATTGGTGACTATGGGTCTGGAATACAATTGCAAGTTTTCTCACAGCAGTGAGTTCTCAAGCCCAACCGAGCCTTCAGTGGCATGAGCCAGCTTGATTATGCTAAAGCACCCCTGGATTCCTTCTTTTGTTTCATTTCACCCAGGGTCTTAAAGCTTAAGCATTTGACATGCTTGGACAGTTTTCTCTCTAATTTCATCCAAGCTGGCTGTGCAGTAAGTTTAATGTGTAGGTGTAACCTGTAGGTGCAAGTAATCTCTTCAGTATTTTTTTTTTTTTTTTCACTTTAGCCATCTGAACACTGGATGCCTTCCAAGGTGGAGTGAATCTATGCTATAGTAAAAAGTTAAACCGTATGACAAGAAAAATACTATTATCAGACCAAGCTGATTGAGACTAACATTTATGCAAGCATTGGTTGATTTTCATATGGGAGGCACAATGCTCCTGGTTTCAATAACATAAAGGATGAAGCTCTCTAGAAAAGCAAGAAATGAACTTCACATATAAGGTGTGTGAATTCTCATTATGATCTAGAAAACCATGTGGGAGAAGTACTAATTTCCCATCATTTAAGGTTAATGTTAAAGAAAATATATAAATATAAAGAATATATAATTTTTAATTTGTATTAAATTAAAACTTTTTAATAGGAAAAAAAATACATTTTCTATACCAACAACCTTGGTCCCAAACCAGAATTTAGAGATCAGCTTTCAATCCTTTTTCTTTTGGAGGTGCTCTGGAACTCTTTGCTACTTTGTGAAAATACAGTGAAACATATTACTCCTGAAGTAGCAGATGTTTGATGCACTCCATAAGTATGGAGGTCATTGAGGGACCTTTGAATATTTCTGCAAATACTGCAGTGTACATATCTTAGACTCCATATTATGCCTGCTCTACTCTGAGAAGAAATTGTACTTATTTTATCCTGGCTTGATTTTTGATCATCTCAATTCTTTAGTAGATTTATTTGAAATCAAAAACACCTATATCTTAGAGAAGGTATATATATTTGTTGCGGAATTTTAAAGCTACAGTGAAGTATTTCAGAGATGTGGAGAGCCTGATGGCAATGTATAGTTTTAGAACTGTGTATGCGGCTCCATGTGTGGGGGGTGCCTGATGTGTGTTGGAATGTGTGAGTATATGAAATTTCACAAGTAAGTAGATGGAAAATAGTGTGTCCTCCCATTAAAAAACTTGTCAGAACCTCCTATGTGTGGCAGTTCTCCATCTTTTATTGGCTACACATATAGAGAATAATAAATAAACTCCAATATACTGACCTAGAAAATCTACCCCTTTCTCTTTCATTCAAGAAAGCATATTGAGTACAATGAGAGGAATAACTAATTTAGTAATACACTTGTATCACATCATTTCTATTGTAAGAAATGTGTTTGTAAACTTTGGAAATATGAATGTTGTATGGAACTTATTTCAAATATTCTACAAGTGAAGTTATAGTCACTCAGTCAAGTTCAACTGTTTGTGTTCCCATGGACTGTGGCCTTCCAGGCTCCTCTGTCCATGAGATTCTCCAGGCAAGAATACTGGAATGGGGTGCCATTCCCCTCTTCAGGGCATCTTCCCAACCCAGGGATTGAACCTAGTTCTCTTGCATTGCAGGCAGATTCTTTACCCACTGAGCCACCAGGGAAGCCCAATACTCTACGAAGAGTCACATGAGCCATCTTGCCAACAAACCTCAGATGAGAACTGTTATCTTCGAGTGGCAGTGGAGACAACATTTAGGCCATGAGGTATCATTACTTGCTCTTCTTACTAAGCCCCAGTACTTTGGCAACTCATTATAAAAGACCCTGATACTGGGAAATATTGAGGGCAGGAGGAGAAGGGGATGGCAGAAGATGAGATGGTTGGATGCCATCACTGATTCAATAGACATGCATTTGAACAAACTCTGGGAGATGGAGGTAATGAAGGACAGGGAAGCCTGGTGTGCTGTAGTTCACGGGGTCACAAAGAGTCAGACACGATTTAGCAACTGAAAAACAATAATATGCCCTATTTTAAAATCATGAAAAATTACCTTAGTTCTCATAGCACATTTCCAAAAATCATAGATAGAGCTTCTTAGCTTCCTGATGGGAACACTAATAGAATAGTGGCTGTCACCTCTACATCATTTACACCCTCTGATTAGCCAGTTTAGGACTGTCATTCTGTCAGAGCCTCAGAAGTCAACACTGACTAGGAAACTGACTTGCAGGCTCCTAAAGTAAGGTTTTAAAGGAAAAGGTAATGAAAGATAAATTATTTCCTGTCACAGTACATTTGAAGTAAAGTGTACCCACCATGGCAATGAAGAATTCCCCAACTAAATTTACAATGATTCTGATTTCAGCAATCTAGACAGAAGAGAAACTTGAATGGAGAGTCAGGCGGAATGAATATTAAGTTATTTCATAAAGAAGAAGGAAAAGAGCATCACACAGAAAAAGGAGGACCCAAGTTTTAGATTTGATTCTGCTGTTAAGATGTGTCACTTGGGTCATGACTTAACGGCCTTGACCTTTCATTATTCTCTTTGGTGCATTAGAGTATTGGTTTAGAGCAGCTGATTTCAACCTACTTCAAGAAACATTGGTTAACAGATCATGTAAGAATAAAGATTCACTGGTAAAATACATTTGGTAAATTCTGAATGAAACAAATTCCACCTTAAGCCTGTTATCAAAATGCATTGTAACAATACAAAGGCTATATAATATCTTGTTGTAAATCTTTGCTTAGAGAAAAGGAAAGATATAAGCAGCTGAATGCAGAGTTCCAAAGAATAGCAAGAAGAGATAAGAAAGCCTTCTTCAGTGATCAATGCAAAGAAATAGAGAAAAACAACAGAATGGGAAAGATTAGAGATCTCTTCAAGAAAATTAGAAATACCAAGGGAATATTTCATGCAAAGATGGGGTCGATAAAGGACAGAAATGGTATGGACCTAACAGAAGCAGAAGATATTAAGAAGAGGTGGCAAGAATTCACGGAAGAACTGTAGAAAAAAGATCTTCAGGACCCAGATAATCATGATGATGTGATAACTAATCTAGAGCCAGACATCCTGAAATGTGAAGTCAAGTGGGCCTTAGAAAGCATCACTACGAACAAAGCTAGTGGAGGTGATGGAATTGCAATTGAGCTGTTTCAAATCATGAAAGATGATGCTGTGAAAGTGATGCACTCAATATGCCAGCAAATTTGGAAAACTCAGCAGTGGCCACAAGACTGGAAAAGGTCTGTTTTCATTCCAATTCCAAAGAAAGGCAATGCCAAAGAATGCTCAAACTACCGCACAATTGCACTCATCTCACATGCTAGTAAAGTCATGCTCAAAATTCTCCAAGCCAGGCTTCAGCAATACGTGAACTGTGAACTCCCTGATGTTCAAGCTGGTTTTAGAAAGGGCAGAGGAACCAGAGATCAAATTGCCAACATCTGCTGGATCATGGAAAAAGCAAGAGAGTTCCAGAAAAACATCTATTTATGCTTTATTGACTATGTCAAAGCCTTTGACTGTGTGGATCACAATAAATTGTGAAAATTCTGAAAGAGATGGGAATACCAGACCACCTGACCTGCCTCTTGAGAAATCTGTATGCAGGTCAGGAAGCAACAGTTAGAACTGGACATGGAACAAGAGACTGGTTCCAAATAGGAAAAGGAGTACATCGAGGCTTTATATTGTCACCCTGCTTATTTAACTAATATGCAGAGTACATCATGAGAAATGCTGGACTGGAAGAAAGACAAGCTGGAATCAAGATTGCTGGGAGAAATATGAATAACCTCAGATATGCAGATGAGACCACCCTTATGGCAGAGAGTGAAGAGGAACTAAAAAGCCTCTTGATGAAAGCGAAATTGGAGAGCAAAAAAGTTGGCTTAAAGCTCAACATTCAGAAAACGAAGATCATGGCATCCAGTCCCATCACTTCATGGGAAATAGATGGGGAAACAGTGGAAACAGTGTCAGACTTTATTTTTGGGGGCTCCAAAATCACTGCAGATGGTGATTCCAGCCATGAAATTAAAAGATGCTTACTTCTTGGAAGAAAAGTTATGACCAACCTAGATAGTATATTCAAAAGCAGAGATATTACTTTGCCAACTAAGGTCCGTCTAGTCAAGGCTATGGTTTTTCCTGTGGTCATGTATGGATGTGAGAGTTGGACTGTGAAGAAGGCAGAGCGCTGAAGAATTGATGCTTTTGAACTGTGGTGTTGGAGAAGACTCTTGAGAGTCCCTTGGACTTCAAGGAGATCCAACCAGTTTATTGTGAAGGAGATCAACCCTGGGATTTCTTTGGAAGGAATGATGTTAAAGCTGAAACTCCAGTACTTTGGCCACCTCATGTGAAGAGTAGACTCATTGGAAACGACCCTGATGCTGGGAGGGATTGGGGGCAGGAGGAGAAGGGGATGACCGAGGATGAGATGGCTGGATAGCATCACGGACTCGATGGACATGAGTCTGAGTGAACTCCGGGAGTTGGTGATGAACAGGGAGGC
This sequence comes from Budorcas taxicolor, assembly GCF_023091745.1. NCBI lineage: Eukaryota > Metazoa > Chordata > Mammalia > Artiodactyla > Bovidae > Budorcas > Budorcas taxicolor. Next base: position 136,225,902 of record NC_068914.1, on the reverse strand, counting down.
CTGGCGTGCTGCGATTCATGGGGTCGCAAAGAGTTGGACAGGGCTTAGCAACTGAACTGAACTGAACAGAGGCAGAAGATATTAAGAAGAAGTGGCAAGAATACACAGAAGGACTATACAAAAAAGCCCTGATGACCCAGATAATCATGATGGCGTGATCACTCACATGGAGCCAGACATCCTGTAATGCGAAATCAAGTAACCCTTAGGAAGCATCTATGAACAAATCTAGTGGAGGTGATGGAATTCCAGTTGAGCTTATTTCAAATCCTAAAAGATGATGCTGTGAAAGTGCTGCACTCCATATGCCAGCAAATTTGGAAAACTTAACAGTGGCCACAGGACTGGAAAAGGTCAGTTCTCATTCCAATCCCAAAGAAAAGCAATGCCAAAGATTGTTCAAACTACTGCATACCTGCACTCATTTCACATGCTAGCAAAGTAATTCTCAAAATTCTCCAAGTGAGGCTTAAACAGTATGTGAATAAGAACTTCTAGATGTTCAAGCTGGATTTAGAAAAAGCAGAGGAACCAGAAATCAAATTGCCAACATCTGCTGGATCATTGAAAAAGCAAAAGAATTCCAGAAAAATATCTACTTCCTCTTCACTTTCTTCAAAGCCTTTGACTGTGTGAATCACAAAAGACTGTGGAAAATTCTTAAGAGATGGGAATACCAGACCACCTGACCTGCCTCCTGAGAAATCTGTATGCAGATCAAAAATCAACGGTTAGAACTGGACATGGAACAACTGACTGGTTCCAAATCAGGAAAGAAGTACATCAAAGCTGTATACTGTCACCGTGCTTATTTAACTTATATGCCGAGTACATCATGTGAAATGTCAGGCTGGATGTAGCACAAGCTGTAATCAAGATTGCCGGGAGAAATATCAGTATCCTCAGATGTGCAGATGACACCACCCTTATGGCAGAAAGTAAAGAAGAACAGTAGAACCTCCTGATGAAAGTGAAAGAAGAGACTGAAAAAGCTGGCTTAAAACTCAACATTCAAAAAACCAAGATCATGGCATCTGGTCCCATCACTTCATGGCAAATATATAGGGGATCAATGGAAACACTGAGAGACTATTTTTGGGGGGCTCCAAAATCTCTACAGATGGTGACTGCAGCCATGATTAAAAGACATTTGTGGGGGGTGGTCCTAAGATGGCAGAGGAATAGGACAGGGAGACCACTTTCTCCCTCACAAATTCATCAAAAGAACATTTCAGCGCTGAGTAAATTCCACAAAACAACTTCTGAATGCTGGCAGAGGACATCAGGCACCCAGAAAAGTAGATCATTGTCTTCAAAAACAGGTAGGAAAAAATATAAAAGATGGAAAAAGAGACAAAAGAGGTAGGGAGGGAGCTCCGTCCCAGGAAGGGAGTTTTAAAAAGAGAGAAGTTTCCAGACAGCAGGAAACACTCTCGCTGCCGAATCTGTGGCGAGCCTTGGAAGCAAAGAGGGCAACATAACAAGGAGGAGAAATAAATACATAATTAAAACCAACAGATTATGAGCCCAGCAGTAACTCCCCCAGCGGAGAAGCAGCGCAGACGCCTGCATCCGCCACTAGCAAGCGGGGGTTGGGCAGGGAGGCGTAGGCTGCAGTGCTTTTTAAAAATCTTGCCGGAATGCCCCAAGAGTAACCAGAGCGAACTAACTTGGGCTAGCAAACCAGACTGTGGGATAACTACCACACGAAAAACTCTAACATAAGACACCACCAGGCGCGTGCACAAAACAAAGAACAGAACAGAATTAGCCAGCTGCAGACCATCCCTCTCCAGTGACAGGCAGACAGAGCTGGAAGGCCCAGAAGAAGGCAATCGCAGCCCCAGAGAGACATTAACTACCAAACTGCAAGCAAGCTTCTTTGCTAACTAAGACTTCTTGGGGTTCTGGGCAGTCACCATCCACCAGAGAAGCGGTGCCAGTCGTACTCCCAGAAAACCGAGCAGCAGGGATGGGAAAGGTGATAAGTCGAAACGACCGCACTCGTCAAACACCTAAGGTACTCGAACCTGGGAAGGGCACAAAACACAGGCCCAACCGAGTTTGCGCCTCTGAGGACTACCTGAGTGCCTAAGCCTGAGCGGCTTAGACTGGGGAGGTGCATGCAGCCCAGGGCAGGCCTCAAACCGTTCCTGGTGGAGCAACCTAGAGGCTGAGTGGTGTGCGCCCTGAGCGGGGGCAGGCCCAGAGTGGCTGAGACACTGCGAGCACATACCAATGTTATTTGTTTGCAGCATCCCTCCCTCCCCACAGCACGACTGAACAAGTGAGCCTAAAAAGTGTCCACCACCGCCCCACTTGTGTCAGGGCAGAAATCAGACACTGAAGAGACCAGCAAACAGAAGAAGCTAAAACAGAGGGAACCACCTTGGAAGTGACAGGTGCAATAGATTAAAACCCTGTCGTTAGTACCGATTACATAGGAAGGGGCCTATAGATCTTGAGAAATATAAGCCAGACCAAGGAACTATCCGAAAATGAACTGGCCCCACACTGCCCACAACAACACCAGAGAAAGTCTCAGATATATCTTTACTATTTTTACGATCATTCTTTTTGTTGTTGTTGTTTTTCTTTTCTTTTTCTTCTTTTTTTTTTAACATTTTTAAGTTTTTAAGTCATCTATTGCTCCTTTAGTTTTTATTTTTATAACCTACTATTACTTTTCAAAAAAAAAAGACCCTATTTTTAAAGCAAACACCATATATATTTTTTTGTGGTTGTTGTTTTTTTTTAATAATCCTTGTGACTTTGATTTTTTCTTCTTCTTCTTTTCTTTAATATTGTATTTTTGAAAATCCAACATCTTCTCTAGATTTTTAATCTTTGCTTTTGGTATTTGTTATCAATTTTGTACCTTTAAAAACCCATTCTTCAGTACCCATTTTTACTTGAGAGCGACATTATTTGCTTGACTGCTATCTCCTCCTTTGGACTCTCCTTATTCTCCACCAGGCTGCCTCTGTTTCCTCCCTCCCCCTTCTCTTCTCTACCCAACTCTGTGAATCTCTTTGTGTTCCAGACAGTGGAGAACACTTAGGGAACTGGTTACTGGCTGGATCTGTCTCTCTCCTTTTCATTTCCCTCTTTTATCCTCCTGGCAACCTCTATCTCCTTCCTCCCTCTCCTCTTCTCGGTATAACTCTGTGAAAATCTCGGAGTAGTCCAGACTGTGGAACACACATAACGAAGTGATTACTGGGTAGCTTGCTCTCTCCTCTTTTGATCCCACCTCATCTCATTCTGGTCACCTCCAACTCTCCCCTCCTTCTTCTCTTCTCCATGTAACTCTGTGAACCTCTCTGGGTGTCCCTCAATGTGGAGAAACTTTTCATCTTTAACCTAGATGTTTTATCATCAGTGCTGCATAGATGGAGAAGTCTTGATACAACTGTAAAATAAAACTAAAAACCAGAAGCAGGAGGCATAAGTCTGAATCCTGAGACCATCAGAGAACTCCTGACTCCAGGGAACATTAATCGATAGGAGCTCATCAAATGCCTCTATACCTACACTGAAACCAAGCACCACCCAAGGGCCAACAAGTTCCAGAGAAAGACATACCACACCAATCCTCCAGCAACACAGGAACACACCCCTGAGCTTCAATATACAGGCAGGTCAAGTTACTCCAAAACCATTGATATCTCATAACCCATGACTGGACACTTCATTGCACTCCAGAGAGAACAAATCCAGCTCCACCAACCAGAACTCCTGCACAAGCTTCCCTAACCAAGAAACCTTGACAAGCCACTGATACAACCCCACCCACAGCGAGAAAACTGCATAATAAAGAGAACTCCACAAACTGCCAGAATACAGAAAGGCCACCCCAAACACAGCAATATAACCAAGGTGAAGAGACAGAGGAATACCCAGCAGGTAAAGGAACAGGAGAAATGCCCACCAAACCAAACAAAAGAGGAAAAGATAGCGAATCTACCTGAGAAAGAATTCCGAATATTGATAGTGAAAATGATCCAAAACCTTGAAATCAAAATGGAATCACAGATAAATAGCCTGGAGACAAAGACTGAGAAGATGCAAGAAAGGTTTAACAAGGACCTAGAAGAAATAAAAAAGTCAATATATATAATGAATAATGCAATAAATGAGATCAGAAACACTCTGGAGGCAACAAATAGTAGAATAATGGAGGCAGAAGATAGAATTAGTGAAATAGAAGATAGAATAGTAGAAATAAATGAATCAGAGAGGAAACAAGAAAAACGAATTAAAAGAAATGAAGACAATCTCAGAGACCTCCAGGACAATATGAAATGCTCCAACATTCAAATGATAGGAGTCCCAGAAGAAGAAGACCAAAAGAAAGACCATGAGAAAATACTTGAGGAGATAATAGTTGAAAACTTCCCTAAAATGGGGAAGGAAATAATCACTCAAGTCCAAGAAACCCCGAGAGTCCCAAACAGGATAAACCCAAGGTGAAACACCCCAAGACACATATTAATCAAATTAACAAAGATCAAACACAAAGAACAAATATTAAAAGCAGCAAGGGAAAAACAACAAATAACACACAAGGGGATTTCCATAAAGATAATAGCTGATCTTACAATAGAAACTCTTCAGGCCATGAGGGAATGGCAGGACATACTTAAAGTGATGAAATAAAATAACCTACAGCCCAGATTACTGTACCCAGCAAGGATCTCATTCAAATTTGAAGGAGAAATCAAAAGCTTTACAGACAAGTAAAAGCTGAGAGAATTCAGCACCACCAAACCAGCTCTCCAACAAATGCTAAAGGATATTCTCTAAACAGGAAACACAAAAAGGGTGTATAAACCCAAACCCAAAACAATAAAGTAAATAAATGGTAATGGGATCATACTTATCAATAATTACCTTAAACATAAATGGGTTGAATGCTCCAACCAAAAGACAAAGACTGGCTGAATGGGTACAAAAACAAGACCCCTATATATGTTGTCTACAAGAGGCCCACCTCGAAACAAGGGACACATACAGACTGAAAGTGAAGGGCTGGATAAAGATACTCCACGCAAACAGAGACCAAAAGAAAGCAGGAGAAGCAATACTCATATCAGATAAAACAGACTTTAAAACAAAGTCTGTTAAAAGAGACAAAGAAGGCCACTACATAATGATCAAAGGATCAATCCAAGAAGAAGATATAACAATTATAAATATATATTCACCCAACATAGGAGCACTGCAATATGTAAGACAAATGCTAACAAGTATGAAAGGGGGAATTAACAATAACACAATAATAGTGGGAGACTTTAATACCCCACTCACACCTATGGATAGATCAACTAAACAGAAAATTAACAAAGAAATGCAAACTTTAAATGATACAATAGACCAGTTAGACCTAATTGATATCTATAGGACATTTCACCCCAAAACAATGAATTTCACCTTTTTCTCAAGTGCTCATGGAACCTTCTCCAGGATAGATCACATCCTCGGCCATAAATCTAGCCTTGATAAATTCAAAAAAATTAAAATCATTCCAAGCATCTTTTCTGACCATAATGCATTAAGATTAGATCTCAATTACAGGAGAAAAACTATTAAAAATTCCAACATATGGAGGCTGAACAGCACGCTTCTAAATAACCAACAAATCACAGAAGAAATCAAAAAAGAAATCAAAATATGCATAGAAACAAACGAAAATTAAAACACAACAACCCCAAACCTGTGGGACACTGTAAAAGCAGTGCTAAAGGGAAAGTTCATAGCAATACAGGCATACCTCAAGAAACAAGAAAAAAGTCAAATAAATAACCTAACTCTTACAACTAAAACAACTAGAAAAGGAAGAAATGGAGAACCTCAGGGTTAGTAGAAGGAAAGAAATCTTAAAAATTAGGGCAGAAATAAATGCAAAAGAAACAAAAGAGACCATAGCAAAAATCAACAAAGCAAAAAGCTGGTTCTTTGAAAGGATAAATAAAATTGACAAACCATTAGCCAGACTCATCAAGAAACAAAGGGAGAAAAATAAATCAATAAAATTAGAAATGAAAATGGAGAGATCACAACAGACAACACAGAAACCAGCTTGATCATAAGAGACTATCAGCAATTATATGCCAATAAAATGGACAATGTGGAAGAAATGGGCAAATTCTTAGAAAAGTACAACTTTCCAAAACTGAACCAGGAAGAAATAGAAAATCTTAACAGACCCATCACAAGCACGGAAATTGAAACTGTAATCAGAAATCTTCCAGCAAACAAAAGCCCAGGTCCAGACGGCTTCACAGCTGAATTCTACCAAAAATTTCGAGAAGAGCTAACACCTATCCTACTCAAACTCTTCCAGAAAATTGCAGAGGAAGGTAAACTTCCAAACTCATTCTATGAGGCTACCATCACCCTAATACCAAAACCTGACAAAGATGTCACAAAATAAGACAACTACAGGCCAATATCATTGATGAACATAGATGCAAAAATCCTTAACAAAATTCTAGCAATCAGAATTCATCAACACATTAAAAAGATCATACACCATGACCAAGTGGGCTTTATCCCAGGGATGCAAGGATTCTTCAATATCCGCAAATCAATCAATGTAATTCACCACATTAACAAATTGAAAAATAAAAGCCATATGATTATCTCAATAGATGCAGAGAAAGCCTTTGATAAAATTCAACATCCGTTTATGATAAAAACTCTCCAGAAAGCAGGAATAGAAGGAACATACCTCAACATAATAAAAGCTATATATGACAAGCCCACAGCAAACATTATCCTCAATGGAGAAAAATTGAAAGCACTTCCCCTAAAGTCCGGAACAAGACAAGGGTGCCCACTTTCACTGCTATTATTCAACTTAGTTCTGGAAATTTTGGCCACAGCAATCAGAGCAGAAAAAGAAATAAAATGAATCCAAATTGGAAAAGAAGAAGTAAATCTCTCACTGTTTGCAGATGACATGATCCTCTACATAGAAAACCCTAAAGACTCCACCAGAAAATTACTAGAGCTAATCAATGAATATAGTAAAGTTGCAGGATATAAAATCAACACACAGAAATCCCTTACATTCTTATACACTAATAAAGAGAAAGTAGAAAAAGAAATTAAGGAAACAATTCCATTCACCATTGCAGCGAAAAGAATAAAATACTTAGGAATATATCTACCTAAAGAAGCTAAAGACCTATATATAGAAAACTATAAAACACTAATGAAAGAAATCAAAGAAGACACAAATAGATGGAGAAATATACCATGTTCATGGATTGGAAGAATCAATATAGTGAAAATGAGTAAACTACCCAAAGCAATCTACAGATTCAATGCAATCCCTATCAAGCTACCAGCGGTATTTTTCACAGAGCTAGAACAAATAATTTCACAATTTGTATGGAAATACAAAAAACCTTGAATAGCCAAAGCAATCTTGAGAAAGAAGAATGGAACTGGAGAAACCAACCTGCCTGACTTCAGGCTCTACTACAAAGCCAGTCATCAAGACAGTATGCTACTGGCACAAAGACAGAAATATAGATCAATGGAACAAAATAGAAAGCCCAGAGATAAATCCACATACATATGGACACCTTATCTTTGACAAAGGAGGCAAGAATATGCAATGGAGTAAAGACAATCTCTTTAACAAGTGGTGCTGGGAAAACTGGTCAACCCTTGTCAAAGAATGAAACTAGAACACTTTCTAACACTATATACAAATATAAACTCAAAATGGATTAAAGATCTAAACGTAAGACCAGAAACTATAAAACTCCTAGAGGAGAACATAAGCAAAACACTCTCCGACATACATCAAAGCAGGATCCTCTATGATCCACCTCCCAGAATACTGGAAATAAAAGCAAAAATAAACAAATGGGATCTAATTAAAATTAAAAGCTTCTGCACAACAAAGGAAAATATAAGCAAGGTGAAAACACAGCCTTCGGAATGGGAGAAAATAATAGCAAATGAAGCAACTGACAAACAACTAATCTCAAAAATATACAAGCAACTTATGCAGCTCAATTCCAGAAAAATAAATGACCCAATCAAAAAATGGGCCAAAGAACTAAATAGACATTTCTCCAAAGAAGACATACAGATGGCTAACAGACACACGAAAAGATGCTCATCACTCATTATCAGAGAAATGCAAATCAAGACCACAAAGAGATACCATTTCACACCAGTCAGAATGGCTGCGATCCAAAAGTCTACAAGCAATAAATGCTGGAGAGGGTGTGGAGAAAAAGGAATGCTCTTACGCTGTTGGTGGGAATGCAAACTACTACAGCCACTATGGAGAACATTTGGAGATTCCTTCAAAAACTGGAAATTGTACTGCCTTATGACCCAACAATCCCACAGGGCATACACACTGAGGAAAACAGAACTGAAAGAGACACGTGTACCCCAATGTTCATCACAGCACTGTTTATAATAGCGACAGCATGGAAGTAACCTAGATGTCCATCAGCAGACAAATGGATAAGAAAGCTGTGGTACATTACACAATGGAATATTATTCAGCCATTAAAAAGAATACATTTGAATCCATTCTAATGAGGTGGACGAAATTGGAGCCAATTATACAGAGTGAAGTAAGCCAGAAAGAAAAACACCAATACAGTATACTAACATATATATATATGGAATTTAGAAAGATGGTAATGATAACCCTGTATGTGAGACAGCAAAAGAGACACGGATGTATAGAATGGACTTATGGACTCTGTGGGAGAGGAAGAGTGGGATGATTTGGGACAATGGCATTGAAACATGTATACTATCATGTAAGAAACGAATCGCCAGTCTAGGTTCAATACAGGATACAGGATGCTTAGGGCTGGTACATGGAGAGATGATATGGAGTGGGAGGTGGGAGGGGGGTTCAGGATTGGGAACTCATATACACTCGTGGTGGATTCATGTCAAAGTATGGCAAAACCAATACAGTATTTTGAAGTAAAATAAAATAAAATAAAATCTTTTAAAAAAAAGGCATTCGCTCCTTCGATGAAAAACTATGACAAATCTAGACAGCCTGTTAAAAAGCAGAGACATTACTTTGCTGGCAAAGGTCCGTCTAGTCAAAGCTATTGTTTTTCCCATAGTCATGTATGGATGTGAGAGTTGGACCACAAAGACAACTGAGTGCCAAAAAATTGATGCTTTTGAACTGTGGTGTGGGAGAAGACTCTTGAGAATCCCTTGGACTGCAAGGAGATCCAACCAGTCCATCCTAAAGGATACCAGTCCTGAATATTCTTTGGAAAGACTTATGCTGAAGCTGAAGCTCCAATACATTGGCCACCTGGTATGAAGAACTAACTCAACAGGAAAGACCCTGATGCTTGGAAAGATTGAAGGCAGGAAGAAAAGGGGATGACAGAGGACGAGATGGTTGGATGGCATCACCGCCTCGATGGACATGAGTTTGAGCAAGCTCCAGGAGTTGGTGATGGACAGGGAAGCCTATTGTGCTGCAGTCCATGGGGTCGCAAAAAGTTGGACACGACTGTGCGACTGAACTGACTTGAGAGTATAGAATTGACTAGTAGACATACATTGGGTATAATCTATTTGTTCTGGTTTCATTAAAACAATTTTAAACCCTTATTACTTCAGACTTCAACAAACTGGATATTAGATCAATTGCCACAAATGACTATAGAAACAACTTGGTTTTCAACTTATCAGTTTTGATAAAGTGGAAAGAAAATTCTATATTTAAATTTAGATTTCTTTGTATAGACTACTTTCCAGATGTTAATTATTATTTTTTTGTTCATGAACTGTATCGAGCTACCATTTACAGAAAATAATACATACTCTTTTTAAGTATATCTATATGTGTGTGTGTGTGTGTGTTTACATTAATATAGCTGATATAATCACCACCCCAATTAAGATATAAATTTCCATCATGGCAAAGTTTCCTCATGCTCCTTTGTAGTAAATTCTATTCTTCTTGCCTACCAAAGCCAATTACTTTATCTGTTTTTTTTTGGGGGGGAGGGGTCTATGCTAGAATTTTATATCAATGAAAATATACAGTCACAAATTTTGTATGGACATGCTCATTAAAAATATTTCAGTCTCATCCAAGTTGTTTCATTGTGCAAATGGACTGCTCCTTTTTATTGCTGAATGTGTCTTCAGTTTTAAAGTACTTTTTGGTGCACAGTGTATAACTGTTTTTTTAAAAAATGAAGTTTGATAATTCTCTTTGGGGGTTAGTAATTTTAGCCTGTTTATATCTAGTGTAATTATTGATATTGTATTTCAGTCTACATCTTGCTATTTTTTTTCCATTTGACCCACCTATTTTGTTCTTGTTTTTGTCTTTTAATATTTTTTCTTTTTAATTACTTGAATATCTTTAGTATTCCATTTCATCTTCTCTATTGGTGTTCTGTTAAATCACTTGGTTTTGTGATATGCTTGCTATGTTTTATTCAGTGTATTTTGAACTTCATGTAATCTAGTTTTGATAGTTTTTATGCCATTTTTTTCAAGTTCAGGATGTCTTCTTTGGGAAAACCTAATCCCCAGCTAAGTCAATCTGTGTCAGAATACTGAAATATGTTGTTTCATCTGACACTTTATGGTTTCTGTTTTTCTTATTACTGTGTTATGTCATATATATTTACAGTAGTTCTTATAAGTCCTTGTCTCATAATTCAGTCCTACCTGTAACTTCTGACTCTGTTTTACTGACCAACTTTTTTCCCTATTATAGGCCATAGTTTCAGCTTTTTGCCTATTTAGTAATTATTGATTGAATACTGGGCATCCTGAATATCGTTGATCCTACTGTCTTCCTTTAATAGTTGGTTTTGCTCTGGCAAGATGTTAATTTACTAGCAAATCACTTTGATCTTTTTGAAACTTGATTTTAAGCTTTGTTAATACACATCTAGAGTAGTCTTATATCTCCTATAGTTTAATCTTTGTTCTAAGGCATGGCTTCTCAAAGGCGTCCATTGAGTTTCCTGCCTGTTTGATAAATGTCATTGAAACTGTGGGATCTGAAACATGTTTTAGTGGGTGCAAGCATGAGAGTTCAGATATTAGTTTAGGTTGTAGTTCCCTTATAGGTTTTTAGTCATGATTTTCTTTGTATGGCTTCATAGAGTATCAGCCTTTTAATGTTCAGTTTAATATTCATCCCAGAGATTAACTGAGTCACTTTTAAAAAATTCTGGGTGTATTTCCCTTCCATGTAACCACCATTTATGGTATACTGAAGTCACTCAGTCATGTCCAACACTTTGTGACCCCATGGACAGTAGCCTACCAGACTCCTCTGTCCATGGGATTTCCCAGCCGAGAATACTGGAGTGGGTTGCCATTTCCTTCTCCAAGAGATCTTCCTGACCCAGGGACTGAACCCGGGTCTCCCGCATTGCAGGCAAACGCTTTACCGTCTGAGCTGCTGCTGCTGCTGCTAAGTCACGTCAGTTGTGTCTGACTCTGTGCGACCCCATAGACAGCAGCCCACCAGGCTCCTCTGTCCCTGGGATTCTCCAGGCAAGAACACTGGCCTACAGATTCTAACCAGCTTAGCCTTCCTTATATCAGCAAGCCTTTATTGTGCTTGGACTTTCCCTGAGCTTTGTTCTGGATAGTGCTCCAGAAATAAAGCCTGGAAAAGGGAGGTAGGTTGTACTTCGCTTTTTTTTTTTTCTTTCTTTCTTTCAGAACTCCACCTCTGTGCTGTCTGTTGTTCAATATCTGTGAAGAAATTTTAAAAAATACTATTTATCTACTTTTCTAGGATTTTTTTCTTTTTATTTTGCTTTTAAACGTGGTAGGGGTAGTACAGTGCCTGTTATTCAATCTTGACCAGAAGCACATGTCCAGGTTACTGTTTTTTGGTTTTGTTTTATCTTATGTGAGACTTCCTTTATCATTGGGATTTTTATGGCTATGGCTTAATTTAATATACACTGCAATTTCTTTATATTGTGCCATTTCCCAGAAATGTTTTATCATTGAACTTGTGTGTGACAGAACTTCATTATACCTTTCACAAACTCCAGTGTTCTTGAGAACATAGGTTGAGAATCACTGATTCAGTTGCAAAGGTTATAGTCAGAATCTGTGCATTAGGACTCATTAAAATGAATGAGAAGTCTCAAATAAAAAATCACTTAGAAATTAATACCATTAACTAAAAGAATAAAATACTTAGGAATATATCTACCCAAAGAAACTAAAGACCTATATATAGAAAACTATAAAACACTGATGAAAGAAATCAAAGAGGACACTAATAGATGGAGAAATATACCATGTTCATGGATCGGAAGAATCAATATAGTGAAAATGAGTATACTACCCAAAGCAATTTACAAACTCAACGCAATCCCTATCAAGCTACCAGCCATATTTTTCACAGAACTAGAACAAATAATTTCAAGATTTGTATGGAAATACAAAAAACCTCGAATTGCCAAAGCAGTCTTGAGAAAGAAGAATGGAACTGGAGGAATCAACTTGCCTGACTTCAGGCTCTACTACAAAGCCACAGTCATCAAAACAGTATGGTACTGGCACAAAGACAGACATATAGATCAATGGAACAAAATAGAAAGCCCAGAGATAAATCCACACACATATGGACACCTTATCTTTGACAAAGGAGGCAAGAATATACAATGGAGTAAAGACAATCTCTTTAACAAGTGGTGCTGGGAAAACTGGTCAACCACTTGTAAAAGAATGAAACTAGATCACTTTCTAACACCGCACACAAATATAAACTCAAAATGGATTAAAGATCTAAATGTAAGACCAGAAACTATAAAACTCCTAGAGGAGAACATAGGCAAAACACTCTCCGACATAAATCACAGCAGGATCCTCTATGATCCACCTCCCAGAATTCTGGAAATAAAAGCAAAAATAAACAAATGGGATCTAATTAAAATTAAAAGCTTCTGCACAACAAAGGAAAATATAAGCAAGGTGAAAAGACAGCTTTCGGAATGGGAGAAAACAATAGCAAATGAAGCAACTGACAAACAACTAATCTCAAAAATATACAAGCAACTTATGCAGCTCAATTCCAGAAAAATAAACGACCCAATCAAAAAATGGGCCAAAGAACTAAATAGACATTTCTCCAAAGAAGACATACGGATGGCTAACAAACACATGAAAAGATGCTCAACATCACTCATTATCAGAGAAATGCAAATCAAAATCACAATGAGGTACCACTTCACACCAGTCAGAATGGCTGTGATCCCAAAATCTGCAAGCAATAAATGCTGGAGAGGGGGTGGAGAAAAGGGAACCCTCCTACACTGTTGGTGGGAATGCAAACTAGTACAGCCACTATGGAGAACAGTGTGGAGATTCCTTAAAAAATTGCAAACAGAACTACCTTATGACCCAGCAATCCCACTGCTGGGCATACACACCGAGGAAACCAGAATTGAAAGAGACACATGTACCCCAATGTTCATTGCAGCACTGTTTATAATAGCCAGGACATGGAAACAACCGAGATGTCCATCAACAGATGAATGGATAAGAAAGCAGTGGTACATATACACAATGGAGTATTACTCAGCTGTTAAAAAGAATTCATTTGAATCAGTTCTGATGAGATGGATGAAACTGGAGCCGATTATACAGAATGAAGTAAGCCAGAAAGAAAAACACCAATACAGTATGGTAACACATATATATGGAATTTAGAAAGATGGCAATGACGACCATGTATGCAAGACAGGAAAAAAGACGCAGCTGTGTATAACGGACTTTTGGACTCAGAGGGAGAGGGAGAGGGTGGGATGATATGGGAGAATGGCATTCTATCATGTATACTATCATGTAAGAATTGAATCGCTAGTCTATGTCTGACGCAGGATACAGCATGCTTGGGGCTGGTGCATGGGGATGACCCACAGAGATGTTATGGGGAGGGAGGTGGGATGGGGGTCCATGTTTGGGAACACATGTAAGAATTAAAGATTTTAAAATTAAAAAAATAAAAAAAACTATAAAAAAAATTACTAGACAAGAAAAAAAATATACAAATTCAGTGTAACCCTTAAAAAAAAAAAAGAAATTAATACCATTTAATTTCCACTTCATTTGGAAATTTCTATTACTTCCTAATGACTTGCTTTATAAAAATAACAAAAATAGTAAGTAATTAGCATAACAATTGCACAAAGACTTTTAAGAAAGATTAAAACATGTTGTTCTTCTAAGGATGTTAATATGCTTTTAGAATCTTAAAAGTATTTACATTATTTTTTCCCCACATCCATCAATCTCCTTACATATATCCTTACATATATATAAAATATCTCTTATTGGTGGAATATTTAAATTCTATTATGTTAGTAAATTTTAATTATACATATCAGTGTTATCAAATATAACTATCATGTTTTACATTCAATCCTGAGACCTTATTCTGAATATTTATATGTATTTTCTAATCATTATATCCCCCTATATCCCCTACTTCCCAGCCTCTGCCAAACATTTTAAAAATATCTGTTTCTACAGACTTGACTTTTTCTCTAGATTTTACTATGGGATCACATAGTATTTGTCTTTCTCTGTCTGGCTATATCCACTTAGCATAATGCCCTCAAGATCCATCCATGTTTTAGCAAATGGCATTTCCTTCTTTCTCATGGATGAATAAAATTCCATTACACATAAACATCATATCCTCTTTATGTGTTCAAAATTAAAGTCACATCTTCAGGCTCTACTTTTAATTCTAGTTCTTTTGCTATTTCTACCACATCTGGAGTTATTTCCTCCACTGAAACCTCTCAAAATCTTCCATGAGGTTGAAATCACCTTCTTCCAAACTCCTGTAAGTGTTGATATTTTGACATCTTCTCATGAATATGAAATGTCTACTTAATGGCATTGAGAATGGTGGATCCTTTCCAGAAGCTTTCAATTGACTTTGCCCAGATCCATCAGACAAAATACCACCTATGGCAACAATAGCCTTATAAAAGGTTTTTCTTAAATAATAAGATTTGATAGTTAAATTTACTCTTTAAGCCATGGGCTGCAGAATGGATGCTGTGTTAGCAAGCATGAAAACAACATGAATCTCTTTGTACATTTCCATCCAAGCTCTTGGGTGACCAGGTACACTGTCAATGAGAAGTAATACTTTGAGAGGAATCTTTTTTTTTTTTTTTCAAAACAGCAGTTATTATGGTTAGGACATTACCTCTATTCTCAGTTGGCTGAGAGGCTTTAATCATAAATAAAATTTGAATTTTCTCAAATTTTTTTCTGCAGTTATTAAAATAATTATAATTTTTATCCTTCATTTAGCTAATGTGATGTATCACAACGATTAACTTCTGGATATTGAAGCATCTCCTTGCATCCCTGGAATAAATTCCAATGAAACATGGTATATGATCTTTTTTTGCTGATTTCAGTTTACTAATATTTTGTTGAGAATTTTTGCATCTATATCTGTCAGGAATACTAGTCTACATTGTTCTTGTATCTCCCTATCTGCTTTTGGTATCAGGTGATGCTGGCCTCATAAATGAGTTTAGTAGTGTGCCCTCCTCTTATACATTTGGAACAGTTTGAGAAGGACAGATAGTAACTCCTGATTAAATACTTTGTAGAATTCATTCGTGAAGTCATCTGGTCCTGGGCCTTACTTTGTTAAGAAGCTTTTGATACGATTTAGCCTCCATATATACTGGGTAGGCCAAAAAGTTCATTCAGTTTTTAAGTAAAAATAAAAGACGTTTTTCATTTTCACCAAGCACTTTATTAAACAACATATTCATTAACCAAATAAATTTTTTGGCCAACCCAATATTTATTGCTATGTTCAGATTTTCTGCTGCTACTGCTGCTGCCTCCGTTAAGTTGCTTCAGTCGTGTCCGACTCTGTGCGACCCCATAGACGGTAGCCCACCAGGCTCTGCCATCCCTGGAATTCTCCAGGCAAGAACACTGGAGTGGGTTGCCATTTCCTTCTCCAGTGCATGAAAGTGAGAAGTGAAAGTGAAGTCGCTCAGTCGTGTCCGACTCTTAGTGACCCCATGGACTGCAGCCCACCAGGTTCCTCCGTCCATGGGATTTTCCATAATTCAGTCTTGAAAGAATATATATTTCTAGGAATTTATCCTTTCCTCTAGGTTATCTAAATTGGTGTATAATTGAATGCAGGCCTCCTGTATTGCAGGCAGATTCCTTACCATCTGAGCCACCAGGGATGCCCATAATTGTTCCTAATAATCTCTTGTCATCATTTGTATTTCTGCAATATCAGTTGTAATATCCCTTCTTTTATTTACTATTTTATTTTAGTCCTCTTTTTCCTTGTTGAGTCTAGCTAATGGTATCTATATATTAAACAAGAAAAAAACACCCATTAGTTACATTGATTTTTTTTTTCTATTGTCTCTTAAATCTCTCTTTTTTTTTTTTTTAATTTTACTCTAATCCTTTTATTTCTTTCCTTCTGCTAACTTTGGGCTAAATTTGTTCTTTATTTTTCTAGTTTTTTGAGATATCTAGCTAGACTATTTTTTTTTCTTTTTTCCTTAATGTAGGCATTTATTACCATAAACTTCCCACTTAGAACTGCTTTTGCTGTACCCTAAGTTTTTGTTATTATATTACCCTTTTAATTTGCCTCAACATATCATTTAATTTTTCCTGTTTATGTCTTCTTTGATTCATTGGTTGTTCAGTATCTTCAGATTTAATCTCCATATAGTTGAGAATTTTCCAGCCATCCTTTCTGTAATTGATTTCTACTCTGGGACTCTTATTCCAGAAAAGCTTTTTATTTAGATAGGACAGATTAGTATAAACTTTCATGGTCCATGCTATATGATTTCAACTTTACCCTTTTGTTAACCTTTCTTCCTTTCACTGCTATATTTTATTGTAATCTATAGGCACCCTTTAGATCCTTCTGTTAAAGACTAATGCCTACAACCAAATAATAATAATAATAATAATAATAATTTAAAGTTCAATTCACTTACATTTTCTTTTAATTTCCAAATGAATTTTAGTTATTAATCTAAGGAGAAGATAATCATAAGCTAGAGCTCATCTGTCTACTATTGTCACAGGATCCTAAATAAAAATCTTACAGAAATAATAAGCTAAATAAACTAACATTTTTATCTAATAATTCACTGTGAATTGGGTTAGTCCTATATAAGCCACAGGAGTATTCTTTTGTCCCATAGACCTGTAGACTATTTTAAACACAGAGCTCCCCAGATCCTTTTTACAGGTGCACATACTGGTTTTGCCACTTACTGTCTTAGTATAACCACAGTCAATAAAAAAAGGTATAGTATAAACATTTTTTTTTACTCAGTACTCCATCCTACAAAATACACCTGATCCAAGTGGTTCTGTCAATCACAGTGCCTCGTCTCAGTCACAGTCAGTTGGGCATGTGTCCCAGTCAGGAATAACCCATAGACTTACCACTGGCAAGTCCGAATAGAGTGTTTTCCAGGATTGCTATATGGGCACGGGAAGAGAAAAGTGTCTTTTCTGTTTTACCTGCTAGAATTAGTAAGCTGGCAGGTTATGAATGGGGCTGACAGTGGATATCTTTCCTGCCATGTGGAGATAATCTATCTGCTGCATTAAAACAACATGAAGAGAAAACTGGATCTAAAAGATGGAGAGTACAACCCCAGCATTTAAGCCTCTGAGTACAGCTATGTCTAAGCCAAATCCATGACTGAACTTTCCTGTTACATAAATCAATATGTCCTGTGTTTTAAGACATTTTCAACTGTGTATCTATAAATTCACACAGAAATTTCTGACTGATATAGAAAACAAAGAGAGACAAAAATTTTAAATTTCATTCATGATTTAATGGTATTTATGAGGATACATCAGTAATTCTACTGTTGATATTTCATGGTGTAGTTTCTATATCCCTTTATGTTTCATTCTGTTCCAGGCATGTCTCTCATAAGCAAGAATATTTTAAAATATAATCTTATAATCTATGACTTTTTAAAACTAAATTTAGTCTCCCACCTTTATTTGTTGATATATTGGACTTATTTTAGCATCTCCTTTTACATTTCTTATTCACTATCAGTTTATTTTTTTGACTTTTTTCTCATTTTTCCTACATATTCTTAGATTGATAAAGATTGCTATGCCCTTCTTATAGAGGTTAAGAAACTTGTCCAAGGTCACATATTAGGCAGCATGAAAATGGAACCTGGAACCATGAGTGACTTGAATCCAGCATTTTCACACTTACCAACTAAATAATATTGGTACCAGGGTACAGAAGGATAGTAATTAGTCAATAAGTCGTGTCCGACTGTTTGTGATCCCACAGACTGTAGACTGCCAGGCTTCTCTGTCCATGGACTTTTCCAGGCAAGAATATCGGAGAGGGTTGCCATTTTCTATTCCAGGGGATCTTCCTTACTCAGGGATTAAACCTTTGTCTCTTGTGTCTCTTGCATTAGCAAGTGGGATTTTTTTTTTTTTTTTTTTTTTTTTTTTTTACCATTAGCACCACCTGGGAAATACTGCTTCCAGGGTACAGAAGGAAAAGTACTTGCTTAAAACATCTGCAGTGGGGATGGAAACTCAAGGATAAGCAAAAAAGATGGTATTATTTTGAATTGATTGAAATTAAAGAACAATTAATGTTAAAACTTAAAAACACAAAGGTATGTAGAATGAAATGATAGAATTCTTGTTTTGAGTGACATGATGTGTGCTGTCCAGGGACCAGGATAATAGATACAGAGAGCAGGAGGATATTTTTAGCTGGGATGGCCATATATCATCCAGATGGAGATATTCAGTAGGTAATTTGCTAGAAATTTCCCAGTTCAAAAATGCTGTCTGGGCTAGAATTACACAATGCATCATATCTAAATGTCTATGGAAGCCATGGACTTAGATAAGGACACTCAAAGGGACTGTGTAATAAAGGAAAGCCGGAAGAAAAAGATGGTATTATAGGTACACATAGAAGTCTATGACATAAAGTTTAAATACAGTACAGATACGCAGCACTGAAAACAGCACCTCAGATAGAGTAAGAACTAAATAATGGTCATCTGATGAGGATAATAATAATAATGATGATGATGAAAAATAACATGAACACACTTTTTTTTTTTCAGTTTGCAGGCCACTATATTAGGTTCAAGTCCAAAATTATCCTTTGAAAGCTAGTCCATTATTTTCCTCATGCAATAAATATTCTCCAACTCATTTTGAGCTAGGAATAAATATTGAGTTTGATACCCCAACTATGTTATGCTTCTAATGAAAAAGGGAATAAATACTAGCAAAGTGATGATAAAAAAATATTTGTATTTTCCTCTCACAGTAATTTCTCAGCGTCAACAACAACTAATCTAACTCCTAAAGTTGCTAAAATGATCTTAGATAAATAGTAGGGAGTTTTATGTAGTAGCCATATAAATTTTCTTCTACACAAAGTAGAGTAATATTTATCTCTTAAGAGTTCATTTTTACATTTTTCTTAAGTTCCACTGTATAATTTAGTCATGTTCAACTATAAGTGAAAAGGCACTTTTTTCCTCTTTTCCCCCAAATACATCTTCACATAGTAAAGGTGAAATTTGTGCATCCCTGGGGATTTTATAAGAGAGAGAGGTGGAGGAGAAGTTGAAAGGCAGAGTAAGTTCAAATTGTCAAGCCATTTGGTCTGTGTGAATTTTACCCAGGAGAATCACCCATTCTTATTGTCAAAAGCCAAATGATCTTGGCAAGCAAAACAGACAATTCAAAAGTGATGGGAAAATCCCAAGCCAAAGAGCAAAGCTGAATGATATTTTACAAGTTGTGAAACAGTTTTATTCGAATGGGCTTTTTAAAGAACAAGCTCCATGAAAATTGTAATAATACTGGACGGCAATGGAATTTCCAAATTAATTTATATTTTCTTAAATTTATTTTTTACTTTTAAAAGATAAAACTTGATTAATACTATTTTAAGTACAAATGTAATTATGTACACATTTAACACCCAGTCAGTCCCACTTCAGACAGTTTAATTTTCTTTCATAAATATTTCATCCAATTCTGATATATTTTTCCTTGTATTATTTTTTTAAAAAATTGATTCTGAAATTAATGAAATAACAATGTAAAGATAATTTTAAGACAGCACCCCATTCTGGCATCCTCATGTGGTCATTAATTCCTGCTCTGAATTGCTTGTTGGAGTGAGAAAAATAAATATTATATTTACCATTCCTTGCAAAATTACTATTATGTCCATTTTTCAGAAATAAAAATTTTAAGATCAAACAATAGCAGAATTAGGATCATATTGCTTTCAAAATTCAAGTAATTGTTAGTTTATTGTATCAAATGAATGTATTACATCATTGAATGCCATTGTCTGAAGCTATCATCTAAACATTTATTAAACAGTGTGGGGAACTGAACTGTAATCAACAAATCACTGAAGACTCACTGTGGACAACTTTGAGTCCAAAACTCCAAAGAGATCTAGTCATATCAGGGGCTTCACAGAATTGTGAGATTTATCTCCAAGAGCTCAACCAAGTTTCCATGGTAAATACGGGAGACGAATATTCTCCTGCTTCTGACAGAGAGTGCAATTGTGAGGTAGTTTGATCTTTCTTTGGCATTGCCTTTCTTTGGAATTGGAATGAAAACTGACCTTTTCCAGCCCTGTGGCCACTGCTGAGTTTTCCAAATTTGCTGGCATATTGAGTGCAGCACTTTCACAGCATCATCTTTTCAGGATTTGAAACAGCTCAACTGGAATTCCATCACTTCCACTAGCTTTGTTCGAGTGATGCTTTCTAAGGCCCACTTGACTTCACATTCCAAGGAGAAGGGAACCATTTGAAATACTTCAAAGCATTCTGCTCATCTTAACAAGGATTGCCCTAAGAGGGAACTAGTAAATCAGAGCCTAATTTGCTGGGGTATTATCAGAACCTAAATGGGGAAAGGGAAAAACCCAACTCCAACCTGATTTAGCTATCTTGTCCCACTGAAAGAGAGAAGAAAACAGACAAACAAAAGGGAGAAACAACGTGTGAAGTTTACCTGCAGAGAAATAGGTTCACCCAAAGACTCAGATTTAATCAAATAAAGGACTAGAAAATGTCTCCACTGGCCTTACACTTCAGTGTCACATTAATAAACATTTATTTACAATAGCTCATTTTACCAAGTTCACCATGTCTGGTGCTCAAACAAAAATTAAAAGGCAAAAAATACAATTTGAAGAGACAGAGTAAGTATCTGAATCAAAGATGGCAATGATGTTGAAATTATCAGATTGGGAGTTTAAAATAACTATAATTAATTTGCTAAGGGCTCTAACATATAGAGTAGACAGCATGCAAGAATAGATTGGAAATGTAACCAGAGAGATGGAAATCTTAAAAAAAAAATCCAAGAAAGAAATGTTAGGGATCAAAACTACTGTAACAGAAAAGAAGAATGCCTATAATGGACTAGACAGAGCTGATGGAAAAAAAAAAAAAACCTAAGCTACAACACGTATAAGTAGAACCCTGAAAAAAACCCAAAAGCAGAGAATGATAACTTAACACACACACACACACACACACACACACACACACACACACACACACACACAGAATATCCAAGGACTGTGGTATAACTGCAAAAGGTATAACATATGCATAATTGGGATACCAGAAAGAGAAAGAAAAAACAGAAGAAAATATTTGAAACAAATTAATGTCAGCACAGACCTTGGAAGTTCAAAGTACAGCAAGCAAGATAAAGATATTTTTAAAAATTTACATCTAGGCATGTTATATTTAAACTATAGAAAATAAAATATAAAGAAAAAAATCCTGAAAGATCAAGGGAAAAGACATCTTATTTATAGAGAAGCAAAAACAAAGAGTGTTACATCCTGCTGCTGCTGCTGCTAAGTCACTTCAGTCGTGTCCAACTCTGTGCAGCCCCATAGATGGCAGCCCACTGGGTTTCCCATACCTGGGATTCTCTAGGCAAGAATACTGGAGTGAGTTGCCATTTCCTTCTCCAATGCATGAAAGTGGAAAGTCAAAGTGAAGTCGTTCAGCTGTGTCCAACTCTTAGCAACCCCATGGACTATAGTCTACCAGGCTCCTCCGTCCATGGGATTTTCCAGGCAAGAGTACTAGAGTGGGGTGCCATTGCCTTCTCCAGTATTACATCCTACTTTTCCTCAAAAACTGCAAGTAAGAAAGTAGTACAAAATGTTTAAAATGTTGAGACAAAAAAATAACCAACCTAGAATCTGTACGATTTGAAATAGGCTTCAATCAAGGACAAAAAAAAAGAAGAAGAAATTGCTTTCAGGCTGTCACTTTGAGATTGTCACTACCTTGAGACTGGGGGATTGAATCAGGTGTTTCTGACATGTGGTTGTTATGAGAAAAGATAGATTTATCATGAGTTCTGACTCACCTCAGTCCAGCTAGGTCATCTTTTCCATATAGAAATATTCCTTTTGGCATCTGTGTGACACCCAGACCATACTTGGTAAACTTCTGTGTTAATAACGTTTTAAACTTGACATTTCTTTCAGAGTCTGGATCGTAACTTCTGTAAATAAAAAATACAATCAGAAGGAAAGGAGGCAGAAAGTTACTGAATATCTTAAGATACTTAACTTGTTTGACTTATTCCCATGACTATAGCCCCCATATACTGATGTATTCAAACATAAACTCTTAGTTATTTATTTCTGTTATCAGTTCAGTTCAGTTCAGTCACTCAGTCGTGTCCGACTCTCTGCGACCGCATGAATCGCAGCACGCCAGGCCTCCCTGTCCATCACCAACTCCCGGAGTTCACTCAGACTCATGTCCATTGAATCGGTGATGCCATCCAGCCATCTCATCCTCTCTCGTCCTCTTCTCCTCCTGCCCCCAATCCCTCCCAGCAACAGAGTCTTTTCCAATGAGTCAACTGCTCGCATGAGGTGGCCAAAGTACTGGAGTTTCAGCTTTAGCATCATTCCTTCCAAAGAAATCCCAGGGCTGATCTCCTTCAGAATGGACTGGTTGGATCTCCTTGCAGTCCAAGGGACTCTCAAGAGTCTTCTCCAACACCACAGTTCAAAAGCATCAATTCTTCGGTGCTCAGCCTTCTTCACAGTCCAACTCTCACATCCATATTTGACCACTGGAAAAACCATAGCCTTGACTAGACAGACCTTTGTTGGCAAAGTAATGTCTCTGCTTTTCAATATGCTATCTAGGTTGGTCATAACTTTTCTTCCAAGGAGTAAGCATCTTTTAATTTCATGGCTGTAGTCACCATCTGCAGTGATTTTGGAGCCCCCCAAAATAAAGTCTGACACTGTTTCTCTATCTATTTCCCATGAAGTGAGGGGACCAGATGCCATGATCTTCGTTTTCTGAATATAGGCAAATATGAAAGGGAATATGGAAGGAAAAGGTGGTCAAGATTGAGTGTGATACCTTGTCACATTCCACCAGCTGAGTGCCACTTGTTTAAGTCTCACCAAAAGCTGGTATAGTCAGTCTTTCCAAGTTTACCTATTCTAGTATGTGTGTAGTAGTAACATATTGTAGTTTTAATGTACCTTTCCTTAACCACCTATTATAGTAAGCTCCTTGTCACATGTTTACTGGCTATTTATATAACTTCTTTCATGAAGCATTTATTCAAATGTTCGTTGCTTGATTTCATATAAAGAGATTCAATTTCTTATTATTTAAGTATAATATTTCTTTGGACACTATGAATACAAGATCTCTGACAGATATAAACACAGGTAATATTTTCTCTTAATCTATGAATCGTCTTTTTATTTCATTTATAGTAATTTTTGATAAATGTTTATATTTTTAAAGAGTCAAACTAATCAATTCTTTCTCTTTTGTGATTCCTTCCTTTCAGGCTAAGAAATTTTTTTTATACCCAAAAGTTGCATAAATTTTCTCTTAGATTTTTTCCTGGGTTTTTATATTTTTAGCTCTCATATTTAGAGCTATCATTCATTTTGAGTTAATTTTTATGAATGATAAAATTTTATTATATTTTCAGTATGATATTCATAACATTCCATTTGTTGAAAGATTTTCTTTTCCTACTGAATTTCCTTTGCTCTTTTGTAGAAAATGATAGGCTATATCTGTGCATGACTCTATCAGGACACTATTCTATCCCATTTTATTGATCTCTATATATCCTATCTGAAAACCACATTGTCTTCATTACCACAGCTTTATATTAAATATTGAATTCAGAAAATATGTCTTCCACATATATCTCCCTCTTTCAAGATTGAGTCTAGATTATGAGCACTGTCAATATCAAACCACTCAATTGTAGACGAAATGAGTCCTGAATATTCACTGGAAGGACTGATGTTGAAGCTGAAGCTCCAATACTTTGGCCACCTGATACGATAAACTGACTCATTGGAAAAGAACCCGATGCTGGAAAAGATTGAATGCAGAAGGAGAAGGGGATGACAGAGGATAAGATGGTTGGATGGCATCACCGACCTGATGGACATGAGTTTGAGTAAGCTCTGGGAGATGGTGAAGGACCGGGAGGCCTGGTGTGCTGCAGTCCATAGGGTCGCAAAAGTTAGACAAGACTGAGCAACTGAGCTGAACTGAACTGATCTATAGAGATAATGAAACCCTAACAAATTCCTGCATCTCTGATATAGAAATTAATAAACTAATTCTTAAATTTGTACCAGTTCAGTTCACTCACTCTGTCATGTCCGACTCTTTGCAACCCCATGGACTGCAGCCCACCAGGCTTCCCTGTCCATCAACTCCTCAAGCTTGCTCAAACTCATGTCCATCGAGTTGGTGATGCCATCCAACCATCTTATTCTCTATCATCCCCTTCTCCTGCTTTCAATCTTTCCCAGAATCAGGGTCTTCTCCAAAGAGTCAGTTCTCATCAGGTAGCCAAAGTTTGAGAGTTTCAACTTCAGTATCAGTTGATACTGATTGAATATACCCATTGAATATTCAGGACTGATGTCCTTTAAGGTTGACTGGGTTGATCTCCTGCAGTCCAAAGAACTCTCAAGAGTCTTCAACATCACAGTTAAAAAGCATAAATTCTTTGGTGCTCAGCTTTCTTTATAGTCCAGCTCTCACATACATACATGACTAATGGAAAAACAATAGTTTTGACTAGATGGACCATTGTCAGCAAGGTAATGTCTCTGCTTTTTAATATGCTGTCTAGATTGGTCATAGCTTTTCTTCCAAGGAGTAAGCGTCTTTTAATTTCATGGCTGCAATCACCATCTGCAGTGATTTTGGAGCCCCCAAATAAATAAAGTCTGTCACTGTTTCCCCATCTATTTGCCATGAAATGATGGGACTGCATGCCATGATCTTCAGTTTTTGAATGTTGAGTTTAAAGCCAGCTTTTTCACTCTCTTCTTTAACTTTCATCAAGAGGCTCTTTAGTTTCTCTTTGGTTTCTGCCATAAAGGGTAGTATCACGTGTGTATCTGACGTTATTGATATTCTCCCGGCAATCTTGATTTCAGCTTGTGCTTCATCCAGCCTGGCATTTCACATGATGTGCTCTGCATATAAGTTAAACAAACAGAGTGACAATATACAGCCTTGAAGTACTCCTTTCCCAATTTGGAACCAGTCTGTTTTTCCATGTCTGGTTCTAACTGTTGCTTCTTGACCTGCATACAGATATTTCAGAAGGCAGGTCAGGTGATCTGGTATTACCATCTCTTGAAGAATTTTCTACAGTTTGTTGTGATCCACAGAGTCAAAGGTTTGAGCAAAATCAATAAAAAGGAAGTAGATTTTTACTGGAATTCTCTTGCTTTCTCGATGATCCAACAGATGTTGGCAATTTTATCTCTGGTTCCTATAGAGATCTATGGTTTCTATAGATCTCTATATATATCTGTATATAGTTCTCTAAAAATTGACAAAGGGTAAATTGATACCTTTAAAAGTTTGATTCTTGTATGCATGATCATCACATATAATTTCAACCATTAGTCTCTCTTTAATATCCCTCAGCAACATTTTGTGGCTTTTCTATTAAAAATGTTGCCTTGCATATATTTTTGCTTATATCTCTTGCTTCAGTTCAGTTCAGTTCATTTCAGTCACTCAGTCATGTCCAACTCTTTGCGACCCCATGAATTGCAGCACACCAGGCCTCCCTGTCCACCACCAACTTCTGGAGTTCACTCACACTCACCTCCATCGAGTTGGTGATGCCATCCAGCCATCTCATCCTCTGTCATCCCCTTCTCCTCCTGCCCCAAATCCCTCCCAGCATCAGAGTCTTTTGCAATGAGTCAACTCTTTGCATGAGGTGGCCAAAGTACTGGAATTTCAGCTTTAGCATCATTCCTTCCAAAAAACACCCAGGACTGATCTCCTTTAGAATGGACTGGTTGGATCTCTTTGCAGTCCAAGGGACTCTCAAGAGTCTTCTCCAACAACAAAGTTCAAAAGCATCAATTCTTCGGTGCTCAGCTGTCTTCACAGTCCAACTCTCACATCCATACATGACTACTGAAAAAACCATAGCCTTAACTAGATGGACCTTTGTTGGCAAAGTAATGTCTCTGCTTTTGAATATGCTATCTAGGTTGGTCATAACTTTTATTCCAAGGAGTAAGCGTCTTTTAATGTCATGGCTGCAATCACCATCTGCAGTGATTTTGGAGCTCAAAAAAATAAAGTCTAACACTGTTTGCACTGTTTCCCCATCTATTTCCCATGAAGTGATGGGACCAGATGCCATGATCTTCGTTTTCTGAATGTTGATCATTAAGCCAACTTTTTCACTCTCCTCTTTCATTTTCATCAAGAGACTTTTTAGTTCCTCTTCACTCTCTGCCATAAGGGTGGTGTCATCTGCATATCTGAGGTTATTGATATTCCTCCCAGCAATCTTGATCTGTTGCTTATAGTCTTGTAAAGATTTTACATTTTAACATAATTTTGCTTTTAAATATAGTGTATTTATGTATACTGCTCTTGTTTCATTTGACCTTGCTAATTTCACTATTTTCTTACTTTTATTAGCAAATTTTAGCATTCTTACATGTACACAGTCTATTTCTGCTTTATTGATGATGTCAAAGCCTTTGACTGTGTGGCTCTCAATAAACTGTGGAAAATTCTGAAAGAAGGGAATACCTGACCACTTGACCTACCTCTTGAGAAATCTGTATGCAGGTTAGGAAGCAACAGATAGAACTGGACATGGAACAACAGACTAGTTCCAAATAGGGAAAGGAGTACATCAAGGATGTATATTCTCACCCTGCTTATTTAACTTACATGCAGGGTACATCATGAGAAACTCTGGGCTGGATAAAGCACAGGCTGGAATCAAGATTGCTAGAAGAAATATCAATAATCTCAGATAAGCAGATGACACCACCTTTATGGCAGAAGTGTAGAAGAACTAAAGAGCTTCTTGAGGAAAGTGAAAGACAATGAAAAAGTTGGCTTAAAGCTCAACATTCAAAAAACTAAGATCATGGCATATAGTCCCATCACTTCATGGGAAATAGATGGGGAAACAGTGGAAAAAGTGGCTGAATTTATTTTTTTGAGCTCCAAAATCACTGCAGATGGTGATTGCAGACATGAAATTAAAAGCCACTTACTCCTTGGAAGGAAAGTTATGACCAACCTAGACAGCATGTTAAAAAGCAGAGACATTACTTTGCCAACAGAGGTCTGTCTAATCAAGGCTATGGTTTTTCCAGTAATCATGTATGCATGTGAGAGCTGGACTATAAAGAGAGCTGAGTGCTGAAAAATTGATGCTTTTGAAGTGTGGTGTTGAAGAAGACTCTTGAGAGTCCCTTGGACTGCAAGGAGATCCAACCAGTCTATCCAAAGGAAATCAGTCTTGAATATTCACTGGAAGGACTGATGGTGAAACTCCAATACTTTGGCCACATGATGTGAAAAACTGACTCATTGGGAAAGACCCTGATGCTGGGAAAGATTGAGGGCAGGAGGAGAAGGGGACGACAGAGGATGAGATGGTTGGATGGCATCACCTACACGATGGACATGAGTTTGACTAGGCTCCAGGAGTTGGTGATGGACAGGGAAGCTTGGCATGCTGCAATCCATCGGATGGCAAAGAGTTGGACATGACTGAGCAACTGAACTGAACTGATGTACAGAGTTATACCACGTGCAAATAAAGATAGTTGTATTTATTGTATATCATTTTATCTATATCATGGTATATTCTATACTATTTAATATTTTCCCCTTTAAACTGCACTCATTAGAATCTCTAATATGATGTTAAGTATAAGTGCATTAGTTTAGTGAATTATACTGACTGATTTTCAAATATGAAAATAACCTTAAATTCTTATGACAAAGCTGACTTGGTTATAATTTATGTTCCTTCTAATGAATGCTGGATGGAACTGCTAATATATTGTTAAGATTTACCAGTGTTAATGAGGAATATTAACATTTTTATTGTAATACATATTCATGGTTTTCTTGTAATACATTCAATGGAATTTGAAAATATCCCTAACATTGTATGTTATGAAAATGTTTATGTAAGAATTGTAATGTTTTTATTTTTAAAAAATTAATAGAATTGACTAGGAAAGGAATTTTGTCCTGGATTTTTTTTTTTCTTTCTTGGTGGTAATATTTTAAGTTACTATTACAAATCATTTAGTTCAAACAAGCTATTTCTTATGTAATTTTAGTTAATTTCTGTGTTTCAAGAAATGTGTCCATTTTATCTAAGTTGTTGAGTTTGCTTAACTTTTCACAATAGTTTCTTCTTATCATTTCAACACATAGTTTCTCTCGTGATGTCCTACTTTTCAATTTTGTCATTGGTAATTTGTGGGTCTTTTCCTACTTTTCCTTTCACCAGTATAGCTAGATTTTTATTAATTTTAGTGATTCTTTCAAGGAAAGGGCTTTTGGTTTCATTGATTTTTCCCAAATTTTTCCTGCTATTTTATTAGTTTCTAATGTTATATTTATTTTCCTCTCTTTTGCTAAATGTAAATTTAATTTGTTCTTATTCAAACTCTTTAATGTAAAAATTTAGACCATACAATTTCATATTATTCTTTTCTCAGTTTCATCACTGAGGCATATTAAGTTTCCTATAAGCACTGTTTGGGCTACATCCACAAATTTTAATGCACAATATTCAATATCATTAAGTTCAAAGTATGTTTTAATTTCTCCTTTTATTTCTTTGATACACAGGTTATTTAGAAGTATTTTGTTCAGCTTCTAATATTTATGGCTTTTCTAAGATATTTTTTCATTGATTTCTAATTTAATTCTCTTGTGAAGAGTTAATAATTTAGAATATTTCATTTCTTTTAATTTTATTGCAACTTGTTTTATGGTCCAGTATATGAACTCTCCTAGCCAGTGTTTCATGCACACATGAAAAATGTGTATCCCACTGTTGCTGGGTATAAAGCTTTATTAATATAAGTTAGAACATTTGGGTTGATAATCTTATACAAATTTCTTTGCTTGTTTTCTCTGTGATTAGTTTACCAGACTCTGAGAGAGAAAAAGTGAAATAATTCAGTCAAAATTGTAGATTTAAGTATTTTTTCCTCAGCTTTATGTATAATGACCCCACATAGTAGGTGCACATATATTCAGTATTGTTTTATCCTCTTAAAGAACTATTCATGTAGTCATGCTAAAATGATTAAAACAACCACTGGTAAGGTCGAGAGAAATTCTACTCTATGATTACTTTAGTTTCACTCCTAATATATGGCCCTTTGGGCATCTCTACAAATGCCACTTATGTTCCATGAGGTTCCTCCAATCTAGTTAAATTCACCACTTTTCCAGTCCTATAGTATTCTGAAAGTTTTCCATCTTATGGCTCTAAGGTAGTTGTATTTCCTTAATAGTTTTTCTTTGTCTGTCCTTGTGGAGCCATTCTGTGCATGCTTAATTTAGCATTCAGCCAAGGAATAGGGGAGACATTTGCAGACCTTTGGAGCTCTTTCTCTGAGTAGCTTTCTCTTTGTCAGTACTCTGCCTTCCAAATACCAGGTCTCTAAGCCTTGCTAGTCTCCAATTTCTGTGTATTCAATTCAGCAAGATTATGAAGCCATGCTTACGCCACTTCTCGTTGTGCCGGGGTCCAGTAATTAATTCCATTCAGAAAGCTAAGGCATTAAGAGGGTTCATCTGGTTTTTGGTTCTTTCCTCCCTACAGAGTCACAATTGTAAGCTGCCTACTCTTAAATGAATGGGTAGCAGAGCTAGTAGTAAAGAACCTTCCTGTCAGTGAAGTAGACGCCAGAGGCGTGGGTTTGATCCTTGGGTCAGGAAAATCCCCTGGAGGAAGAGATGGCAACCCGCTCAAGTATTCTTGCCTGGAGAATCCTACAGACAAAGGAGACTGGCAAGCCACAGACCACAAAGAGTCAGACGTGACTGAAGCAACTTAGCACTCAAATGAATAGAAATGGCTGTTTCATAAAAATTATCCAGTTTTAGCGCTGACTATGACTGGATAGCCATTTAGTATCATTACTTCATCATGGTTGAAAAGTGGAACCCTTTTTCCATTTTGAAATACTGAAATCCCTATTCCATTATATATATTTCCTAGGTTAAAATATATATATCTTCTCATAACTTTTAGTCATTACTCTTCATTTTCCCTTTTGGCATAAAATAAATTTTTCCTATACTTCTGCTACTTACATTATCACAAACATTGCATTATAATACTTTACTTTACATTTTCACAAACAACACTGAAGTATGCAATAAGTAGCTCTGCTTCTGTTAGTCATGTCAGCCAAGTACTAAAGCTAGTCATTTGTGTTCATCATTATACTCTAGGATGAGTTCAGTTCAGTTCAATTCAGTTCAGTCGCTCAGTTGTGTCCAACTCTTTGTGACCCCATGAACCGCAGCACACCAGGCTTCCCTGTCCATCACCAACTCCTGGAGCCTAGTCAAACTCATGTCTATCACATCGGTGATGCCATCCAACCATCTCATCCTCTGTCATCCCCTTCTCCTCCTGCCCTCAATCTTTCCCAGCATCAGGGTCTTTTCAAATGAGTTAGCTCTTTGCATCAAGTGGCCAAAGTATTGGAGCTTCAGCTTCAACATCAGTCCTTCCAATGAACATCCAGGACTAATCTCCTTTAGGATGGACTGGTTGGATCTCCTTGTAGTCCAAGGGACTCTCAAGAGTCTTCCCCAACACCACAGTTTAAAAGTAACAAATTTTTGGCGCTCGGCTTTCTTTATAGTCCAATTCTCATGTTCATACATGACTACTGGAAAAAAACCATAGCCTTAACTAGACAAAGTAATGTCTCTGCTGTTGGCAAAGTAATGTCTCTGCTTTTTAACATGTTGTCTAGGTTGGTCACAGCTTTTCTTCCAAGGAGCAAGCTAATTTCACGGCTGCCAACACCAATTGCAGTGATTTTGGAGCCCCCAGATAAATAAAGTCTGTCACTGTTTCCATTGTTTCCCCATCTATTTGCCATGAAGTGATGGGACCGGATGTTATGATCTTCATTTTTTGAATGTTGAGTTTTAAGCCAGCTTTTCACTCTCCTGGTTTCATTTTCATCAAGAGGCACTTTAGTTTTTTGATTTCTGCCATAAGGGTGGTGTCATCTGCATATCTGCATAGGTTATTGATATTTCTTCTGGCAATCTTGATTCCAGCCTGTGCTTCATCCAGCCTGGCATTTCTCATGATGTACTCTGCATATAAGTTAAATAAGCAGGGTGACAATATACAGCCTTGATGTACTCCTTTCCATATTTGGAACCAGTCTGTTTTTTCATGTCCAGTTCTAATTATCACTTCTTGATCTGCATACAGATTTCTCAGGAGGCAGGTCAGGTGGCCTGGTATTCCCATCTCTTTAAGAATTTTCGAGAGTTTGTTGTGCTCCACATAGTCAAAGGCTTTGGCATAATCAATAAAGCAGAAGCAGACGTTTCTGGAATTCTTTTGCTTTTTCAATGATCCAACAGATGTTGCCAATTTGATCTCCAGTTCCTCTGCCTTTTCTAAAACCAGTTTGAATATCTGGAAGTTCACCATACAAGTACTGTTGAAGCCTGGCTTGGAGAATTTTGAGCATTACTTTACTAGCAGGTGAGATGAGTGCAATTGTGCCATAGTTTGAGCATTCCTTGGCATTGTCTTTCTTTGGGATTGGGATGAAAACTAACTTTTCCAGTCCTTTGGCCACTGCTGAGTTTTCCAAATTTGCTGGCATATTGAGTAAGTACTTTCACAGCAACATCTTTTAGGATTTGAAATAGCTCAACTGGAATTCCATCACCTCCACTAGCTTTGTTCATAGCGATGCTTCCTAAGGCCCACTTGACTTTGCACTTCAGGATGTCTGGCTCTAGGTGAGTGATCACACCATCTAGGTTAGCTGGGTCATGAAGATCTTTTTTGTATAGTTCTTCTGTGTATTCTTGCCACCTCTTCTTAATATCTTCTGCTTCTGTTAGGTCCATACCATTTCTGTCCTTCATTGTGCTCACCTTTGCATGAAATATTCCTTTGGTATCTCTAATTTTCTTGAAGAGATCTCTAGTCTTTCCCATTCTATTGTTTTTCTTTATTTCTTTGCGTTGATCACTGAAGAAGCCTTTCTTATCTCTCCTTGCTATTCTTTGGAACTCTGCATTCAAATGGGTATACCTTTCCTTTTCTCCTTTGCCTTTTGCTTCTCTTTTCTCAGCTAACAGTAAGACTTCCTCAGACAACCATTTTGCCTTTGTGCATTTCTTTTTCTTGGGGATGGTCTTGATCACTGCGTCTTATACAATGTCACAAACCTCCAACCATAATTCTTCAGGCACTCTATCAGATCTTATTTTTGGTCACTTCAACTGTATAATCTTAAGGGATTTGATTTAGGTCACACCTCAATGGTCTAGTGGTTTTCCCTGCTTTCATCAATTTGAGTCTGAATTTGGCAATAAGGAGTTCACAATCTGAGCCATAGTCAGCTCCTGGGCTTGTTTGTGCTGACTGTATAGAGCTTCTGCATCTTTGGCTGCAAAGAATAGAATCAATTTGATTTCAGTATTGACCATCTGGTGATGTCCATGTGTAGAGTGTTCTCTTTTTGTTGTTGGAAGAGGGTGTTTGCTATGACCAGTGTTAAGGACTTTACATACACCACAAATTTAAGTCAATGTTCTATTTATTTGTTGCTTTTTTCCTCCTTTTCTGGTGAAATAAAGATCTTGCTTAAAGGTATCTTCTATGCTATAATCACATTTAGTAATGTAAACATCTACATTCTGGCCATAACTAAAACCTGATCTTACTTTCTCTCTTCCATTTCAATACATGGACTTTAAATATTCACTGGTGTTTTAGCATTTTGGAACTCTGTAACCTTAAGATCTATAGAACTTCAATTTTTTTTTTTTCTTCAAAATTAGACCCTGTAGTAGGACCCAGTTGAGAGAACAGACTCTCTTTCTCTCTTTTCTGTACACACACACACACCCCCTTTGTATATCTACAAGATAGCACCTTTGACTTACCACAATAACCAAAAGGATACATTGAGAAGATGCTGAATTTGCTTTGACAGGATTTTTTGGTTATGAATAAAATGGAATACTGATTTGAGAAGTCCAGAAAAAATTGGATGGGCCAGAAGCTTCTGAAGGCAACTAAAACCATACACAGGTATTTGGATTAATCTGTTAACAGGAAATTTAAGATTATGAGTTTGTTTTCCTTTTTTTACTTGAAGGTGTGTTTTCTTTACTGACACAATCATTGCCATTTTGAATTTCTGTGATAGGTGAAGAGATATACAAGTAATAAAAGTACATGATAGTGGAGTGGGTTACATTTGGGATTATTTTGTACCAAATGTGATGCTAAGGTCTTCTACCTTATTGAATCATAAACAGAATTTGAGCTTCTGTATACAGAAAAATAACATCACATGAGGTAATTATAACGGTGTTCAGTTGATCACAGCTAGAATTTAAAATGCATTTATCTGAAGACTTATACATTTGTTTTATTTAATTAAAGCAAATGTCAGAAACATTGTAATTTTATTTCTCCAATAACATCTCCCTCTTTGAGATCTACTTTGTGTGACTCAGTCTTCAAATTACTCTTTTTCTGTTTCTAGTCATTATTCTTAAGGGATTTAGATCCTTTATAACTGGAGTTTAACTCACTATGCAATTTTAAAGGCTCTGATATGATTTCGGAGACAGGAGTATTATACAAATTAATACTTTTTCTCTGCATAAATTTTTGAATCACTGCCAAAAATATGCATTGACAAATACCTCTATACAACAGGATAAAAATGTGAGTTTCTCTCCAGTGTTCCACTTGGAGGAAGTAGACTCAATTGGCTTAAGATTTTTTTTTTTCCCCCCACTGTATGACACTGTCCTGAGAAGACACTAGTAGAAAATAAGCTTAAAATATGTTTAGTTTACTATCATGAAGTTATACTTTCAGTTACTTTGTGAATACAATGAATATTCATTGAAAATCAATGTTAGATGCAGTATTTAGTTAATCTGTATCTTTTTCCCCCCTTTGGCTGTGCTGTGTCAGCATTGGTGTGCTGGCTTTTTCTCTAGTTGTAGCAAGCAGAAATGACTCTCTAGTTGCAGTGGATGGGCTTACTGCAGTGGCTTCTCTTGTTGCAGAACATATGCTTCAGAGCAGAGACTCAGTAGTTGTGGTGCACAGGGTTAGTTAAGTCTGGAGGCATGTAGGATCTTCCTGGGCTAGGGACAGAACTTATGTCTCCTACATTGGCAGGCAGATTCTTTATCACCGAGCCGCTGGGGAAGCCCTGAATCTCTATCTCTTAATTGCATTTTTTTTTTTTTTACAAAGTTTTCTTTCTTACAAAAACTGCTGAATGGTGGAACTGTTTTCATTCTTTATTATATCTACTAATGAAGGGCTAGTAATCAAGAATACGATACAGATGATATTGGCAAAAGTGGGTCCTTATAAAAGTTTGTGAAGATCCTGCTTTATTAATGGAACTACTAGAATTTTCTAAACTAGGAAGTTATTTGTAGATATTATTATCTTTCCTTCCTACAAGCATAGTAAAGCATTTGTATTAGGAGCTGAAAATGTATCTTACTTCACCAAAGCTAAGTTTCTTCTGTATTAGAATAATTTGCTTATGGGAGATATAGAGGAAAGTATTTGTTTACGAGGAAAATACTGTAGTGATTCAGAAGATTCCACCCCTGTTCTTCCCTTTACTTGTAACAAAGACCTTTTAATTTCTAACTTAAGAGAAGCTTAAAGGACCTCGACACTGATTTAAATGTTCATTAAGTCATAGCAAGATTCCCTTTCTTGGTGTTCATGGTAGACAGTAAGTGAACCTTGGCTATTTAGAAGGGGGGTGGGGACTAACAACTAGACTTAAACCAATTTTGCCCAATTTGACTGTGTACTTATAATTTCACTCTGCAAGGTTATCTACCCCAAACTATTACTAATGTAACTTTGAGCAGATAAATAAGGAAAGCATTTTCCTTTCAGTTTTACCTCTGCTGGGTTTGTGTTCAGTGACACAGCAGTTAGTAGCCTGTCCAGCCACAAGCTGCTTCCTGGGAGCTGAGTGCAGGGAGCCAAGAGGAGACCAGACATGATGAAAGCTGTTGCTTTCTTCTTTCCAGGTAAGGGTCTCTGGGTGCTCATCCCTGGGACTCTCCTTAGCCAGCTGTTCCTCTTAACTATCTCTCCCTCTACATCCAGCTCAGGACAAGAGTGATGCATTAACAGCACAGTGCTGGGAACACCATAGTGTGCCTGATGGTGTGCAGAAATCCTTCTCCTCACATGCTTTTGCTGTGCAGTTCATTTTTTAACAAAGGACTAGAAAGGAAAATGTGGATGTCAGTGAAAGAGAAGAGCAGGGGGTGAAAGACCACTTTGTAGCAAATGAATTACATTCAAAGTCAATTTTTAACTAATTCTTCCTGTGGCTATTAAAAGAGCTAGCATTACATAGAGTCACAAACCAATCCCTAGAAAATGAGTATCAGTTAGAGACCCACTTTGGGGCATAAAGCATCCTCTTTAGAGAAAATCATTCTTGAAGTCCGTATATTAAGTTTGTTCTCACTATTCTTAGGCAGGTTTAAAAAATATAGCAGAAAAGAAAGATAAACGGTTGGATTTATCCATTTTAAAGAGACCATAAATTGACCTCCTGCTGATGACAAAGTACTCAGTAAGAGGAAAAAAACAAACTGAAAAAACCCACAAAGAAACCCTTCACAGCCAACAATAGAGATGGCTTCAG
This sequence comes from Budorcas taxicolor, assembly GCF_023091745.1. NCBI lineage: Eukaryota > Metazoa > Chordata > Mammalia > Artiodactyla > Bovidae > Budorcas > Budorcas taxicolor. The sequence goes on along the minus strand of NC_068914.1, from coordinate 136,189,529 downwards.
TTCAATTTCTTTTCATATAGAGGATCCTGCTTTGTATTTTAGTCCCATAAAACATTTATTAGGAGAAAATTCAGGAATATTATCAAATCACCAAAAAGTAAAAGCCTAATGCATATGGGCACAAAACATTTTTGTAACTCCTTTGACATATGAGCCAGTGTAATGTAAAATTTCTTGTTTACTCCTTTATTCATTCAGTCCTTCCTTCTTTCTCCCCTTCCATATCCCCTCTCTTAATTTTTTTTTTCATTTTCCCCTTTCTTACTTCCTTCTGTGCTTCCTTTTTTATGAAAGTCCCTATTCCAAAATGTGGGAAGTAAAATGGAAAGCAAGGTGTCTTTTCCTTAAAGAACTTAGATGAATAATTTCATTTATTAGCCTTTACATTTAATGTAGGGTTTTAGATCCTTAATTCTACTGCAATATACAATGACAACTACTACTTTAATTGTACCAGTAAGGAGTCTCAGAAAAATGCCTTTATTGCCAGCTATCTAGTCTGTGTATTAGCTGCATTGTAGAAACTTCTTGGAGGTGACCTCTTCGAGATACACACATCTTGTCATCAACAATCCATAGGAGAGTTTGAAATGGGGTGTGAGAACTTGCTATGTTTTACTTGGCATCTTGGGAGACACCATTATCATGAACCCTTGAATTTACTGTCTTCATAGACAACTTGCTATGGGAAAGGGGGACTTCGGAGTTAACTCAGCAGCTTCTGCAAATGAATATTCCATGAGAGGATTACTGCGGACCCCAAGAGGGGACATTATTCTTGCTCTTCATTAGAAGGGGTGAGAAAAAGCTGTCCTTTGTGTTCCTGGATAGGCAGACTTTATTCCAGTAGGAGTTTCTCTCTGGAATTCAATTCTCTAAAATTCTTAGTGCTCCCAAAGTCAGACTTGCCTTTAATGGAAATGGGATAAGGGGAATCTGAAAATGTCAAGTACAGAGTTTTATTTTTCAAGGAGACTTTGGGTTTACAAATTAAGAGGGGAAAAAAAATTTCCTTTAAAACAAAATGAAAGTGTGATTTTAAAAGTCCTATGCATTGCAATTTGACAATATTCACTGATAATGCCACCCACTTGACTAATTTACCAAATTAAAGTTATTTTGTCATCTCCCTGTGAGCCACCCAACATAAGTTTTCTGTGTTAAAATGTGTATGTCTGTGTGTGTATGTCCATGGATGTGTTATTACTGCTCTACAGCAGCAAATAACCTCCCACAATGTTTAAGAAACTATAAACTAACAACTAATTCCTTCCGTATTTCTTTCAGTAACAATGATATTTCTGCAGAGGTAATTTTTTTTCAAAGTTAAATTTTAGTGCAATGTGTGGGTAAACAAAATGCAACTGAATTTTCAAAAACCTACAAATAATTTTTAAGAAAATAATTGAAAAGAGGAAATACAGATGAAATTGTTGGAAGTACTTGAGTTTTAAAAGAGTGGAAATGAAATCTGAGGAGAAAAAGATTCAGTATTTGATAATAAAAGTATTTAAAATTGGCACAACCTGATTTAGTTATCTATTTAAACTTGGGAGTTTAAAGTGAATACATGCAGAAATCAATATAAAATAATTTTGTCTTTTTCTACCGCTTTAAATATGCTTTTAAAAGTGAATCATAAATGCAGAGTCAGTTCAGCTCAGTTGTTCAGTCGTGTCCTCCTCTTTGCAACCCCATGGACTGCAGTACACCAGGCCTTCCTGTCCATCACCAACTCCCAGAGCTTGCTCAAATTTAATGTCTATTGAGTCAGTGATGCCATCCAACCATCTCATTCTCTATCATCCCCTTCTCCTCCCACCTTCAATCTTTCCCAGGATCAGGATCTTTTCCAAGGAGTCAGTTTTTCACATTAGGTGGCCAAAATATTGGAGCTTTAGCTTCATCAGTCCTTCCAATGAATATTCAGGACTGATTTCCTTTAAGATGGACTTGTTGGATCTCCTTGCAGTCCAAGGGACTCTCAAGAGTCTTCTCCAACACCATAGTTCAAAAGTATCAATTCTTTGGTGCTCAGCTTTCTTTATAGTCCAACTCTCACATCCATACATAACTACTGGAAAAATCATAGCTTTGCCTAAATGGACATTTGTTGGCAATATAATGTGTCTGCTTTTTAATATGCTGTCTAGGTTGGTCACAGCTTTTCTTCCAAGGAGCAAGCATCTTTTAATTTCATAGCTGTAGTTACCATCTGCAGTGATTTTTGGAGCCAAGAAAATAAAGTCTGTTTCCACTGTTTCCCCATCTATTTGCCATGAAGTGATGGGACCGGATGCCATGAAGTGATGGGACTGGATGCTATGATCTTTATTTTTTGAATGTTGAATTTTAAGCCAGTTTTTTCACTCTCCTCTTTCACTTTCATCAAGACGCTCTTAAGTTTCTTACATTTTGTAATTTTAAAATATCTAATGTATTAGACATGTCTTATAGGTACTAATTACAGAAAGAGATTTTGATTGGGACTTCTATTTAAACCTAAGATAGATATTGTATTGAGTGTTAAGCTAAAATGGATATTGTGTTGAGTGCTAAACTCAAATCAATCGTATCATTGTTATTTTCTTTGCAATACCTGTAAAAGTAGAAAAAATATTAATATAAAGCACAGCCTTTAAAAAAATAGCCAGTATCAGTCTCTGTCTAATAAATAATTATAAACTATCTACTCATCATGATGTTAGACATGGCCCTTTACAAAAAGACCTGTATAAATCCTATGCTCTAGGGATTTAGAAGAGGTGACTGTCATATTAATTTGGCCCTTTTTGTATACCACTGAATATTTTTAGAACTTTATAGAACATATGGCTTGCGGTTAGAAGTAAAATCAAAACCTTTTATAAGTCTATGAAAAGTTGTAAGGCAACATCCTGGCTCTGTGTGAACAATTCTAAGAGTGGAGAATGCACTGCAAAATGAGGAAAACTGATCCTTCCAAAGAATGGTCTGAGAAGTCTCTCATCTTTTAACCAATGGGACAAATACTATCTCTTAAAGCAATCATGACACATTTTTCATATCTTGTTAGCTCTTCGATTATTTGAAGCCATTTGTCCTAATTTGCTTCCTTAAATTTCCACAGGTATCCTGTAATTTAAGTAAATCTATTTTTACATTTCTTCTTATATTATGGTAGTTATTAATTTCAAACCTTCTAGCCTATTAGTCTCAGTAAGCTAAAGTGCTTATCTTTTGATCTTTTTCTGTCCGGTCCCATCACTTCATGGCAAATAGATGGGGAAACAGTGGAAACAGTGTCAGACTTTATTTTTTGGGCTCCAAAATCACTGCAGATGGTGACTGCAGCCATGAAATTAAAAGACACTTACTCCTTGGAAGAAAAGTTATGACCAACCTAGATAGCATATTCAAAAGCAGAGACATTACTTTGCTGACTAAGGTCCATCTAGTCAAGGCTATGGTTTTTCCTGTGGTCATGCATGGATGTGAGAGTTGGACTGTAAAGAAGGCTGAGCGCTGAAGAATTGATGCTTTTGAACTGTGGTGTTGGAGAAGACTCTTGAGAGTCCCTTGGACTGCAAGGAGATCGAACCAGCCCATTGTGAAGGAGATCAACCCTGGGATTTCTTTGGAAGGAATGATGCTAAAGCTGAAACTTCAGTACTTTGGCCACCTCATGCGAAGAGTTGACTCATTGGAAAAGACTCTGATGCTGGGAGGGATTGGGGGTAGGAGGAGAAGGGCATGACCGAGGATGAGATGGCTGGATGGCATCATGGACTCGATGGACGTGAGTCTGGGTGAACTCCGGGAGATGGTGATGAACAGGGAGGCCTGGCGTGCTGTGATTCATGGGGTCACAAAGAGTCAGATATGACTGAGCGACTGAACTGAACTGAACTGAACTGAACTTGCTAACACTTTTAGAAATTTCTATGCTTCTCTGTTCTATGTTCTTTCTCTTCACTGCCCACCCTTTTCTCTCCTCTTAAAGTTCTTTGACCTTTGTCATATTACTTTAAGTCTGGTCTCCATAGGATTAGAAGCTTGGCTGGTACTGTTTTTTCCCTTCTTGGACTCAATTTCAACCTCTAAACAGTTTTGGGTCACTATTCCAATGTATCCCATGCATATCCATAGTCTGAAGTTGCACACCAAGCTGGTTACAAATATCTAGCCCAAATCAGAGTTCAGGCATGCCAGCTGTCTCAGGCCTTAACAGAATGGTGGCTTAGGGATGCTGAGATTTCATATCTGTGGCAAACTATGGTGAATTCAAGTACAGTAGAAAGTCAAGAGGAACTAAAAAGCCTCTTGATGAAAGTGAAAGAGGAAAGCAAAAAAGTTGACTGAAAGCTCAACATTCAGAAAATGAAGATCATGGCATCTGCTCCCATCACTTCATTGGAAATAGACGGGAAAACAGTGAAAGCAGTGTCAGACTTTATTATTTGGGCTCCAAAATCACTGCAGATGGTGACTGCAGCCATGAAATTAAAAGATGCTTATTCCTTGTCAGGAAAGTTATGACCAACCTAGATAGCATATTGAAAAGCAGAGACATTACTTTGCCAACAAAAGTCCGTCTAGTGAAGGCTATGGTTTTTCCAGTGGTCATGTATGGATGTGAGAGTTGGACTGTGAAGAAAGCTGAGCACCGAAGAATTGATGCCTTTGAACTGTGGTGTTGGAGAAGACTCTTGAGAGTCCCTTGGACTGCAAAGAGATCCAACCAGTCCATTCTGAAGGAGATCAGCCCTGGAATTTCTTTGGAGGGAATGATGCTGAAGCTGAAACTCCAATACTTTGGCCACCTCATGTGAAGAGTTGACTCATTGGAAAAGATTCTGATGCTGGGAGGGATTGGAGGCAGGAGGAGAAAGGGACGACAGAGGATAGGATGGCTGGATGACATCACTGACTCGATGGATGTGCGTCTGAGTGAACTCTGGAGTTGGTGATGGCCAGGGAGGCCTGGCATGCTGCGATTCATGGGGTCACAAAGAGTCGGACACGACTGAGCGACTGAACTGAACTGAACTGAGAGAGGCTTTATTGTTAAGCTGGTGAGTATACCTCTTCTGATTGCCCACTGACAGTCTTCTTAGCCTCATACTTTACTCCTCACAGAAGCTTTCCAATTAAAAATTTCATCTCCAGGTTCTTAAAGAATTCATGCATAAATCATTTTCCTTTAAGGGTTGGGGATTCAATTCAATGCAGATTTCAAAGTGAAGAGTATGCGCCAACCACTGATGCCATTGTTGCTGCTAAAAGTAGGAAATCACCAGTGCTGGAGATTGTCCTTACAAAACAGTGAACTGTAAGTTTTCAGGGAGCCAGTATGCTCTGATTTCTTGAGTGGATAATGTCTTTCTTTTAGCTAAGTAGGTTGTATTATTGCTACAAGATTATTGGAACACCAATTCTAGCACCACTGGGATCTATTCCTGTGGCCCTACTCAGATTGGAATGTACATAAAGCAAAGTGGATAATCCCATGGACAGAGGAGTCTGGTGGGCTACAGTCCAAAGGGTCTGCAAAGAGTCAGACACAACTGAACGACTGAGCACACACACAGGAATGAGAATGCAATAACTGATATCTGTATTTTTGTTTCAAAGTCTTTAAATGAACTGTACATGATAAACTTTTGTGAGTCCCTGTAAGGCCTAACTTTTCTAAGCAGATGAGTTAGTTCTAGGTAAAAGCTACTGATAGGATTATATCTTTTTGAGATTTCTACCATTGACTAAATCTTACACATGCAGTGCATGAAGGGCTTAACTCAATGGGGATATCTAATAGTCCTTTCCTTCTAACTCCCTATAGTACCTAATAGAACTTTGATCTTTGAGGTTCTACTCTCAGACTGAAGTTATTAGAGACTTAACACAATTGGTGACTTTGAGAATCAAGCCATAGCGTGTTGGATCCAAATTTCCACCTGACCTAAAACTGAGGCCATATGGAGAAACACTGCTGACAGTTTGCCACAGGTAGAGTTAGGGGTTTATGTCTATGACATTCATCCGATCCAACTACGTACAGTAAAATAAATTAAAAGGCATGTCATTTATTTCCCATTGTGCCTCTTTCCCATTTCCCATGGCCTCTTCTAGTCGGAAGTCTACTAATTCAGATCTCACTTCCCTCTACAGCTGTAAGTTTAGACTGCTACTTGATATTTTAGTCACGTAACCCTATGGGATGATAGATTAAACTTGTGGAAAACTAACCTGGTTGGTACTCATTTGTGTAACTTTCTATTAATTCAGGTCTTCATACATCCTGTACTTGTCATTTTTTTTCTTTTTTAAGTAAATAACTTTTACATATATCATTGGTTTAGAAGGAGATATTTGGAAACTGGACTCAAAGACATATAAGCCGATTTTTCCATATCCCCCCTCTGTTTACAGTAGCTATGTTCATTTTCCCTTTACATTTAATTTATTCTTTTACCAATAAAATTTGTTTTCCCCATGTTTCAGATTTACATATAAGATAGTACTTGAAATTAATTGGAGAAGAAATTTTCAATCGTATTGTGAGAAATAAAAATAAAGAATAATACAAAGTTCTTTTGGCCATTCAAATTAAGATGAAGTTTGATGTAAAATGTCAAAACCAATTCTACATAGCCCTGCTCTAAGATGGGCAAAGGCTGAGGGAAAATGATGCAGCAAAAGTTTCTTGGCTATGCTTTTCCTCAAATGGATATTTATTTAGTATTATATTACCAAGAAAATATCTCCATTATGATACCTTAAATAAAGACACTCATTAAAAGAAACATTACTGGAATAATTTTGACTATCCATCTGAATGCAGTGAGCAGAAAAAATTGAACAATTATCACAATGAGAGCCTCCAATAAGCATAACCTTGTCTGGAAAAGACTACAGCTTTCAATCATGGGAATTTGGGGTCACAGCTATGTTAAACATTTGCTCAGTTCAGTCATTTTCCTGTATAGACCAAAGCAGAATGGTTTTATGAAATGACAATAATGTATTTCTTCAAGATATTTTACTTAGAATATGTTCAAGATGGCAAGGATTGTAGAGCAGAACTCTCATCGACAATTACTAGCATACAGATGATTTCTTATGAAAAGGCAATGTACTTTAAGTACACTAAAAGTACTTTCAAAACTGCTAGCAACTCATGGAAAATTTTGAAGAATGTATTCAGAAAATTCAATTTAGCCTCTATTCTGTTGCTTTCATTTTTAAAAAATTCTTTATTGATAGGGACAATGATCTAATTTTCAATTATTCTAAAGGTCTCATATATATTATGAAACTCCTTCCTCTTATTTTATAAACATCAAAAAAGTTCGACTCTATACCACCCTAAAATTAATTTTCTACGTTGCAATAAATTTCTAGATAAAAATGGGAATTAAGTGACATTTTGCATGACATTTTTCATAATTTCACTTAACAGTATCTATGTCTTCTTTCAGGTTCCTGTGGTTTTGGTTGTGTTTTTTTTTGTTTTTTTTTTGTTTTTTTTTTTGTTTTTTTGGCTTAGTATTTTCGTCAAGACTGTTAATGCTTGGAAGATGGAAACTGTGTAGCTCATCAACACCTAACAGATTTTTACTGATCCACTCTTCCTGTTATCCCTCAAATTCTATTTAAGTAGATTTGAATACTATTGGATTATAGTTAGACACTACAATTTCTCTGGACAATGTGAAAGACCTTAGATACTGCTGTTTCTTTCTCAGCAGAGAACAGAATTTTACTTTGGGGGCATTATAACATGTGCCCAGAGAAATTTTCCAAGCTGCTTTGCAAACACTTTCAAGTTCATTTGATCTACGAAAAGCTTTATCTAGTAAAAATTGTACTAAATGCGTGTACAATCTCTAAAACTATCTTATCCATTTTATTCACCCCTACCAACTTTATTATCTTTACTAAAGAAAAGACAAGTATGATTCATCTTCTAGCAAACATTCTCAGATTTTGGTCATAGACATAGCTTGTCATGAAAACCAATAAAGGGATTGATGTGCCTTTTTAATACACTACATGATTACCACTAGACCTATAATTTCTTTTAGGCCTTGGGCATGTGAATCAGTTTTATTTTCACGACTTCATTGGGTTGTCAAAAGTTAAGGGCAATGATCTGACAAATAATCTTCAGGAGAAGGTGAGTCTAAGAAACATATTTGTTTTCATGACTTCACATAGCTAGAATGAAGAAAGACAGAAACATAGTTTATGGCCTGTTATAGAATTAGATGTGTTTGTGAAAGCTATTCCTCAAACTACGTTTTTTCCTTGCATGGCATACATTTAAATACTAAGACACAATTTTCCTGTATTTCTAAATTTAAGTTATCTAGAATTAGATGGCCATAGCAGTCACCAATATCATGTTTTATTTTACAATTACTTCAGTTCAGTTCAGAAGCTCAGTTGTGTCCGACTCTTTGCGACCCCATGAATCGCAGCACGCCAGGCCTCCCTGTCCATCACCAACTCCCAGACTTCACTCAAACTCATATCCATCGAGTTGGTGATGCCATCCAGACATCTCATCCTCTGTCGTCCCCTTCTCCTCCTACCCCCAATCCCTCCCAGCATCAGAGTCCTTTCCAATGAGTCAACACTTCGTGTGAGGTGGCCAAAGTATTGGAGTTTCAGCTTAGCATCAGTCCTTCCAATGAACATCCAGGACTGATCCCCTTTAGAATGGACTGGTTGGATCTCTTTGCAGTCCAAGGGACTCTCAAGAGTCTTCTCCAACACCACAGTTCAAAAGCATCAATTCTTCGGCATTCAGCTTTCTTCACAGTCCAACTTTCACATCCATACATGACCACTGGAAAAACTATAGCCTTCACTAGACGGACCTCTGTTGGCAAAAATATCTCTGCTTTTGAATATGCTTTCTAGGTTGGTCATAACTTTCCTTCCAAGGAGAAAGCATCTTTTAATTTCATGGCTCGAATCACCATCTGCAGTGAATTTGGAGCCCCCCAAAATAAAGTCTGACACTGTTTCCACTGTTTCCCCATCTATTTCCCATGAAGTGATGGGACCAGATGCCCTGGTCGTAGTTTTCTGAATGTTGAGCTTTAGGCCAACCTTTTCACTCTCCTCTTTCACTTTCATCAAGAGGCTCTTTAGTTCCTCTTCACTTTCTGCCATAAGGGTGATGTCATCTGCATCTCTGAAGTTACTGATATTTCTCCCAGCAATCTTGATTCCAGCTTGTGCTTCTTCCAGCCCACTGTTTCTCATGATGTACTCTGCATATAAGTTAAATAAGCAGGGTGACAATATATAGCCTTGACGTACTCTTTTTCCTATTTGGAATCAGTCTGTTTTTCTATGTCCAGTTCGAACTGTCGCTTCCTGACCTGCATATAGGTTTCTCAAGAGGCAGGTCAGGTGGTCTGGTATTCCCATCTCTTTGATGGGAAGTTTATTGTGATCCACAAAGTCAAAGACTTTGGCATAGTCAATAAAGCAGAAAGAGATGTTTTTCTGGAACTCTGTTGCTTTTTCCATGATCCAGCGGATGTTGGCAATTTGATCTCTGGTTCCTCTGCCTTTTCTAAAACTAGCTTGAACATCTGGAAGTTCACGGTTCACATATTGCTGCAGCCTGGCTTGGAGAATTTTGAGCATGACTTCACTAGCATGTGAGATGAGTGCAATTGTGTGGTAGTTTGAGCATTCTTTGGCATTGCCTTTCTTTGGGATTGGAATGAAAACTGACCTTTTCCAGTCCTGTAGCCAGTGCTGAGTTTTTCAAATGTTCTGACATTTTGAGTGCAGCATTTTCACAGCATCATCTTTTGGGATTTGAAATAGCTCAACTGGAATTTCATCACCTCCACTAGCTTTGTTCCTAGTGATGCTTTCTAAGGCCCACTTGACTTCATGTTCCAGGATGTCTGGCTCTAGGTGAGTGATCACACCATCATTATTATCTGGGTTGTGAAGATCTTTACTGTACAGTTCTTCTGTGTATTCTTGTCATCTCTTCTTAATATCTTCTGCTTCTGTTAGGTCCATACCCTTTATGTCCTTTATCGAGCCCAACTTTGCATGAAATGTTCCCTTGGTATCTCTAATTTTCTTAAAGAGATCTCTAGGTCTTTCCTGTTCTGTTGTTTTCCTCTATTTCTTTGCATTGATTGCTGAGGAAGCCTGTCTTATCTCTCCTTGCCATTCTTTGGAACTCTGTATTCAGCTGCTTATAACGCCTTTTCTCCTTTGCTTTTCGCTTTTCTTCTTTTCACACCTTTTTACAGCAGGGCAAAGGCTAACAGAGTTTTGCCAAGAAAATGCACTGGTCATAGCAAACACCCTCTTCCAACAACACAAGAGAAAAATCTACACATGGACATCACCAGATGGTCAACACCGAAATCAGATTGATTATATTCTTTGCAGCCAAAGATGGAGAAGCTCTATACAGTTAGCAAAAACAAGACCGGCTGCTGACTATGGCTCAGATCATGAACTCCTTGTTGCCAAATTCAGACTGAAATTGAAGAAAGTAGGAAAACCACTAGACCATTCAGGTATGACCTAAATAAAATCTCTTATGATTATACAGTAGAGGTGAGAAATAGATTTAAGGGACTAGATCTGATAGATAGAATGCCTGATGAACTATGGACGGAGGTTCGTGATATTGTACAGGAGACAGGGATCAAGACCATCCCCATGGAAAAGAAATGTAAAAAAGCAAAATGGCTGTCTGAGGAGGTCTTACAAATACAATTACTTACCCAATGTCAAACATTTAATATTATCTCTGGGATAAATTATATTCTGAAATACAATGCCAAGTAGTTTTTAGAATTTCTTAGAGATTATATAAGCTTATCTATTTAGTTATTTACACAAATTTTGTTGAACACTTTCCCTGAACAGAGTACTTTATTGAACATAAAATGAAGATGAAACTTCATTTAACTGCTGTCAAGTATCCACTCTGAAACATGAAGGATGAGTAGGCATTAGTTGGGCAAAATGAGACGACAGTCTCTTAAGTTTAAGAATCAGCGTTAGCAGGCCAGGAGGTGACAGAAAGTCTGACATGTTAGCGAGACAATATAGGCAACATACCAAATGAATGAGATTCAAGAATATCAACTAGTTTTTCATTACTTTCACTTCCACTGCTACTGCTACCACTGATAGTAATAATGATAATCCTAAATGCAAATTTCCAGTATATAGATGGAGGGAGACAGACAATTTTGAACATAAAATAAACTGGTATAATCTATATCACTTAGTATCATGTTGCTGTTAAGTGAGAAAATGCCATTCCCAAAGCAAGAAATTTAGAAAGCAACTACTTTCTGAAGTATCAGACAAAAAAGTCATGAGAGATTTCTTTCCAAATGTGATATATTATTTTTGACTGGATTAATTTTTTTTGATATATAATATTGCAGATTTTCTCAACCAGAAATACAAACTAGAAGATTAAAACGCCTTCCTACCTCCACTCCCAACAGTATTTTGCTACCACATAAATCCTCCTGGAACATAGAAAAAAACCCTGGAAAATGGTGTATTCGTGAACCAAGGCCATGGTCCTAACTGAGATTGTTTCCACAGTCTTGGTGGATGGGGCTTCATGTTTCAGTTCAGTTCAATTCAGTTGCTCAGTTGTGTCCGATTCTTTGAGCCCACATGGACTGCAGCACGCCAGGCCTCTCTGTCCATCACCAGCTCCTAGAGCTTGCTCAAACTCATGTCCATCGAGTCAGTGATGCCATCAAACCATCTCATCCCCTGTTGTCCCCTTCTCCTCCTGCTTTCAATCTTTCCCAGCATCAGGCTCTTTTCCAATGAGTCAGTTCATCACATCGAGTTGCCAAACTATTGCAGCTTCAGCTTCAGCATCTGTCCTTCTAATGAGTATTCGGGACTGATTTCCTTTAGGATGGACTGGTTTGATCTTCGTGCAGTCCAAGGGATTCTCAAGAGTCTTCTCCAACATTACAGTTTAAAAGCATCAGTTCTTTGGCACGCAGCTTGCAAGCTTTTCTTGACTTCCTTAAAATGGAAATAAGTCTACTTTCTATGTGATCTTCCTACGAGTGAAGTGAAATGAAGTCGCTCAGTCATGTCTGACTCTTTACAACCCCGTGAACTATATAGCCTATGTGATCTTCTATGTGATCTTCCTATACTTTGCACCAACTACTATCACATGGTGGTGTTTAGTCACTATGTTGTGTCCAACTCTTGCAACCCCATGGACTGAAGCCTGCTAGGCTCCTCTGTCCATGGGGATTCTCCAGGCAAGAATACCAGAGTGGGTTGCCATTTACTTCTCCAGGGGATCTTCCTGACCCAGTGATTGAACCTGGATCTCCTGCATCGCAGGCAGATTCTTTACTGACTGAGCTATGAGGGTATAATATTGTAATAAAATTATCTGCCATCTCAGCTAGACAGCAGGCTCTTTGAAGGGACACATTTTTCCTGCTTTTTCCCCTCCAGTGCTTAGCATAAAGCTGGGATAAAAGACTGAGTAATAGTATAAACATATTTTCCCCTTTCCAAAGGCAACTGCATATTTTTTTTTTTCTATCAATTACAGGTTAAATTTTAATAAAATGATAGGATCCTTGTAAGGGCATTCAATATTTCATGGTACTAATGCATGGTCTCATGTAGAGTTCCTATGAGTGCTTGGAGGCTCTAGCTAGAGTCATCTTAGCTGTGACCTGGTCATGTGTGGCAAAAAGATGCCCTAGAGTCAAGAAGCTGATCTGTTTATTAAGAAAGTGGATTTTCAAACTTAACAGCAATGCAAGCAATGCCACAACTGGCTTCCAGCAAACCACTATTAAGCACATATCACCACACAGTGATGTCAGATCCCTTATGTCACGTCAAGACATGAGGGCAGTGACGTGGAACCCCTAATGAAGGAGAGTCCCAGTTTAAAGAGATTAAATCCTGTGCTTGGGAAGACAGCACAGGTATCAGGAATAACTACCCTCAGCACAGGAAGATCCATACCCTCATGTCTGATAGCTCTATTCTGACAGTCACAGACTCTTCCTCTGCTGCTGATGACATGTGTGGATTAAGAAAAGGGCAATTATGTCAGAATCTAGAAAGATTATATACGGAATCTACCTGTGTGGACATGTGTGGATTAAGAAAATGGCAATTATATACGGAATCTAGAAAGACGGTACCAAAGACTTTCTTTGCAGGGCAGCAGTGGAGAAACAAATATAGAGAACAGACTTATGGACACGGGGAGAGGGGAAGAGAGTGAGATATATGGAGACAGTAGCATGGAAACTTGCATTACCATATGTAAAATAGATAGCCAATGGGGAATTTGCTGTATGTCTCAGGGAACTCAAACAGGGGCTCTGTATCAACCTAGAGGGGTGGGATGGGGAGGCAGATAGGAGGGAGGTTCAAGAGAGAGGGGACATATGTATACCTGTGGCTGATTCATGTTGAGGTTTGACAAAAACAACAAAATTCTGTAAAGCTATCATCCTTCAATTAATAAATAAATAAATTTTAAAAATAAAATAGCAATTATGTCCACACATTCTAACAAATAGACTCCCCTTCAGATAGCATCTAAAGTACTTTGGGTAAGTTCAAGGGTTTAAAATAGTCAGGCCTTACTGCACAAGGTCACTCAAAGCTCTGGAAATCTACCTGTGACTTTGCTAATTTCCTTTTCTTCCCTTCCACCCAAACATTCTCAAGGAGTACTCTGCAATCAAAAGAGACCACAAGTGTCAACTACTTCTCTGAAATTTTCTTCTACCTTGTTTTACCTAAATTTTGGCTTTCTCCTAAGGACAATAATTTCTTTATGATCTTCTGTAGGGGTGTTATTCATATCCTTAGAATTGGAAGGAAGATGATATCAAGTACAATACACATTCCAGATCATTCATCTTTTCAAAATAAAGATACACAATAACACCACTTTGACATTCATGCTCTCTCCAGTGGACCTCCTACTACCGGTCACCCACCCACTTCCTGCATTTTCTACCCAAAGTGCACTTTATCAACTGGCCTTTTATCTTCCTCTACAACTTAAGATGTCTGTCATGATACTGGGTGATTCTGATCTCTTGATCAGTGGCCTGACATTAAATGAACTGATCAGAGTTATAATTTTATGTTTCAAAGCTGTTAAAATTTTACTGCTAGCTCTCTGAGAGAGATGACATCTAATAATTAGCAATGTCCAGCTGCTGTATATTATCAAATAACCCAGAATTAAAGCCAAATTGATCATTTAAAACCTGATGTCCTATGATGAAAATGGATTCCTTTCAAGAAAATGAGTTAACACTTCCATGATGTTAGTGTCTCAGACTATATCAATTCGTATCCCTTTATAGGGTTAGCTTAGGAGCTTCCCAGCTGGCACCAGTGGTAAAGAATCCACCCGCCAATGCAGGTTAGACATAAGAGACACAGGTTGGAGGACATGGTAACTCACTCCAGTATTCTTGCCTGGAGAATCTCACGGACAGAGGACCCTGATGGGCTGTAGTCTATGTGGTTGCAGAGTCGGACAGGGCTGAAGTGCCTTAGCACATACTCATAGGGTTAGATTAGTAAGAACAACTTCCAAAACCGTAAGTATTTTCTCATGTACTTGGTCTTTAGTTAGTTCAAGATATTTTGTTGACTATAGATACATTATTATGTTTTTTTTTTTAAATTATGCATTTCCGCCAGAATGCCTGGCTGAAAGGTAGGGCAAAAATAGCCTTTAGTTATTTTTACAAAATTAAAAAAAACATATATTTTGTTATTTATTTAATGCATATAAGAACTCCAAAAAGTCTAGACATTTGCTACTATAGGAAGGAAAATGTTTTATTCCCTACTTCTTTGGTCTTTGGCTAGTCTAATAATTAAATTAACATAGGACAGCTTAATAGAAAACCAAATGTAATTATGTGCATACAAGGGTCCCATAAGAATATAAGACCCACAAGAATTCAGGTAATTGAGACTTATATGATGCTATTCTCAGCTAAGGAGGGTGGGAAGGGTTATGCGACTTTAAAGGGAAGAAAGATAAGCCACAGAAAGATGGTAAGAACAAGTGTTTTGGTAAACAAAGATTTGCCAGACACGCAGAAGCAACAGGACACAGAAAAGACTGATCTCCGGGCCCAGCTGAACTCCTTCATGGCTTAGCACACCTAGCTCATAGTCTCTGCAGTTATCTCTGGTGATAGCTCTCTTCCTGGACCAGGCCTTCTACATAAATTCTTTCAGGCAGTCAACAGACAGGTAAAAGTTTTTCTTCAATCAGATGGGTCTTGATTATCTCCAGCCCAAATGAGCCTGCATGCCAAAGAGACACATTTTGAGGAGACTTGCTTTGAACTCCTTCACTACTAAAAGTGAACGAAGCCTTTTTTGATCATTTCTATTAATTACCATGATTGATTTAACATCAATCGGATCATCAAGCAACTGTTTCAGTATTTGGGATCTTAAAATAAAGTACTGAAGCTCTGAGGAAGGATTTTAAATTTTAAAAGAAGTCAGGGTATTTCCTAACCTTTAGATTTACAATATAGGGAGGAGATAGTCAGTGATATAACCATATTCTAATTTCATCTCAGAGGTGAGATAATATATGTGGATTAATATTTATTTTTCTTCTTACCAGCTATTTTTATGTGTCACTCTTCTAAATTAGAAGATAATATCTTCAAACTAAACAAATAACAGGCTGAAAGGATTTTTAAAATGATATTGATTTTAGAAGATGATATTAAAATTAAAAAAAAATAATAAAGCCATTTTAAAACCCTCAAAAACAAAGTAGGGAACTCATATTAAAATTGCAGGGCTAACTTCTTCATAGAATTATTTCAGGCATGCTGAATTTGTACCTTTTATATGATTTTCCCAGAGCTAAATTTAGTCTTGACTATTTTTGCTTGAGAATATCATGCATTCATTTCAGCAAATTATGTAAGCTTTTAAATAAAAATCCACATGGTATAACTATTTGTATATCTACTTATATGTTTTTTTTTTTAATCTCTTGTTCTTAATCTCTTATTCCAAAAGACACACACACAGTAATTGAAAACATTGGAAAACATACACTGAACAACTGGAAATTAACGTACCTTCTAGCATAACTAGGATAAAGACAGCATTTAAAATTAAGAAATTAAATAAAGTTATATTTTCCGTACAATGTAAAAACTACCAATGTGAATGCTTTTGAGAAGGTTTCTTGGGAAAGCAATCATGACAAAAGAGTATTTGAATGACAATATATAACAAAATTAAAACCAGAGAATTAATCTCTGTCTTCACAAACACTGGCTGATGCTAACACAATTGCAGAAACCATGTATTTAAAGCTACATTTTATAAAACTTCACTGGCAAAAATCAATAAAAAGCTTTAGTGGGTAGAATGTGTGTAATGGTAACAAGTAGAAAGGTTAGTGTAGAAGTTAATGGTTCTATCAGGAATAAAACAGATTTAAAATGTGAAGGAAAGGTCTCCCACAAGTGGTTCATTAACCTTTTAGAACCCCAATGTATCCTTGCTCTAAAGATTACAACAAACCTGACTCAGACTTTCCTAGCTTTTGCTAATACTCCAACTCAGCACAGTGCTGTGTACATTTCTTCTGATAGAATTATTTTTAATACAATTGTATGTTATCGCTAAAAACTAAAGACTTCTTGAGTCCTTTGGACTGCAAGGAGATCAATCCTAATGGAAATCTTCCAGTCCTGAATATTCATTGGAAGGAAAGCTGACACACTGGAAAAGACCCTGATGCTGGGAAAGACTGAAGAAAGAAGAAGAAGGGGACAACAGAGGATGAGATGGTTGGATGGCATCACCGACTCGATGGACAAGAGTATGAGCAAGCTCTGGGAGTTGGTGATGGACAGGGAAGCCTGGCATGCTGCAGTCCTTGGGATCACAAACAGTCAGACACAACTGAGCAACTGAACTGAACTGGAAAAAATAGGAGGGCTAGATCGCAGCAACATAGAGTTTTGTTCCTTTCAGGTCTCCTTTTTGCATCAGTGGACTTCCCTGGTGACTCAGACAGTAAAGCATCTGCCTACAATCCGTGGGTCGGGATCTCCTGGAGAAGGAAATGGAAAGCCACTCCAGTATTCTTGCCTGGAAAATCCCATGGACAGAGAAGCCTGAAGTCGCTCAGTCGTGTCCAACTCTTTGTGACCCCAAGGACTGTAGCCTACCAGGCTCCTCCCTCCATGGGATTCTCCAGGCAAGAGTACTGGAGTGGGTTGCCATTTTCCTTCTCCAGGGGATCTTCCCGACCCAGGCATCCAACCCGGATCTCCCGCATTCCAGCATTCTAAGGCCACAGGGTGGAAAGAATCAGACACGACTGAGCGCCTTCACTTCACTTTTGCATCGATAGCTGTACTTATCTTCGGGCTTCCTTGGTGACCCAGATGGTAAAGAATCTTCCTGCAATTCAGGAAGCCCAGGTTTAATCCCTTGGTTGGGAAGATCCCCTGGAGACGGGAATGGCAATCCACTCCAGTATTCTTGCCTGGAGAATGCCATGGACAGAGGAGCCTCGCGGTACTAACCTCAGAATTTTGTTAATTTTCATCTTATTCCTAGCATTGATTAAATTTTGAGAAGAATGAGGAAGTTTCTGGAACTGATTTGCACCATTCAGAGAAATAATATTATGTTCTTTTAGAAATCAAATACATTCTATGATCTCTGAATTACCTGGCCAAAGTGTTTTGGAGAAGGATGAGGGTTTGGCTCACACTGTAATAATTCAGAGGTACTACTATGGTTTTTAAAAAAGCCATAGGTAGCTACATATTGGCACAGACAATGACAATGTCTTTGGATAAAATTCAGTCATGGTGTTGTCCCATTTCTCTAATTGCCTTTGTTTTTCGATCTTAAGAATGGAATTAAAGAAAATTCTCATCCCAAACTTACCTCTTCACATAGTATTCTCCCTGTTTCTCTTCTCCTCCCTTTCTTTTCAACCTTTCTGGTTGTCCTTTCAGCAAATTTCAGGGTAGAAGTTTAAATGAGCAGCTGCCACAGCAGGCACGGCCAATGTTCACTGGCCAACCAACCAACAGGGGGTACTCTTGTACAGGATGGCTGTCTCCTCTTTGGAGACAAAACTAACCTCTGTGACAAATTCCAAGTCCACCAGCTTGAAGCCTGAAATCCCAGACTCTACTTTCCTTCCAGATTTTCCAGTTGGTAATCCATCCTACTGGGCTCATTCCTTGCAAATTTCCATATAATCCAAAAATGAAGCTATTTCTGTTTCTTCCTCTATTTTTGTTTCAAAGAGGGGAGAATTCAGTTTATAATTAGAGGAGGAGTAGTTTTTGGATTCTGTCCCCTACATGAAATCTGCTGTAAATATGTCCTGCCAAAATCCTCAACAGTAATGTGCCAGTGTTGTAAAGGTTTGGTTCTTTTATTTTTTCCCTCTAAGTTGAAATTCTCTGTCATTTTATCACATCCTGTCCTTGAAAACCATTTTTTTCTGACCCCCTCACACAATTTTCTTTTTAAAAGATGATGTGGTTTGCATGTTTTAAGCCATCCCATCTGTGACAGCTAAAGACAAAAACATCAGCCTGTGTTTTGGCACAACTTGGGTCTCTGTCCTGTAATCTCATTTGTGCCTGTCCTAGAACTGTTCTTATTAACCAGAATTCTTATCTCATAGCCACAGCCGAGGGTAGCATTGTGGCTCTTTGAGCACAATTGATGCACTGGCTAAAATGACATCCAGATCTTTGTTAGAGCAGACATCATCTTTGGAATGGACTCTGATGTTGAAAATTGCTGAACCCCTTAATCTGTTTTATTTCTCTTGCTTGGATGATGGTCTGAACAGGGTGACTTTGGAGAACAATGGCTCTGGCTCTTTGAAATGTTGATCTTCATCTGTGCCATGATGTGATGAGCACATAAACTTTTTATATAGTTGGTCAATGATAAGACCTTCTACAAAAAACTACCAGTATTTACAATTTAGTGTTCCTGTCATTTGCCAGAAAGCTTTGTCTGTAAACACAACACAGACTTATAAAGCCAAGAGTTAAATGAAAACTTTGACTTAGCTGCTGTAATGTTATTTTTTAATATTTTTGTTCTGCTTCTTTTACATAGATTTACATATAAAACTTTGCTGGACTTTGAATCTTTGGAAACAGAAATTTTTACAGAATCAAAATTTTAAATTTCTCTTTGGTTTTAACTTTAGTTTTTAATTATAAGCTTTTACATCTTCATGTTGTATATTAAAAAAACATAGAAATATTAATAATAAAATAATGGCTATTTATTATAATGTTTAATTCACAGGATTGACCACTTGAGACTGTTGCCTAATTTTATCTTTGTGGCATAAACAATTTTATAAGTTGTTGGTAGTTTGATAATGTGTTTACCATCCTAAAAGAGTGATTATGTAGAAGATAACTCCATACAAAAGATCCCTGGTATTACTGAGACCTTTCTGTTGTTCTTCAGTCAGTCACCAAGTCGTGTCCACTTCCTCACGACCCCATGGACTGCAGCACCCCAGGTTTCCCTGTCCTTTACCATCTCCCAGAGTTTATGCCAATACTTTGGCCATCTGATGCAAACAGCTGACACATTGGAAAAGACCCTGATGTAAATTTGCTTATTAAATATGGACTTATATCTGCCTGCAGTATATAAAACCCAAAGGTTAATCTATTATCATGGAAGATGTCATCTTGAAATCTAAAAATTTTATCTAGCTTACAACTCTAACATATAGAGCTGAATGTATATAAAGCAAACAAGAGAGGCATGAAAAGTGAAAGTGAAGTCGCTCAGTCATGTCCGACTCTTTGCGATCCCATGGACTGTAGCCTACCACGCTCCTCCATTCATGGGATTTCCTCAGCAAGAGTACTGGAGTGGGTTGCCATTTCCTTCGCCAGAGGATCTTGCCTACTCAGGGATCGAACCCAGGTCTCCCGCATTGTAGGCAGGCACTTTACCGTCTGAGCCACCAGGGAAGTATATAATAGAGGCATAACATTTGCTATTTTATAACAAAGTTAAAAATAAATGCTTAAGAACATAAAAGCTACAATGTCATCTGAGAAGTGGTTTTCTTTGTACTTCCTATAATATGAGGTCAATTTCATCAAGTCTCAGTACTTGCAAAACATAGAGATGGATGACAGCTTTACTTGGATAGATGTCTAATTTCATGGTGTAGAACAGAAATAAATATAATATTTCATATAGTTCATGTTCTCATTCAGAAATCTAGAATGCTACATCCTATGTGACAGTCTGAAACTCTCCGTTTATAACTGTTCTTAACCCACCGTCATGCAGTGAATAGGAAACAGAATGTTATCACAATGGAAGAACTCCCAGTTTCAGGGAAGCTCAGTCTGTATGATCACAGACTGTTTAAATTAACAGTTAAGAGAGAAGTTCTCATGAATTGGATTCAAAATGAGAAAAGTGATAATAAAAATCTAAAACAGAATTTCTCAATGCTGAAAGCACAAACTACTAAAAAGCCACAATTTCCTTCTAGTCAGTATGATTAGGTGGCAGATGAACAATATTACAAATTAAGTGAAACAGAACATACAAAGTTTTTAAAAATCTGGTCACAAAAACTATCAGTCTTCAAGTTTTGAAAGGTACATGTTGCCTATATTGTTCACTAAATTCATTTTGAAATTCTCTTTCTCTGACATTTTACTTTTCTATGACTTAAAAATGTGTGGGAAATAAGCATTTGATCTTCAGTCCCTGTGCGCTTAGTGATCATTCTCCATATTTTGTCTGGGCAACAATCTAAACATTAATCCTCCTATCAGTCTTCATCCTTTCCAGATCTGCACATGGACAAGACTCCACTGCTTATCAGTGTGTGATGTGGGGCAATGTGCTTAATCCCTATGAGTTACAGTTTCCTACTTTATAAAATGGGAATAACAATACATTGCTCTATTATGGTTTTTTGGGTTAAAATTCGGTCCTCCTTTCTCCCTACCTCCCTCTATTCTCTCTGTCTCTCTCTCCACTGTACCTTCTACTCCCCATGTGCCCTAAAGGGATTCATCCATCTATCTATTTATCTATCTATCTATGTACCTATCTACTTATGTATGTATCCATTCATTTGTACATTTACCTATTACCATATGGAATCGGAAAGAGGTTGCCAATATCGACAATTCAGTGGAAAATACAGTCAGATAGAAAATAAAAGAATGGGACCAAGGGCAAATAAGGTAGTCAAATCTAAATGCAGTCAATAAAGAGTTAGTTGATTTTACCAAAAACAAAACAAAACAAAATGGGAAGGAATAGAGTCCTATAACCTCCAACTGCTTTCTTTCTTTTTTTTTTTTCTTGGCAATTTGGAATATGGTTATGCCCAATTTCATATCATCACAATAAACCTTGGGTTTGTTTTCACCATCAAATGGAATTGACAAGAGTTGGCAGCATGGGTGTAATGAATGCCATTTTGTAAGAGAGCTGTAACAGTGTCAAATATGCAAACAGTGCAGTACATTTTGCAAAACAGTACATTGCATTTTGCCAGTGGAGAACTAACCTTACTTTCTACGTTTATGTCTTTATGAAGTTAGCATTAGAAATACACATGTAGAGAGAATATTACTGATATTTCTAAAATCACTTGTATGGATCTTAATGATGATGATAGAAAAGTTACAGTCCAAATAATACACTGGCTAGAAAACAGTTTAAAAAAAAAATAAAAAAGAAACTTTACTGGCTATAAATGACATTTCAAACACCCATTTCAAAAATTCTTTCATATTACTCACTAGGTGACTGAAATACTCCTATTTCATAGGAAGAAAATAAGATTTACTATTTTTCACAATATGAAACAAAATAAGAGAATTTAGCAGTAACAGATGGCACTAGTGGTAAAGAATCCACATGCTAATGTAGGATATGCAAGAGCCATGCTTTCAGTCCCTGGGTTGGGAAGATCCCCTGGAGAAGGAAATGGCAACCCACTCCAATATCCTTGCTTGGAAAATTCCGTGGGCAGAGGAGCCTGGCATGCTACAGTCCACGGGGTGGCAAAGAGTTGGACACGACTGAGCATGCACACACACACATATTCAATCTTGGATTTTCCCATATTTGAACATATTCCCCAAAGTTTAGAACTGTGACTAAAATTAACTCTATTTCAAACTCTAGAAAATTTGGTTTAATTATTCATGCTTCAGGATGAATGAAGCACATTTTAGAGTCAACAAGAATAATTTTTAAATTTTCTTTTAGAAGGACAAATATTGATCATTTTTTATTAGCTAGTTCTAGAAAAGATTTGGCATTGCCTATAAGTGATCTTCAGAGAAGGCAATGGCATCCCACTCCAGTACTCTTGCCTGGAAAATCCCATGGATGGAGGAGCCTGGTTGGCTGCTGTCTATGGGGTTGCACAGAGTTGGACACGACTGAGTGACTTCACTTTCACTTTTTACTTTCATGCATTGGAGAAGGAAATGGCAACCCACTCCAGTGTTCTTGCCTGGAGAATCCCAGGGATGGGGGAGCCTGGTGGGCTGCCATCTATGGGGTCACACAGAGTCAGACATGACTGAAGCGACTTAGCAGATAAATGATCTTGGGCTTCCCTGGTGGCTCAGCAGTAAAGAATCCACCTGCAATGTGGGAGCCACAGGAGACAAGGGTTCAATCCCTGGGTCCGAATATCCCCTGGAGGAGGAAATGGCAACCCACTCCAATATTCTTGCCAGGAAAATCCCATGGGAGGAGCCTGGGGGGCTACAGTCCATGGAGTGAAGAGTAGGGCACGAATGAGCATGCCTGTATGGATTCCTTGGAATTCTTTAAATGCAAAATCCCCTTAAATCATTAGTGTGGTATATCTCTTCATTCTTGGTTACAATTAATATATGAAACCTATTGTATATGAAATGTACACATATTAAGTGAGACTGTGTTTATTAAGTGAGGATATTGCTACTGGGCATGCCAGAAGTCCTTTGGAAAAATGTATTTTCTCTCTGTAATATATCATTAGAGAGAAAATTTGACAATATATCTCAATTTAAGTCAGGCCAATGTTTCAAGCAATAAAAATGTTCACTATTTACTGCAGAGATCAAGGAAAAAATATTCAGAATCTTGGGAGAATTTACAGTCTATATTCATGATGAGGGCTACATTTCTGTGGCTTAGACAACCAAGAGGAGTAAGAATCCAACTTTCCAGGTTAAAACATTTTCCTTTATTCATCTTCTATGGCCATTTATCTCTATACCTCAACTGTGTAGAGTTCTTATGAAGACAAGTGGAGTAGTTTGCTCTAATGTGCTTAAACTCTTAGAAGAAAAGTATACTATATGAGCAAATTATGATTATTACTGTAACAAACACAGGAGATAATTATTTTTGAGTCAAAAAGAACAAGGCAAAGTGTGATTCTGTATTCAAAATGACATGGCGGGCGGTAAGTGATTTTTCACTCCTGTAAAGAGCAATATAGTACTTTTCACATTGCAATGCTTATAACATGTATCCTCTAAAGGCCTTACTTCATGTGCTCATTTTATAAAAATTTCCTTTTTCTTTCCCATTAAGGTTGTTTTGTCCTTTGTATCACCTGTGTAGGCTTAGAAAAAATTACAGAAAAGCAGTTAAATTTTTTGCCAAAAATAGACTGTCAAGAATCCAAGATTTCATGCATAATAATTCACTGCATTGAATATTTTCTTTTACATGATGGTTTTAATGTAAATTTATAATTTTTAGTAATAAGTTTTCCTTTACAGTTTTTCTGTGATTATTTCTTGTTTATCTCAATATAGCATCTGGTCAAAGATGATTAGCTTTGCAGAGGAAGGAAGTACTTTGTCTTTTCATATGTTTCATTTTCTATAAAGTGTATATATCCTGATTTGCATTAATTACACGTGTTGTGTGGCATTCTTACTGAGCTTTAAACAATTGCATTTAGGCTAAAAGCAGGGGAATAATTCTATTCTTTTGGTTTGGTGTCCATACAAAACTGAAGACTAGATTTTGCAAATGACCGCAGGTGAAAACAACTGAGAGGTTACCACTTTTGAAAGAGACGAGTCTGAAAGACAGTGCCCAGTTTTCCCACTTTGGGTTCTTGTATCTCCCCTTTTAACATATACCACTTTCATCTTTCTTTTCTGATACTTCCACATTAGGGTTTTAGTAGGAGAAGGCAATGGCACTCCACTCCAGTATTCTTGCCTGGAAAATCCCATGGATGGAGGACCCTGGTAGGCTGCAGTCCATGGGGTCACTAAGAGTCTGACACGACTGAACGACTTCACTTTCACTTTTCACTTTCCTGCATTGGAGAAGGACATGGCAACCCACTCCAGTGTTCTTGCCTGGAGAATCCCAGGGATGGGGGAGCCTGGTGGGCTTCCACCTATGGGATCGCACAGAGTCGGACATGACTGAAGTGACTTAGCAGCAGCAGCAGGACACTCAGACTTACCTCAAATGTCACATTTGGTTATACCACCGGGTATAGTTCATTCTTGAATTATTTCCTGGAAAGCATGCCCTGTCCTCTCTTTTCCACATAGATGCCAGATCCTGGTGTTAAAAAGATATACAAATAGAGCAGGTAGCTGAAGAATACAGGTATGATACTCTTTCGGCTTTCCTCCGTAACTTCATTAATCATTCTGAGGCACATGGCAATAAAGCAATAATTATATATTTTTTCTATCCCATGACTGTATTTCTTTCTTTCTCTGTCAAATTTTATAAACAAATTAGAGGTTCCATATTATTTGAAATTGAGTCATCATCTGGTGACTGCGAAAACAGAGTTCACGTAAAATCATGTTCTTGCAATTTTCTTACTCTGACATTATTTACACTGAGAGATTTCTAAGAACAGAAATGTGATTACTTCTGTATGTGTTCTTGATCAAGTTCTTCTTATTCTGAAGTTGATTCTTAACTATTAGAATTTTTCAAGTATCTGACTTAAACAAGCAGATATATATCAGTTGCTTATGGATAGTTTTAGGAAAGATATCATGGAGACAAGTCATTCCAAATTTGTTTAAGAGCCTACATAATGCTGGTACAGTCAACTTCATGATAATCTCTGAAGGTGGGGTGTATTGTATTAATACAATGTAATGTAATGTAATGTAATGTAATGTAATAATACTACAATGTGATGGAGTAGGGCTCTTAGGACCTAACGAGGAAAAGTATACCATAGAAAGCAATTGTTGCAAACCTCTGTACAATTGTGAAAGATCCTTTCACTTTAAAATATTAAAAGAAATCATATTCATTTATTCTAAATTCATTGAAAAGTTAGTCTAACTTATTCTGAGTGCCTTGAATTACTCTAGGCCTTTGACATACACATGAACAACACTAACCAAAAATACTTATAATTTAGTTGGACTTAGTGTTGACTATGCCAAAGCCTTTGACTGTGTGGATCACAATAAACTGTGGAAAATTCTGAAAGAGATGGGAATACCAGACCACCTAACCTGCCTCTTGAGAAATCTGTATGCAGGTCAGGAAGCAACAGTTAGAACTGGACATGGAACAACAGACTGGTTCCAAATAGGAAAAGGGGTAAGTCAAGGCTATATATTGTCACCCTGCTTATTTAACTTATATGCAGAGTACATCATGAGAAACGCTGGGCTGGAAGAAACACAAGCTGGAATCAAGATTGCCGGGAGAAATCTCAATAACCTCAGATATGCAGATGACACCACCCTTATGGCAGAAAGTGAAGAAGAACTAAAAAGCCTCTTGATGAAAGTGAAAGAGGAGAGTGAAAAAGTTGGTTAAAGCTTAACACTCAGAAAACGAAGATCATGGCATCCGGTCCCATCACTTCGTGGGAAATAGATGGGGAAACAGTGGAAACAGTGTCAGACTTTATTTTGGGGGGCTCCAAAATCACTGCGGATGGTGACTGAAGCCATGAAATGAAAAGACGCTTACTCCTTGGAAGAAAAGTTATGACCAACCTAGACAGTATATTCAAAAGCAGAGACAATACTTTGCTGACTAAGGTCCATCTAGTCAAAGCTATGGTTTTTCCTGTGGTCATGTATGGATGTAAGAGTTGGACTGTAAAGAAGGCTGAGCACCAAAGAATTGATGCTTTTGAACTGTGGTGTTGGAGAAGACTCTTGAGAGTCCCTTGGACAGTGAGAAGATCCAACCAGTCCATTCTGAAGGAGATCAGCCCTGGGATTTCTTTGGATGGAATGATGCTAAGGCTGAAGCTCCAGTACTTTGGCCACCTCATGCGAAGAGTTGACTCATTGGAAAAGACTCATGCTGGGAGGCATTGGGGGCAGGAGGAGAAGGGGACGACTGAGGATGAGATGGCTGGATGGCATCACGGACTCGATGGCCGTGAGTCTGAGTGAACTCCTGGAGATGGTGATGGACAGGGAGGCCTGGCGTGCTGCGATTCATGGGGTTGCAAAGAGTCAGACACGACTGAACGACAGAACTGAACTGAATTTTAGTATGGAGACATGGATAATGGACATTGTTACTAAATAAGTAAATTATACAGAATATACGAAGTTGGTGGACTATCAGGTTTTGGGAGGATCTAGAAGTGGGTGGGCAGGATAAAATATTAAATAGGATAATAGATACACAAAACTGGAACAAAGAACCTAAGGCAGGAACATATTTGGCATGTTCCACAAATAGGAGTGAGAGAGCACCCCCTATAATGAGCACAGGGCGTGTGGCTTGTCAAAAAGGGAGTCAGAGAATATGAAGCCATTTAGAAGTTTTGAGCAGAGAAGTGACATGATCTGACAAATTAAAATTCCATTAGAACACAGTCAGGGGTAGAGTCAAAATTGGATACACTATCATACAAAAACTAAAGTGTAACTTTTTCCACAGCATATGGTTTTTTAATTCTCTGTAAATCAAGATTTTTTGCCCAGTTAAATAAAAAAGAAATCACTTGAAGATATGAACTTGAAAGGAATTTTTATAGTCACCCTTTTGTAAAGTATTCAGTTCAGTTCAGTTGCTCAGTCGTGTCAGACTTTTTGCGACCCCATGAATCGCAGCACACCAGGCCTCCCTGTCCATCACCAACTCCCGGAGTTTACTCATACGCATGTCTATCGAGTTGGTGATGCCATCCAGCTATCTCATCCTCTGTGGTTCCCTTCTCCTCCTGCCCCTCAATCCCTCCCAGCAGTCCTTTCCAATGAGTCAACTCCTTGCATGAGGTGGCCAAAGTATTGGAGTTTCAGCTAAAGGAGTATTGGAGTTTCAGCTAAAGTTTCATTCTAAAGGAGTGATCTCCTTTAGAATGGACTGGTTGGATCTTGCAGTCCAAGGGACCCTCAAGAATCTGCTCCAACACCACAGTTCAAAAGCATCAATTCTTCGGCGCTCAGCTGTCTTCACAGTCCAACTCTCACATCCATACTTGACCACTGGAAAAACCATAGCCTTGACTAGATGGACCTTTGTTGGCAAAGTAATGTCTCTGCTTTTCAATATGCTATTTAGGTTGGTCATAACTTTCCTTCCAAAGAGTAAGTGTCTTTTAATTTCATGGCTGCAATCACCACCTGCAGTGATTTTGGAGCCCCCCGAAATAAAGTCTGACACTGTTTCCACTGTTTCCCCATTTATTTCCCAGGAAGTGATGGGACTAGATGCCATGATCTTCGTTTTCTGAATGTTGAGCTGTAAGCCAACTTGTTGCACTCTCCTCTTTCAGTTTCATCAAGAGGCTTTTTAGTTCCTCTTCACTTTCTGCCATAAGGGTGGTGTCATTTACATATCTGAGGTTATTGAGATTTCTCCCAGCAATCTTGATTCCAGCTTGTGTTTCTTCCAGCCCACTGTTTCTCATGATGCACTCTGCATAGAAGTTAAATAAGCAGGGTGACAATATACAGCCTCAATGTACTCCTTTTCCTATTTAGAACCAGTCTGTTGTTCTATGTCCAGTTTGAACTGTTCCTTCCTGACCTGCATATAGGTTTCTCAAGAGACAGATTAGGTGGTCTGGTATTCCCATCTCTTTGAGAATTTTCCACAGTTTATTGTGATCCACACAGTCAAAGTCTTTGGCATAGTAAATAAAGCAGAAATAGATGCTTTTCTGGAACTCTTTTGGTTTTTCCATGATTCAGCGGATGCTGGCACTTACTTCCCTGTAAATAGTGATATTGTAGTGTATAGTCAAAACATGTACAGTGTCATCCTTAATAAAATGGAAGTTAGAATAAAAAGAATCCTAGATATTCAGATAACCAAGACCTATCCCAGATATGG
This sequence comes from Budorcas taxicolor, assembly GCF_023091745.1. Classification (NCBI taxonomy): domain Eukaryota; kingdom Metazoa; phylum Chordata; class Mammalia; order Artiodactyla; family Bovidae; genus Budorcas; species Budorcas taxicolor. The sequence goes on along the minus strand of NC_068914.1, from coordinate 136,161,152 downwards.
TGATGAATTGTTTATGGGGTGATGCCTGAGTAAGGATATATATGTTTAAGAAGTTCCACACACTGTGCAATTGCAATGGATTTCTGGTCTTCAATATTTATTCCTTTCAAGGTATACATGTGGGGAATATGTGTGTGTGTGTGTGTGTGTTTCAGAAAGAGCAAAACAAAATAAAATAGCTAGATGAATAGAGAAATGTACAAATGATCAGGTTATCTATCACCGTCTCTCTACCTATCTTTCTATCTATATGTAATTATGTTTTATTTTAAAGAAACAGTACCTGATTTCATCTTGAAAAATCAATGAAATAAAAATTATTTGGCATTATTTGTTATCAAGGATTAAGTTAGGATACTACTGTAGAATGTACCCTTTTATTCCTTGCAACATAAAAGATAAATCATTAAGGAAAAACAAATAAGAAAAGTTGGTTGTCCTACAACGTGAGTATGCAACCCTCTTGACCATATCTGTTGCTCACCTCCTGCTTAAAACATTGGCCAAGCAAACTGCCCAAGTGGTCAGCGTTTTTACTAGAATTTTTAATCTCAATTCTTGTCATTTCACTACTTTACTTTTATTCTATGTGTTTGTAAGGTTGTGACTTTGATTTTGAATTAAAACTTAAACATCAATACATAGAAAGCAACATGTCAGATTAGGGTAGAAAGGAAGTATCTATGGGTAAGAACTCCTATAAAGAAATCCCAAAATGTAAGTTGATGTTAAAATAGATTTACGTATTTTCTCTAGGGTTAGCTGAGGTCTCACATATCATCCTGTGTCATCTTTGTTACCAGACCTGTTAAGTGGCTTATTCCAGTTATTTAGATATTTCTGACAGTGCTTTTCTTTCCTTTGATTTCCCGAAATAGAGCTTTCCTAAAACTTTATAAAATTTTGAAGGTCATTATTTGCAAGAGGAAGTTTCACAGGCAAAAATTAGGGAAGCTTTCAAGTGATTTTAGCTAACTTTCTTCTATATATTTTAGTTATTAACACTTTTACGATGTCTTGTTGAGGTCAAAGAGAAAACAACATACCATAAGGTTTTTTTTTTTTTTTAATCCTACATAAAATACATTCAAATTGAAAATAGCTTCTATTATGTAAAAGTATTAACAATGTGTTGCTTGGAATAAGACGGGAGAAGTCTTAACATTTATGCACAGTTCATAAATACATGTGACCTTCAAAAAGTGATAGAAATATATGGTAAGATAAGATTTTATGTATCTATTAATATGAATATTTTCTGTCAACATACATTCACCCTGTCATGCTGGCTTTTCATAATTGCTATCTCAAGAGCTTTAATTATCTCTTAAAATTACAAGTATTTATATTTGCTTTGTCTCATGTTTGCTTACCACTAACATGTCACATTTTTTTATGTGTGATGACAAATGGTCACTCATCATTAATAAAATGACAGAGCTGTTATCCAAGCTGTAAACACAGTAGGTTTTTAAAACAAGCTTCAAAGATTAAATCTCCTCTGTGATTTCCTACAGAGTATACCCATCAATAGAGTTGACTGTGTGCCGTCACTTTTTCTATGGAGGCTAACTGAATTATCCACTACATATTATACACAAACTCACAATGTTCTTTTAGAAACTACAGTTGAAAGTGAGCAAGTAGTTAGAATGTTTGCCTTTCTTTGAGGAATCCAGGTTTATTTATAAAATTGAAAATAAAAAAGAGAAATATACCTTGTGTTTGATCTCACATCTCATTTGTATTTAACCATGTTGTAGTAGCAGTGAGCTACATACCTTATTTAAAATAAATAAATTATATTTATGACATATGAGTTTCAGTAGTTTGAATCATTCTTGAATCAGCTCTCAAGGTCTCAAATCGGAGCAGCTGAAGAGAACTGTGACTGCACTGCCCTTGCCAAAGTCTCCTTTGCACAAGGAGTTCCCTAATCTTTTTTAAAAAAAATTGAAGTACAGTTGATTTACAATATTATAGTATTACATGTTTGAGGCATACAGCACAATAATTCAGTATTTTATACATTATAGTCCATTTAAAATTATTACAAAATATCTGTATTTCACTGTGCTGTCCAATGATCCTTGTCCCTTTTCTATTTTATACACAGTACTTGGTATCTCTTAGTCCCATATCTTGTCCCTTCCACCATTTTCTCCCTATTGACACCTGTTAGTTTTCTATGTTTGTGAGTGTATATTTGTTTTGTTACATAAAATTGCCTATTTTATTTTTTTAGATTTCACATATAAATGATGACACAAATTATGTGCCTTTCTCTGTGTGACATATTTCACTAAGTATAATACTCTCTAGGTCCATCCACATGGTTGGAAAAGGTGGAATTTCATTCTTTTCATGGTTGAGTAATATTACTTTGTGTGTGTTATCCACTCATTTGTTGATGGGCATTCTGGTTGCTTTCACATATTGGCTATAACGTACAATTCAGCTATGAACATTGGGTTGCATGTATCTCTTCGAATTAGTGTTTTGGTCTTTTTCAAAAATATACTGAAGAATGAAAATGCTGGAATATATGGAAATTCAATTATCAGTTTACTGAGGAAATTCTACACTGTTTTCCACAGTGAATGTGCCAATTTACATTCCCCCCAACAGTTTACAAGGGTTCCCTTTTCTCCACATCCTCACCAACATTTGTTATTTGTAGACCTTTTGATGACAGTCATTTAGGTGTGAGGTGATATCTCACTATGATTTTGATTTGAATTCCTCTGAAAGAGATGGGAATACCAGACTACCTGACCTGCCCCTTGAGAAATCTGTATGCAGCTCAGGAAGCAACAGTTAGAGCTGAACATGGAACAACAGACTGGTTCCAAATAGGAAAAGGAATACATCAAGGCTGTATATTGTCATCTTGCTTATTTAACTTATATGCAGAGTACATCATGAGAAACGCTGGACTGGAAGAAACACAAGTTGGAATCAAGATTGCCGGGAGAAATCTCAATAACCTCAGATATGCAGATGACACCACCCTTATGGCAGAAAGTGAAGAGGAACTAAAAAGCCTCTTGACGAAACTGAAAGAGGAGAGTGCAACAAGTTGGCTTAAAGCTCAACATTCAGAAAACGAAGATCAGGGCATTCGGTCCCATCACTTCATGGGAAATAGATGGGGAAACGATGGAAACAGTGTCAGACTTTATTTTGGGGGGCTCCAAAATCACTGCAGATGGTGACTACAGCCATGAAATTAAAAGATGCTTACTCCTTGGAAGAAAAGTTATGACCAACCTAGATAGCATATTGAAAAGCAGAAACATTACTTTGTCGACTAAGGTCCGTCTAGTCAAGGCTATGGTTTTTTCTGTGGTCATGTATGGATGTGAGAGTTGGACTGTGAAGAAGGCTGAGCGCTGAAGAATTGATGCTTTTGAACTGTGGTGTTGGAGAAGACTCTTGAGAGTCCCTTGGACTGCAAGGAGATCCAACCAGTCCATTCTGAAGGAGATCAGCCCTGGGATTTCTTTGGAAGGAATGATGCTAAAGCTGCACCTACAGTACTTTGGCCACCTCATGCGAAGAGTTGACTCATTGAAAGAGAGTCTGATGCTGGGAGGCATTGGGGGCAGGAGGAGAAGGGGACGACCGAGGATGAGATGGCTGGATGGCATGACTGACTCGCTGTACATAAGTTTGTGTAAACTCCAGGAGTTGGTGATGGACAGAGAGGCCTGGCATGCTGCGATTTATGGGGTCGCAGAGTCGGACACGACTGAGTGACTGAGCTGACCTGAACTGAATGATTAGCAATGTTGGGCATCTATGCATGTGCCATTAGTTATCTGTATGTCTTCTTTGGATAAACGTCTGTTTGGCGCTTCCAGCCATTTTTTAATCTGGTTAGTTTAGTTGTTGGCGTTAAGTTGTATGAACAACTAGGTCTTGAGGTTTGGGAAGTTTTTAGCCATAACTTCATCAAATGCACTTTCAACTTCTTTTTCTTTTCATCTCTTTCTGAGTCCCTATAATGTAAATGTTGGTACACTTGATGTTATCCCAGAGATCTCAACTGTTACCCTTTTTTCATTTGATTTTCTTTTTGCTGTTGTGATTGGTTTCCATTATTCTATATTTCAGATCACTTACACACTTCTTGCATCACTTAGTTGTTGTTCATTCTATTGTTTGTTTCCCTGTTTCAGTCATTGAGTTCTTCGATTCTTACTTTTTAGGTGCTTTTTTAGAATTCCTAACTCCTGTTAAAATTCTCACTGTGCTTATCTAGTCTTTTCCCTAATTCATTTAGCATTCTTGAATTCTTTATCTAGCAAATTGTTTATTTTTGTTTCCTTATTTTTCAGGGACTTTCTCTTACTCTTCCAGTTGGGATCAGTTTCTCTATTTTCTTTTTGCTTAATTTTCTCTCTCTGTGAACTCCATTGAGATAGTTACCTATTGCAATCTTGCACAGTTGTCCTTACATGGGGGCATCCCTATACAATCTGTGTGTGTCCAGTGCCTAGAGTGAAAGAGCTGCTTTCAGTGTGAACACAAGTTACATCTTTCCTCAAAGATGTAGTGTCCAAGCAGCTGTCACCTTGGTAGATGGTGGGGCTGAAGATGGAAAGACTACAGTCTCAGCTAGGTGTGAGGGCAGTGCTTCCCTTCTGCTCAGTAGCCATTTGTGCCCTACCAGGGGTGGAATCAGATCCTAAGGGTTTTGAGGGCAGGGTCCAGTCTGTCTCTGTTCCCTTTAAGTGTGTGTTCTCCTCTTTCCCAGCACTGGCACTCTTGTCCCAGAAGGGAGCCATACTGGAGCATGAAGGGCCTGTGCAGGCTCTTGGCTTATAACAGGGTGCAAGCTGCAGCATTTTGCCCACCAACAGAGGTTCCAGTCTGCTTCTGAGACACTGGCTGTGCAATTGCCAGTAAGGGCTGCCCACATCTTGCTTCGGTACAGATTCAGGTCTGGATCTTCTCTGTCCTTCACAGTCAATCATTCTCTGCAGCCTCTGCCACCCTTGCCCTAGTGTACAGCTTTGCCACTGGGCAAGTGGGGCCCCTGTGGGCTCTTTGTAAATGTGGAGGGGTGTGGGCTGTGGTGGGCCCACTGCCATGAGGGATCAGGACCACTTCTAACATGCTGCCTGTGTAATGGCCAGTAATGTCTGCCCCTGTTCCCTCAGATGCTGCTTTGAGTCTGAGTCACCCCTGCATCTCATGGTGAAGTTACTTCCTTGGTTGCAGCAGTCTTTGCGTCAGTGTGGAGCTTCCATGTGATGTAAGCAGGGCTGGAGCTTTCACTGGGCTTAGGTTGGGGGCATGTCCCATGGTGGTTGTAGGAAACCAGGCAGTACTTCAAGCAGCTTTCAATCCACCCTTACTGCACTGCTTTGCCGTGCAGAGTCCAGACTCCCCACAGTCCTTCTGTTAGGCCCACAGCCCTCCAAACAGCAAAGCGGGTTCATATTCCCTCTATTGGACCCTGGGACTGGATATGTGACTGGAGTCACCCACTGCCCAGGACATATCTCCATCTATGTTATCTCCCTTTCCCTTGAGTCCCTCCCAGGAACACAGGTCTTGACTGTTTCTTTTCTTCCTACTCAATTCTGTATAGGTCATTCTTATAGCCTGAGTTGTATAGTTGTCTTTATGTGAGTTTCTGGATAGTTTTCAGTGAGAACTGTTCCATATGTAGATGTATTTTTTAAATCTGTTCATGGTTTCAGGTGAGGTCCATGTCCTCCTATTCCACTATTTTGATCTATATCCCTACATATAACATATTTAAGCTTAGTAAGAGCAGGAATTATCAAATATGCAAATGCTGAAGATGTTTATAAAAATATTTTGACCAGGATGTGGATATGGATGTGAACTGGCGACAAATTAAGTATAAGTAAGTAAGTAAGTAAAGTCACTCAGTCATGTCTGACTCTTTGTGACCCCGTGGACTGCAGCCCACCAGGCTCCTCTGTCCATGGGATTCTCCAGGCAAGAATACTGGAGTGGGTTGCCATTTCCTTCTCCAGGGGACCTTCCCAATCCAGGGATCGAACCCGAGTCTCCCGCATTGGAGGCAGACGCTTTAACCTCTGAGACACCTATTAAAATTTAATTATACTTCCAAAAAAAAAAAAAAAACAAAAACAAAAACAAAAGTGACTTAGTAATTTAATGCATCCCATGTCTAAGATGTGTTACTCTTTAATAAAACTTTGTTGAAAGTAAATGGATCATGTCACAGAAAGTTGGTCTAACAGTTTATTTATATAAAATAGCTTTAAGGACATAATATCATTAACCATTTTTGAAAAAATATAATTTACAAAACTAAGTTAATTTCCTGTCAAAAATTTATATGCAGTGTTTAAAAATTTTATGTTTTAGTTGTGAAAGATATTTTAAGATATAACAACAACTGAAGACAGAACAGTAACATCTACAGGGACTATATTTGAGTATCTGAATATCTTCACCTCAAAATAGAATATTTGCTTTTTTCTTATTCATAATATAGGCCACACTGCATATTTAATCAGTATAATTTAGTTTTTTTGCTCAGGGACTCTATTTAGTCATTGAAATATTTACTATGAGCAAGGGGTAAATAAAAAGACAAAGCATAGTCACTATTCTCAAGGAAGGTGAAATCAAATTGGCAATGGCAAAGGACAGATATTATAAACAACTTAAAAATACTGTAAATAAATTCTGCAAATGCATGAGATTTATAAAGGAGGTTCAATAGAAAAAGAGAAGTAAAGTATTTTAAGAAATACTTCAATAGTAAAATTGACAATATCCTGTGCTTAATAAATGAGAAAAAAGAGAATAATGAACTATTACTAAAATTTCTTGCTACCATAATTGGGTGGATTGACTCTCATGACCAAGATATTTTGAGTAACTTTGGCTGAAAATTGTATTTGATTTGGAGTATATTAAATATAAATATCTGTTGTTCATTCTCAGAATGTCTAATGTTCCAGGCTCTCAATAGAAATTTTCAAAAAGCAATTAGAAATGCATCTGTAGTTCAGATAATTTGGTAGTTATCAGAAATGAAGCAGCAATTGAAAATATATTTAAAATAAAAAAAGATTACTCAACTTAGCAAAAAATATAATCATTAAGGCTTGCCATTGAAAACTAAGTATGAATTTTAGAAGTAGAAAAGGGAGGCAAATGTTTCACTTTGGAAATATAAAAGGTAAGAGACTGAGCACAGAATTTTTGTGATGAATAGATGATATCTTTCAAATATGTTAAAAATCATATACAAAAAGAGATGCACAGCTCTTTACACACATATGCTTGTAATAGTCTTAATTCCTGATGAATAACTAAAAACTGACTTTTTTGACATAAAATTTTGGTAGGTTACAGTACACTGTTGGATCACTGTAACCTAATGATGGTATTTTCATTAATTTTTTTAAAAATTCTATTTTTCAATATTTTAAAACAACAAGTTATTTTATCATGTTTCCTGATGACTAACCCTTAGTTTCTGTGGTTTATAAACCTCTTCATTTTAACTTCAGTTTGAAGAATTCCGCCCCCCTCCCCCCGCCAAATAGAATAGAAGTCTAGCTTGGCTGCTGTTTTCAGCTAGTGCTTTAAACACATCCTTCCACCGTCTCCTAGTTCTCATCAAGTTTGCTTGAATATTAGTTGTCAATCATTTTGGTCATTTGAAAATGTTACATAGTCTGCGACTTCTTTTGAGCTTTTTGTCTTTGGTTTCTAGCAGTTTAAACTAGTATATGCTGAGATGTTCTTTTTATAATTATTAAGGTTCTCACAGCTTTCAGAATCTGTGGGTTAATGTTTGTTAAAACTAAAATTTTTAGTCAGTATCATTTCAAATATTACCTCCTTCCTACTTTCTTCTCTCCTTTATGATTCCATTTATTGTTATGTTAGCTATCATCCTTTGCCCTACATGCTACTTCAGCTTCCACTTGGGCTGTTTAAACCCATTTGTTGATTATCAATTATTATTTTCAGTTCTTAAATTGCACTTAATCTTTTATATTATATACTAAATCTCTGAAGAATGCCTTCATATTTCATTCTTAATCCTTATTTTTAATATATTACTTATAGTCACTTGAGAGCTCTTGCCTGCTAACTGTAAGACCTAGTTTGGCTATTTCTTTCTTAGCTTTCTTATGACATGATCTCATGAACTGATTATATATTTACTCAATGTAGAGCATTTTGTATGAAAGATGAAGCAACCTTCCTCCAATTAATGTTTATCCTTTATTATACCAGTCGGACTGAGTTGGACTCATCACTTTATTCAAGTCAGGGGTAGTCTTGAAAAGGAGCTAGATTTACCTTTGGTTCCAGAGCATCAGTTCAGTTCAGTTCAGTCACTCAAACGTGTCTGACTCTTTGCAACCCATGAATTGCAGCATGCCAGGCCTCCTTGTCCATCACCAACTCCCAGAGTTCACTTAAACTCACGTCCATCAAGTTGGTGATGCCATCCAGCCATGTCATCCTCTGTCATCCCCTTCTCCTGCTGCCCCCAATGCCTCCCAGCATCACAGTCTTTTCCAATGAGTCAACTCCTCGCATGAGGTGCCCAAAGTACTGGAGTTTCAGCTTCAGCATCATTCCTTCCAATGAACACCCAGGACTGATCTCCTTTAGAATGGACTGGTTGGATCTCCTTGTAGTCCAAGGGACTCTCAAGAATCTTCTCCAACACCATAGTTCAAGAGCATAATTCTTCAGCACTCAGCTTTCTTCACAGTCCAGCTCTCACACCCATACATGGCCACAGGAAAAACCATAGCCTTGACTAGACAGATATTTGTTGGCAAAGTAATGTCTCTGTTTTTCAATATGCTACTTAGGTTGGTCATAACTTTCCTTCCAAGCAGTAAACGTCTAAATTTCATGGCTGCAGTCACCATCTGCAGTGATTTTGGAGTCCAAGAAAATAAAATCAGGCACACTTTCCACTGTTTCCCCATCTATTTCCCAGGAAGTGATGGGACCGGATGCCATGATCTTCATTTTCTGAATGTTGAGCTTTAAGCCAACATTTTCATTCTTCTCTTTCACTTTCATTAAGAGGCTTTTTAGCTCCTTTTCACTTTCTGCCATAAAGGTGGTGTCATCTGCATATCTGAGGTTATTGATATTTCTCCCGGCTAACTGTAATCTTGATTTCAGCTTGTGCTTCTTCTAGCCCAGTGTTTCTCATGATGTGCTCTGCATATAAGTTAAATAAGCAGGATGACAATATACAGCCTTGATGTACTCCTTTCCTATTTAGAAGCAATCTGTTGTTCTATGTCCAATTTGAAGTGTTGCTTCCTGACCTGCATATAGGTTTCTCAAGAGTCAGGTCAGGTAGTCTGGTATTCCCATCTCTTTCAGAATTTTCCACAGTTTATCGTGATCCACACAGTCAAAAGTTTTGACATAGTCAATAAGGCAGAAATAGATATTTTTCTGGAACTCTCTTGCTTTTTTGATGATCCAGTGGATGTTGGCAATTTGACCTCTGGTTCCTCTGCCTTTTCTAAAACCAGCTTGAACATCTGGAAGTTCACGGTTCACGTATTGCTGAAGCCTGGCTTAGAGAATTTTGAGCATTACTTTACTAGCGTGTGAGATGATTGCAATTGTGGGGTATTTTGTGCATTCTTTGGCATTGCCTTTCTTTGGGATTGGAATGAAAACTGACCGTTTCCTGTCCTGTGGCCACTGCTGAGTTTTCCAAATTTGCTGGCATATTGCATGCAGCACTTTCACTGCATCATCTTTCAGCATTTGAAACAGCTCAACTGGAATTCCATCACCTCCACTAGCTTTCTTCATAGTGATGCTTTCTAAGGCCCACTTGACTTCACATTCCAGGATGTCTGGCTCTAGATGAGTGATCACACCATCATTATTATCTGGGTCGTGAAGATCCTTTTTGTACAGTTCTGTGTATTCTTGCCACCTCTTCTTAATATCTTCTGCTTCTATTAGGTCCATACAATTTTTCTCCTTTATTGAGCCCATCTTTACATGAAATGTTTCCTTGGTATCTCTGATTTTCTTGTAGAGATCTCTAGTTTTTCCCATTCTGTTGTTTTCCTCTATTTCTTTGCATTGATCACTGAGGAAGCCTTTTTTAAAAAAATCTCTCCTTGCTATTCTTTGGAACTCTGCATTTATATGCTTATATCTTTCCTTTTCTCCTTTGCTTTTCAATTCTCTTCTTTTTACAGCTATTTGTAAGGCCTCCCCAGACAGCCACTTTGCTTTTTTGCATTTCTTTTCCATGGGGATGGTCTTCATCCCTGTCTCCTGTACAATGTCACAAACCTCCGTCCATAGTACATCAGGCACTCTATCTACCAGATCTAGTCCCTTAAATCTATTTCTCACTTCCACTGTATAATCATAAGGGATTTGAATCATGTCATACCTGAATGGTCTAGTGGTTTTCCCTACTTTCTTCAATTTAAGTTTCAATTTGGCAATAAGGAGTTCATGATCTGAGCCACAGTCAGCTCCCGATCTTGTTTTTGCTGACTGTATTTCTGTGTTGACCATCTGGTGATGTCCATATGCAGAGTTTCCTCTTGTGTTGTTGGAAGAGGGTGTTTGCTATGACCAGTGTGTTCTCTTGGCAAAACTCTATTAGCCGTTGCCCTGGTTCATTCCGTATTCCAAGGCCAAATTTGCCTGTTAACCTAGGTGTTTCTTCACTTCCTACTTTTGCATTCCAGTCCCCTATAATGAAAAGGACATCTTTTTTGGGTGTTAGTTCTAAAAGGTCTTGTAGGTCTTCATGGAACCGTTCAACTTCAGGTTCTTCAGCATTACTGGTAGGGGCATAGACTTGGATTACTGTGAAATTGAATGGTTTGCCTTGAAACGAACAGAGATTATTCTGTCGTTTTTGAGATTGCATCCAAGTACTGCATTTCGGACTCTTTTGTTGACCATGATGGCTACTCCATTTCATCTATGGGGTTCCTGCCCAAGTAGTAGATATCATGGTGATCTGAGTTAAATTCACCCATTCCATTTCATTTTAGTTTGCTGATTCCTAGAATGTTGACGTTCACTCTTGCCACCTCCTGTTTGACCGCTTCCAATTTGCCTTGATTCATGGACCTAATATTCCAGGTTCCTACCTCATGGAAAAGAAATGCAAAAAAGCAAAATGGCTGTCTGGGGAGGCCTTAAAAATAGCTGTGAAAAGAAGAGAGGTGAAAAGGAAAGGAGAAAAGGAAAAATATAGGCATCTGAATGCAGAGTTCCAAAGAATAGCAAGAAGAGATAAGAAAGCCTTCCTCAGTGATCAATGCAAAGAAACAGAGGAAAACAACAAAATGGGAAAGATTAGAGATCTCTTCAAGAAAATTAGAGTTATCTAGGGAACATTTCATGCAAAGATGGGCTCAATAAAGGATAGAAATGGTATGGACCTAACAGAAGCAGAAGATATTAAGAAAGAAGTGGCAAGAATACACAGAAGAACTGTACAAAAAAGATCTTCATGACCCAGATAATCATGACGAGGTGATCACTAATCTAGAGTCAGACATCTTGGAATGTGAAGTCAAGTGGGCCTTAGAAAGCATCACTATGAACAAAGCTAGTGGAGGTGATGGAATTCCAGTTGAGCTGTTTCAAATGCTGAAAGATGACACTGAGAAAGTGCTGCACTCAATATGCCAGCAAATTTGGAAAACTCAGCAGTGGCCACAGGACTGGAAAAGGTCAGTTTTCATTCCAATTCCAAAGAAAGGCAATGCCATAGAATGCTCAAACTACCACACAATTGCACTCATCTCACATGCTAGTAAAGTCATGCTCAAAATTCTCCAAGCCAGGCTTCAGCAATACCGTGAACTGTGAACTCCCTGATGTTCAAGCTGGTTTTAGAAAAGGCAGAGGAACCAGAGATCAAATTGCCAACATCTGCTGGATCATGGAAAAAGCAAGAGAGTTCCAGAAAAACATCTATTTCTGCCTTATTGACTATGCCAAAGCCTTTGACTGTGTGGATCACAATAAACTGTGGAAAATTCTGAAAGAGATGGGAATATCAGACCACCTCTGCCTCTTGAGAAATCTGTATGCATGTCAGGAAGCAACAGTTAGAACTGGACATGGAACAACAGACTGGTTTCAAATAGGAAAAGGAGTACATCAAGGCTGTATATTGTCACCCTGCTTATTTAACTTATATGCAGAGTACATCATGAGAAACGCTGGACTGGAAGAAACACAAGCTGGAATCAAGATTGCCAGGAAAAATATCAATAACCTCAGATATGCAGATGACACCACCCTTATGGCAGAAAGTGAAGAGGAGCTAAAAAGCCTCTTGATGAAAGTGAAGGAGGAGAGTGAAAAATTTGGCTTAAAGCTCATCATTCGTAAAAAGAAGATCGTAGCATCTGGTCCCCTCACTTCATGGGAAATAGATGGGGAAACAGTGGAAACAGTGTCAGACTTTATTTTTTTGGGCTCCAAAATCACTGCAGATGGTGACTGCAGCCATGAAATTAAAAGACGCTTACTCCTTGGAAGAAAAGTTATGACCACCCTGATAGTATATTCAAAAGCAGAGACATTACTTTGCCGACTATGGCCCGTCTAGTCAAGGCTACGGTTTTTCCTGTGGTCATGTATGGATGTGAGAGTTGGACTGTGAAGAAGGCTGAGCACCGAAGAATTGATCCTTTTGAACTGTGGTGTTGGAGAAGACTCTTGAGTTCCCTTGGACTGCAAGGAGATCGAACCAGTCCATTCTGAAGAAGATCAGCCGTGGGATTTCTTTGGAAGGAATGATGCTAAAGCTGAAACTCCAGTATTTTGGCCACCTCATGAGAAGCATTGACTCATTGTAAAATAGTCTGATGCTGGGAGGGATTGGGGGCAGGAGGAGAAGGGGACGACCAAGGATGAGATGGCTGGATGACATTACGGACTCTATGGACGTGAGTCTGAGTGAACTCCGGGAGATAGTGATGGACACGGAGGCCTCGCATGCTGTGATTCATGGGGTCGCAATGATTTGGACACGACTGAGCGACTGAATTGAACTGAACTGAACTGATGCAATATTGCTTTTTACAGCATCAGACCTTGCTTCTATCAACAGTCACATCCACAACAGGGTGTTGTTTTTGCTTTGGCTCCATCTCTTTATTCTTTCTGAAGTTATTTCTCCACTGATCTCCAGTACCGTATTGGGCACTTACCGACCTGAGGAGTTCCTCTTTCAGTATCCTTTCATTTTGCCTTTTCACACTGTTCATGGGGTTCTCTACCATCTTACTTGGGTTTCTCTTACATTGGACGTGGGGTATCTCCTGCAGCCACTGCTCCTTACCTTCGATGAGGGGTATCTCCTCACTGCCGCCCCTCCTGACCTGGACGTGGAGTAGCTCCTCTCAGCCCTCCTGCGCCCGTTAACTTCCAGAACATAGTTTCACATTTTTTCACTTGAGAGCCCAGCACATGGTGTGTTCACTAGGGCCTTTCCCCTGGAAGTTAACTGACCTCATCTGCACTGTCTGTTCCACCTCTTTTGTAATGCTGATCGCTTAAATATTAGTTCCTTCAGCTGTTTTAGCTGTTCTCCAAACAGCTTTTATTCAGCAGCTTTTCTTGATGTCTTTGATAACAATGTTGTTCTTCTAAGAGTGACTTCATCATAGGCACAAGTAAAAGTCCTACAATATCTTCTGAGAAAGCAATTAGAAATCATTGAGCAAATACAAATAGTAAATATTAAATTTCATAATCCTTACTTCACAAGGTTGATTTAGACATTAAGTGAAATAAAAAGTTTAGAAAAGGGTATGAAATTATATACATATTCACTGCTTTCATCATTACTAAGAAACTTCCCTCAATTTTATAATGTCTTAGCATCCTAAATTGTATTACTCTTAGAGGCATGTTAATAAATGTTATGAGGATTTACTATAAAGCATGGTGACTATAATCAATAATATTGTACTGCATATTTGAAAATTACTGAGAGAGAAGATTTTAAAAGTCTCTCATCACAAGAAAAAAAAGATGGTCAAGTACTATGGGAAAACAATAGAGAATAAATGTGATCATCTGTTAATTATGGACCCCTTATATAGAAGCAGGTAAGAGAATGAACTAATTCCTCTGATGTTCAGTTTTCTGGAGAGGACTATGCTCAGTATTGTAAAAGAACATAATACTAGCATAGTATACAATTTTACAAACCAAAAATATATAAGTAGTTAATATGTAGCTCTAATCTGTAGGCTTGATTTTTTATTTGTGGTAAAGAAATTTTAAATTACCTTAGATACTATCAAATTTATATTTCACATTTATAGGAATGTTTCCATTTAAAACCCACAGTTAAATATAGTAATTCCAAAATAAGTTACAACATTTTTTAAAGAGGTGACAAAATGAGGCTTTTTGTATCTTTACGCAGAAACTAATATGCATGTCTGTGTGAAATTAGATATGAATGGTGGTAATATCTAGGCACAAACCCCCCAACCAAAAGGATTGTTTAAAAGAAGAGCAACTATAAAATTTAACAAGTGCTTCAGACATTTATAACTCTTCACAAATATAATGAAACCTACTTAATACTTATATTAAACTGCGGATTTTATGTGGTAAAATACTATGCCCAGTGAATTAGAAATGCCCTTATCAATCTTAAGGTGAATATGAAGACAACTGACAAAAAATTATGTTTATTATAAAGGACAAATAAGGTAAAATATTTTATGCTTTATTGACAAAACTCACATTCCCTTGAAATAACATACATGCTACAGACCACAAGAGTGGTGTTTTCTGATTATGAATCAAAACCTAAATTTCAGTAAGAACCAAGGATTATGTTTAACGATATCCATATTATTAAATATCAATCTAATTCAATGATAGTGGAATGAAAGCTTAAAAAATAAATTTTCTGACATAAAGACTTCTGGCCTGAGGCAGTATGGGTATAATTTCATTGATTTTGTATGAACTGCATCATGAAGAAATTTTCCCTCAAATATAATACAATATCAGAAAAGAAGTAGAATAACTTTGATGTGCTAATTTTAAGTACTTGAGTAGAACAGAATTGTATTGAAACTAACAACTAGATAGAAAAATGATCAAAGATAAAGATGCTGCACAGCTATTTTTGCATTAAAAATTATTGAAGTTATATACAATTTTATATAATAAAAAGGATGTTAATAAAACTACCATAATATTACTTTTAAGACGATCTGAAAATCTGGGTACAAATAAACTAAATCAGGTCCTCCTGACCCTATGGCATAAAATATGGGACATGGATCTACTATGTAACTATACAGGTTACCAATCCACTATGTTTCAATAAAAACACTGTTTATTCCCACTGACATTACATTTGTAGCAAGACTTTTATCTTTTGAGTACTCATACTTGGGCTAACACTGCTAAATGTAGCAGAGATTAGCTATCTAGCTATCATCTATCTATCATCTGTTTATCACCTGTCTGTAAATATCTATACAGAAATACAATTTATTATGGGGAAAAAGGTATCTGGATGCAATCACATCTCCCTTTCTCCTACCCCCAAGGCTTTTCCATAAATACCATATTACTACCTTCCCTATCTCTCACTGCACATTAAAGGAGAAAGTTTGTAGAGTCACTTATCTTTAGTAATTATTTCATTATCTGTGAGAAATAAGGTTTAACTAGAAAAGTTATATTTAAAAAATCAAAGAGATTTCTGACAGATGGGGAGAAGAGAAAACAGTATCTACTCAAACATGGGTCTGGAGGCAAAGGTCAGGATTTGGCTTGTAGTGGTCTTCAGAGCTAGTTGTGTCAACAGAGAATTGGACAATGAAGGTGGGTTTTTGAGTGACATCAATACAGCATATAAACTGAATCTCCTTTCATGCTTTTGACTGCTGAGAGTAGACATTTTCTATTGCTTGCAATTACT
Source organism: Budorcas taxicolor (assembly GCF_023091745.1). Taxonomy (NCBI): domain Eukaryota; kingdom Metazoa; phylum Chordata; class Mammalia; order Artiodactyla; family Bovidae; genus Budorcas; species Budorcas taxicolor. The sequence goes on along the minus strand of NC_068914.1, from coordinate 136,145,185 downwards.
ATGTAATTTAAACCAAGAAAATAATTCTGTGATATCCCATTTAACCATTTTTGTGATACCTCATGCAATAGAAGCCCTCCCGAATTCTCAGCACATGATTTCTCAGTCACTATTTCACCTCCTATAAAGTCATTTTGTTAACTGTTCCTCACAAATCTCTTTTTATCTGGCAATAACCTTGACCCTGCTACTCTTCAGAGACCCTTCATCGCCAAGGAAGCCCTTGATGGTTGTTTAACATGTATAGATCTGACTCAAGATAATCTACAGGAAACTCCTTTGGATAATGCTGAGTTCTCATGGCTCACTGATGGTTCTTATTTAAAAGGTGACAATGATAAATATTGTACTGATATGCTACTGCAACTCCTTTTGATGTTGTTGAGGCAGCGTCTTTACCTATGGCTACTTATATGTGCTTACACAGGTTTGTACTTCAGCTAAGGGCAAACTGCCAATATTTTTACTAATAGCAGATATGCTTCTGGAGTAGCTCATGCTTTTGGAATTTTATGGAAGCAACATGATTTTTTTACTTCCAGTGGAAATGAAAGTTAAAATGGCCCCTATGTTCAGTAATTGCTGGATGCAATACATTTACCTGCCACTTTAGCTATTATTAAGATTCTAGGACGTTCTAAATTTGACACTCTAGAAACTAGGGAAATCACTTTGCTGGCATTTCTGCAGAAATTGCTGCCCTCAAAGGAACCAACAGCAGCCAAACCACTGTCATGGTCTAAAGGGATATTTCCTCTAATGATAACTTCGAAAAAATGGCTAGAGAAGCCCAACAATTGACTTCATAAAAGAAAAAATAAAATAAGATTGGAAATTTAACAGTTGTTAGTTTGATATAAAGAGAAAACTCTGGTTTGGACCAAGTAACAACCTAGTCCTACCGGAGATTCTAAAATTCCCACTGGTAACCACTGTACCTGCACTAAACCACTGATCTACTGACAAAAGGATGGCCTTCATGAATCAATATTAGCTGGGAAACATTAACAAGGCTGAACAAACTGCCTACTTCATTTGTCCCATTTGTCTGAAGTACAAGCCAGGGAAGCTTGTTCATACTCCTCTCAGACATTTTTAAATGCCCATTGGACAATTTGAGGTCAGGCAAATGGATTTTATACAGCTTCCTCCAACGAATGGACTTAAGTATGTTTTAGGCACGGTCCGTAGGTTTTCACATTATACTTCAGTCTTCCCTTTCAGACAGGCTACTGCCTCTTCTGTGGCTAAAGTCTTTTTAGAAAAGATTATCCCTACCTGAGAATCTCTTCTTGAATGTAATAGTGATCAGGGAGCCCATTTTACTGGTTAGGTACTTTGATAAGACTGCAGTATTTGGCTGGTTTTATAACACTTTCATTGCACTTATCACTCCCAATCCTTTGGTTTATTCAAATGAGCTTAAGACATTACTAGCAGTCAACTGGCAAAATTTGTAGAGTCCTTTCTAATACATTGGCCAAAAGCACAGCAATTGGTCCTTCTAAATCTTAGAACCACACCTTTTAGAACACATTAACTGTTACCCTTTGAGAAAGTCACAGGATGCCCAACACACATGGCTCCTGACTCTTTGGACCCACAACTGGCAATGCCAATATTGCAAAAGCCTCATGGTTTCTATTAAAAAACAGCCATGTTTTGGTAGAGTAGTATTTTCACAATGTGCTCTTGGGAGACGGTCCTTGAGCATCACATCTTGAAACTTGGAGACTTTGTCTACTGGAAAAGGACTCTCTCCACTCCCAAAAGGACTCTCTTTAACCTCACTAGAAAGGCCCCTATCATGTACTGACACTCTACTGTTACGCCAACTAACTCCAGGGAACAGACTCTTGGAGTTGTTGCAGGGAACCAATTCTGACTCCATTTTGAAACTGTTTCTTTGATTTGTTTCTCATTGCTTTTGTTATTATAATCATACTTAATAGCCTGCCTAAGAGGACCTTGCCCCTCTGCCCAATTGTTAAAATGCCTTTGTTCAGCTCACAGAAAGGTAATCTGACTCTGCCCACCTGTGAATGGCTGCAAGAAAAAAGAGATTAACACACTGTTTTCACAGGCTGGTCATTTCCAGGGATGTTTTGCAAGACTATTGGCCTCTTTTACTTTGCTTTCTCCTTTTCTCCTCTATGAAAGAGTTCTCTCCATTTTTGCTCGGGACATGCACACAGCTTGCCATGGCTGTAGACCCTGAATTACAATTCTTTGCTTATCCCAATTAGTCTGATTTAGAGAAATAACTGATAGTCTATTTGTTTTAGGTGAATCAAGGAAAGTATATAGATGGCAAAAATACACATGAAATGGGTTTTAAAGTATTAGTATTAGGAAAATACAACTGTCTCCCAAAAGACTGACAATATCAAGTGTTGATGGGATGAATACCTAGAAATTACATATTGCTTAGAGAATGCTAAACAGCACAACCACTGTTACAGGCTAAATGATGTAACTTTTATTAGAAAAATTATTGCAGATGTAAGTTAAGGTGAGGTTATTAGGGCAAGATCTAATCCAATATAACTGTTGTATTTATAAAAATAAAAAATTAGATAAGATTATAGGGAAAATAACATGAAAAGACATGGGGAGAGGATGACTCACAGCCCTCAGAAAGAACCAATCCTGGTGACATTCTGATTTCAGACTTGTAGCCTCTAGAACTGTTGAGCCAATACATTTGCTGTTGTTTAACTCAATTTGTGATACTAATATGGCAACTCTAGCAAACTAATACACCCACTATGGAACATAGTTTGGTGGTTTCTTATAAACATGTATATTTAATTATCTTTACTAAGATGACTGAAAACAGACATTCATTTAATGGCCTACATGGGAATGTTCATAGTCTTATAAGAACCATAAACTAGAAACAACCAGTGCAAAGCTGATGAATATATAAACTAATTGTAACACATCCATACAATGGGATAAAATGGAAGAAACTACTGATACAGGCAAAAATAGATAACCTTGAATTGTACTATATTAAATGAGAGAAATCAGACACAAAAAGCTATATTCTGCATGATTCTGTCTATATGATTATCTGGAAAAGGACATCTATAGACACTGAGAACAAACCAATAATTAGCACTTTCTGAATGGAGAAAAGGATTACTATAGTCAGGCAAATAAAACTTCAAATAATGCATGGAAAAAAAAAATGGGACCTATGTTGCAGTTTTGTATCTTAATCCCTCTCTGAATCTTTATTTTCTTCACATTTGAAAGAAAGCCCTTGCCTTTTCTAAAAGTTAAGTGTATGCAGTTTCATTGGACCTGCCACACCATAAAATTCTTCAGTGACTTGTAAACAGAAGAGATTTAATTGTTAAATTCACAGCTGAAACCAAAACAGGGATAGAATAAACAAGCAATGGGTGAAAAAAATCTAGGCAACAAGAAACTGTTTTGATAAGAGAAAAACGACATATTCTTCATGTTCATTAAGTGGAAAAAAGTGAAAATAATTACAGAAATCAATTATGAGGTTGGACTTACTCTGTTAGCTCCGTAAGAAGTTAGCTGTATTAGCTTAGTCCAATAATTTTTTTTCCTGAGACTTTGTTTTCTTCACTGAAATAATGAAAGAAGTTGGAATAATACCATGTGAATTTCTACCAGTTAAACACAGGAAAATAAACTCAGATGCCCAATTTAAATTGCTAGGATGTATCATTTCAATCTAAAATATAGCATAGGAATATGAGGGAAAACTTATGTCTTACAGGACACAAATAAATATGGTGAAGTGTAGCAGGGATAAAGCATTAACCATGCTAATTAAGACCCACCTTCACAAATCTGGGCTTCCCTTGTGGGTCAGCTGGTAAAGAATCCGCCTGCACTGTGGGAGACCTGGGTTTGATCCCTGGGTGGGGAAGATCCCCTGGAGAAGGGAAAGGCTACCCACTCCAGCATTCTGGCCTGGAGAATTCTATGGACTGTATAGTCAGTCCATGGGGTCACAAAGAGTCAGGCACAACTGAGCTACTTGTACTTTCACTTTCAAAAGAAATATAAATTATAAACAAGAAAACAATAATACATTATTAGACGATGCTCGACGTTCACTCTGAGAATCCCACTGTTGGAATGATGTAGACACACTATGACATGTCCAGAGGAGAAAGGGCATAGTATTGAAGGGACTCAACCATAACATCAGGGAAAACTGAAAGAACTGAATCTTCCTATCCTCAGTTTCCAAGGGGAACACGCCATTTTCAACTACTTAAAAGGTTTCCATTTGGAGCAGAAATTAGACCTATTTAAATTGACCTTGCTACTCAAAGGTCTAAAACTGAGACCTATATATTGATTAAATAAAGTATTAGGCAAACTTTTTATTTAGTTGCCACAGCTGTCTAAAGATAAATACAGATGCTTGAAGAGCTGGTTGATATCACAGGAGTTACTCAAACGTGATACATGACCATGTGTCCTGTGAATTTATAAAAATCAACTGAGTGGTTAACCAGATTCAAGGGTTTTCTCAATGCAAAGTTTCTAGGATTTCCTGATAATTCTTCTTTTCCTGATAATTCTTTTTCCTACGTAAGTAAGACCAAGTGTGGAAATTAAAGGAAGACAAATTTCAGTTCAAGATAAGTAAGAACTTGCTGAGAGTTATGGCTGTACAGTGATCTAATATGTTCTCTCAATAGTAAGCCTCAGTCTCTACTAGTGGAAATGTCAAGGTGTGTTCACTGCTTAAGATCATTTGTAGGTCCCCAGAATGCTATTAATATCAGAATATTCTGCCTGGCATTTAGGCCTTTTCTGAAGGTCTTTGCTCTATCAATCTGAATTTATGTTTAGTCCCTGAGTCAGTCTCTACTGCAGGAAAATTAGTATTTCTACTAATGTTTACATATTGTTTCCATCACTATAACTCTGACTATAACATTCTCCTAAATGTTATAACTTTCTATGTAACTCTCATACATTTGTTAAAAATCAGTTCAGCTTCACACTGTTTGATGAAGCCTCTGGACTCATCCAATCATGCTGTTTTTTTCTCCTAAAGGATACTACCTGGTACATATATCTATTTCTTCCAAACCAAATCAAAGGTTTCTAATACTTTCCTCTATGTGCATTCTCCATTCTCAATTTGAAGTGAAGAAAGAAACTGTATAATGCTGTTATAGCCACCAAAGCCCCTATAATGCAATTTGACACAAAACTGTTATTTGGTCAATATCTGGTACTTGCTGCTGCTATTAACAGAATCCTAGAATTCTGATCATATCAAATTTCTGACCCTACACTTTATAAATATCATTGTTCAGTTCAGTTCAGTCGTTCAGTTGCAACTGTCTCTGTGACCCCATGGACTGCAGCATGCCAGGCTTCCTTGTCCATCACCAACGCTTGGAGCTTGCTCAAACTCATGTTCATTGAGTCAGTGATGCCATCCAACTATCTCATCCTCTGTTTTCCCCTTCTCCTCCTGCCTTCAATCTCTGCCAGCATCAGTGTCTTTTCAAATGAGTCAGTTCTTCACATCAGGGGGCCAAAGTATTGAAGTTTCAGCTCCAGCATCAGTCCTTCCAATGAATATTCAGGACTGATTTCCTTTAAGAAGGACTGGTTGGATCTTCTTGCAGTCCAAGGGACTCTCAAGAGTCTTCTCCAATACCACAGTTCAAAAGCATCAATTCTTCAGCACTCAGCTTTCTTTATAGTCCAACTTTCACGTCCATACATGACTTACATATATCATATATATTTATGCTTATTTTGTCTTATAATAACCTTGCATGGGCTAATAACACCCACTTTATATCAGTTGGGTTGCTTTGGACAGACACTGTATATTAGGGTTTTTTGAAGAAACAGACAATGTATATCTAAAGAAAGATTTAATTCAATGAATTGGCTCATGCAATTATGAAGGTTGACAAATCAAAATGTACAGTGTGGGTCCATGGGCTAGAGTCCCAGAGAAGACCCAAAGTTGTGGATCAAATAGGAAGGCCATCGTTGGCAGAATTCCATCCTCCTCAAGGGAGCTCAGTTTTCATTTTACTAAAGCCATCAATTGACTAGATAATGCTCACCCACATTATGAGATCAGTCTACTGTACTCAAAGTCAACTGATATAAACGTCAATCTCATCCAAGAGACAACTGTAGAGAGAATAATATCTGACTAAATATCTGGAACTATAACCCAACCAACTTGACTTTACCATCAGAAACTTATTAACGAGATTATGAATACTTTATCATGAAATTTACTTACCATAGACTATTTCGTATTAGTTTTACCTTACTCTTTGCTATCTTTAATATCTAATTACATTTACCTATATTTTTCATTATTTAATAATTAAGCTTACTGTTGACGCTGGTCAACAAACTGTCTTCCTGCAGTAAACTGCAAAGGTGACACTATGCTATCATTTTTTATCAAATCAGCTCTAAGTTGGGTAGTCAACATTTGTTTCCCTTGCCCAAGGCAATTCTTGAAGTAACATCATAGAGCTTAACACCAATCCACAGGAATCTGCCCTAAAATTTCTGCAAAGAGTTAGGGGTCTTAATAGGTCATTGCCTAAGACCTGATGAAATTTTAAAAGGGCAAAATCTTATCTCTAAAGAAAAATCTTATCTTAGCTTTTAAAGCCTAAACATCTTAAAGGATTCAAAATCATCTGAATTTTTAACTTTTTGTAAGTCTAGTTTCACTGCATTTCAACCTACTAAAAAATACTGTATTAAAAAAACTAGAGTGAATTTAACATTCTCCATCTAATGATTTCCCAGGTTCATTACCTTTTACCAGAGTAGAGTTTTGATGTAACAGATAGGTGCAAACATCTAAACATCTAATATCAAGATCCCTGGAGAAATGATTGCTTTCCTGGTGATAAACAGGTTTATCAAACTTTTATCAAAGTTCAAGCTATAATTCAAGACCTCAAAAGAAAATTGTAACTTCCAACCGTATGGAAGTGGATTTCCTGCTCTTTATCTTTTAATCTGTCTCCCTTTAATGCAATCTTTATTATATCTTCACTTGTGTGATCTTATGCTTTAGGACAGTTTGGAAGAAAGTTTCTAGGAAATAACTCTACCTGCTGTACTGAATTACAGTATTTTCTCAGTCATATCACATCTGTGATGCCACTTAACACCTGCACCACACTTAGATTGGTGAATTGCTGTTGCCTGTTCTGTGACTTAATAGCACAGAATATATAGCATATGTTGGTAATTCTTTTGTAATATGCTCGAAAATGTGCATACAAATGAATCCTCTTCAGGTGCAAAAGCATGAATTTATAGTGTAATTAACAGTTTGAGCTCACACCTGCTTTAAATACCACACAGTCTTGTATTTTAATTACAAGCTATGCAGTGAGACCACCCAAAGTCTCTATTCCATATGTAGTCTAAAGAATTGAGGCAAAATTCATTTTGAGCCTTGTTTTCAGGACCCGCATATTTTATATTTAAGAAATAAACATTCTTATAGATAACTACCTAAGGAATTAAAAAATGAAATGACATCTATTTTAAATAATATAATAGGAAATGAAGATTGATTGAATAATTGAATATTGATTGGTTAAAAATATAATAGAATCTAACACCTAGGAAGGACTGGAGTCATGCTTTTAAGTCAAACATTTCTGGAATCTCTGTCTTTTATTTGTACAGTTCAACTTGTTTGACTTGGTTTAGAGAAATGCTCCATAACTAGCTTTGTCAATACTATCCTTTATTTCCACCAGCAGTCTGTAAAAGTTATTCCCCCCCCCCACCATATTCTTACCAACACTGAAGTCAACAAACTTCTAAAATCTCTGTCAGTCCTGCAGATATATTCCTGTGGTCTTAACTGACATTTCTCTAATCTTGATAAAGTTTCATATGATTGGTTATTCCTATTTCCACTTCCTTGAAATGCTTTCTGCAAATTTCTCCAAACATCTTTTTCCCATTTTAATTTAGGTTGTTCATCTTATTGATATGAAGGAACATTTTATGCTCTACATATTTAATATTTTACGATTATGTTAAAAATCACTGCAGATGGTGACTGCAGCCATGAAATTAAAAGACTCTTTTTCTTGGAAGAAAAGCTATGACCAACCTAGACAGTGTATTAAAAAGCAGAGATATTACTTTGCTGGCAAATGTCCATCTAGTCAAAGCTATGATTTTTCCAGTAGTCATGTGTGGATGTAAGAATTGGACTATAAAGAAAGCCGAGTGCTGAATAACTGATGCTTTTGAACTGTAGTGTTGGAGAAGACTCTTGAGAGTCCCTTGGACTGCAAGGAGATCCAACCAGTCCATCCTAAAGGAAATCAGTCCTGAATATTCATTGGAAAGACTGATGCTAAAGCTGAAACTCCAATACTTTGGCCACCTAATGTGAAGAACTGACTCATTTGAAAAGACACTGATGCTGGGAAAGATTGAAGGTGGGAGGAGAAGGAGATGACAGAGGATGAGATGGTTGGATGGCATCACTGACTTGATGGACGTGAGTTTGAGTAAGCTCCGGGAGCTGGTGGTGGACAAAGAGACCTGGCGTGCTGCAGTCTATGGGGTCGCAAAGAGTTGGATATGACTGAGTGACTGAACTGAACTCAGCTGAATGATTATGTTAACTGCAATTAGTTTCTCTCAGGTTCTGATTAGTTGTTTTGTCTCTGTAGGGTCGTTTCATGAGTAACAAAACTTAATTTTAATGTAATAAATTTTTAAATATTTTTATTCATTTACCTTTAATATTTTCCTTCCTTCAGTATTTTAGCATGAGCAATAATAATAATATTGTGATGCTTGAATAAGATAGTAAAAGACAGACATAAAGACTAGAAAAGCATAATCTTTTTTTGTTTGAGCCAAGGCAGGCTATTGTTAAATGAGTCAAGTAGGTCTAAACTTCGTGGAAGCCAAGGTAAAGTGTAATATGAGGGTTACACAACTATCTATCAAAAGAAGATACACGAAATCGCCAGGAGAGACCAACCATAAGCTCAGAACTCTGGGAGAACTGAACCTATGAGTTGGAACTGATGCATACAATGGACAGTAACTTCAACAGAAAATTTTGTAACTACAGAGATCTTCTCATATATCCATTTTTACATTGGTTCTGTATTTTTAAAGTTAGGGTATAATCTTTTTTAAACTAATCTTTTTTATTGCAGTATAGTTGCTTTAGAAAAGCATAATCTTAAGGTCAACTTTTCTAGGAGTTTTAACTTTCTACTAGAAAATTTAAAAAGTAATTAGCATTAGCTTTAGTGGAAGATTAATATCAAGATATTAATCTATTACTTTCTGTAAAATTTAAATAGAAATTTTTTTTAAAGCTTAGAATTCTTTATTGGTGACTGCTTCAATGATTATCTAGAAATGACTTGGTTCAGGAAGAATTTATTTATTTATTTATTCATTTATTTTTTAATATAAATTTATTTTAATTGCAGGCTAATTACTTTACAATATTGTATTGGTTTTGCCATACATCAACATGAATCCACCACAGGTATACACGTGTTCCCCATCCTGAACCCCCCTCCCTCCTCCCTCCCCATACCAACCCTCTGGGTCATCTCAGTGCACCAGCCTCAAGCATCCAGTATCACGCATTGAACCTGGACTGGCTATTCATTTCATATACGATGTTATACATGTTTCAATGCCATTCTCCCAAATCATCCCCCCTTAATGTTCATTGCAGCACTGTTTATAATAGCCAGGACATGGAAGCAACGTAGATGTCCATCAGCAGATGAACGGATAAGAAAGCTGTGGTACATATACACAATGGAGTATTACTCAGCCATTAAAAAGAATACATTTGAATCAGTTCTAATGAGGTGGATGAAACTGGAGCCTATTATACAGAGTGAAGCAAATAGAATTTAAAAATAAAATATGAAATTAAAATGTTACTTTAAAATACATGTAAGCATGCTTAATTAGAAAATTCTTAATAAAGGCCTAAATACTATAAATAAATATATCCATGAAAGAAAGATAAAGAATCCTACAGATTAAAGATTTCAATTTTTCATAAATTGATTTATAAATTTCAATGCTGTTATTATAATAATTCTAAATTTTCCAGGAATCTTTCCAAGTTAATTTTGCTTCCTTGGTGGCTCAGAGGGTAAAGCATCTGCCTGCAATGCAGGAAACCCGGGTTCGATTCCTGGATTGGGAAAATCCCCTGGAGAAGGAAATAGTAAACCACTCCAGTACCCTTGCCTGGAAAAATCCCATGAATGGAGAAGCCTGGTAGCTATAGTCCATGGGGTCGCAAAGAGTTGGACATGACTGAGCAACTTCACTCACTCAAGGTCCAAGGAGATTCAGTACACATCTCAAGAAAATAGATTGAAAATGAAAAAAATCAATAAAAAAGAAAAGAAAATAGATTAAAGCAGGAATATATACCATAATTGACATATTTAGATTTGCTATAAAGCCCCTGCAATTAAAGTAGAACAATGCAGGGGTAACATACTAAACACTGAAAAGTACAGAAATTCTAGAGATAGTTTACATATATGAAAGCTTAATATGTGAAAGTGAAACAGGACTTAAAATATGGACTACTCAATAAACGATGTTTTGACAATTACCCATATAAGATGTTAAAAAAACTGAATCCTTTCCTTCTAACATACACAATTGATGGATAAATCTTTTAAACATGAAAAATAATTTTTTAAATTATTATGGCAATTAAGAAGCATGATGATGAAGGTAGAATTATAAACTAACACATATTCACAAACACCTTAGTCACAACATAAAGTATTTCTAACATTATTCATTTATCTTCATCAGAAGATGCTATAAACATAGTAAAGAGAAAAAAAAAAAAACACTAAAAGAGAAACAGTAATAATAAAGAATATAACATCAAAAGATTGGCTTGGTGTTCAGAATATTTATAAAATCAATTCAGATGAATAAGGGAGTCACACTGCCAAAAAACAATCCTCAAAAAACAACCAGAAAAAGCATTTCATAAAAGACCTAGTTTGAATGCTAAACAAATGAAAATATATCAACTGTATTGTTAATCAGAAAAATATAGAAAAGGAATTACATTTAACTTAATATTCATCAAATGGACCAAAATAGAACTGGGAAATGACAAGTGCTGCCAAAGATATGAGACCATATACGGAGAGGTATATGAACACATATTTTTATGTAACTGTACATTGGCAAAATCACTTTTCAACAGTGTCTCATTACTTAGTAAATTTGAATATGTGTATACCCAGAGATGCAGAAATTTCACTTATAGGAGTTCTCCCTAGAGAAACAGTTGCATATGTATATGCACTGTATCAAGACACATCCTGAAGGATATTGAAAGAATCACTGTTTTGAAACAGCAAAAAAATTTTTAAAAAAAAAGGAAAAAAATTCTAAAATCTCTTAGTAAGCAAAAAGACTTACAAAGGAAAAGAAAAAGACTTAAAAAGGAAAAGGCAAAGCAAAAAGATAAGCAAAAAATGTCTAGTGGATATAAGAATAAAAATGTACAATTGGATACTATATAATAGTGAAAATGAATCAACTATAGCTATATGAGTCAACATAGATTTTTTTAAAGCTATGTTGAATAAGTAAAACAAGCCAGTCAACAATCTATTTAGTATTATTCTACTCACATAAAATTAAAAAACAAAAAACTTGAAAAATAATTCATATATGTGGAATAATATAAAGAAAGCAAAGAATGATTAACATAAAAGCAAGAATATTAATTACTTTTGGGTAGGAAACACAATTTTGGAGAAGCTCAAAGCAAGTTTAAAAGTTACTGTTAATATTGTTTTAAGCTGTACATTGTGTGCATGTACATATATGTAAACATATTTAACGTACAAAATTCTTCTCAAAATGTTTAAAAAATGCTATACCACCTATTTCTTCTCTTTGAGTTGAAATAATACTGAGGACTTACAGGTCTGTAGGAGCCAGGGTGTGTGGCTCAATTTGAAATGGCATTTACATACTGCTGCTGCTGCTGCTGTTGCTGCTGCTAAGTCGCTTCAGTCGTGTCCGACTCTGTGCGACCCCATAGACGGCAGCCCACCAGGCTCCCTCATCCCTGGGATTCTCCAGGCAAGAACACTGGAGTGGGTTGCCATTTCCTTCTCCAATGCATGAAAGTGAAAAGTGAAAGTGAAGTCGCTCAGTCGTGTCTGACTCTTCGAGATCCCATGACTGCAGCCTACCAGGCTCCTCCATCCATGGGATTTTCCATGCAACAGTACTGGAGTGGGGTGCCTTTATACACTGGGTACTACCAAATCTGGAGAATATATTTGATGATTTAAGCAAAAGCTTACTTGTAAGGTAAATATTTTTTCCCAGTTTACAGTTGGGAACATTAAAACTTAGAAAAATTAAATTACCAGCTCAAAGTTATAGGTACTAGAGTTAACCTCTACCTTCCTATCCTGATCCAGTTCTCTGAAACTGACATTTTATTCAGGGAAGATATATTGAAGATAAATATCTGGAAAGAATTTCATCTTTGGCGTTTCAAGTAATCTCTATCATTTCTGCTTGTACCAGTTTGGTGTAAGTATTACTCTTTCTTTCTAAGGCTCATCATAATTGGATCTTAAACTTTTCACACCTTGGCAGCAGGGTGGGGGGTGGGGGAGGTCAAATTTCTAGTTTAAAATAATGCTGGTTGTATAGCTAACTGTTCTCAGTATATTCCAACTCCACTTTCTCATAGATATCTATGGAAAGATCAAAATGCTAAAAAATACATGCACACAAATATACATGCCATACTATCAAAAAAAGTAAGATGTACCATCAATGTTTTGGAAGAATCTGAGAGCAGACTGAAAGATAACTGACATTTTAAACATTTTTATCCCTACTTTTGCACCTTAAAAACTTTAAAATAAAAAATAGTTTATTACATTTTACAAAGATCCATGCTTCAGTGTTACAGAAAATTTCAAAGTGAAGAATGAATTGTGGCAAAAATTAAGATAGGCAAATAAGATGAAGGCAGAGTTGGGGTAAAAACCAAAATTTACATGTTGTACTAAGGTCAGTAGTGTCTTATCAAAATTCATGTCCACCAGGACACTATGAATTCACTAGGAACCTGTGAGTACAAAGTTACGTGGGAAAATGTCTCTGCAGATATAATCAAATCAAGATGGGATCATACTGGAGGGGAGTGAGGAGAGTGCTAAACCCAATATGATTGATGCCCTTATTAGAAGAGGGAAATTTGAACAACACAGACACAATCACTTGGGAGAAGGCCACCGAAAAACAGCCAGAGATTGTACTGATAGAAGCTTCAAGTGAAGCAAAGGCAAAGATTACCAGCAATCACCAGAAGCTAAGATGCAAGGAAGAATTCTTCCCTAGAGCCTTCAAAGAAAATGTAGATATGCCAATACCCTGATATCAATCTTACAGCTTCCAGAACTGTGGACAAATAAAATTCTAAGACCCTCGATTTGTGGTCATTTGTTATTGCAGCTCCAAAGGAAGGCAATGCAAAAGAATGCTCAAACTACTGCACAATTGCACTCATCTCACACGCTAGTAAAGTAATGTTCAAAATTCTCCAAGCCACGCTTCAGCAATACGTGAACCGTGAACTTCCTCATGTTCAAGCTGGTTTTAGAAAAGGCAGAGGAACCAGAGATCAAATTGCCAACATCCGCTGGATCATGGAAAAAGCAAGAGAGTTCCAGAAAAACATCTATTTCTGCTTTATTGACTATGCCATAGCCTTGACTGTGTGGATCACAATAAACTGTGGAAAATTCTGAAAGATGGGAATACCAGACCACCTGACCTGCCTCTTGAGAAATCTGTATGCAGGTCAGGAAGCAACAGTTAGAACTGGACATGGAACAACAGACTGGTTCCAAATAGGAAAAGAAGTAAGTCAAGGCTGTATATTGTCACCCTGCTTATTTAACTTCTATGCAGAGTACATCATGAGAAACGCTGGACTGGAAGAAACACAAGCTGGAATGAAAATTGCCGGGAGAAATCTCAATAACCTCAGATATGCAGATGACACCACCCTTATGGCAGAAAGTGAAGAGGAGCTAAAAAGCCTTTTGATAAAAGTGAAAGAGGAGAGCCAAAAAGTTGGCTTAAAGCTCAACATTCAGAAAACGAAGATCATGGCATCCAGTCCCATCACTTCATGGGAAATAGATGGGGAAGCAGTAGAAACAGTGTCAGACTTTATTTTTCTGGACTCCAAAATCACTGCAGATGGTGACTGCAGCCATGAAATTTAAAGATGCTTACTCCTTGGAAGAAAAGTTATGACCAACCTAGATAACATATTCAAAAGCAGAGATATTACTTTGCCAACTAAGGTCCATCTAGTCAAGGCTATGATTTTTCCTGTGGTCATGTATGGATGTGAGAGTTGGACTATGAAGAAGGCTGAGCGCCAAAGAATTGATGCTTTTGAACTGTGGTGTTGGAGAAGAGTCTTGAGAGTTCCTTGGACTGCAAGGAGATCCAACCAGTCCATTCTGAAGGAGATCAACCCTGGGATTTCTTTGGAAGGAGTGATACTAAAGCTGAAGCTCCAAACTTTGGCCACCTCATGCGAAGAGTTGATTCATTGGAAAAGACTGTGATGCTGGGAGGGATTGGGGGCAGGAGGAGAAGGGGACGACCGAGGATGAGATGGCTGGATGGCATCACGGATTCGATGGACGTGAGTCTGAGTGAATTCCAGGAGATGGTGATGGACAGGGAGGCCTGGCATGCTGTGATTCATGGGGTCGCAAAGCGTCAGACATGACTGAGTGACTGAACTGAACTGAACTGAACTGAAGAAACCAATGTGTAGACATGCAGTTCTATAGGTATTTTTTACTTTATTAATTTTTATTAAAATATAGTTAATTTACAATGTTGTATTAGTTTCAATTGTACAGCATAAGGATTCAGTTATAGATACATGTATAGATTCAATATCTTTCTGTTTCTGGTCTACAGATAGACCAGTGTTGGCTTCATTCTAAGGCTGTCTGCTTTAAGACTACAAGATAGCCTTCAGTAGTAAGTGGAACTACGTGCTTTTTGGTTCATGTACTGAAGAACCAGTTCCTAAGGGACAGGCACACTATTGGACCTGACAGAAAACACTGGGCTGCTGGACATCTCTACATAATACAGGGATTTATTGGGAAGAGAGGAGGGGATAACTAAAGGAATGTTGAAACCAGGGTGTTATGGAGACCAACTATCTTAGTTATGATATAATAAATTTATTTACAGATAAACTTTTTGAGTCAGTTTTGTTTCTTGCTGCTAAACGTATACCACACACAATTTGTGTGCTACACAACTTATAAATGGCAGAAATCCAAGATACCCAAACCCAAATCTTTTTTATTCTTGTGCCTCATTTTTATCAACTAGGCTGTACTGTCCACAAACTACAACTTGACAGGTGACAAGAATACATAGCAGAAAATAGTCCAACCTTAAGAATTTAAAGTATTTTAAAAGAATGGGAAATATTGAAAGCAGGAGGAGAAAGGAATGACAAGAGGATGAAATGGTTGAATGGCATCACCAACTCAATGAACATGAGTTTGAGCAAATTCCAGGAGATGGTGAAGGACAGGGAAACCTGGTGGGCTGCAGTCCATGGGGTTGCAAAGAGTTGGACATGACTTAGTGACTGAGGTAACTGAACTAAAAGCATAGTCCAAAGCTATCCAAATATTTATTTTATTTCTGTTTAAATATCATTTCCTTAGCTTTGGAAGACAAAATTCAATATGGTGTATCCAACATTAACTAAAAATATATTAATTAAAATGGCCCACATACATTGACTATTCATTTTCAAATTGTAAGAATAAACATAAAAATCTTACAATTATTCATTGAGGAAAATTAGCAAACCATACAGCCAATTGGAAAGAAAGAAAGTGAAGTCACTCAGTCGTGTCTGACTCTTTGTGACCCCATGGACTATAGCCTACCAGGCTTCTCCATCCATGGGATTCTCCAGGCAAGAATATTGAAGTGGGTTACCATTTCCTTCTCCAGGGGATCTTCCCAACCCAGGGATCGAACCCTAGTCTCCTGCATTGGAGGCAGATGCTTTAACCTCTGAGCCACTAAAGACTGTCCTTTAAATCCAAGAAAACTATGGCAACATGGCAACTTTAAAAATAATTTAATCATTCAACTTACTTTTTTGGGGGTAGGGGTATGGGCTTCCCTTGTGGCTCAGACAGTAAAGAATCTGCCTGCAATGATGGAGACCTGGGTTCAACCCCTGCATTGGGAAGATCCCCTGGAGGAAGGCATGGCAAACCATTCCAGTATTCTTGCCTGGAGAATCTCCATGGACAGAGGAGCCTGGTGAGCTTACATTCCATGAGGTCTCAAAGAGTGAAACATGACTGACATAACATGACAATTTACATTTTTAGATATCTTCAGGTAAATTTACTGCTGTCACAAGGACTTTAGGTTACATAAAAAGATCCCCGAAGATATCAAATAGTCTAATCCTTGGTTAGCATGAGAGAATCTTCCCAGTTGGAACATGTAGTGGTATGGCAACCAGCTAACGCCTGATGATGATCAGCAAATGAGTAGATTGGCCCAATATGTTCACAACCTAATCGTTTTCTTATTTAAATGACAGCTGATATCTTCATTCAGGGATATTAGTACATTAAAACAGGTTTTAGGTTTTGCTGTTGTTTACTCATTTAGCCTGAGGAAGTAATAATCACTATAAGACATTAACTGTTGCTAGGGAGAGAGATCTAGGCATTTTTAGCTTTTTCTTTCACATGGGAATATGTAATCTAATTTTATTTTCCCAGTAATTTCCCCTATCAAAGCCAAAGATCTGAGCATCATCCTAAATTCTTTACTTTCTTGAAACCTGGGTAATTCAAACTGTACCTGTTCTTAGAAGACTTTAATTTTTGACATTTCTTATCTTTCCCATCTTTGTCTTCCTATTTGTTTGCCTGTTTAGATTCTCATAAAAACAGACAAGCTTTCAAACTGATCTCTCAGTGATCAGACTAACTTTATTTACCCCTTTCCCTTTTCTTCCATATTTTTAGAATGAGTATTATACATCATTTTCCTCTTCAACATGCTTCAGTATCTTTACATTCCACTCCTTGAAAAAATAATTTCAGGATTATTTCTCTCATTCCTCATTCAAAGAGGAGGGAGATAATGAACTGAACAAAAAGTCTTTTTCAGACGCTTTGCTGTGGGTGTTGCTCCTGTTAGAAAATCTGGTCTCTAGGAGAGGTCTTCCTCACTGGTCAACTGGGCAAGTGCAGGGAGAACAAGGCTTATGTGTAAAATAATCCTGAATAGGACAGATCACATTTACCTTGAGGTTCATTCTCAAACAATTTTCAGTTCTTTCCCTCTTCATTTTCCTTTAGGTCTTCTCCCATGCACTCTCATTTCTTACTATGAGTCAGGAAAGATAATGGTGGCAAAATTTTAGATAAAAATGCAAGTTGGAAGCTACCCAAGGAGAGCTTTTGATCAACACTTACTGTGGGCTTCTAGGCCCAATGTCTAACACAGAGCAAGGGAATTTCTTCCTCTGGCCTAAGCTAGTCCAAGATAATCCTTGTGCCAGAAATAAAGATCTTATGCTAAGAAGGTTGCAAATTTGTTCTGTATGTGTGCTATATGCTAATTTTTTCCAGAGACCTCAAGATTGGTGACAGTGGCAAAGTAGACTTAATTCTAAGGTTCAGAATTTTTGATCCCTGAACAAGAAGACATTTATTATATTAAATGGATGAACATTTGAAATAGGGAGATTGGGTCCTGTTTAGTTAGTCTTTTTCCTTCTTAAAATAACTTCCCCTGTGTCTCTGCTCACCCTTCTTCCAGACTACCTGAGTTTCCTACTCTATTTCAGCATGTCTCTAAAAATCCCTCTATAAGGTACAAAATAGTGCTTTTCTTCAAGTATTCAGTCAAAAAAATTCTTACTGAATTTAATTAATGTATCTAAACCTAGGAAAATACTGTAAGCCCTGTAGGAAATCAGTCCTGGATTTTCACTGGAAGGACTAATGCTGAAGCTGAAACTCCAATATTTTGGCCACCTGATGCAAAGAACTGACACATTTGAAAAGACCCTGATGCTGGAAAAGATTGAAGGTGGGAGGAGAAGGGGACAACAGAGAATGAGATGTTTTGATGGCATCACTGACTCAATGGACATGAGTTTGAGTAAACTTGGAGAGTTGGTGATGGACAGGGAGGCCTGGCCTGCTGCAGTCTATGGGGTTGCAAAGAGTCAAGACACTACTGAGGGACTGAACTGAACTGTGAATATTCATTACTTATTTGATATTTAGAATAATCATCAATTCTTTGCCTGTTGAGGAAAATCTCAAAGGAGTATCAGATTTGTTAAATGTTAGTAAATGTTAACATTTATTTATATCTTTGCATATTAAACATGCTTCAGTATTTAATAGTTTCTACTAATAATCAAAACACAGTTTATTTCTTTCAGATCTTTTCCTAATGTTAGAAGAGTTTTGAAATGTAGATATAGTCAATGTGAATGTAATTAAAACATCTAAAATATATTTAGTCATGTTTTTCAAGTTGATGTTAAGGCCACAGTACTCTGCACTCTAACTCAAATCAGATATTATATAAAAATTTTGATGAGTTTCTTCATGCTTGTACCCCAAAATCATTATCCAAACTCATCCTTTGGTAAAGTTTAGAGACAGTCCACTCAGGAATATTGGCAGTAATAGTTGTGGGGCCTGGATTTCTTCAGCAGGTGTTTAAGTAAATCTCCCTACCCAGAAAACACAAACTGTCACATTGCAGAGGGACAAGCAGAAAGCAACTGTTTATAAGAAAACCAGAACCATGAGCTGAAAGTGAAGTAGAAATGTAATCTGAATAAGAACAGGGGAAAAAAAAAAAAAAAGAAGTAGAAGAAATTTCAAGGTATTCATAGGCACTAATGTCATTATTAAAGGTTGGCCACATGTTTTACAATTACTATTACTTTGAGTTCTATTAGCTAATGTCCAAATTGTTGCATTTAGAAAACCAATTTCCTAAATTATACTTTAACAACCTGAAAGACTTACATCCTCAAATGTTAATTTGATATCAATGATTTAGACACTAAGGCTCTACAGCACAGAGTATCCTATTGTAACTGCAAAGTCCTGAAGTTCACCTAGATTGGAAATACTATCCTACTGCCCATGATCTATGAGAATTTTTACTTTTTAGTCAAGTATATATGACACTACACACTGCCCCTTGTTAATGTGGTTGGCTTTACATGATGCTTGTAAAAATCACAAAAAGACTATGAAAAAAAAAAAAGAAAGTCAATAATTAATAATTTTTAAATTCTTGATTCATGAAAAAAGATAAAAAATAAGAAAAATGACATTGATGATGAAGTAACTTCCTTGTTTAAAAATCATGACACTAACTAGTGGGAGACAAGGATAAAGAGATGAACCACAGATATTGCTTTTAAAAAACTGAAAAAAATTATAGGCAAAAAAACACAGATTTCTATAATGCTCCAAGAATTGTAATTTATGTGATTTGAAAATGTAATTTTTTAAGATCAAGTATATTTGATCACTTTGCTCATTTGTACTTATCTGCATTCTTGCCTGATAATTTTTAATAATTTAATTATCTTATCAATCACTGTTCCCCCTTTAGTTCTTAAGTGCTACTAAAAAATATCTTCAGAATTGGAAAGAAAACTTGATTTGCTCTTCCTCTCCCCTCTCCTTTTTTTTTTTTTTTTAATTAGCAAAGAATAAGCCCAACATCGCTGAAAATTATGTATTAGATTTTTTACAGTAGTTAAAGTGAAAGTGAAGTCGCTCAGTCATGTTCCACGCTTTGCGACCCCATGGACTGTAACCTACCAAGCTCTGTGATCCATGAGATTTTTCAGGCAAGAATACTGGAGTGGGCTGCCATTTCCTTCCCCAGGGGAACTTCCCAACCCAGGGATCGAACCCGCGTCTCCTGAATTACAGACAGACGCTTTACCTTGAGCCACTAGGGAAGCCTTAAGAGTAGCTAAGCATTTATTAAACTTTCACCTCTAGCTTTTACTTGTAGAATATAGTGGAAGAAATATAATCAAAAGAATGAACATGAAAATGATATATATTGGAGCAACCAGAAGAAACAGCATGCCCTCAGTGGATTAGTTTCTTCTTTACAGCCAACTAAGGATAAACAATACTTTGGCCACCTCATGTGAAGAGTTGGCTCATTGGAAAAGACCCTGGTGCTGGGAGGGATTGGGGGCAGGAGGAGAAGGGGACGACAGAGGATGAGATGCCTGGATGGCATCACCGACTCGATGGACATGAGTTTGAGTAAACTCAAGGAGTTGGTGATGGACAGGGAGGCCTGGAGTGCTGCGATTCATGGGGTCGAAAAGAGTCACGACTGAGTGACTGAACTGAACTGAACTGAAGGATAAGCTAATGAGGACATTCTACACACACACACAAATGTATTTAATGATACCAGAAACTCCAGAACATAATTGCTACTTGATTTACGATTCACAGTCATACATATAAAGAAGTAGAAGGAAATGAATTTAAACATTTACTATTGCCACCAACAAATGTGTTATTTTTTTCCATGGTTATTTAACTTTGAGAGATCTGCATATTGATATTTTGGGCCAGGAAAGTTTCTGAAAATATGATGAAATCATTAGTTTGTGTAGTTTATTTCACCAAATATTAACTTTTTAAAAATAATAGAAACTATAAAGATACTGAAAATACCAAAAAAGGGGGGAGTATCAGAGGATTTTCTTTCAGAGTACAAATGGTATCCTGCATAGTATCCTAGAACAGGAAAACAGACATTAAGGACTGACTTGTAAAATTCAAAATACTGAGTTTAGTTAATAATATATACCAAACTTGGTTTTGTAATTTTTAATTTTATTGAGTTTTTATGTTTTTCTAGTTTTTTCTGTCATACAAAGACATAAATCACTTAAACTTTATTCATAACAAGACAATATTTTAACCTCTCAACATTTGGTGTGTTTGAAGTTGTAATAGCTGAGTATCTTAATTAATAATATGAAATACCAATCTCAATAAATATAGAAATCATGTATATACAATGCACTATTTTTACACATAAAACTATATGAAGATGACATAAACTTATTATCACTATGCTTTACAGTTTTCTTTGATGGATTGTTTTGTTAAAATGTAACACAACTGGACAATGCTCTTATACCTGAAGTATTAGATGTATTAGGAAGTAATATTGATACTTTGTTAGGAATTGGTGATTAGGAGATAGAGGCTCTTCATAAGGACTAAGAAATACATAATAGAGATCATTTATTAAAGGAAAAAAATCATCATGTCCTCTGCTTAGTGAGTCATATATTTACCATAAAATATTAACCAAACATACAAGGTGACTGTAGTAGATGGAAGTAACTTTCTGAGTTAAAACTAAGGCACATTAATCTATGTCAATATTCAGTACTTCCAATTGTTATCTCTTTATATTTTTCTCTTCAGGCATGACAAACACAAACAACATATTAAAAAGCAGAGACATCACTTTGCCAACAAACATCCACACAGTCAAAAGCTATGGTTTTTCCAGTAGTCAAGAACAGTTAGAGTTGGACTGTAAGGAAGGCTGAGCACTGAAGGATCAATGTTTTTGAATTGTAGTGCTGGGGAAAACTCTTGAGAGTCACTTGGACAGCAAGGAGATCAAACCAGTTAATCCTAAAGGAAATCAAACCTTGGAAGGACTGATACTGAAGCTCATATACTTTGGCCAACTGATGCGAAGGGCCAACTCATTGAAAAAGACCCAGATACTGGGAAAGACTGAGGGCAAGTGGAGAAGGGGGCGACAGAGGATGAGATGGTTAGATAACATCACTGACTCAAGGACATGAGTTTGAGCAAACTCTGGGAGATAGTGAAGGACAGGGAAGTCTGGCATGCTGCAGTTTATGGGGTCACAAAGAGTCAGACACAGTTTAGCAACTGAACAACAACTTGGAAAATGCTGAAAAAAAGTATGAAAATTAAAATCATTTGCATCAAAACCTCCAATATACAGTTTGATGTTTTATACAAACACACACAGACAGGTATATCTTAAATTGGGTTCATACTGTTTATCACATACTTTTATCTTGCTTTTTTCACTTAATGTCCAATTATGAAATGCTGTTCAAAGTCAGCACTGCAAAAATTATCTCCATTATTTATCATACAACAGTAGTACCTTTTCATGGTAAAATAATGTTTTATTCAGTTTGAGATCTTCCCCATCTGTATTATATTTTCTATTTGAATAATCTATAATTAATAAAAGTTTGGTATATCTTTTTACCACATCCAACCTACTCAACACTGTAGACCAATTTGTACAGTATGATATGGCATTTTGAACAAAATGATCTATTTCTCCCAAAGTCCCTTAGAGGTGACTCCATTCTTTAAGTGGTTGAAGACAAAAACCAGAGTCACCCCTCCTCTTTCTTCCATATCTCAGAACTAACCTATTGACCAATTCTGTTAGTTCTACCTTCAAAATATATTTAGAATCCTACCACTTTCCACAGTGTCATTTCCATAACTAACTCAAAAGGCATCTGATCAGCCATCATCTTTTGCCTGGAATATGGAAACAGGACCCAAAAGGCCTCAGTGTTTTTGTATATACAGTTTTTTTTTTTCTTCACAGAGCAACTAATCTATTTTAAAACAAGACACTTACCTGCACAAAATCCTCCAGTAGCTCTCTATTTTTCTCAGGGTTAAGTTCAAAAGCACTTATATGTACACCAGGTTCTTGGATGACCTGTTCTCATGCTATGACTCTGACATGAAAATAAAATAACTCATTTTGAGAGTGACCAGGTCTTTTTCTAACTTGGTCTTTTCTCTCCTTTTTATTTTTCTCTTTCTGGAAAGCTCTTATTCAGAATATTCTATTCTCATACATACATGCCATTCAGTTCTCTGCTCAAGTCAGAGAATTGTTTCTAGACATTGTTCTTTACATACTAACCCATCTGCGAGCACTAATCCAACATTTTCTGACATCACAGATTTATCACAAATTGGCATATTCTGCACTACCAATTTGCCAACTGAGCGACTAAACTACACTCTTATACAGTCTATGAGTCACTGCTATTGCCACAGCAACTAGAGAAGTGTTCAATAATTATTAGTTCAAAAAAGTGAAAATATATGTATGAATTATGATATATAGAAATTATACATAACTATTCTATATATTTGGAGAAGGAAATGGCAACCCACTCCAGTACTCTTCCCTGGAGAATTCCATGGATAGGGGAGCCTAGTAGGCTACAGTCCATGGGATCACAAAGAGTAGGACACAACTAAGTGACTTCACTTTCTTTCTTTCTATAGTTCCTTTTGGAGAAGGCAATGGAAACCCACTCCAGTGTTCTTGCCTGGAGAATTCCATTGACAGACGGGCCTGGTGGGCTACAGTCTATGGGGTCACAAACAGTGGGACATGACTAAGTAACTAACACACAGACATTCTATATATTACCATTTATAAGACATATTATATGTGTAATGTTTTGCTATTTCATATCATTTCAAAATTTGAATATTTGCAATTTTATTTATTGTTCACTCGCTAAGTCATGTCCAACTCTTTGCAACCCAATGGACTACAGCATGTCAGGCTTCCCTGTCTTTCACTATCTCCCACAGTTTCCTCAAACTCATCATCATTGAGTCCATGATGCCATCTCATCTCATCTCTCACCCCTTTCTCCTCTTGCCCTCAATCTTTCCCAGCACCAGGGTCTTTTCCAATGAGTCAGCTCTTTGCATCATGTGGCCAAAGTATTGGAGCTTCAGCTTCAGCATCAGTCCTTGTCTTTCCAATGAATATTTAGGGTTAATTTCCTTTAGGATTGACTGGTTGGATCTCCTTGTAGTCCAAGGGACTCTCGAGAGTCTTCTCCAATACCAAAATTCGGAAACATCAATTCTTTGGCACTCAGCCTTCATTATGGTCCAACTTTCACCTCCATACATGAGTACTGGAAAAACCATAGCTTTGACTATATGGACTTTGTTGTATATTGATGACACAGAGATCAACAAAACAAGGCCTTCCAGTTGTAGATCACGAAGCTAGACCTACTTCTAAAGCCCAGTGTCTTCCCCATTACATTCAGGTCTCAATACTTACAATGGTATATGATTGCAAAGTGAAACTACAAATCCTGGAAAAAAGTGTAAGATTTCACAAAATTATTGAAAGTGACATTGGAGAACTACATTAATCATTGATAATGACAAACTGCATTAATCATTGGTAACTATTGTTGACACTGGTTCAACTAAAACATATCACTGTGGTCTTAAGCAAGTTACATAATCTCTCCATGCTTTTGTTTCTTCGGATATAAAATAAAAATAATAAGACTTTACATCAAAGGATATTCTGGGTTAAATTAATTAATATATTAGTATATTACTCGTAGAGCTTTGAAGTGTCTGTGAGACTGTCACACATTCAGTAAAAGAGTAAATAGTTAATCTTTCTAAGACTCTATTTTTCTTAGAGCAACATGGAACTATCAATATCGACTGTGCTGTGAATATAAGGTAATATAGTTAAGAGCCTTAGGACACGTCCGAGATTGGTGAATTCTCAGAGATATGTCTCTCAATGCTCTCAGGTTAAATAAGGAGTAGGGAGTAAATGAGAAGTGACAGAATTACAAATTACTCTGACAGGGAGTTGCATTTGAACTGACTGCCCAAAGTTGGACTGAAATAATCTGAAAAAAATTTTTTTTAATTTAACATAAGATACCTACCTTTAATTGGCCAATTTAAGTTCAATTGCACCAAATCAGTAAGACAGGTGCTATAAAACTGTCACAAGATAGTAATAACACTAAAATTTTCATCTTAATTATAACATGCAAACTTTGTGAGAATACCAAGTAACTGGTAAATTTCTAAAAGTAAACATTCCTTATGCTTTTTATTTTTCCATGTACAGTATATAATAGTGATGTTCTTTAACAATTTAGCAGTGTATCTTGGTTTATATCTTTGGAAGTGTGAATTTCTATTAGCACATTATTTGAAAACAGGAACAAAAAGATATGTAACAGTTGTAGGCTTGTTTTTATTCCTTCCTGTCTTCATGGTGTCATATGAGTTTTATTTCCTATCATACAGAATCTTGCTAAGGTTAAGGCCACATGCTTGACTGTTAATAAAATGATATCTCCTGGTCATTTTTGTTGTTATTTGGCTAAATGCTCCAGGTTTACTTGTACTTTTACATTATAATAGGGGCACAGTAAATCTATAAGTGATAACTTCCAGGCTGAAACACACAGCATCAACAATAGAATATTCTGTCATCTGTGAATGACGTATCAGTTAGCTTCAGCCATTACTCATTAAAGTAGAGCCATTCTGTCATTCTCTTTGATAATAAAAGCTGTTCATATGCTTATAATTGATAGGCTTAATTTCTGCTGGTTATAGTGCTAAATGAGCAAAGCAATGAATAGGTTCTTATTTTTTAAATTGTACAGTGGACTTTGGTTAGTCACAAAATAGGGAGTTAATAAGGTTACAAAATTCTCTCTGATAGAAAAAAATTATTTCTTCAATCTCAATCAAGTTTCTTAAAAGTTTTCATTGAAGAAGGATCATTTTCCACTTGAACACATCTTTCTAAAGAAATAATAAATTTGTTTGTTATATCACACCAAACACTAGAGATTACAAAGACAATTCTATTACAGAGAGAACTGTATTTATTTTCCCTTGCTTTTTTTTTTTTACTTCCACCAACTCCTATTTGAAATTTAGATTAATGAAATTTAGATAAATTATTAATGATAATTTCTATAAATCTGCATTGTGTGTAAACCTGAAAGGGTGTTTTGAAATGGATCTGAAAAAAAGAGGAGTCTTTCCTTTACTTCCATCAAGTCTGAAGCAAAAGAAACATTTTAGCAATCAACAAAAAACACTCTTGCATTTTAAGTTGCTGAGGCTGTAGTTCCTATTGTAAGAAAAAAAATAATAATCTAGAGGAAAAAGCATTTGAATACTCAAAGAAAGGAATCATGCTTTCTCTGCTTTGCTATCTTCTAGTCATGTGACTTTTGCTGAGTTAATTAAACTCTGGTTCAGTTTCCTCACAGTGAAGTTGAGAGGATATGAACTGCTCATTTTTAGAATTTCTGATTCTTTAATAATGACCCCACGGACTGTAGTCCACCAGGCTTCTCTGTCCATGGAACCCTCCAGGTAAGAATACTGGAGTGGGTAGCCATTCCCTTCTCCAGGGAATCTTCCTGATTAAGGGATCAAACCTGGGTCTCCTACATTTCAGGCAGATTATTTACCATCTGAGCCTCTACCAGGAAAACTTTTTAATGCAGTAAATCAAAATAATGTCAAAACATTAGTAACAATTGCCCCCATTTATTTATTTAATATACTTTGCATAGATGAGTTGTATTTTTGTTTTTTGTTCTACAGTGATACTCTCCTCTTCTTGCATTTCTGAGCTTCCAGAGAACACTGACTGAATGGATAGGATAGAAATATTGCATCAGTTTAAGAAATTTCAGAAATATTCACCATGCTAGGATATAAAAAGAGAACATAATATATCAAGATAAATTTAATATTTCACTCTAAAATCAGGAGTTTTTGTTTAAGACTCTTCAATTATCACTAAATTAATAGGAAAGTATATTTTATAACACTGTACTAAGAGTATAACAATGCATTATTACAAATTAATTGGAAGTTAAAAACAAATGTAAAAAGGATGTACCCATCTCACTTGAGTAGGCCAGGAATCACATAGTGAAATGGACTACAGAAAACTATTTGTGTGATTTTCATACTTGCATGCAAAATGAAACTACTATGCATAGAATATTTTTTGAAAATATTTCTCTTAAAAGGGGAGATCATGGTGGTAGAGCAGGAGGACACTGAACTCAACATCCTGCAACAAACACATAAAAAATACATCTACATGTAGAGAAACTCTTGCTGAAAACAAATCGGAGACTGGTAGAAAGGCTGTTCTACAACAAGGATGTAAAGAAAGATGCACATGGAGTTTGGTAATATAGGAGGAGATGTGATCAGTTCAAGACTGTACCCCTATCAGGGGACAAAGAAGGAGAGGATGATATCACAGAGATATCCTGAAAATCCTCCCTGAGGAGAGAGAAGTTGAAGCCAAATATTGGGCACTCCAGTCCTAGGGTCCAACTCCAGGTCCTTTCAGCTGGTTTAAGACCAATGGGACTTAACAGAGGGCTGTGCAAAACTGAGACTCCTCTCAGGAAGAACATGCATACACACTTGCTTACTCCCAGGAAGAAAGTGAAGGAAGCTGACTGAAAATTCCCTGGGATTCTGACTGGTTCCCTAGGACTACCCCAGCCCTCACCAGAAGACCGCTCTAGCCTCTGTTGCTCCAGCGCTGTACCTCACCAGGGTGAAGGTGCTATTGGCAGAGGAGGTAACTGCACTTGGAGGAAGCAGAGCCAGCGTGGACTCTGACCCACCTCAGAATGGAGTGAGGGAAGCCACTTCATAAAGGAAACAAAGACAGTATATAAAAAATGGCCCAAGGTTCCCACTGGCATGCTGGGACCGTCCCAGAGCACACCATTCCTCACCACATGTGCCACTCCAGCCCCTCTCAATCCTGCACTACTTTCCACTAGGGTGAAGGTGAAAATGCCAAGGGATAGAGCACACACTTGAGAGTCAACAGAACAGCTTGAACCTGAATGTCAGTGTTGTTGCTCCATCATTGTGGGCTCCAAGCCTAACCCTGAGAGTATGGTGAAAGCCAGTGACCATAGAAGCCCAGGCTTGCACTTGGTTCTAGCTCCAGCCCCTTCATCTCCATCCCACACCTCACCAGTGTGGTAGCCATCAGTATACCCGGGGGAGGGGGGGGGTTGGGAAGATGTAACCCCTGCTTACTTCAGATCCAACTCTCCCACTAAAGCCACTGGGCACCCAGAGGCTGCATATAGATGCTTCCATACAAGGACACCCTTTCAAGACCAGGATAGGTAACTATTTCACCAAATTCCAAATAGAGAAAGTAAGCAAAATGGGAAGACAGAGGAATTTGTTTCAAATGTAAGAACAAGGAAAAGAACCTGAAAAAAAAAAAGTAATTAAACAAAGATAAATAATGTATCCTATAAAGAGTTCAAAGCATGAGTAATAAGAATGCTTACAGAACTTGGGAAAAGAACTGATGAACACAGTGAGAATTTTAACACAGAACTAGAAAATATAAAAAAGAGCTAATCAGAAGTTAAGAATACAATAAATGAAATGAAAAACACACTAGAAAGAATTAAGAGCAGACTAGATGATACAGAAGAATGTAAAAGTAGGTTAGAAAATTGAATAACAGAAGTCATCCATTTCCATTACTAATTTTTAAAACTGTATTTAGGAAATACGAATTTTTAAACATGAGGATAGTATAAGGGACCTCTCTGACAACATTAAGTACAGCATCATCTGCATTATAGGAATTCTAGGAGACAAGAGAGACAAAGGGGTAGAAAATATATGTGATGGATTATAGCTAAAAAAAAAAAAAAAAAAAATCCAAAAGCTGAAAAAGAAAACAGATTTTGATGTACTGGAAGGAAAGAAAGAGCCCCAAACTGTACCCAAAGAGATCCACGCCAAGACATTTCATAAGTAAGATGCCAAAAGTTAAACATATAGAATTTTAAATGCAGCAAGAAAAAAGAAAGACTCATGTACAAGGGAACTCTCATGGAACCACCAGCTAATTTTTCTGCATAAATTTTGCAGGCCAGAAGGAATAGCATGATATAGTCAAAGTGCTGAATGGGAAAAATGTACACAGTAAAATACTCCATGCAGCAAGCTTACCATTTAGAATTGAAGGAGAGATAAAGCACTTCTTGGAAAAGCAAAAAATAAGAGTTAGTTTAGTTCAATACTAAACTAACCATACAAGAAGTGTTAAAGGATCTTCTCTGAGAGGAAAAGAAAAGGCTAAAAAAAATAAGAATTTGTAAGAAAGGAAAAATCCAAATAGCAAATGTAAAGACTGTGGATCAACCACCGTCTACCACAAAAGTAAAGAGTATGGATCAACCACTTAAACAGGTACAAAGATTAAAAGACAAAAATTGTAAAATCAGCTATAAATACAATAAAAAGTTAAGGAATAGATGTGAAAATGTGAAAGACCTTGAATTACCAGAGCAACCTTGAGGGAAACAAGAACAAAGCTAGAGGTATCACATTCCCTGATTTCAGACTATAATATAAAACTACTATCATCAAAAGAGTATGATACTAGAATATAAAAAGGTACATAGATCAGTTGAATAGAATAAAGAGCCCAGAAATAAACTCATGCGCATACGGTCAATTAATCCATGACAAAGTGAAAGTGAAAGTGAAGTCGCTCAGTCCTGTCTTACTCTTCGCGACCCCGTGGACTGTAGCCCACCAGGCTCCTCTGTCCATGGGATTCTCCAGGCAAGAATACTGGAGTGGCTTGCCATTTCCTTCTCCAGAGGATCTTCCCAACCTAGGGATCAAACCCAGGTCTCCCACATTGCAGGCAGATGCTTTAACATCTGAGCCACCAGGGAAGCCCGTGACAAAGGAGACAAAAATAGACAACAAAGAAAAAAGGAAACAGTCTCTTCAATAAGTGGTGCTGGGAGAACTGGACAGCTACATGTAAAAGAATGAAATTAGAACATTTTCTCGCATCATATAAAAAATAACTCATATATGAATTAAAAATCTAAATAAAAGACAAAAAAACATAAAACTCTTAGTACAACATATTATTTTGGACTAATCTCTTCAGGTAAAGAAATCAAAAGCAAATTTAATCAAATAGAACCTAACTAAACTTAAAAGCTTTTGCACAGTAAAGGAAATTGTAGCCAAAATAAGAAGACAGCTTAATGAATGGGAGAAAATACTTGCAAATGTTATTAACTTACAAGCGGTTAATATCTAAAATACACAAATAGCTCATACAACTCAATATATATATTAAAAAAAAAAATCAACCCAGTTAAGAAATGAGAAGATGTGAATAGACATTTTTACAAATGTTGGTCAATATGCACCCAAAAAGATCCTCCAAATCAGTAATCACAAGAGAAATGTAAATCAAAATCACAAGGTATCACCTCACACCTGTAGAATGGTTAGCATCAAACCAACAGCAAACAACAAATGCTGGCAAGGATGTGGTGAGACTGAAAATGGTGCAGCCCTTATGGAAAACACTATGAAGTTTCCTTAAAAAATTAAAAATGAGTAACTACTATGTGATCCTGCAATTCCATTCCATGTTATATAGCTGAAAAAAATATGAAAAAATTAATTTGAAAAGATAAATGTACCACTATGTTCACTGGAAAATAATTTACAATAGGCAAGATATAGAAGCAAAGTAAATATCCATCAACAAGTGAATGAAATAAATACACATATATACTTGTATATATATACATGTGTGTATATGTATACATGAGTGTTCTGTTCAGTTCAGTCGCTCAGTCGTGTCCGACTCTTTCCGACTCCATGAATCGCAGCACGCCAGGCCTCCCTGTCCATCACCAACTCCCGGAGTTCACTCAGACTCACGTCCATCGAGTCAGTGATGCCATCCAGCCATCTCATCCTCTGTCGTTCCCTTCTCCTCCTGCCCCTAATCCCTCCCAGCATCAGAGTCTTTTCCAATGAGCCAACTCTTCGCATGAGGTGGCCAAAGTACTGGAGTTTCAGCTTTAGCATCATTCCTTTCAAAGAAATCCCAGGGTTGATCTCCTTCAGAATGGACTGTTTGGGTCTCCTTGCAGTCCAAGGGACTCTCAAGAGTCTTCTCCAACACCAGAGTTCAAAAGCATCAATTCTTCTGCACTCTGCCTTCTTCACAGTCCAACTCTTACATCCATACATGATCACAGGAAAAACCATACCCTTGACTAGATGGACCTTAGTCAGCAAAGTAATGTCTCTGCTTTTGAATATGATATCTAGGTTGGTCATAACTTTTCTTCCAAGGAGTAAACATCTTTTAATTTCATGGCTGCAGTCACCATCTGCAGTGATTTTGGAGCCCCCCAAAATAAAGTCTGACACTGTTTCCACTGTTTCCCCATCTATTTCCCATGAAATGATGCGACTGGATGCCATGATCTTCGTTTTCTGAATGTTGAGCTTTAAGCCAACTTGTTGCACTCTCCATTTTCACTTTCATCAAGAGGCTTTTTAGTTCCTCTCCACTTTCTGCCATAAGGGTGGTGTCATCTGCATATCTGAGGTTATTAATATTCTCCCAGCAATCTTGATTCCAGCTTGTGTTTCTTCCAGTCCAGTGTTTCTCATGATGTACTCTGCATAGAAGTTAAATAAGCAGGGTGACAATATACAGCCTTGACTTACTTCTTTTCCTATTTGGAACCAGTCTGTTGTTCCATGTCCAGTTCTAACTGCTGCTTCCTGACCTGCATACAGATTTCTCAAGAGGCAGGTCAGGCGATCTGGTATTCCCATCTCTTTCAGAATTTTCCACAGTTTATTGTGATCCACACAGTCAAAGGCTTTGGCATAGTCAATAAAGCATTAAGAGATGTTTTTCTGGAACTCTCTTGCTTTTTCCATGATCCAGCGGATGTTGGCAATTTGATCTCTGGTTCCTCTGCCTTTTCTAAAACCAGCTTGAACATCAGGAATTTCATGGTTCACACATTGCTGAAGCGTGGCTTGGAGAATTTTGAGCATGACTTTACTAGCATGTGAGATGAGTGCAATTGTGTGGTAGTTTGAGCATTCTTTGGCATTGCCTTTCTTTGAGAGTGGAATGAAAACTGACCTTTTCCAGTCCTGTGGCCACTGCTGAGTTTTCCAAATTTGCTGGCATAATGAGTGCAGCATTTTCTCAGCATCATCTTTCACCATTTGGAATAGCTCAATAGGAATTCCATCACCTCCACTAGCTTTGTTAGAGTGATGCTTTCTAAGGCCCACTTGACTTCACATCCAGGATGTCTGGCTCTAGATGAGTGATCACACCGTGATTATCTCAGTAGTGAAGATATTTTTTGTACAGTTCTGTGTATTCTTGCCCCCTCTTCTTAATATCTTCTGCTTCTGTTAGGTCCATACCATTTCTATACTTTATCGAGCTCATCTTTGCATGAAATGCTCCCGTTGGTATCTCTAATTTTCTTGAAGAGATCTCTAGTCTTTCCCATTCTGTTCTTTTCCTCCATTTCTTTGCATTGATTGCTGAAGAAGGCTTTCTTATCTCTGCTTGCTATTCTTTGGAACTCTGCATTCAGATGCTTATATCTTTCCTTTTCTTCTTTGCTTTTTGCCTCTCTTCTTTTCACAGCTATTTGTAAGGCTTCCCCAGAGAGCCATTTTGCTTTTTTGCATTTCTTTTCCATGGGGATGGTCTTGATCCTTGTTTCCTGTACAATGTCATGAACCTCATTCCATAGTTCATCAGGCACTCTATCTATCAGATCTAGGCCCTTAAATTTATTTCTCACTTCCACTGTATAATCATAAGGGATTTTAGTCACTCAATTGAGTCTGACTCTTTGTGACACTACACCGTAGCCTGCTAGGCTCCTCTGTACATGGGATTCTCCAGGCAAGAATACTGGAGTGGGCTGCCATCCCCTTCTCCAGGGGATGTTCCTGGCCCAGGGATTGAACTTGGGTCTTCTGCATTGCAAGCAGTTTCTCTACCATTTGAAACCCCAAGGAAGCCATATATATATATATATATATATATATATATATATATATATACCCACATATACACACAGGGGTATCCTTGTAGGCTCAAATGGTTAGAGAATCTGCCTGCAATGCCGGAGACCCAGGTTCAATCCCTGGGGCAGGAAGCTGCCCTGGAGAGTGGAATGGCAGCCCACTCCAGTATACTTGCCTGGAGAATCTTATGGAGAGAGGAGCCTGGAGGGCTGCAGTCCACGTGGCCGCAAAGAGTCAGACATGAATGAGTGACTAACACGTGCACACATGCATATATATATAATGGAATATCAGCCATAAAAAGAATGAAAGTTTGACATTTACAACAACATGAATGGACCTGGAGGATATATTAAGTTAAGTAAATCAACAGAGAATGATAAATACTGTATGTTGGTACTCACATGTGGAATCTAAAATATTTTTTTTTTAATGAATATAACAACACAAAAAGAGATCCACAGACATGGGGAACAAACTAGTGGTTACCACTGGGAAGAAGACTGCAGGAAGTGGCAAAATAGGATTGGAGGATTTAGAGTTTATATATATATATATCAATAAGCTATGAGGATATATGATGAAGCATGGTGAATATAACTTATATTTTATAATATTAAACAGTACAATCTAAAAATTTTTTTTATATACTATTGTAAGTTAACTGTTAATAAAAGTAAATACATAAATTAATAAATCTAACATTCTCTTTTGCTCTTCATAAAAATCGTCTCTCTGCTTACCAAGAAGTCAAATAGATTTATACTAAAATAAAATTTTTAAATAAATGACATCACTTCATAAAAGCTACACTAAAGAGATAACTGCAATATTATAGAAAGTCAACTCAGTAAATGCATTCTATTTTGATAAAACAGATTTTTTACTCCTGAAGAACATGAATATAAAATCTACTATCTTTAAACATCAAGTGTAGCACCTATCTTCTTAAAATTAAAATAGAATCTCTTCAGTCAGTAAGTCAGTTCAGTCACTGTCTTGATCAAATCCATGTAACTCCATGGACTCAGTACACCAGGCTTCCCTGTACATCACCAACTCCCAAGGATTCCTCAAACTCACGTCCATCAAGTTGGTGATGCCATCCAAACAACTCATCCTCTGGGGTCCCCTTCTCCTTCTGCCTTCAATCTTTCCCTGCATCATGGTCTGTTCCAATGAGTCAGTTCTTCGCATCAGGTTGTCAAAGTACTGGAGTTTCAGCATCAATCCTTCCAATGAATATTCAGGACTGATTTCCTTTAGCATTTACTGGTTGGGTCTCCTTGGAGTCCACGGGACTCTCAAGAGTCTTCTCTAATACCACAGTTCAAAAGCATCAATGCTTGAGCACTCAGCTTTCTTTATAGTACAATTCTCACATCCATACATGACTACTGGAAAAACTATAGCCTTGACTAGACAGACTTTCTCAGCAAAATAATGTATCTGCTTTTTAATATGCTGTCTAGGTTGGTCATAGCTTTTCTTCCAAAGAGCAAGCAACTTTTAATTTCATGGCTGCAGTCACCATCTGTATTGATTTTGCAGCCAAAAAAAAAAAAAAAAAGAAGAAGAAGTCTGTCACTGTTTCCATCATTTCCCCATCTATTTGCCATGAAGTGATGGGACTGGATGCCATGAGCTTAGTTTTCTGAATGTTGAGTTTTAAGCCTACTTTTTCACTCTCCTCTCTCATTTTCATTAAAAGGCTCTTTAGTTCTTCACTTTCTGCCATAAAGATGGTGTCATCTGCATATCTAAGGTTATTGATATTTTTCTCAGCAATCTTGATTCCAGCTTGTGCTTCATCCAACCCAGATTTTGCGTGATGTACTCTGCATAGAAGTTAAATAAGCGGGGTGACAATATACAACCTTGACATACTCCTTTCCCAATATGGAACCAGTCTGTTGTTCCAAGTTGAGTTCTAACTGTTGCTTCCTGACCTGCATACAGATTTCTCAGGAGGCAGGTCAGGTGGTCTGGTATTCCCATCCAGTCTGTTGTGATCCACACAGTCAAAGGCGTTGGCATAGTAAATAGAGCAGAAGTAGATATTTTTCTGGAATTCTCTTGCTTTTTTGATGATCCAACAGATGTTGGCAATTTGATCTCTGGCTTGAACATCTGAAAGTTCACATACTGTTAAAGCCTGGCTTGGAGAATTTTGAGCATTAATTTGGTAGTGTGAGATGAGTGCAATTGTGTGGTAGTTTGAAGATTCTTTGGCATTGCCTTTGGGACTGTAATGAAAATTGGCTTTTCCAGTCCTTTGGCCACTGCTGAGTTTTCCAAACTTGCTGGCATATTGAGTGCAGCACTTTCACAGACTCACCTTTTAGGATTTGAAATAGCTCAACTGGAATTCCATCACATCCACTAGCTTTGTTTGTAGCGATGCTTCCTAAGGTCCACTTGACTTCACATTCCATGATGTCTGGCTCTAGGTGAGTGATCATGCCATCGTTATTATCTGGGTCATTAAGATCTTTTCTGTATAGTTCTTGTGTGTATTCTTGCCACCTCTTCTTAATATCTTCTGCCTCTGTTAGGTCCACACCATTTCCATCCTTTATTGTGCCCATGTTTGCATGAGATGTTCCCTTGGTATCTCTTATTTTCTTGAAGAGATCTCTAGTCTTTCCATTCTGTTGTTTTCCTCTATTTCTTTGCATTGATCACTGAGGACGGTTTTCTTATCTCTCCTTGCTATTCTTTGGAACTCTCCATCAAATGCGCATACTTTTCCTTTTCTCCTTTGCCTTTAGCTTCTCTTCTTTTCTCAGCTACTTGTAAGGCCTCCTCAAACAACCACTTTACTTTTTGAGCTCCTTTTTTGGGGGGATGGTCTTGATCTCTGCCTCCTGTACAATGCCATGAACCTCTGTCCATAATTCTTCAGGCACTCTATCAGATCTAATTCCGTGAATTGATTTCTCACTTCCACTGTATAATCATTAGGGATTTGGTTTAGGTCATATCTGAATGGTCTAGTGGTTTTCTCTACTTTCTTCAATTTAAGTCTGAATTTGGCAATAAAGAGTTTATGATCTGAACCACAGTCAGCTCCCAGTCTTATTTTTGCTGACTGTATAGAGCTTCTACATCTTTGGCTGCAAAGAATATAATCAATCTGATTTTGGTATTGACCATCTGGTGATGTCCATGTGTAGAGTCTTCCCTTGTGTTATTGGAAGAGGGTGTTCACTATAACTAGTGCGTTCTCTTGGAAAACTCTATGAGCCTTTTCCCTGCTTTATTGTACTCCAAGGCCAAATCTGCCTGTTACCCCAGGTGTTTCTTGACTTCCTACTTTTGCATTCCAATTCCCTATAATGAAAAGGACATCTTTTTTGGTTAGTTCTAGAATATCCTGTAGGTGTTCATAGAACTGTTCAACTTCAGGTTCTTCAGCATTACTGGTAGGGGCATAGACTTGGATTACTGTGATATTGAATTGTTTGCCTTGGAAATGAACAGAGAACATTTTGTCATTTCTGAGATTGCATCCAAGTACTGCATTTTGCACTCTTTCTTCTACTATGATGGCTACTCTACTTCTTCTAAGAGATTCTCACCCACAGTAGTAGATATAATGGTCATTTGAGTTAAATTTGCCCTTTCCCATCCATTTTAGTTCACTGATTCCTAAAAGGTCGATGTTCACTCTTGCCATCTTCTGCCTGACTACTTCCAATTTGCCTTGATTCATGGCAACATTCCAGGTTCCTATGCAATACTGTTCTTTACAGCATTGGACTTTATTTCCATCACCAGTCACATCCACAACTGGGTATTGATTTTGCTTTGGCTTTGTCCCTTTATTCTTTCTAGAGTTATTTCTCCACTGTTCTCCAGGAGCATATTGGGTACCTACTGACCTGGGAGTTCATCTTTCAGTGTCATATATTTTTGCCTTTTCATACTGTTCTTGGGATTCTCAAGGCAAGCATGCTGAAGTGGTTTGCCGTTCCCTGCTACAGTGGATCAGGTTTTGTCAGAACGCTCCACCATGATCCGTTCATCTTGGGTGGCCATCTTGGCATGGCTCATAATTTCTTTGAGTTAGACAAGGCTGTGGGCCATGGGATCAGTTTGATTAGTTTTCTATGATTGTGGTTTTCATTCTGTCTGCCCTCTGAGGGGTAAGGATGAGAGGTTTATGGAAGTTTCCTGATGGGAGAGACTGTGGGGAAAACAGGGTCTTGTTTTGATGGGCAGGACCATGCTCAGTAAATCTTTAATCCAATTTTCTCTTGAGTGAGGCTGTGTTCCTTCCCTATTGTTTGACCAGAGAACTATGGTGGAGGTAATGAAGATAATGGTCCTTCAAAAGGTCCCATTCATGCACTGCCACATTCAGTGCCCCTGACCCTGCAGCAGGCCACCACCAATCAGCGCCTCCTCTGAAGATTCCTGGACACTCACAGGCAAGTCTGAGTCAGTCTCTTGTGGGGCCATTGCTCTTTTCTCCTCAGTCTTGGCACACAAGATTTTGTTTGAGCCCTCCAAGAGTCTGTTTCCCCAGTTCTGTGTAAGTTGTGGTGGCTCTATGGTGGGGTTAATGATGACCTCCTCCAAGAGGGCTTATGCCACACCCAGGTCTGCTACACCCAGAGCCCCTGCCCCTACAGCAGGCCACTTCTGACCCATACCTCTGCAGGAGACACTCAAACACTCAAAGTCACACCTGGCTCAGTCTCTGTGGGATCTCCTGTTGTGCACAAGGTTTTGTCTGAGTCCTCCAAGTGTCTCTGGTAGGTATGGGGTTTGTTTCTAAATGTAATTTTGACCCTTGTACCATCCTGCTGGGGTTTCTCCTTTGCCCTTGGATGTGGGATATCTTTTTTTGGTGGGATCCAACATTCTCCTGTCAATGGTAGTTCAGCAGTGAGTTATAATTCTGGAGTTCTGGCAAGAGAAGATGAGCACATATCCTTCTACTCCACCATGTTAATCTTACTGAATCTCTTCTTGATATGTTATAGGGTCTACTGTCAAGGAAGTTTCTTTTTGCTTTTCATCCTAAACACATTAAGGGGAAGAGGGGAAGCCAAATATATTTCATCAAAATTTTTCAACAATGAAAAGATTCTTAATCAGAAAATCCAGTTAATCATAACACTTTAATTCCTAGACAACTTTAATAACAAGGAAAAATAATATACAGAGGAAAGTAAATTTAGTTATGCCTTTCATTGTAGATACTGTCTTTTTCCTCACACTATTCACAATCTCTACGTCAATTCCTACCATTCCTGCTTAATAGATGCTAGTTATGAATATTTTCAATATTATTATTATATCCAGGGTTCTAAAGATATTTGTTGAGAGAACGAGTGGATGAAAATTAAGATTTAAGTTTTGTTACATTTATTTTCAATTATGCTTTATAATTACCAAAATAAAACCCTTAAGTTGCCCAGATATAGTATTCTCTGGTTTTTACACCTCAAATCTCACAGATATACTTTCAAAAATGTTTATGCTATTGCTAGTTTTAGTCTAAGAAGGCAAACCCTTGAGTAGTTACTCACATAGATTTTGGAATTTTCTCACTCTTCTTCATATAGATTACAATCATATTTCTTTTTTAACTTTATTTTTAATTGAAAGATAATTGTTTTACAGTATTGTGTTGGTTTCTACCCATACTATCTTTCTTTTTAACATTAAGAAACTTTTGGTTCTTCTACTAAGATTGCTATTATTCTGGCAGAGAACTAAATAATATGCAATACTGTGTTTGAAATTCATTTTTATTATAGAATTATACATATATATATACAACATATATACTCCTACTACACATCCTTATGCCTTGAAAGGAGAAGCAATTTTTTAAATCAAAAAAATAAATCAATGAATAGCACATGCTATATAAAGCAGTCAACAAACACTTTGAGCAATTAGTAAACCCATTTTACAATAAATTTTGGTTATTGATATATAGGAAATCATATTCTTTTAATGACTTTGTTGCAGGTGAAGTGTGATTAGAAGCGTTTGAAAGATTCATTAAGCTTTGACCCATTAAGTAATTTTTAGTTCACTAAAAATTTGCTAGAAGTTGAGAAGGGTTTTGATAATCTCACACACATGTGCATGATATTTCTCTCTCTCTCCCTCTGTCTCTGTCTCTGTCTCTCTCTCTATATATATATATACATATATATATGCAAATAGTATGAGAGACAAATCAATTATAACCCTTATATCTTCATTATTTCAAGTAACCAGAAAGTTGTTCTTAAAAAGGCAAGACTTCAGCTACATTAAGTCCACAGAAAAGAATTATCACAATTCTAACATAGGCTCACAACATAGTCAGATCCTGAACTTGACTAAGACATCCATTTCTTCTGAAAATTCCCCTCTCTTCTTTTCTTATTCTTAAATTCTATGTCCTCTAGTTGTTGTCATCATTTTTAAGTCTTCCTCAATCCTCCCAAGTAAAAAATTCAATTGACCTAATTGGAAAGCCCTGAATTCTGTTTCTTATTCTTTGATTACTAACCATGTGACTGTGTTTAGTTACAAATAATAAAGTAGACTCTTCTTTAAAATAGTTGAATTCTCAGTGTTCAAACATAGCATAAATGCCTAGTATTACACACACACAAACAAACATATGCTGTATTTTGAATGGGTAAGTTTTGGCAACTGATAAGTCCAGAAGTTAAACCTTCTCTTGGAACAATAAGACCATTAAATGAAATACTGCATTACAGTCATGCCTAATATAGAAAGTACTCAAAAATAACTATATTATTATAAAATAATCTACAAAAATAAATATATGTAAAGTTCTAAGGAAACCTCATGTAGGGAAGATCACATTCGTGGATAAGAAATCACAAAGCATTAAAATATAATCTGAGTCCTTAGGATATGTAAGAGTTTACCACTACTCCATGTAGCTGAATAAAAACATCACATTTTTAAAACATAAATATTTAAAAGGACAGCACAGTAGATTAGACTTAAATTTAAGAAAGTAGGGAAAACCACTAAACCATTCAGATAGGACCTAAAACAAATCCCTTATCCTTATACAGTGGAGGTGATGAATAAATTCAAGGGATTATATCTGGTAGACAGAGTGTGTGAAGAACTATGGACAGAGGTCCGTAACACTGTACAGGAGGTGGTGACCAAAACTATCCCCAAGGAAAAGAAATGCAAGAAAGCAAAGTGGTTGTCTGAGAACGACTTATAAGTAGCTGAGAAAAGATAAGTGAAAGGTAAAGGAAGTAAGGAAATATACATCCAACTGAGTGTTGAGTTTCAGAGAATAGCAAGGAAAGATAAGAGAGCTTTCTTAAGTGAATGATGAAAAGAAACAGAGGAAAACAATAGAATGGTAAAGACTAGAGATTTCTTCAAGAAAGTTGGAGATACCAAGGGAATATTTCATGCAAAGATAGGCACAACAAAGGATAAAAACAGCAAGGACCAAACAGAAGCAGAAGATTTTAAGAGGAGGTGGCAAGAATACACAAAGGAACTATATGAAAAAGGTCTTAAAGATCTAGGTAACCATGATGGTGTGGTGACTTATCTAGAGCCAGACATCCTGGTGTCTGAAGTCAAGTGTGCCAAAGCATTACTATGAACAAAGATAGTGGAGGTGATGGAATTTCAGCTGAGCAACTTCAGATCCCAAGAGATGATGATGTTAAGTGCTGCACTCAATATGCCAGCAAATTAGGGAAGCACAGCAGGGATCACAGGACTGGAAAAGGTCAGTTTTCTTTCCAATCCCCTGAAAAGGCAATGCAAAGGAATGTTCAAACTAAATGAGCATACAGTTATGCTCATTTCACATGCTAGCAGGGCAGTGCTCAAAATCTTTCAAGCTAGGCTTCAACAGTTTATGAATCAAGAACTTCCAGATGTACAAACTGGATTTACAAAAGGCAGAAGAACCAGAGATCAAACTGCCAGCATCTGCTGGATCATAGAAAAAGCAAGAGAATTCCAGAAAAATATCTACTTCTGCTTCTTTGACTAAGCTAAAGCCTTTGACTGTGTCCTAAGTTTCCTAAGGCACTAGCAAAAGCACCAGGGCCATGCAGGGTGAGTGCATGCTCAGTCGTGTCTGACTGTTTGCGACCCCATGGGCTGTGGCCCACCTCCGTCCACAGAATTCTCCAGGCTAGAATACTGGAATGGGTTGCCATTTCCTTCTCCAGGGGATCTTCCTGATCCAGGAATTGAACCCACATTTCCTGTGTCTCCTGAATTGGCAGGCGGATTCTTTACCACTAGTGCCACCTGGGTGTGAATCACAACATCTGTGGAAAATTCTTAAAGAGACAGGAATACCAGACCACCTTACTTGCCTCCTGTGAAATCTGTATGCAGGTCAAGAAGCAACTGTTAGAATCGGACATGAAACAATGGACTGGTTCCAAATTGGCAATGGAGTACATCATGGCTTTATACTATCACGTCGCTTATTTATCTTCTATGCAGAGTACATCATACTGAATGCTGGGCTGGATGACTCACAAGCTGGATTCAAGACTGCCAGGAGAAATATCAATAACCTCAGATATGCAGATCATACCAGTCTAATGGAAGAAAGTGAAGAAGAACTAAAGAGCTTCTTGGTGAGGGTGAAAGAGCAGAGTGAAAGAGCTGGAATAAAACTCAACATTCAAAAAACTAAGATCATGGCATCCAGTCCCATCATATCATGGCAAATAGATGGGGGAAAAGTGTAAACAGTGACAGATTTTTTTTTTCCCCCTTGGGCTCCAAAATTACTGTGGATGGTGACTGCAGCCGTGAAATTAAAAGACGCTTCTCCTTGGAAGAAAAGCTATGACCAACCTAGACAGCATATTAAAAAGCAGAGACATCACTTTGCTGACAAATGCCCATCTAATCAAAGCTATGTTTTTTCTATTAGTCATGTATGGATGTGTGATTTGGACTGTTAAGGCTGGAGTGCTAAAGAATTGATGCTTTTGAATTCTGGTGCTGGACAAGACTCTTGAGAGTCCCTTAAATAGCAAGGAGATGAAACTAGTCAATCTTAAAGGAAATCAACCCTGAATATTCATTGGATGGACTGATGATGAAGCTGACACTCCAACACTTTGACCACGTGATGAGCTGACTCACTGGAAAAGACCCTGATCCTGGGAAAGATGGAAGGCAGGAGGAGAAGGGGTGACAGAGGAGATTCTACTGCCTCACAGACTCAATGGACATGATTTGAGCAAACTCCGGGAGATAGTGAAGGGCAGGGAAGCCTGGCATGTTTCAGTCTGTGGGGTCACAAACAATCAGACAAGACTTAGTGACTGAACAACAGCAATCTGTACAACTGAATATTCAGCATGTTGAAAATAATAAAATATAGAATGGGATGAAACTAACTTGGAGACATTTTGCTACTGGATGATAAACGAGCTTTTTAATATAGTTAGAATGATACATTAATTTAACATACATAAACTATGAGCTAAAGAACATATCTAGTTAATGGCATACTGTCAAGGTCAATCTTTATTTTAATTTTCTTACTCCAGTTATTCCTTAATTTCAGTAGCCTTTTAAAAATCATATCAAAGCACCATTCAAGTACATTATGACATTTTCTTCAACAAGCAAACAAATGATACAGTACAATGAAGTAACAAG
The DNA here is from genome assembly GCF_023091745.1 of Budorcas taxicolor. Lineage (NCBI taxonomy): Eukaryota > Metazoa > Chordata > Mammalia > Artiodactyla > Bovidae > Budorcas > Budorcas taxicolor. The sequence goes on along the minus strand of NC_068914.1, from coordinate 136,102,568 downwards.
AAGTTTTGATAGCAAAGCATGGATGTGAACTATGTGTGCTGTGACACAATGCCTCTTCTTGTTATATTTTGAAACAGATTGAAAAGGATTCACCCTACCTTTAATTAATGAAAAATGGTTAAAGTCATTAAAATGTGTGGATAAGTTAAAAAAAATTCATACTGTACTTGTTTCTGTGAAATTGTAACATAAGAAAAAATCAACAGATTGACTCTGTAAAATGGACTTTATTTCAATCCCTCACCATTTAAAAGAGAATAAGAACCTCTATCACAACAACGAACAACAAGAAAAGCAGCTTCTGGCCTATTCAATGGAAACATTTTTAAGTGGAAAAATTAATCCAGAATTTAATTATTCAGAACTTTCCTTTATCAACTGTATCCCCATCTCAAAAAAATAGTTTTCAAAGACCTCAGAATTTCTAGGTTTGGGAAAGGCACTTTCTGATATTTTGATATTCACTTGTAAATTCAATGTTCAAAAAAAAAAAAAAAGGATATCTCAGGTTCCTTTAAATTGAAAAATCTATGATATTAATGGAAAAAGAAATATGAAATGGCAGTTGGCCATGCCTTAATGATTTAACTTGGCATCTGGTCAAATGACCTGGGCAAATGTTCTTTTGAAAAATGTCATGGAGTTTTTTATTAATGATGAATATTAAAGGTCTCAAACCATACTAATCTTAAAGAAGACTACTTTAGCAATCTCAGTTCTGTCAAAACTGCATTTTGAACGACTTGATCCTCATAATCATCAAACTAGTTCTGCATGTAAATATAGTCTACTTCACCTTTTTCTCAGGCATCCAAGTCCTTTTGTAGGACATGAACAAAATATGTATCCACAATGGAAATCTGTATATATTTCTTCAGGAAACTAGGAGTTAACACTTAGTTGCTTATTGTGATGCTGAATTTTGTGGACCTGAAATTTGCAAACCAAGTTTCACAGACTATGTAATTTTTAGGTATTACTTATTTCTTAATACTACCTGACTTCAAATGTATTGATACCAGTGAAGTGCAAATTAACATAAAATATTGACAGTAAGAAATAGTCTTGTCTTCATGAGAATAAACAGATTTGAGCAATAACAACAATAACATAATTTAAAAATTTTACTTACAGCTCATATGTACAACATGTGAGCATTTTCTTAGTGCTTTTTATGAATTTTCTCATTTATAGTTTCTAAGTGAAACTTAATGTGGGATAATGGCACAAGATCACAGAGCTAGTAAATTATGGAACCAGAATTGAGTGGTGAGTTTTGAAATGATTTTAAATTCATCATAAGAGTGCAAATTCTGGAATGTTAAAGATAGATTCAAATCCCAGTGCTATCACTTAGGAGCACTGATACTACCTGCAATTTACTTAACCTCTGATCATGCCACGGTTTTCCTACCTAAAATGGCAATAATATTAATAATATCTGCCCCATAGGGTCCCATAAAGAATTAGATGAGAGGATACATTCGATGCTCTTAAAAAACTGTGGTGCATATAACTCACTGCTTTATTATTATTGCTATTGTTATTACTTTATCATTATTTTCTATGTATTGCATTATTTGAGTATTACAGACTATTTATTTTATATTGCTTTGGCAACTCTTTTTATAGTTGTTACATTTCATATACCACAGGGATTTACTAAAAACCTTGGGATTTATCATAGGTTAGTATAATTTCAGAAGGTAAGATTTCTGCTATTCAGAAACTAGGAAATATTAATTTTTAAATAGAAATTAGGAAATTCCTTCAACAAAAATTTACTGACCAATAACCATGGGGCAGGGGTGCAAGTAGAAAAGAGGAACTTTATTGACAAGCACAAAACAGGCCCCTCCCTCCAAGCGTTCACGGTTAAATGTGGAGACCAAAGAGGAAAAATTACCACTGCCTCTCCACGGGTTGTTTGCCACCCTCTGGGAGCCCACTTTTCCACACAACGTCAAAACACAGTTTCAAAAGGAACACCAGCTTAAATCACTTGCCTGCTTAGAGTTCTTCCATCGTGCCTCTGTTCTCTGAGGATAAAAAAAGCCACTGGGTTCTGAAGGCCTCAGGCAGCCCGGCCGTGCTAACAGAAAAGACGCCACCTCACATAGAAGCCTCTTTCGTGGAACTCTCTTGCTTTTGCCTGCTTCCACAGACTGTCGGCTTCTGCAGTCAGCTGACTCCCCAAAAGGGGATTTGATTGGTGATCGTGGATAAGGGGAGTATGCATGACCGGGCCACTACCACCGGCTCTACCTTTAGAACCTCAGGGGTGTGATAGGCTTGCGTTCTTATAGTCTTTCTTTCCACAGTCTACTGAGGCTTAATTGACATTCAGTAATTGCCAGTGGACAATCAATGAGTTTTGACATAAGTATACACACATGACCCCATCACCACAATCAAGGCAGTGAACATCATCCTCATGGTTGGATGGATGGAACGCATCCATCATGTGCAGAAGTTTCCTGCTGCACCTTGGTAATCCTACATCTTGTTTCTCCATGCTGTCCTCACCTGAAACCACCAATCTATTTTCTTTTTCCCTAGATTATTAGTGTTTATTTTCTAGTGTTTTATATAACTAAAATAAACTCTTTTTTTGACTGCTTCAGACAAATTGAAGAGATTCCTGACTCAAGAATATATAATTAGGAGATATCTTAATTAGAGATATATTCTTTTTTCTCTCAAACTTTAAACTTTTTATTTTGCATTGGATATAGGGACTTGGTGAGATTCCTGGTGGCGCAGACAGTGAAGAATCTGCTTACAATGTGGGAGACCCAGGTTCGATCCATGGATCTGTGGCATAGCAACCCACTCCAGTATTCTAGCCTGGAAAATTCCATGGACGGAGGAGCCTGGAGGACTATAGTCCATGGGGTTGCAAACAGTCAGACACGACTGAGAATACACAAACACAGGGACTCAGGCATACATATACATGTACTCATTCTCCCCTAAACCCCTCTACCATCCAGGCTGGCATATGACATTGAGTTGAGTTCCATGTGCTATACAATAGATCTTTATTGGTTATCCATTTTGAATATATTAGTGTGTCCCTGAAGAACTGAACATGGAACAACAGACTGGTACCAAATAGGAAAAGGAGTATGTCAAGGCTGTATATTGTCACCCTGCTTATTTAACTTATATGCAGAGTACATCATGAGAAATGCTGGACTGGAAGAAACACAAGCTGGAATCAAGATTGCCGGGAGAAATATCAGTAACCTCAGATATGCAGATGACACCACCCTTATGGCAGAAAGTGAAGAGGAGCTAAAAAGCCTCTTGATGAAAGTGAAAGAGGAGAGTGAAAAAGTTGGCTTAAAGCTCAACATTCAGAAAACGAAGATCATGGCATCTGATCCCATCACTTCATGGCAAATAGATGGGGAAACAGTGGAAACAGTGTCAGACTTTATTTTACTGGGCTCCAAAATCACTGCAGATGGTGATTGTAGCCAAGAAATTAAAAGATGCTTACACCTTGGAAGAAAATTTATGACCAACCTAGATAGTATATTCAAAAGCAGAGACACTACTTTGCCAACTACGGTCCAGTTAAGGCTATGGTTTTTCCTGTGGTCATGTATGGATGTGAGAGTTGGACTGTGAAGAAAGCTGAGTGCTGAAGAATTGATGCTTTTCAACTGTGGTGTTGGAGGACTCTTGAGAGTCCCTTGGACTGCAAGGAGATCCAACCAGTCCATTCTGAAGGAGATCAATCCTGGGTGTTCATTGGAAGGAATGACGCTAAAGCTGAAACTCCAGTACTTTGGCCACCTCATGTGAAGAGTTGACTCATTGGAAAAGACTCTAATGCTGGGAGGGATTGGGGGCAGGAGGAGAAACGGACAACAGAGGATGAGATGGCTGGATGGCATCATTGACTCGATGGACGTGAGTCTGAGTGAACTCCGGTAGTTGGTGATGGACAGGGAGGCCTGGCATGCTGCGGTTCATGGGGTCACAAAGAGTGGGACATGACTGAGCGACTGAACTGAACTGAAGCTCCAAAACTCTACTATCTCTTCCCCTTGGGCAACCATGAGTTCATTTTCTAAGCCTGTGAGTCTCTTTCTATTTTTTATGTAAGTTCATTTGAATCGTTTCTTTTTAGATTCCACATATAAGGGATGTACTATGATATTTCTCCATTTGAGATATATTTTGACTGCAATATACATGCTTAGCATAAAAATAGCAATAAAATATAAAAGTGAAATATAAGCATAAGGCAAGTACATGTATCCAAAAATTAGGTTAATTCTAAACATATCGTACAAAAGATGGAATGGGGGGGAGAAAAAGAAAACTTAAAGTTATTGAGTACCAACATATGTCAGACTCTAAAACAGTTTTTAAAATGTGTCTCTGGTTTATGTCGGAGAGTGTTTTGCCTATATTCTCCTCTGGGAGCTTTATAGTTTCTGGTCTTACATTTAGATCTTTAATCCATTTTGAGTTTATATTTGTGTGCAGTGTTAGAAAGTGATCTAGTTTCATTCTTTTACAAGTGGTTGACCAGTTTTCCCAGCACCACTTGTTAAAGAGATTGTCTTTACTCCATTGTATATTCTTGCCTCTTTTGTCAAAGATAAGGTGTCCATATGTGTGTGGATTTATCTCTGGGCTTTCTATTTTGTTCCATTGATCTATATGTCTGTCTTTGTGCCAGTACCATACTGTTTTGATGACTGTGGCTTTGTAGTAGAGCCTGAAGTCAGGCAAGTTGATTCCTCCAGTTCCATTCTTCTTTCTCAAGATTGCTTTGGCAATTCGAGGTTTTTTGTATTTCCATACAAATCTTGAAATTATTTGTTCTAGTTCTGTGAAAAATATGGCTGGTAGCTTGATAGGGATTGCATTGAATTTGTAAATTGCTTTGGGTAGTATACTCATTTTCACTATATTGATTCTTCCAATCCATGAACATGGTATATTTCTCCATCTATTAGTTTCCTCTTTGATTTCTTTCATCAGTGTTTTATAGTTTTCTATATATAGGTCTTTAGTTTCTTTAGGTAGATATATTCCTAAGTATTTTATTCTTTTCGTTGCAATGGTGAATGGAATTGTTTCCTTAATTTCTTTTTCTACTTTCTCGTTATTAGTGTATAGGAATGCAAGGGATTTCTGTGTGTTGATTTTATATCCTACAACTTTACCATATTCATTGATTAGCTCTAGTAATTTTCTGGTGGAGTCTTTAGGGTTTTCTATGTAGAGGATCATGTCATCTGCAAACAGTGAAAGTTTTACTTCTTCTTTTCCAATTTGGATTCCTTTTATTTCTTTTTCTGCTCTGATTGTTGTGGCCAAAACTTCCAGAACTATGTTGTATAGTAGTGGTGAAAGTGGGCACCCTTGTCTTGTTCCTGACTTTAGGGGAAATGCTTTCAATTTTTCACCATTGAGGATAATGTTTGCTGTGGGTTTGTCATATATAGCTTTTATTATGTTGAGGTATGTTCCTTCTATTCCTGCTTTCTGGAGAGTTTTTATCATAAATGGATGTTGAATTTTGTCAAAGGCCTTCTCTGCATCTATTGAGATAATCATATGGCTTTTATTTTTCAATTTGTTAATGTGGTGAATTACATTGATTGATTTGCGGATATTGAAGAATCCTTGCATCCCTGGGATAAAGCCCACTTGGTCATGGTGTATGATCTTTTTAATGTGTTGTTGGATTCTGATTGCTAGAATTTTGTTGAGGATTTTTGCATCTATGTTCATCAGTGATATTGGCCTGTAGTTTTATTTTTTTGTAGTATCTTTGTCAGGTTTTGGTATTAGGGTGATGATGGCCTCATAGAATGAGTTTGGAAGTTTACCTTCCTCTGCAATTTTCTGGAAGAGTTTGAGTAGGATAGGTGTTAGCTTTTCTCAAAATTTTTGGTAGAATTCAGCTGTGAAGCCATCTGGACCTGGGCTTTTGTTTGCTGGAAGATTTCTGATTACAGTTTCAATTTCCATGCTTGTGATGGGTCTGTTAAGATTTTCTATTTCTTCCTGGTTCAGTTTTGGAAAATTGTACTTTTCTAAGAATTTGTCCATTTCTTCCACGTTGTCCATTTTATTGGCATATAACTGCTGATAAAGCAAAAATAAACAAATGGGAGCTAATTAAAATTAAAAGCTTCTGCACAACAAAGGAAAATATCAGCAAGGTGAAAAGACAGCTTTCGGAATGGGAGAAAATAATAGCAAATGAAGCAACTGACAAACAACTAATCTCAAAAATATACAAGCAACTTATGCAGCTCAATTCCAGAAAAATAAACGACCCAATCAAAAAATGGGCCAAAGAACTAAATAGACATTTCTCCAGAGAAGACATATGGATGGCTAACAGACACATGAAAAGATGCTCAACATCACTCATTATTAGAGAAATGCAAATCAAAACCACAATGAGGTACCACTTCACACCAGTCAGAATGGCTGCGATCCAAAAATCTGCAAGCAATAAATGCTGGAGAGGGGGTGGAGAAAAGGGAATCCTCCTACACTGTTGGTGGGAATGCAAACTAGCACAGCCACTTTGGAGAACAGTGTGGAGATTCCTTAAAAACTTGCAAACAGAACTACCTTATGACCCAGCAATCCCACTGCTGGGCATACACACCGAGGAAACCAGATTGAGAGACACATGTACCCCAATGTTCATCGCAGCTCTGTTTATAATAGCCAGGACATGGAAACAACCTAGATGTCCATCAGCAGATGAATGGATAAGAAAGCTGTGGTACATATACACAATGGAGTATTACTCAGCCATTAAAAAGAATTCATTTGAATCAGTTCTGATGAGATGGATGAAACTGGAGCCGATTATACAGAGTAAAGTAAGCCAGAAAGAAAATCACCAATACAGTATACTAACACATATATATGGAATTTAGAAAGATGGCAATGATGACCCTGTATGCAAGACAGGAAAAAAGACACAGATGTGTATAATGGACTTTTGGACTCAGAGGGAGAGGGAGAGGGTGGGATGATTTGGGAGAATGGCATTGTAACATGTATACTATCATGTAAGAAACGAATCGCCAGTCTATGTCTGATGCAGGATACAGCATGCTTGGGGCTGGTGCACGGTGATGACCCAGAGAGATGTTATGGGGAGGGAGGTGGGAGGGGGGTTCATGTTTGGGAATGCACGTACACCCGTGGTGGATTCATGTCAATGTATGGCAAAACCAATACAGTACTGTAAAGTAAAATAAAAATAAAATAAAATGTGTCTCTGACATTTTGTTCTTTTTCTTTTCTTTCTTTCTTTCTTTCTTTTTTTTTTTTTTTTTGCTACCATGAGAAATTTTATTTTATTTTATCTCTTTATTTTGTGCTGTGGCATAGCTGATTAACAGTGTTGAGGTCTCTTCAACTGTTGGGTTAGATTTTTCTTAATCCTGTAAGTGTTCATATCCAAGTCCTGCCAATTCATCTCTAAACTACATTCACTTCTCCTCACCGCTATCATCACCAACTCAGTCCAAATTATCACCGTCTCCCATCTTTACCATGATTACCTTTCAACCAGCCTACATTCATCCACATTGGCTGCTCTGAAATGGAGAAGGCAATGGCACCCCACTCCAGTACTCTCCACTCCAGTACTCTTGCCTGGAAAATCCCATGGATGGAGGAGCCTGGTAGGCTGCAGTTGATGGGGTCGCTAAGAGTCGGACACGACTGAGCGACTTCACTTTCACTTTTCACTTTCATGCATTGGAGAAGGAAATGGCAACCCACTCCAGTGTTCTTGCCTGGAGAATCCCAGGGACAGAGGAGCCAGGGGGGCTGCCGTCTATGGGGTCGCACAGAGTCGGACACAACTGAAGCGACTTAGCAGCAGTAGCAATCATAAAGAAAACATATTTTGGCATTATCTATTAAAGTGTATAATGTAAAATATATTTTAAACCAGTAACTATTTCTAGGGTTATCTTGCAGCTCTGTCTTGCAGCTCTTTGAGACCATGTCCATGTGCTCAAAATATAGGTAGAAATGAATATATTGTTTTACTGTATGTAGTTTTGTTTTGTTTTCTTCTTCCAGTTGCATGTATTGTCTTTTTTAATAATGTTGAAATAATATTTTTAGCTCAAATTGGGGAATGTAATAGCTCAATTGGAGAAGGCGATGGCACCTCACTCCAGTACTCTTGCCTGGAAAATCCCATGGATGGAGGAGCCTGGTGGGCTGCAGTCCATGGGGTCACTAAGAGTCGGACACGATTGAGCGACTTCACTTTCACTTTTCACTTTCATGCACTGGAGATGGAAATGGCAACACATTCCAGTGTTCTTGCCTGGAGAATCCCAGGGACAGGGGAGCCTGGTGGGCTGCCGTTTATGGGGTCACAGAGTCGGACACGACTGAAGTGACTTAGCAATAGCTCAATGAGACTATTTCAAAAAGATACAAGACAAGTACAAGATCTCTTTTTAAAAATAAGTATTATTTTTCCTCAAGGATTATCTATCAAGAAGTGAAGCAAAGAGAACACTAGCTGAGAGTGGACAGGAATACCTGACCAGTGGAAAAGAATATATACAACCATGCAAAACTCGGTAGGATGAAGAAAGTAGAGAGGCAAACAGGAGTGTTAGTAGGATTGGACCTGCCCTCAGAGAGTGTGGGAACTGAAGCAGGAGTCCAGTCCCCACATTGGGGCAATTGTCTGAGTCAGAGGAGAAACATTTAAAGCTGAGAGTGAAACAGCTGATCTGTGGCAGCTTAAATGGAAGGAGAATCAAACAGTCCTTGCTGCAGCCGTATATACCCCTGACAGGGATGCAGGTGCAGCAACTGGGAGCTGGAGTTTAGAGATTGTGGAGCAATCCCTGGGTGAGGGCTGCTGTTGACTGCAGAGAGATAGATCGAGGGGATGTGAGGGAGGAGACAGAGGCGGGAAAATGCTTGTGGAGGAAAGCAGGCAATTATGGAAGCAAGGCAGTACTGCTGAATTATGCATAGGAAGTGGAGCCATCACCATAGTGTCTCTCCCCACATGCCAGCAGCTGGACAGTGGAGAGGACATGCCAACAGTGGAGAGGCTGGCCCATGAAATGCCTGATGTACTAAACTACAGAGTAGGACCCCAGCCGGGGGTGGGGGTGGGGGGGCACTCTATGTGCCTAAACGAGCAGAGTTATGGAGAAAGACTGGCCAAAGAGGCCTTCTGATCACCAGCTACAAGAGGCTAGAAAAAAGACTCTGATAGGATCATAACTCCTGTGGCAGAGGCAGTCCATATCCCTGCACACTTGGTGCCACCAGGGTCCCCACAAGCCAAGCAGCTACACCACCTTCATGCTCAACTCTCATTGGGGAAGAGCTGCAAAGGTGGAAAAAAAAAAAAAAAAGTCTTAACTCTATGCGTACAGGGTCGCTTGAGTCATGTCCAATTCTTTGCAACCTTGTAGACTGTGGCCTGCCAGGGGATTCTCCAGGCAATAATACTGGAGTGTATTAGTCAATACTGGTTGCCATACCCTTCTAGAGTACTATATTTCCTGCTCGCCTAGCCACAAACTCCCCTGAGTACCTGGTGCTTCCAGAAGCGCTGCAACCCAAGCAGCTGTTCCATCTCCACATCTAGCCCTCACAGTGGCAAGCCCAAGTCCTCCAGGGCAGTCGCAAGAGCAAACCCCAATGGATGCCCCACGTGCACAGGTGAAAATAAAACCACAACTGAAACCCAGAGGCAGTGTGACTAAGGAAGAAAACCCTGATAACTTATAGTGAACAATGTCGGATTCATGAGCTCCAAAGAAGATTTAGCTTCAGGACCAGGGACCAGTCTTGATCACTCAAGAGCTTTTGTGTAAGAGAGTTTTATTAAAGTATGAAAAGCAACAGAGAAAGCTTCTGACAGACATCAGAAAGGGTACGGAGAATGCCCTCCTCAGTAGTGTTAGCAAGGGAGTTATATACTTTTTAATTAGTTATTATCTCAGCCCATGGGATTCTCCAGGCAAGAATACTAGAGTGGGTTACCATTTCCTTCTCTAGGGGATCTTCCCAACCCAGGGATCAAACCTGGGTCTTCCACATTGGAGGCAGATGCTTTAACCTCTGAGCCACAGGGAAGACCCTAATTAGTTATTACAATAAATCAAAAGAATGTCTCAACTTTGTGAAAATTTTACCAGACCCACTCCCAGAATTTACATTTTAGGATAACAGGATTAGAACTTAACAATAGAAAGATCCTAACAGATCCATTCCCATAACATACATTCTAAGATATCAGGATTAGTCAGAAGGTCTTCAGGAAGGAGAAACTGTCCTCAAGCAGGATATATTGTTGTTATATAATCCCTGAAAAGTGAAATTGAAAGTGAAAGTTGCTCAGTCCTGTCCAACTCTTTGCGACCCCATGAACTATACAATACCTAGTACAGTTTAAACTGAGTTGCTTGTTGTGTAATCATCAGTTCAGGACTTAAAGAAAAAGGAAAAAAAAAAGTTTCATGTGACTAAGACTAAGGAATGTAGGGGAAAAAAAAATAATTGTCCTTTCCTCCTCCTTGAGAACCCGAGACCCCTATCTCCTCCTCAAGAACCCCAGACATCTCTCTCCTTGGGGACATTCAGACTTCTTAAAAACCAGCCTAGGAACTGACTCCCTCAACCCAAAACCTTCCCATCAGCTTTACAAGCTTCAGATTAAATGCACATGATCAACTAGGCAGACTCTGTGACTACGGAATATATAAAAAGACTTTGAGAACTCCCACAAAAGAAAATGCACTAGTTCTGATAGCTGTGGACATTGGAGGCAAGAATACACAGGAGTAGGACCAGATTAGAATCTGAGCTGCCCCCACAGCAGGTCCACAGATCAGCACAGTGTTGGAGGGCATCCTAGGAAGGTGAAGTGGACTGTGGCTCTCAGCGAGGAAAAGGACTCTGACAGCAGTGACTCAAGAAAAACATTTATTATTCTTATGTTTTGACTTGTTCTGTCAGGCGACTGTATGTTCCTCGATTCTGTCTCGTCACAACAAAGATTTGGAGTGACGGACATTAAAGCCCTCAGCGCGTCACAGCTCTCGGGTCTTGGACAGTCTGTGTTATAGCTCTTAGACGAGTCAGTGTTACAGCTCTTTTATTTAGAAAATAGCAAGAGAATCCATCCTTGAGGTGTGAGGGCATGCTGAAACAAAGACGCAAAGAGAAGAGAATGGGGGAGCATGAAAGCAAGTGGGAGAGAGAGAGAGAATGTGATTTGACTCCTCTTTTTTTTTTTCCCTCCCCCGTGCCTGCCCTATGTAAACTGGGCTAGCCAGGAGTGCTGTTTGTTCTACCTGAGGTCCTCATTCAGGTCCTCAGACCTTTCTTTGACCTTCCTTTGTTCTATTTTCGTTGGCTTTTCACTCCCTTGTCTTTTAGCCACTGCCATTTTGGATTCCTTTTTCCTATTCTAACTACCTTGCCAACAAAGGTCCGTCTAGTCAAGGCTATGGCTTTTCCAGTGGCATGTATGGATGTGAGAGTTGGACTGTGAAGAAAGCTGAGTGCTAAAGAATTGATGCTTTTGAACTGTGGTGTTAAAGACTCTTGAGAGTCCCTTGGACTGCAAGGAGATTCAACCAGTCCATTCTAAAGGAAATCAGTCCTGGGTGTTCACTGGAAGGACTGAGGCTAAAGGTGAAACTCCAGTACTTTGGCCACCTCATGGGAAGGGTTGACTCGTTTGAAAAGACTGATGCTGGAGGGATTGGGGGCAGAAGGAGAAGGGGACGACAGAGGATGAGATGGCTGGACGGCATCACCAACTCGATGGACATGAGTCTGAGTGAACTCTGGGAGTTGGTGATGGACAGGGAGGCCTGGCGCACTGCGATTCATGGGATCACAGAGTCAGACATGACTGAACCAGTCCATTCTAAAGGACATCAGCTCTGAGTGTTCTTTGGAAGGAATGATGCTAAAGCTGAAACTCCAGTACTTCAGCCACCTCATGCGAAGAGTTAACTCATTGGAAAAGACTCTGATGCTGGGAGGGATTGGGGGCAGGATGAGAAGGGGACAACAGAGGATGAGATGGCTGAATGGCATCACTGACTCGATGGACTTGAGTTTGAGTGAACTCCGGAAGTTGGTGATCGACAGGGAGGCCTGGCATGCTGTGATTCATGGGGTTGCGAAGAATTGGGCACGGCTGAGTGACTGAACTGAACTGAACTGAACAATTCTGTAGATTCTTCTGGATTTTTTTTTCCTCCCACCCCCCACCTGCATTGTAGTTGTCAATATTATTGGCACTATGAAATCTAATTAGTTTTTGATCTTTTATTTTTCTCGGTCATATTTTTTATTATTGTCATAAGCCTATGCCTCTTTGTTGGGCTTTTACAGTTCTATGGAGTTTCCTTTTTTTTTTCTCTCTCTTTTCTTAATTTTAATTTTTATATTTTTAAACATATATTTTTTCTACATTTATTCCTTTGTTTTTCCTTCTGTTCTTTTCCCCTCGCAGTTAAACGTTAATGTATATAAATCTTCTTCATCTATGTCTATTTAACTTTGCATATCTACTTTCTTTTCTTTCTTTCCTTTTCTCTCAACATATTTGTTAGTTTTATTTGCATTGCTTTATTCCCCAGTTGGCACCTTGCTTTAGTTTTTTTTTCCAGTTTGTGTTTTAGTTAGTTTTGTACTGGTAGATATAATTTTTGGTTTCCTTTGTTTGCTCAGTCAATCTATTGCACTTTATTTTTGTTGGACTCTTCTGATTCTGCTTATGCCTTGTGAGAAATCTGGATGCAGGTCAAGAAGCAACAGTTAGTGCTCGACATGGAACAACAGACTAGTTCCAAATTGGGAAAGGAGTACATCAAGGCTGTATATTGTCACCCTGCTTATTTAATTTATATGCACAGTACATCATGAGAAATGCTGGGCTGGATGAAGCACAAGCTGGAATCAAGATTGCTGGAAGAAATATCATTAACCTCAGATATATAGATGATACCACCCTTATGGCAGAAAGCGAAGAAGAGCTATAGAGCTTCTTGATGAAAGTGAAAGAGGAGAGTGAAAAGGCTGGCTTAAAACTCAACATTCAAAAATGAATATCATGGCATCCTGTCCCATCACTTCATGGCAAATAGATGGGGAAACAGTGGAAACAGTGACACACTTTATTTATTTATTTATTTTTGTCTACAGAATCACTGTAGATGGTGAGTGAAGCCATGAAATTAAAAGATACTTGCTGCTTGGAAGAAAAGCTGTGACCAACCTGCTGCTGCTGCTAAGTCACTTCAGTCGTGTCTGACTCTGTGCAATTTCATAGACAGCAGCCCACCAGGCTCCCCCGTCCCTGGGATTCTCCAGGCAAAAACACTGGAGTGGGTTGCCATTTCCTTCTCCAGACAGCATATTAAAAAGTAGAGACATTTTTTGCCAACAAAGGTCCATCTAGTCAAGGCTATGGTTTTTCCAGTAGTCATGTATGGATGTGAGAGTTATACTATAAAGAAAGCTGAGTGCTGAAGAACTGATACTTTTGAACTGTGGTGTTGGAGAAGACTCTTGAGAGTCCCTTGGACAGCAAGGAGTTCCAACCAGTCAATGTTAAAGGAAATCAGTCGTGAATCTTCATTGTAACAACTGATGCTGAAGCTGAAACTCCAATACTTTGGCCACCTGATGCAAAGAACTGACTCATTGGAAAAGACCCTGATGCTGGGAAAGATTGAATGCAGGAAGACAAAGGGACATCAGAGGATGAGATGGTTGGATGGCATCACTGACTTGATGGACATGAGTTTGACTAAGGTCTGGGAGTTGGTGATGGACAGAGAAGCCTGGCATGCTGCAGCCCATGAATTCACAAAGAGACAGACACAACTGAGAGACTGAACTGAACTGATGGGTATATATGTACGTATATATTCAGTCACACACTTTTTATTGTTATAAACCTCTGCCTCTACGTTGTGCTTTTGTAGTTCTCTGGAGTTTCCCCAACCCCCCTTTTTTCTTTTTTCTTTCTCCCTCTTTCCTTTTTGTTCTTTTCTCTTTTTTATAATTTTAATTTTTTTAACCTGTTACATTTTTTCTACATTATTCCTTTTTTTTCGCCTTTCCTACTTTCTTTTCCCCTTGCAGTTACTCTTTAATGTGTATGAATCTTCTTCATTTACCTGTATTTAACTTTGCATATCTATTTTTTCTTTTCTTTTATTGCAGTATCTTTGTTAGTTTTGTTTTCATTCCTTTATTTCCCACTTGGCACCTTGCTTTAGTTTTCTTTTCAAGTTTGTGCTTTAGTTAGTTTTGTTCTTAAATGGTAAATATAATTTTTGATGTCCTTTGTTAGCTGGGTCAGTCTGTTGTACTTTATTTTTGTGGGACTGTTTTGACTTTGCTTATGGGGATATATGTATACGTGTATATTCCACTACTTTAATTATTATTTGCCTGATTTTGTAATTGCCATTTGTCTGGTATTCATCTTTGGTTTCTCATTTTGGGGTATTTATTTTAATTTCATTTAAAGTCATAACAAACCACTTGTGGAAATTTTGTTGCTGACCAGAGATCAAGCCCTAGGCCTTTGGAGTGGGAGCACTGACTTCAAGACTCTAGACTACCAGATAACTAACCCTAAGGAGTATCAAATAGTGAGAAGGCACACAAAGTGAATTGAAGTCGCTCAGTTGTGTCTGACTCTACCCCAATGGAGTATAGCCCACCAGGCTTCTCTGTCCATGGGATTTTCCAGGCAAGAATACTGGAGTGGGTTGCCATTTCCTTCTCCAGGGGATCTTCCCAAACCAGGGCTTCAACCCAGGTCTCCCGCATTGCAGGCAGATGCTTTAACCTCTGAGCCCCCAGGGAAACCCAAATCACACAAAGGAAACCACTTAAATACAAGGTCCAGCATCACCCAACCACCTGTAGCACCCTGTGCAGGACACCTCATCTAAACAACAAACAAAAGAAAACTACAAACAAAATCATCAGCAGACTGGATTACCACTTCACTCAGCCTTGCTCATCAGAGGAAAAACAAACAAACAAACAAAAAGCTCATCACAAATCTCACCCTATACAAAACTTACAGAAACCATTGGACCAAACATAGGAGGAAAGAGAAATATTGCACGAAAGAAGGAACAAACTAGAAGCACAGAAGTTGAAATAAACAAACAAAAAATAAGTAAACTACATGTTTTTTTCTGACAAAACGTGGTCCACTGAAAAAGGGGATGGGAAACCACTTCAGTATTCTTGCCTTGAGAACCTCATGAACAGTAGGAAAAGATAAAAAGATATGACACTGAAAGATGAACTCCCCAGATGGGTAAGTGCCCAATATGCTCCCGGATATCAGTGCATAAATAACTCTAGAAAGAATGAAGCCAATGCAAAAACAACACCCAGTTGTTGATGTGACACCTGATGTTGGAAAGAACAATTTTGCATAGAAGCTAGAAGTTAGGTCCTTGAATCAAGGCAAATTGGAAGTGGTCAAATAGGAGATAGCAAGAGTGAACATTGACATTTTGGAATCAGTGAACTAAAATGGACTGGAATGGGTGAATTTAACTCAGATGACCATTATATCTACTACTGAGGGGAAGAACCCTTTAGAAGAAATGGAGCAGCCATCATAGTCAACAAAAGAGTCTGAAATGCAGTACTTTAATGCAATCTCAAAAACGACAGAATAATCTCTGTTTGTCTCCAAGGCAAACCATTACATCTACTTCTGCTTTATTGACTATGCCAAAGCCTTAGACTGTGTGGATCAGAGCAGACTGTGGAAAATTCTTAAAGAGATGGGAATACCAGACCACCTGACCTGTCTCCTGAGAAATCTGTATGCAGGTCAAGAAGCAACAGTTAGAACCAGACATGGAACAGCAGACTGGTTCCAAATCGGGAAACGAGTACATCAAGGCTGTATATTGTCACCCTGCTTATTTAACTTATATGCAGAGAACATCATGAGACATGCTGGGTTGGATGAAGCACAAGCTAGAATCAAGATTTCAAGGAGAAATATCACTAGTTTCAGATATGCAGATAACACCAGCTTTATCTCAGAAAGCAAAAAATACTAAAGAATCTCTTGATGAAAGTGAAAGAGGAGAGTGAAAAAGTTGGCTTAAAACTCAACATTCAAAAAATGAAGATCATGGCATCTAGTTCCATCTCTTCATGGCAAATAGATGATGAAACAATGGAAACAGTGGCAGACTTTATTTTGGGGGGCTCCAAAATAACTGCAGATGGTGATTGCAGCCATGAAATTAAAAGACACTTACTCCTTGGAAGGAAAGTTACTACCAACCTAGACAACATATTAAAAAGCAGAGACATTACTTTGCCAACAAAGGTCCGTCTAGTCAAGGCTATGGTTTTTCCAGTGGTCATGTATGGATGTGAGAGATGGAGTATATAGAAAGCTGAGTGCCTAAGTATTAACACTTTTGAGCTGTGGTGTTGGAGAAGACTCTTGAGAGTCCCTTGGACTGAAAGGAGATCCAACCAGTCCATCCTAAAAGAAATCAGTCCTGAATATTCATTGGAAGGACTGATGCTGAAACTCCAATACTTTGGCCACCTGATGTGAAGAACTGACTCACTGGGAAAGACTCTGATGCTAGGAAAGATTGAAGGCAGGAAGAGAAGTGGTCGACAAAGGATCAGATTTTTGGATGGCATCACTGGTTTGATGGACATGGGTTTGAGTAAACTCCAGGGGTTTGTGATAGACATGAAAGCCTGGCATCCTATAGTTCATGGAATTGAGAGTTGGACATGACTGAGTGACTGAACTGAATTAAACTAAGCCAAACTACCTGAAAAATAATTCACAATAATGATAGTAAAGATGATCAAAAGACTGAATGGATACAAAATCAAGACCCATATATATACTGTCTATAAGAAATCCACTTCCGACCTAAAGACACATATAGACTGAAAGTGATAAGATGGAAAAATATATTCAGTGAAAATGGGAAGCAGAAAACAAACAAACAAAAACAAACAAACAAACAAACAAACTAGTAATCCTCATATCAGACAAAATGAACCTTAAAATAAGTAATATTGCAAGAGATAAAGAAGGTGACTTCATAATGATCAAGGGATCAATCCAAAAGGAAGACACAACTATTGTAAATACCTATGCACCCAGCATAGGAGCACCTCAGTACATAAGACAAACACTAACAGACATAAAAGGGAAATTGACAGTAACACAATAATAGAAGGAGATTTTAACACCCACTCACACCAATGGACAGATCATCAAAACAGAAAATTAATAAGGAAACACAAGTCTTAAATGATACATTAGATGAGATGTATCTCATTGACATCTTCAGGATATTTCATCCAAATGCAGAAGAATATACCTTTTTCTCAAGTGTACATGGAACATTCTCCAGGTTAGACTACATCGTGGTTCACAAATCAAACCTCAGTAAATTTAAGAAAAGTGAAATCATATCAATCATCTTCTCCAACCCAATGAGACTACATATCAATTACAAGAAGAAAAAAAAAAACTGTTAGAAACACAAACACATGGGATTAAACAAAACATTTCTGAATAACCCTCAGGTTACTGAAGAAATCAAGAGGAAAAAAAAAAGATTCTAGAAAAAAATGACAATGAAAACATGACAACTCAAAACCCATGGGATACAGCAAAAGCAGTTATAAAAGGGAAATTTATAGCAATGTAATCCTACCTCAAGAAACAAGAAAAACATTGAATAGACAACCTAACTTTTCAATAAAACAACTGGAAAAGAAGAATATAAAGCCCCCAAAATTAGAAGAAGGAAAAAAATCATAAAGATCAGAGCAGAAATAATTGAAAAGAAATGAAAGAAACAATTGTAAAGATTAATAAAACTAAAAGCTGGTTCTTTGAGAAGATAAACAAAATTGACAAACCTTTAGGCAGACTCATTAGGAAAAAAAGACAGAAAAATCAAATCAACAAAATTAGAAATGAAAAAGGAAAAGTTACAACAGACAATGCAGAAATACAAAGGATTATAAGAGACTATTATGAACAACTATACAGCAATAAAATGGATAATCTGGAAGAATTGGATGGATTCTTAGAAAAGTTCAATCTTCCAAGATTGAACCAGGAAGAAATAGAAATTATGAACAACCTAATTTCAAGCACTGAAATTGAAGCTGTAATCAAAAATCTCCCCAAAAACAAAAGCCCAGGATCAGATGACTTCACAGGAGAACTCTATCAAAGATTTAGAGAAAAGCTAATGCCTATCCTTCTAAAACTCTTTCAGAAAATTGCAGAGGAAGAACACTTCCAAACTCATTCTATGAAGCCACCATCACCCTGATACCAAAACCAGACAGAGACAACACAGAAAAAGAAAACTACAGGCGAATATGGGTACCTTATTTTTGACAAAGGAGGCAAGAATATACAATGGGGCAAAGACATCTTCTTCAATAAATGGTGCTGGGAAAACTGGACAGCTACATATAAAACAATGAAATTAGAACACTTCCTAATAACATAAACAAAGATAAACTCAAAATGGATTCCAGAAACTATAAAACTCATAGAGGAAAACATAGGCAGAACACTTGATGACATAAATCAAAGTAAGATCTTCTATGACCCATCTCCTAGAGTAACGGAAATAATAACGAAAGGAAACAAGTGGGACATGATTAAACTTAAAAGCTTCTACACAGCAAAGGAAACTATAAGAAAGGTGAAAAACAGCCCTAAGAATGGGAGAAAATAAAAGCAAATGATACAACTGACAAAGGATTAACTTCAAAAATATACAAGCAGCTCATACAACTCAATACCAGAAAAACAAACCACCCAATCAAAAAGTGGGAAAAGACCTAAACAGACATTTCTCCAAAGAAGACATACAGATGGCTAACAAACACATGAAAAGATGCTCAACATTGGTCATTATTAGAGAAATTCAAATGAGAACTACAATGAGATATCACCTCACACTGGTCAGAATGGCCATCATCAAAAAGTCTACATACAGTAAATGCTGGAGAGGGTATAGAGAAAAGAGAATGCTCTCACACTGTTGGTGGGAATGTAAATTGATACAACCACTGTGGAAGATGGTATGGAGATTCCTTATAAAACTAGTAATAAAACCACCATATGACCCAGCAATCCCACGCCTAGGCATATACACTGAAAGTGAAAGTGAAAAGTGAAGTCGCTCAGTTGTGTCCAACTCTTTGCGACCCGTGGACTGTAGCCCACCAAGCTCCTCCATCCATGGGATTCTCCAGGCAAGAATACTGGAGTGGGTTGCCATTTCCTTCTCCAGAGGATCTTCCCAACCCAGGGATCGAACCCAGGTCTCCCACATTGCAGGCAGACGCTCTAACCTCTGCACCACCAGGGAAGCATATATCCTGAGGAAACCAAAATTGAAAAAGGCATATGTGTCCCATTGTTCATTGTAGCACTATTTTCAATAGCTAGAACATGGAAGCAACCTAGATGTCTATCAACAGATGAATGGATAAAGAAGTTGTGTTATATATACACAAAGGAATATTCAGTTCAGTTCAGTCGCTCAGTCATGTCTGACTCTTTGCGACCCCATGAATCGCAGCACGCCAGGCCTCCCTGTTCATCACCATCTCCCGGAGTTCACTCAGACTCACGTCCATCGAGTCCGTGATGCCATCCAGCCATCTCATCCTCGGTCATCCGCTTCTCCTCCTGCCCCCAATCCCTCCCAGCATCAGGGTCCTTTCCAATGAGTCAACTCTTCTCATGAGGTGGCCAAAGTACTGGAGTTTCAACTTTAGCATCATTCCTTCCAAAGAAATCCCAGGGTTGATCTCCTTCAGAATGGAATATTACTCAGCCATAAAAATGCATGCATTTGAGTCAGTTCTGATGAGGTGGATGAACCTAGAACCTACTATACAGAGTGAAGTAAATTAGAAAGAGAAAGATAAATATCATATTCTAATGCATATATATGGAATCTAGAAAAATGGTACTGAAGAATTTATTTACAGTGTAACAGTGTAGAAACAGACATAAAGAACAGATTTATGGACATGGGGAGGGGGAGGAGAGGGTGAGATGTATGGAAAGAGTAACATGGAAACTTACATTACCATATATAAAATAGATAGGCAACAGGAATTTGCTGTATGGCTCAGGAAACTCAAATAGGGGTTCTGTATCAACCTAGAGGGGTGGGATGGGGAGGGAGATGGGAAGGAGGTTCAAAAGGATGGGGCTATATGTATACCTATAGTTGATTCATGCTGAGGTGTGACAGAAAGCAATAAAATTCTGTAAAGGAGTTGTCCTTCAATAAAAATAAATAAATAAGCTGAAAAAAATGAAGTGAAGCAAAATTGTTTAAAACTTTGTTAAGCCTATTTGCATATATAGTGGGGAAAAGGAGTAAAAGTTTTTAACTTGCATTTAAAAAGTACTAGGAGCAGTCACCTTCATGTAATAAGTGGTCACAATCGTCTTCAGAGAGATGATTGTTTCTTCAGCAAAACACATTCATGAAGGACATTTGGAGATACGATGATGAGCAACCCCACTCTCATACCCTTAGCCTCAAGGCAAAGTTAGAGAAAGTAAATTTAGAACTGAATTTTTATGCAGAATAAACAAAAGAAATCTCATTTTCTTGAATAGCTTTGTAGTGAGGGACTCCTAAGAATCTTAAGAGTATCCAGGGCAAAAGAGCACAAGTAATAAATCAAATACTCTGCAGTGATTACTAGGAACATTAATGTGCATGCTCAGCTGCTTCAATCATCTCCAACTCTCTGTGACCTGATAGACCATAGCCTGCCAGACTTCTCTGTTCATGGGATTCTCCAGGCAAGAATACTGGAGTGGGTTGCCATGCCCTCCTCCAGGGAATCTTCCCGACCCAGGAACTGAACCCGCATGTCTTACATCTCCTGCATTGGCAGGTGGTTTCTCTACCACAACCGCCTATGAAGAACAAGCTAATGTATCCCAGTGCATTCTCAGAGTTTGGAAATTCTGTTGGGTTGACCATTTACTGTTTCACTATCACAGAAGCATTCATATGTTAAAAGCATAATGTTATTTTGGGGAATATGACTTTCCCCTACTCTCAGTACATGTTCAGGTGGAATTTTCACACTTTCCCTAGTGTATAAGCATGTGACTTAGGCCAAATCAATCAGAGTATTCTATTACCTCTGCCACAGTCATTAAATCAAGAGCAGTCAAATGACCTATCTGAGGTAATGAGAGACAGTCACTAATAATTTTTATAGAAGCCACCCAAAAGATCTCTTCCCTCTACATGTGATGGGGTGAGAGTAAGATTTGGGTCATATGCACCTTGCTGGCACCTTCTATGGGACTCCTAGGGATGCTGTTTTATTTCTGAATTAAGCTATTCCTCAGCCATCCAATTATATGAGCCAATTAAGTTCTTAGTTGATGAAGTGATTTGTAGCATAGACAAACACTTTTAAATCTTAATAATGGTGGTGCTTTTCTTAAATTTTTTTCAGTTAATGCAGAAAAAAATAATTTTTAAAATTTATTTATTTTTAATTGAATGATAATTGCTTTACAATATTGTGTTGGTTTCTGTCATACATCAAATGAATCAGCCATAGGTATATATTTGTTCCCTCCCTGATGAAACTCCCTCCTGCCTCCCACCCCTCTAGATTGTCAAAGAAGCCCAGTTTGAATTTACATGCATTTATTATTAAGATAATAAACTAAATAATACCCTACATCCTGAGTGAGAAACATCTGCATAAAAAATAAGACATCTGAAATTCAAAATCAGTGTGGTGATTGGAAATTTCTAAGCTGTAACATTGTTAAATCTCCATATTGCAATGTCTATTTTTTTTTTTATAAAAATTGTGTTTCAAATCTTTTAAAAGGAATAATCTGTCTTGCTGAGATGCAAATAGAAACTTAAGGCCCAATTACCAAACCCATTCATAATATTCCCATCTGATCACTCCACTCACAGCAGTCCAATACCTTCTTCATATATATAAGCCAGAAATTTTAATAATTATATAATATGCAGGTTTATATATCTTCACCCTGTATATGTTACCCTTGGTCATACTTCTAAGGAGCTGTCTCTTCCAGCCAGGCTGACACGCTCTATTACTTTTCCTCTCCTGGTAATCTTTTCTACTTGGTTGAAGCCTTTACTGCATTGTGTGTTCATGTGCGCTCAGTCGAGTCTGACTCTTTTGCAGTCCTGTGGACTGAAACCTCCAGGCTCCTCTGTCCATGGGATTTTCCAGGCAAGAATACTGGATTGGGTTGCCATTTCCTACTCCAAGAGACCTTCCCAAAGTAGGGATCAAACTTGCATCTCTTGTATCTTGTACATTGGCAGGTGGATTCTTTACCACTGTCGTCATCTGGTGAGGACTTTATAGATCAGATTAAATACCCCTCTCTTCCATTCACCTACCACAGTGCTCCAGTCAACTCAGCAATTCTAAAATATTCTGATTTTATCCACTTTCTTTCTCTGCTATGATGACACTGATTTCTTCTTCTTCCCCCACACCTAAACCTGAAAAAAAAAAAAAAAAAACTGTCCCATTTATCCTGGACCTCTGAAGTAACCATTCCACCAGTAAACCTGTTCCTCTATTACTCCATTTACCTCACAGATGCAAAAGGGATCCTGCAAGGCACTCACTTAAAATTCTCCAACGCCTTCCTGTAGAACTTGGAATAATCTCCAAATTGCACTGGAGGAAGCCCTGTGTGTCCTGGAGTTTTCTTACCCTTCATATTATTCTTGAACCACTCCTTTTTTCTTTCATTCAGCTCTAACCAAACTGGCCTCTGCCCTTACTTTCTCAAGCCTTTTGACAAGTTGTGTCTTTTGCCCAGAAGACTCTTTTGTATGATATTGAAAAGCTTGACTCCTTCTTGTCAATCAGAACACAGCTAAATGTCTTCAAAGAAACTTTTTCTAGCCATTCAATTTCATGTCTCTCTGAAGCCAAAATTCAGTCACCAGAATAGTATGCTTTACTGTTTATGATAGTTTCTAATTTATTTGCTTAATTAATCTGCTTGCTGTATTACTTTGCACACTATTTTGTAAGTTCCATGTTGTCTGCATTGGTCTTCAGTGTATCCTTAGTATATACAACAGTGACTAGTTTATATATCATTGTCTAAATGAGCGGTGTCCAATCTCTTTGCACTAGGGACTGGCTTCTTAGAAAAGATTTTTTCCATGTACTGGAACCAGGGGAGATGGTCTCAGGATAGTTCAAGTGCATTCCATTTATTGCGTTTTTTATTTTTATTACATCAACTCCACCTCATATTATCAAGCATTAGATCCCAAAGGTCAGGGACCCACGGCGTAAATGGTTAAATGAGTGACTGAATAAATGAACAATGAATATTCCATAAGAAACCCCCCATAACTTCTGTGTTACAATCAATTCTTCCTTCTTTATTGTCACATGACATCTAACCATTACCAGGTTATAATGAGATTTGTGCATGTCTATGTCAGCACCTGAGCCCATGCCCCTAACCTCCATGTGGTGTTGGCTCACTCATCCTTTCCACTTATTCAGTAGAGTTGTTTATTTATATAGCTCTGTGTTTTCCTCACACATTTCTCTTTTTCTGGAATTCTCATCCATCCTGAGGGCTTCCCAGATGGGTTAGTGGTAAAGAATCTGCTTGCCAATACAGGAGATCCCAGAGATACAGATTTGATCTGTGGATCAGGAAGATCCCCTGGAGAAGGGAATGGCAACCCACCCCAGTTTTCTTGCCTCAGAAATCTCATGGACAGAGGAGCCTGGCGGGCTATAGTCCATGGTGTCACAGAGTCAGATACAACTGAACAACTGAGCACATAATGAGATTTGTACATGCCTATCTCTTCCATGATATCTCAGCCAGTTTGATGGAAATGAGTAATTGTTTTTCCCATCTTTGTACTTTGCAAGTAAATGTCTTACACAGTGCCTTAGTACCTTAGACATGATGGCCACTCATAAGTGTTTGTCTAATTGAATTATATTGCCTTTACAAACTCTTAAGGATCTCTCATGAGCATTCCTAAGGGAAAGGTTTTTCACTTAGAACCTCTCATGAGTCCTTAAACCAAAATTAATTGCTGCTTCTCTTTTGCCATTGTGATCAGCATATACTAAGTATTTTTAACAATAAGATTTATATTGTAGATGTTTATCAACATTTCTATTTCCATAGCTAGACTGAGATCATGATAGTATTGTTTGTTAAATAATATCGGGACCTGAAGGTGGGAAGAGAAGGGGACAACAGAGGATGAAATGGTTGGATTGCATCACCGACTCAATGGACATAAGTTTGAATAAGTTCCAGGAGTGGAAAACATGCCTTTGAGGCATGGAAATTTGCTTTAGGGTAATCTAACACTCTTTGATATCCTGAGCATGGCTGAAATTTTTTTTTTAACAGACAAGTTTTTAAGTATTAATTTGCTTATTTATTTGTCTATATCAAGTCTTACTTGGAGCTTTCCAAGTGGCGCTAGTGGTAAGGAACCCACCTGCCAATGCAGGAGACATAAGAGCTATGGGTTTGATCCCTGGGTCAGGAAGATTCCCTGGAGTAGGGACACTCCACTCCAGTATTCTTGCCTGGAGAATCCCATGGACAGAGGAGGCTGGTGGGCTATAGTCCATAGAATCAGTCCATAGTCACAAAGAATCAGACAAGACTGAAGAGACTTAGCGCATGCTAAGGCACAAATCTTAGTAGCACAGAGAATCTTTTTTTCAGCATTCAGGATCCTTAGTCGCCCTGTGCGGGCTTCTCTAGTTACACTGTGTGGGCTCAGTAATTCTGACGCAAGAGCTTAGTTGCCCCATGGCAAGTGGGATCTTAGTTCCCTGGCCAGGGATCTAACCTGAGTCTCTTGCATTAAAGGACAATTATTAACAGCAGATCCACCAGGGAAGTCCCTAACAGACAATTTTTGCCAAGCACTTTTATCTCTGGGAATGAAGCAGTAAACCAGACAACATAAGCCCTAGCTTTCACAAATTCATATGGAAAATTTGGAAGTTCAGCATGTGCCAAATAAAGTAGACATTTTTCTTCAGTGTCTTGTGTTTTATATCCCTTCCAAGCCAGTATAGACAAACATGCAGGATAGTAAACTTGTCATGGGCTTCCCTCATAGCTCAGTCTTTAAAGAATCTGCCTGCAATGCAGTTCAGTTCAGTTCAGTCACTCAGTCATGTCTGACTCTTTGCGACCCCATGAACTGCAGCAGGCCAGGCGTCCCTGTCCATCACCAACTCCCGAAGTCCACCCAAACCCATGACCATTGAGGAGACCCAGGTTCAACTCCTGGGTTGGGAAGATCCCCTGGAGAAAGAAATTACAATGCACTCCAGTATTCTTGCTTGGAAAAATCCCATGGTCAGAGGAGCCTGGTGGGTCCATTGGGTTGCAAGAGGTGGGCACGACTTAGTGACTAAACCACCAAACTTGTCACTGAAATAAGAATAACAGAGGAGAGTAAAGATGACCTTTTTTCTGTAGTTCTTCAGTTTGAGAATTTTATAGCCACCCAGGCTTCACCTCAGTGTCCGAAGCAATCCAAAGGGGAAAGCAGTTCAATAGCTCCTGACTAAGCTCCAGATTCTCCAAAAGTAGAAGCATGAACAGAAATCAACACAACATTGTAAAACAATTTTCCTCCAGGTAAAAACCAAATTTAAAAAAATAAAATCATAAAATTAAAAACTCGTATGCCAATCATTTTACCTACCATTATCTACTTAATGTGAAAGTTCCACTTTCGCAGACATTCAGGAATTGAAGGATGTTTTTTATTCATTTTATCTTCATTTCTGAATGCAGTTTTCAAATATTTGCATCAGTTCAGTTCAGTTCAGTCACTCAGTCGTGTCAGACTCTTTGAGACCCCATGAATCGCAGCAGGCCAGGCCTCCCTGTCCATCACCATCTCCCAGAGTTCACTCAAACTCACGTCCATCAAGTCGGTGATGCCATCCAGGCATCTCATCCTTTGCCGTCCCCTTCTCCTCCTGCCCCCAATCCCTCCCAGCATCAGAGTCTTTTCCAATGGGTCAGCTCTTCGCATGAGGTGGCCAAAGTACTGGAGTTTCAGCTTTAGCATCATCCCTTCCAAAGAACACCCACAGCTGATCTCTTTAGAACGGACTGGTTGGATCTCCTTGCAGTCCAAGGGACTCATACTTGCATGTTAATTAACAAGTTTATATCTAAGGAAAAAAAGGAAGTCAAAGGTGTATTAACTGGGTCTTGAAAGAAAGCTTCAGTCAGACAATGGGAGCAATTCTCCAATCTTGGCCTTGAAGAGTTTGTCCATCATTGTGAAAGTTGCTCAGTCATGTCTGATTCTTTGCGATCCCATGACTATACAGTCCATTGAATTCTCCAGGCTAGAATACTGGGGTGGGTAGCCATTCCCTTCTCCAGGGGCTCTTCCCAACCCAGGGATCAAGCCCAGGTCTCTCGCATTGCAGGCAGATTCTTTACCAACTGAGTTATCAGGGAAGCCCCTTGTCCACCGTTAACTACACTCTGTTTTCCTCATAACCCTCAGATTCATAGCTTGATAGAAGAATTACTTCCCTAGCATTACCTTAATTCCTGGAAAATCTGCACAATTTTCTGCAAGATACACCATGTTGGGCTAAAGAGAGGTCCTAAAATATTTTTCCTGATGCTAAAAAGTACAGGTGTAGGTTTTGGTAGGGCTTCAGGCATGGTGTTGGTTTTCTGGTATATTTCAGAGAGAACCAAGTAGCTTTCTTTTTAGTGTCTATGTCATCTGCCTTTGCCAAAATTGGGAGAAATATTACATGGAGATATATAGTGGATTGAAAACCACTCACCATATGGCTTCACAACCTTTCCTTCATTCATGAGAATCCACTTTATCTTATCTATGTCCCTGATATAACCGGCCTACAAATACTCTAGACTCCACCTCAGAATTCTTTTGGACAAGAATATATCTACATGATGACTAAAATTTGAATTTCTACTCATGTTGTGGTTAATGTCAAGACAGACTGTTGTCTTAGTTGTAATTGGCTTGGGTAACAATTCCTCATTTTAATGTATGCTGTCTTATAGGTGAAAAGAGACTCACAAGGACTCAGGCAAACTATTTCTTACAAGTATTTGTCCTGTGACAACTATTATGCAGAAAAATAGCATTATAGAGGCGATCAAAGTAATTTCAAATGGGGTGAATAACTTACACTTGGTGGTGGTTTAGTCGCTAAGTCACGTCCAACTCTTGTGACCCCATGGACTGTAACCTGCCAGGTTCCTCTGTCCATGGGACTCTCCAGGCAAGAATACTGGAGGGGGTTGCCATTTCCTTCTTCAGAGGATCTTCTCAACCTAGGAATCGAAACTGTGTCTCCTGTGGCTCTTGCATTGAAGGTGAATTCCTTACCTCTGAGCCACTAGGGAAGCCCAGCTTGTACTTGCACATACTCAAAAGTTCAAAGCTCCTCTCCCTAGGAAGTAGATTGTGTACTGACTTCCTTAAAAAGCATTTAAGATAAAAATCCTTAACATTTAATGTGAATTAGTATTTCAGGCTGTATGCAAACAGTGGTTCATATTTTCCCTTCTCTATTAAGATTACACTAATGATTATTTTGCTACATCACTAGATATGGGATGAGAGATTGCCAAGGTAGTAATTCAAGAAGTTTGGATTCTTAGACAAGAAAAATATGCACTTGGCAAACTTTACGTATTTCTATGGAAGGTTGTTTATTTCTCAATGAAATAGAATATTTCATTATATTGTGCACTGGCATTTTTAAAAGTACCTAGGCATGGAAAGTCTATCAATTGAGGGTCAGGGGGCAAATGATGATTCAAAGAATGGTATTGGCACTGAACTGTACCATCTGTAAGTAACCACTATGTTGAAATATCTATGGAAAAGGGACATGATGATATCACTAGTGCCTTAAGCTTAAAGCTTCTTGGTATATTATAAACTGAAATTCATACTGATCTGAATGCTTACAAAGCACTAGAAACTAGAGAGTATGGAAACCTGCAGGTGGAAACTTTAAGTATTGCATATTGCATTGGGTAGTTCTCTCTCCATGTTGTAAATATCAATTATTAAATACTACCAACATTATTTAAGTACTCACTTTTAATCATAATATTTTACATGTATATTTATGCCACATAAATGAAAGCTCCCAATGTGTTTCACAGACTATACACAGCTTTATTAATAAAATGTGGCTGTGTCTACTAAAAGCACATTTTTATTCAAGATATAATTGTAAAATGCAATAGTCATAGATTATGCTAATAGACAAGAGAAAGAACATGAATAAATAAAAGCCTCAGATAATCCCCCAAACCTAATTTTAACAACTGCATTCAGCTTCCCTCTTCTACCAAACCTTTATAAGGGCTTGCTAACAAGTAATAAAACTGATTGATTGGCATTTCAACAACCCTTCTTTCTGTTGCTCACCTACCAGTGGAAATGCTAACAAGCATGGAAATAGTCAATGGGTAGGGAGTAGAGGAAAACAGAGAAGGAGGAACACTGGTAATTCTCCACCTAGATAATCAGCTCATGAATAACAGAGAGCTGACTGAAAAGATAGCACTTAAGTAAGTACTGTAATAAACTCAGTAATCAGTATTCTCAGTGGCTTAGTGGCAAGAAAGAGAACTACCATCTTTACAGCTAGAGGGAAGTCCATGATTTTTACAGAATTTATACTGCAATGAGAATATCAAGTTTCAATGCCAAACATCCAGGATGTTCAAACTGGAGCATTTAGATCATCTCTAAAATGCCTTTGCTTATGTTAAATAAAGGATCCAAGTTTACAAAACAGCTTAAGGGGCACATATATATCATTACAATGTTATAACTGCTTACTGAATTCACCAATCATGAAATTTAAGATACGTAATATGTGACAATGTGAATTGTTTTGATCTTCTTCAAATTATTATTCTTATTTTTCTTAACTGCCTGAAGTTACAGATTATTTCCTTGGAAACACAAGGAAGACTTGTGAGAAGATGGATTGTTGGGGTCAATGACAGTACTATGGCCTGACTAATGAAGCCCATCCATCTGTAATAATATTGCTTGGGTACACAGTTTATTACAGTTATTTTTTAACATAATTCCTAATTGAGGATCACATCTTATCTTTTTGTTTGCTCTGTCACAAAATACTACACTTCTTAGTAAGAAAGAGTTGGTTGCTAAGTGGCAGGAAATAGGCTATGTCTTCCTCTTAGATTTCTTTCAATCTGTTCTTTTCTAGAAGTCTTAAAAAAAAAAAAAGTATGTGCTAGAAAATTCTCCAACAATCATCAAATAAAAGTCTGCTCCTTTTAGGGATTTTTGCCTTCTTGGGCCACTAAATATTTATTCTATTTCTGTAATGTTCTCAAAGAGATTGGTCTCTATGTTTATTTTTTTCTTCCTAGGAATTAGTCATACTTTTGCCACCTTTAGGCAATTACACTTTCTAGGACCCATTCATACTTGGCAAAGCAATATTTTGATGTCTTGAGCTAGAGAATTAATGATGGCAAAACAAACCTTAACTTTTCCATTTCAGAATGTTGAACATTGGCAAATAAGTCAGTGACCTCACCTCTAGATATATGCTTAATATCACATATTTGTATTTGGGATATTAAAATGCCTGCATTTGTCACTCTTAATTGGGTCCTAAGAAGGAAAAAAAAAAGGCAGTTCACAGCATGCCCTCTTTGAGCTGTCATAAACAGAAATATGAGACAGTGCCAACTTCTCCAAGGCTTGACAGCGGATGATTAGGATGTTTTAATTTAGTGGACATATAGAACTTCTTCTGACATCTAAATGGGTGAGTGCCATAAGCACCCTATTTCTTGTGCACATTCAAATTTAGATTGAATGAGAATTAGCTTAAAGTAGCATTTTAAAGGAATAGAGAGAGCAGAGGAGTTGATTTTAATATAACACTAAATTTAGAAGTATATTAACAGTGTTAAATTATAAACGTAGAACTGAAATAACTAAAATAAATTTTATACATTTTCTTTCTCAAACATTCATAGTATTAAAGGAATACATACACACAGAGAATACTATTTTAAAAAGAATTTCTGGATTTTTTACTTTTTTTTTTTTTTCCTATAATCTTTCTTTTGACTTAGCCACTTACATCTCTATAAAATGTATTCAGCTTGATAAGAAAACATGATTGTGTTCAGACATGTCGAGCTCTTTGCAACCCCATGGACAGTAGCCTGCCAGACTCCTCTGTCCAATTCTCCTGGAATGGGATCTTCCCGACCCAGGGTTCGAAGCCTTGTCTGTTAAGACTACATTGGCAGGCAGATTCTTTACTGCTACTGCCACCTGGGAATCTTAAGAAAACATGAATAAGAATGGTGACATCTTATTAAGAAAACATGAATAGGAATGGTCACTTCTGACTTTTTAGGAGAGTATGGATAATGGACAATGCAAAGACTTATTTGAACACATTACAAGTTACACTGGTAAATATTTATGATATTTTAATTATGCTTCTTTGAAAAAATCTGCTCTAAAAATTTTAAGTAAATGTATGAAAAATATCATTATTTTGGTCTTTCTACTATGATGAAACTATTGAAAAAAAGGAGAACATGTAGATATATTCTATGATATTTTAATATTCCATGGAAGATATTCAGTCTCAGTTCCCCCATCCCACCCATTTGTTGTTACTCAAAATAATTTTCCAATATCAAATTTTGATGATTGATAGAATGCTAATAATGATGGAGAACAGTTATCCAAATTGTCACAAAACTCTTCAAGATTTTTAGTTGTACTCTTGAGAGTATATTTTAATAATGGCCTGTCTCTTGATTTCTTTCAAAGTGAGTTTTGCTAAATTAAATTGGTCATTTTCAGTATTAAATGTGTTTATGTTCACAAATGCTAAGAAACTCAATATAGAAATAAAATCAAATTAGCATATATATAAAACTTTACTGTCAGCTAATTGCTTTCAGTTCAGTTCAGTTCAGTCGCTTAGTTGTGTCCGACTCTTTTAGACCCCATGGACCGCAGCACACCAGGCTTCCTTGTCCATCACCAACTCCCAGAGTTTACTCAAACTCATGTCCATTGACTCGGTGATGCCATCCAAACATTTCATCCTCTGTCGTCCCCTTCTCTTTGTGCCCTCAATCTTTCCCAGCATCAGCGTCTTTTCAAATGAGTCAGCTCTTCGCATCAGGTAACCAAAGTATTGGAGCTTCAGCTTCAACATCAGTTCTTCCAGTGAACACCCAGGACTGATCTCCTTTAGGATGGATGGATTGGATTTCCTTGCAGTCCAAGGGACTCTCAAGAGTCTTCAACACCACAGTTCAAAAGCATCAATTCTTTGGCACTCAGCTTTCTTTATAGTTCAACTCTCACATCCATACATGACTACTGGAAAAACCATAACCTTGACTAGATGGACCTTTGTTGGCAAAGTAATATCTCTGCTTTTTAATATGCTGTCTAGGTTGGTCATAACTTTCCTTCCAGGGAGTCAGCATCTTTTAATTTCATGGCTGCAATCACCGTCTGCAGTGATTTTGGAGTCCCGCAAAATAAAGTCAACTACTGTGTCCACTGTTTCCCCATCTATTTGCCATGAAGTGATGGGACCGGATGCCATGATCTTAGTTTTCTGATGATCTTAGTTTTCTGAATGTTGAGCTTTAAGCCAACTTTTGCACTCTCCTCTTTCACTTTCATCAAGAGGCTCTTTAGTTCTTCACTTTCTGCCATAAGGGTGATGTCATCTGCATACTTGAGGTTATTGATATTTCTTCTGGAAATCTTGATTCCAGTTTTTGCTTCATCCAGCCCAGCATTCTTAATTCCTGGGTCAGGAAGAACTGATGGAGAAGGGATAGGCTACCCACTCCAGTATTCTTGGGCTTCCCTTGTGACTCAGCTGGTAAAGAATCCGTCTGTAATGCAGGAGACCTGGGTTCGATCCCTGGGTTGGGAAGATCTCCTGGAGAAGGGAAAGGTTACCCACTCCAGTATTCTGGCCTGGAGAATTCCATGGACCATATATGTATAGTCCATGGGGTCGCAAAGAGTCGGACACGACGGAACGACTTTCACTTCACTTCACTTCACTTCACTCTGTATATAAGTTAAATAAGCAGGATGCCAATAAATAGCCTCGATGTATTCCCTTTCCTATTGGGAACCAGTCTATTGTTCCATGTCCATTTCTAACTGTTGCTTCCTGACCTGCATATAGATTTCTCAAGAAGCAGGTCAGGTGGTCTGGTATTCCCATCTGTTTCAGAATTCCCCACAGTTTATTTTGATACACACAGTCAAAGGCTTTGGCATAGTCGATAAAACAGATATTTGCTAATGCATTTTCGCCTTGATTATTTTACTTAATCCTCACAGTTATCCTATGGCCCAGTGTGAATAGCTAGGTTATGCCACAATAACAATACCTAAAATTGCATTTCAAATTTTTTTGTCTATTATATGTATTTACTGTGGATAAGCTAGAGGTTTTGCTCTTGACTATAGCACTGAAGAATTTGAGTTGAATAAGGCTTCATCTCAGTATGTTAATCTGTAATTTTCACAATAATAATAATAATTAGAAAGCAGTTTTTGTACACTGGTTTCAAAAATTACCATCCAGAAATGACATTCTTTCCTATTTCATTGGCCAAAATGAATCATATGATCACATCTATTTCCAAAGGGGGTGAGGAAATAAAATGTTAGCAATTGCCTGGTAAGGGGAATGCTTAGAAATATTTTATGAATGCAACAATCATTACTGTTATACCCAAGGAATTAAGTACTTTTTTTTTCCTATTTCATGGATACATTTATTTATTCAGACATATATTCAGCATATTGTAGTGAGTACATTTCTTGCAAGTTCTCTTCTCTTCAAAGAATTCAAGAGACCAAAAAATGTATGCAACCAGTTTTATAAATCATTAAATAATATTTAAAACTTTTTCATAGAAAGACTTTTCTTTACCATATCTATCTAGGTGTTCTCCTTTCACTGTGATGGAGTCTTATTTAACTGCCATTAGTATTGATATTATTTTTCTCATACCCTTCTAAAATAGCCAAAGTGAATATCTGATAAAATTAAAAATTTCCCATGACATAATACTAAACATAAATAAATGAAGGTTTTATAATGGGTGTGGGGGTCTCCTTACTTACTCAATTATAATAAACAAATAATAACTTACTTTAACTAGCTATCCCACCAGTTCTAGCTCCACTGTATCACCTTGATATATGTGTTGAGTAAAGGGGAACACTTTAGCTAAAGCTGAAATCTTCTGTTTCTCATTCATGAGTTTAGATTTTAGTTTCCTTTCTAAAGTACTCAACACATGACAGCCCATATGTTTGAAAAGTAATTATGTAGATATGTACATGTCTTCAATTTTTCTCAATTCTTATTTCTGCATACATTAGAAAGCTTTCTACATACAATTTTAAAATTTGATCTTAGCAAGTCATTCTCAAGTTTTATCCCCTAACATATCTGCATAGTTGAGTTCCAGATAATTTATGGCTTCTCACTTTGCTTAACTTCCAACCACTTTTAAAAAATATGGTAAAACAGAAATCCACATGAGCCCAGATCAGTGGGAATGTTTCCCTGATACAGCTGTGTGTACATCTGAAATTCTTACTGAATTATTTTTATGTGCTCCTAATTACATTCTTTCAAATTTCCTGTATAATGTCGAGATGAACTAATAGCCTATCATTGATGATATGATCATGAATAATCCCTAAATTTTACACAAATCTGTGTTCATTACCAGATATGCCTTTGTCAATGAAAAAAATCAATAAAACAAAGGGCTTCATCTAGGATTCTTGGTTAAAAGCATCAGGATGGGGGAAAAATATTTTTAAACAATAAGAGTATCATTGCAAGTAAAT
This sequence comes from Budorcas taxicolor, assembly GCF_023091745.1. Lineage (NCBI taxonomy): Eukaryota > Metazoa > Chordata > Mammalia > Artiodactyla > Bovidae > Budorcas > Budorcas taxicolor. The sequence continues at coordinate 136,068,486 of NC_068914.1, read as the reverse complement.
TTATACTCAGTAAATTAGTAAAAATCTGACAAACCAAGGTTGGAAAGTTGGCAGAACACAAAAGACAGAAGGAATCACACAAGGAGCATGCAGCCAAAGCTATATGGTTTGCACAACACCCAGGCTGCTGCTGGAAATCCGACCTCCAGTTGTTCCCTCTGCCACTAGTACAAGATCCAATTTTTCAGGGTTTCTGATTGGCTGAGATGAAGTCACATGTCCAACTTCTGGCTGAATAGTGAATGAAAAAGGGGAAGACTGTGCTTCTCTCCCTCCAGCAGAACTGACCACCTACATAAGTTTGCTGTGGGAGGATGAGTCTCAGCAATTTCCACTCAAATACAAATACACAAATATGAAATTTGTATGCTATGTCACGATAACAGGTGCAATAGGAAGAGAGAACCAGTGGGAAATTGGATCCAAAGTGGGGGGGGGGGGGACTTCATAAATTAAAAAAAAAGCAAAATGCACACTACTCACAGGGCTTCCTTGCTGTCTCAGGCTGTATAGGGTCTGCCTGCAACTCAGGAGACCCATGTTCAATCCTTGGGTCAGGAAGATACCCTGGAGAAGGGAATGGCAGCCCACTTCAGTATTCTTGCCTGGAGAATTCCATCAACAGAGGAGCCTGGCAGGCTACATAGGGTCACAAAGAGTTGGACACAACTGAGCAACTTTCACTTCAGACTACTCAGAAGTACTCACAAATATATGATTTGTAAAAATATTGTCTACTCGTGTTTTCCTACTTTTCAAAAACTACTAAAGAAAATATTATTATATTCCATATGTCTGTTTTTAAATCTAAAAACTATATGCATGTATCTATTTGTTTTTTAAAATTATATTTTAGTTTTAATTGGAAGATAATTACTTTACAATATTATAATGGTTTCTACTGTACATCAACACGAATCAGCCAAAGGTATACATATGTCTCCTCCCTCTTAAACCTCTCTCTCATCTTCCTCCCCATCCCACCCTCTAGATTATTGCAGAGCATGGGCCTTGGTTCTCTTTGTCACAGAGCAAATTCCCACTGGCTGTCTACATAGGGTAATGTATGTGTTTTAATGCTACTCTTTCAAATCATCTCACCTTCTCTCTCCCATAGTGTGCAAAATTCTATTCTCTATGTCTGCATCTCCATAGTTGCCCAATAGATAGGTTCATCAGTACCATCTTTCTATACACATGTATTTATTTATTTTAAGCATCCATGATGGGTGCCAGTTGCCATGGGAAATAGATGGAGAAACAGTGGAGACAGTGCCAGACTTTATATTTTGGGGCTCCAAAATCACTGCAGATGGTGATTGCACCCATGAAATTAAAAGACGCTTACTCCTTGGAATGAAAGTTATGACAATCTAGGTAGCATATTCAAAAGCAGAGACATTACTTTGCAAACGAAGATCCATCTAGTCAAGGCTATGGTTTTTCCATTGCTCATATATGGATGTGAGAGTTGGACTGTGAAGAAAGCTGAGTGTCGAAGAATTGATGCTTTTGAACTGTGGTGTTGGAGAAGACTCTTGAGACTCCCTTGGACTGCAAGGAGATCCAACCAGTCCATTCTGAAGGAGATCAGTCCTAGGTGTACATTGGAAGGACTGATGCTGAAGCTGAAACTTCAGTACTTTGGCCATCTCATGCAAAGGGGTGACTCATTGGAAAAGACCCTGATGCTGGGAGGGATTGAGGGCAGGAGGATAAGGGACGACAGAGAATGAGATGGCTGGATGGCATCACCAACTCAATGGACATGAGTTTGAGTGAACTCCAGGAGTTGGTGATGGACAGGGAGGCATGGCGTGCTGCAATTCATGGGGTCGCAAAGAGTCGGACAGGACTGAGCGACTGAACCGAACTGTCTTGAGTAGGATTACTCAAATGATAACATAATGACTCAGAAAAAAATTGCCCAAATTAAAATAATATTTATGCCTAAACATCTTTGACTTCATGGATTTATGAAAGACAAATAATGTTGTTCCTTTGTAACTACTTTTTCTTTTGTTACTTTGTGATTTTATATGTTGTTTCTGTAATTGTCTTAAAAAGTTTTACATCAAAATCACCTGGAAAATGGGATGCTGTTGTAAATGCAGATTTTTGGTTCTCCTCTTGAAACTACTGATTCTTAATTTAGGATGATGAGACTAGAAAAATATATCTCAAAGAAACATCCCAAATGTATTTGAAATTTGAAGAATATGTGCATTGGAAATTGTTCTCAATGGCTCAAACAGGTTAACTCAAGTTGGATTAAGTTTGCTAAGTATAAAAAAAGATAAAACAACAAAAAGATCAAGCAGAATTTGAAAAGAAAAATTGAGGGAGGAGGAAAATTGAGGGAGGGAGGAAGTAATTACATATATTTTGAAATCTTGCTCTCTAATACTTAGAATAACTTATGTTCCAAAAGACAAAATGTTTGTCCTGCTGAACCAAAAATGTTTTAGGCACTTAATGACATTTAAAAAATAAAAGTGAATTTTCACCATAAGCAAAAGTCATTTTCTATTTTTCTCAAATGAATCATACAAAGTTTACTAGAGATTTAGAAGAGAATTTTAACCCAAATTTAAAAATATAATTTCTTTACATGTGATTTTTTTAAGCATGCTAAAGGAAAAGTTATTTTGAATGAAAGAGATACTGCAAAGGAAGGGAAATTATAAGTGTGCCTTTAGACAGCTTCTGGCCTTACAGTGTTCTGCAAACTGTATTGAAATGAATGGAAGCAATTATAAAAGGAAGCTGCTGACCTTTCTGAAAAGGCTGCCAATCCATAATACCTCCTGCAATGCTCGTCCCCTTTATTCGTGCTTAACAAACCTTGTCACCCTTGTCGCAGTGCCTCAGAACCCCTTGTTAACTTTTCCCCTTTTGTTGTCTTTAGGGTATCTGCAGCACGCCTGTCTGCTGAAATACCTCTCAATTGCCAATTAAAGGAAGTTTAAGAATGACTATCTAGGGATGAATTAACCTAGCAAGTTAACCTGGGGGAAGAATGTGTTAGGGATACAAACGCTCATCATCACAGCCTTCTATATTTACCTACTCATCTGACTTACTTAGGAGAGGGTATTGGTTATATATTTGCACGATGATCAGAAAGCGTCTCCCTCTAGTTTTTCAAGGGTGTACACAATTTGAAAACAAACACCAGAATCTTCTAAATGTTTTTCTTTTCCCAGTATGTTCACTTTCCCTCAAGTAAAAAAAAAATGCTAATATTTAAGCACTGCTTTACAGAAACACTTAACAGGTACCTGTAGGTGTATAAAGCAATTCCTCTAGGAGGATCTTATCTATAATATCTTCTTGCTTTATAATGCCTACTTAACATATAAGCCCCTGGATCATCCCTGTTTGGATTAGCAATTATTTGAATGATTATTTAGCAGAATTCTCCAGAATCAAGTAGTTCTGGCATTCAGATAAGAAGGGGAAAAAATTCCAATTTTTAAATTATCTGATATTTTAACATCTAAGCAAATTTTGATTAAAAAAAATCTTGTGACTAGTGTTTCGGCTTTTTTGCACTCATATTAATTAGTTTTCTTGAAAGAATACTTTAACAATGAATCCTTAGCATCTATAATTGAATGACTTTTTAACCTGCTTGCAGTAAGAAAGTACGAGAAACAAAATGGAACATTTTAAATATGCAGTACTGATATTTAAATACGTGTAAGTATCATGGATTGCTGCTAATATCGTTGACAACATGTATAACCTTATTTATGTCTACAAAGTTTGGGGGCAAGGAAGAGAAATAGTATATAACAAGCTTAAATATTATATGATAAATCATTTTCACATATCTAATTTAACACTTCAGTAACTCTATGATGTCATTAATATGTCTCAGATATATTAATAATATCATGTATATATGTGAAGTTAGTTCCCTAAAGTCCTTTGGCTAGTAAAAGCAGCAGAGGGATTCAAATTTGAATAATTTTCAAGTTCATATAGAATTCTCCCTGAATCCAGTGTCACAGTTCACACTTTACTATACTACTTGTAAATAAATCCATTATAAGATCAATATGTAACAAATATCAAGTAAAATGGAGAAGGAAATGACAACCCACTCCAGTATTCTGGCCTGGGTAATCCCATGGACAGAGAAGCCTGGCTGGCTACAGTCCTTGGGGTCACAAAAGAGTCAGACACGAGTTAGCAACAGAGCGGTGGCAGATTAAGTGAAATAAAACAACTACAACAATAACAACACAAAATCAGATACCACTGGTTATGTTACTTCTCACTAGGTAGCTCAAAGGAACGTTTGAGGCTATGAAAACTTCATTAGGAAAAAAATATATATATTTTTCTACATGTTTTATCAATAACATCTCCAAAGGGTTTTGTCCTTAGGGTTCACTGAATTCCTCATCGGATTGGAAAGATTGTACTATCTAAGTGAGAAGAAGCACATATGTCAGAAATGAACTGAATGTATACTGCTGTCAGTTCAGAATTCCCCATTCTAAAGATGGTGTCACTGAAACACAATGCAAGTTAATCAAGCTATACAGGAATTAGGGCAAACATGCTACATTACATGCCTCCACACTTTTTATATGAATGGATGTATTAGGTTGAATTATTTTTGTTTCTTCATATAACACTTGCCAGTATATTTATATAAGAATTAGCATTTCCCATTTTACTATGCTTTTTATAAAAACTAAACAAACAAATCTCCAAAAAACAAGAAAACAAAAACCAAGCAAACAAATAAAAAACAGAGTCATATTACAGATTAGCAGTTTTAATAAATCTTGGTCATTTTACAAACCTATAACTCTGCTCTTCTGCCATATTTCCAAATCCTGGCTACCTAATTTATATCCGATCTACTGTAAGATGACTGAATTACTAGGAAAAAGCAAAGTCGCTGAGTTATGTCCGACTCTTTGCAACCCCATGGACTGTGGCCTACCAGGCTCCTGTGTCCATGGGATTTTCCCGGCAGTAGTACTGGAGTGGATTGCCATTTCCTTCTCCAGTGGATCTTCCCGATCCAGGGATCGAACCAGGGTTTCCCGCAGTGTAGACAGACGCCTTACTGTCCTAGCCACCAGGGGGTACTTGGGACTTACTAGGAAATTGTCAGTAGTAAAGCACATCTTCCTTACACTAAGTGCTTTTTTTTTTTTTTTTACTTTTTTAGTTTTTTTTTTTTTTTTTTTTTTAAGTCCTTTTAACAGTGCTAAGACTTGCAGATACATCAGAAGTAGTTGGGTGTTAGTTTGACTTTGCAAGACTACCCTGGTACTTTGATTTTAAAGGAAAAATGGATAACTTTTTTCTCTTTCTCACAATATAACATCCCATGTGGCACTAATGGTTAAGAACCCACCTGCCAATGCAGGAGACACCAGAGATGCGGGTTTGATCCTTGGGTCAGGAAGGTCCCCTGGGGGAGGGCATAGCAACCCACTCCAGTATTCTTGCCTGGAGAAATCAGTGGACAGAGGAACCTGACAGGCTACAGTGAGTCAGACATGATTGAAGCAACTTAGCCTTCATGCATACAACTTTCCTTCCAGCCTTCTGCACAAACATTTCAGGACAATACCTCTCTAAACACAGCCAGCATGCTTGGGATTTGTACTGCAAATGTTTTAATTAATATATTTTCATATTAGAAATTTCCAGAGTGGTTTTTCTTTCATTATGTTATATCCAGTGTCAAAATTATTCATAAAGGAGAAAAAGTATTAACACCTTAGACATTATTCTATTGATTTTTAAATATATTTTAAAGGATGGTTTTATTTAACCTGAAGTAAGATCATTATATACTAAAAGTGCTAGTTAATTGACTAATAAGAATGCAGTCATTTTGAAAAGTGCCTGATTTGGGTCAGGTGGAATAGAGGAAAAAAATATACATATAAAGTTCTGATTTTCCAGTTTTTGTTGTTGTTGTTGTTGTTCTGTGAGCCCTAAGTGTTGCAAACATGCAGAGCATTAAGGGAGAGCCCGCTTTAACTTTTTATAAAGCAAACCATATCCCCCCCCCCCCCTTTTTTTCCCTTAGTTAGAAACTCCATTCCCATTTTGGAAAAGAAAGGACTCTCAAAACTACTTCACCTTACATGGAACAGAGAAGCAAGTACCTCATTTGGTCCTATATTATTTCTTATGGGGTTCCTTAGAAATTGTAGAAGGAAATATTGAAGATGAGAATCACAAGTAAACAGGATTGAGAAGAGTAAGAGGCATCAGTCCCAATGCTCAACAACAGAGAGGTGTCTTTTCGCTTTTTCCCACCTTTCACATGCTTTATGGACCCTGGTAGTCAGAAGAAAACTGAGCTCATATTACATCATTTTGCTTTTCCAGTTTTGTAATAGCATTTTAGAGGAAAAGATATTCTTGAGCTAAGGTTTCCTCAATTTCACTCAAATTGTTCAGCATGATTCTCAACAATCTGACTTTATATAATGAAAGGAATCTGGTATAAGTTTATTATTGAGGCTCCTAGTGGTACTTTACTAGATTTCATATTTATGGTCTAGGTCATCATTTCTTTTCCCATATCTTGTGCTTTGATCTCATCCTCAGGCTAGACAAGTGCCTTATGAAGAGGAAAAAGAAGTTGGTTTACATACTACAGTAATTAAGAACTAAAAAGATGCTTTCCCAGCTGTTGCTTTTGAAGTCAAGTTTAGTTAGTGGCAAGGTGCCAATTTCCAATTAAAAATAAGATTTTTATTTAAACAGTGTAATATGTTATATATGTCAATATTTTCAACATTCTCTTTTTTTAAGTTTCTTTTCCAATAACAAGGGTTCAAATCACCCATTATTAAAGGTTGAGTCCTTTGACAATGACATAGCGTTGTGTGTTTGTTCAGCTTTTGTTTGTTCATCATTTATTAAGCTGAAATAAATACCTTTCCTCTGTTTTCCTAAATACTTCAAGGAAATTTTAGCTAAGATATTTTTCTGTTTTTGCTTCATCTCCAAAAAATTATTTTAAATACATAAACACATGCATATGCATATACATGATATATTTAAGTTTTAAAATTGAAATTAAGGAAATAGGTACTAGTGTTAATTCAATGCAGCTTGATAGTAATTTAACATTTCTCTGTTCCTACTTTTCCTTGTAATAGTAAAGACGTCTTTACCTAATGTATGCATATAAGTACTTCTCTTATCTACCATAAAATGGTAGTGGAGGAAGCCCAAGGATGACTTATTGGCCCAGTGAGAATTTGGTGTTGACTTTGGCTCATAGAAAAACTACGTTACTAGGAAAATGTGCCAGTATCTGAACATCATGTTCAAGGAAAGAGTAAATACAATGGATGCTTTCTCCCAGGTGGCACTAGGGGTAAAGAATCTGCCTGCCAATGCCAGAGACCCAAAAGACATGGGTTCCATCCCTGGGTCAGGAAGATCCCCTGGAGAAGGGCATGGAAACCCATTCCAGTATTCTTGCCTGGAAAATTCCATGGGCTGAGGAGCCTGGCGGACTACAGTCCATAGGGTTGGAAAGAGTTGGACATGACGGAGCATGCACACACTCATATCTGAACACCATGCCCAAGCAAAGAGTAAATACAATCAATGTTTTCTCTTTCCTTCAATTAAAAACATTTTTTAAAGAATAATGGGCTCAAATTTTTATTTTTAATGAATTTTTATTTAAAAAATTTTTATTATTTGCTTATTTATTTTTGGCTGAGCTGTGTCTTCCTTGCTGTGCAACAGGCTTTCTCTAGATGCAATGAGTGGAGGCTGCTCTTAATTACAGCTCACTGGTTCAACAGTGCACTGGCTCCAATAATTGTGGCTATGTATGTCCCAAGAGCAGGTGGAATCTTCAAAAATCAGGGATGAAACTCGTGTCTGCTGCATTGCAAGGCAGATTCTTAACTACTGGACCACCAGGGAAGCCCCCAAACTTTTTATTTATTTTCTTTCTTTTAAAAAAAAATTATTTTATTTTACTTTACAATACTGTATTGGTTTTGCCATACATTGACCTGAATCCACCATGGGTGTACATGAGTTCCCAGTCCTGAACCCCCCTCCCACCTCCCTCCCCATATCATCTCTCTGGGTCATCCCAGTGCACCAGCCCCAAGCATCCTGTATCCTGTATCAAACCTAGACTGGCAATTCGTTTCTTACATGATAGTATACGTGTTTCAATGTCATTCTCCCAAATCATCCCACCCTCTCTCTCTCCCACAGGATCCAAAAGTCTGTTCTATACATCTGTGTCTCTTTTGCTGCTTCACACACAGGGTTATCACTACCATCTTTCTAAACTCTATATATACGTGTTAGTATACTGTATTGGTGTTTTTCTTTGTGGTTTACTTCACTCTGTATAATTGGCTCCAGTTTCATCCATCTCAACAGAACTGATTCAAATGTATTCTTTTTTAATGGCTGAGTAATACTCCATTGTGTATATGTACCACAGGTTTCTTATCCATTCATCTACTGATGGACATCTAGGTTGCCTTTTTAAAATGAATCTACATGGTTTTCTCTTTACAAAAATAAAGAAAATATTTTCATCTCTTTACTTTTTTCATTCCTCTTCCCCTGAATTTGGCTTCCTCTGGGTCAGTGATGGTCAATGCTACTGACGCTCTACTTGATCCAACCTGAGGGTCTCATTGTCAGATAATTAACTTGGAATAGCCACAGCCCTGAGCAGCTATGGCTTATGAATTGGAGATAGCTAAAAGACTGGGCAGAACTTTATTCCGCTGCCAAATTGGGTGTGTGTAGTCATGTGTATACACACATGTGTGAAATCAAAACAACAATACATTTTTCCCCTCCTCAGATTGGATTGTCTGACAAGTTATAATTGGAAAGATGGAAATTTGAATTTCAGTTTCAAGTAGGAAGTTAGGAAGTGGCTTGATATCTTAGTATAAGTCTTAAGGGAAAACTATCTAACATTCTTAGCTATTATGTTTTAAGTTAGAAAAGGATGAGGATGAAATAGTTGGATGGCATCATGGACTCAATAGACATGAGTTTGAGCAAACTCTAGGAGATAGTGAAGGACAGAGAAGCCTGGAAAGCTGTACTCCATGGTGTTGCAAAGAATTGGACACAACTAAGCAACTGAACAACAACAAATAATAAAAGATGTCTTCAAAAAAGAAGAGTTTTGTTCTCTGGTGTTGCTTTAAATAGATTAGATAATCTGAATTTATCCACAAGGGAATTTATCTGCATTCTTCCAAGTCAGATTATCTAAAAGACATTAAACTCTTGATGTTCTAAAAGATTTTAGGAGTGAGGGAGTAAAGTTAAAATAGTAGATTAGGGGAGCAGATCACTAAAAATATTCTTTTTTTGTCATACTGATGGAGCAAAAATTTAACTGTTTAAATTAAACTCTCGGTGTATTTCTTGTCTACAGCCACTCAGTTGGTTACAGATAGAGAAAAAAAGTAAACCATTCTTGCTTATTTCATTTAATATTCATTACTCATAAAATTTTGTCAGCAATTAGTGTTAATTGGCATTTCTATAATATTATTCTTCATTTGGGCTTCCCAGGTGGGTCTAGTGGTAAAGAATCTGCTTGTCAATGCAGGAGACACAAGAGACATGGGTTCAATCCTTGGGTTGGGAAGATCCCCTGGAGAAGGAAATGGTAACTCCATCTAGTATTCTTGCTTGGAGAATCCCATGAACAAAGGAGCCTAGTGGGCTATAGTCTACAGGGTCACAAGGAGCTGAATATGGCTGAAGTGAAGCAAGCAAGCAGGCATGCTTCATTTGTCCAATTGATAGTCAGAAATGACTTCTGTAAATTTCCTTTTCTTTTCTCAAAGCTTCAGCAGTTTCTCCTCCTTGTTCACTTGCCCTGACAATCTTACATTCCAGGTCACTCAGAAACTAGAAGCCATCAGCTGTCAGAAAAGAATTTCTACGAGTTTCTACCATCTCAGGTACCCAATGCACTTTGTATCCCTGCCCTCATATTTGACTTCCATCAGTTTGGATGAACTATTCATGCTCCAGTCTAAGGACAATCCCTCCACTGGAGTTCTAGATCCATCTCTTTTACCTATCCAAGGGCATTTCTCTAGGTATTCTGCCTTCAGTTTTTTGAATCATTAGTGTTTTATTGCCTACTTCCTCATCCCCATTGGCACACCAATGGGCTATAGTTTCTCCCATTACAAGAAACAAGAAAAGTATTAAATACCCACTCCTTTCTTTTCTATTTTTCTTTCTAAACATTAATAGCAAAGCTCCTTGAATAAGTAGCCTAAACTCTGATTCCTCTCTTCCAATATACTGATGAACAAATTTCAGTTAAGACTTTCCTCCCAACATAAATTGCTCTTGTCCAGGGAAGTTAAAAGCTAACTTCTCAGCAGCATGTAATCAAACTGATACCCTTCATTTCTTGGCAATGCTGCCTCTTCAGGTATTTAAGACACCACCTCACTCTTCTGGATTACTTCCTTCCCTTTTAACATTCTAATCCTTATCAGTCTCCTGCTTATCTTCAGGATCTCTTATACTGATGTGCCTCTGGGCTTAATCTTTCCACATGTTCTCTCTACACTCACATACTCCATGATCTTTTTTATCCTGTCATGTTGAATTCCGATTATGTCCTGAAAATGCCTACATTTAGATCTTCAGCCTGAATCATTTCCCTGGATGATCTTTGGATCTAAAAATATTAAGGCCGTCTTATAGTCATTGTCATTGGAAGGACTGATACTGAAGCTGAGGCTTCAATCCTTTGGCCACCTGATGAGAACAGCCAACTCATTGGAAAAGACCATGATGCTGGGAAAGAATGAAGGCAGAAGGAGAAGAGGCCAGCAGAGGATGAGATGAAAGGATGGCATCACTGATTTAATGGACATAACTTGGGCAAACTCTGGGAGAAAATGAGGGACAGGAAGGCCTGGCATGCTGTAGTCCATGGGGTTACAAAAAGTTGGACATGACCTAGTGACTGAACAACAGCAAAAACAACATAGCCATTGTCATTAACCACATGATAATCAGTAGAATATCTACAAGATATCAAAATTCTCCCCTCCCTCCACTCCAAAGCACATTATCCTGCTTTCTGACAATCTTTCTCATTTCAATCACTAGGAATCCCATTCTTTTAGTTGCTTAGGCTAAATATCTTGGCAGAAGCTTGACTTCTTTCTTTCTCTTACATCTAACCCATCAGAAAGTTCTCCAGTTCTATCTTCAAATATTAAGAATCCCATCAGTTTTCATTATCTCTACTCTATCAACCCAGTCCAAACCTCCATCATTTATCTTCCTGGATCATCTCATGAGCTTTTTAACTGGTATCTCTGCCTCTTCCATCTCTCTTTGTTTCAGGAAAGGGAACCCCTTCCAGGGCTCAAAAGCAGGCTCTTGTCTAACGCTAAGGAATGAATTGTCCCAGGAGACACACATGCCTACAAAGCAAGAGACTTTATTACAAAGAGGTACCCAGGTGGAGAGTAGGAGGCTAAGGGAACCCAGGAGGACTGCTCTGCCATGTGGCTTGAAGTCTCAGGTTTTATGGTGATGGGATTAATTTCTGGGTTGACTCTGGCCAATTATTCTGACTCAGGGTCCTTCCTGGTGGCACATGCATTGGTCGGCTAAGAGGGATTCCATTGAGGATGATTCTGGGAAGTGGTAGGACACACAATATCTCCTTTTGACCTTTCCTGAATTCTTCCAGTTGATGGTGGCTTGTTAGTTCTATGTTCCTTACTAGGATCTCCTGTTGTAAAATAACTAATACAAGTATTTATTATGGTATAATATGCCTGACCAGGGTGGGTGGTTTCCCACCTAACACCTTTAACCCTTTATTCTAAACTTAGAAGGTGGTGTGTGCTGTGCTGTGCTTAGTCACTCAGTCATGTCTGACCCTTTGCAACCCCATGGACTGTAGCCCGCCAGGCTCCTCTGTCCATGGAGATTCACCAGGCAAGAATACTGGAGTGGGTTGCCATGCCCTCCTCCAGGGGATCTTCTCAAACTAGGGATTGAACCCAAGTCTCTCACATTGCAGGTGGATTCTTTACCATCTAAGCCACCAGGAAAGCCCTAGAAAGCAACATTTTTTTTTTTTTTTTTAGTTAGATCATTGCTTTTTTGTTTTTACCAAAATCATCCATTCATTTTCCACCTCTCTCAGAGTGAAAACCAGAAAACCAGAGTTCTCCCAGGGTTTTCCAAGCTATGTCCAGTTTGGCAGTTTTTTGACTTCATCACCTAACATCTTCCTTTTATAGCTCACTTTAAACACCTATTCTTACCTCTTTGCTGGTTTTCTGATAGTCCAGCCATGATTCCCTCTCAGGGATTTCTCACCTGCTGTTTCCTCACTCTTTCAGGCCCCTCCTTCCTATTGAGGTGTTTGGCTTCTGGCCAGAAAACTTGTGTGTGCTTTTTCAGGCCTGACCATAGCAATTACAAAGTCTTTTTCTGGCAGGTGTCATGGGGAAACACTGCCCTTCCCATACCAGAGTTTGCACATGGCTAGTGCATTAGTCTCTAAAGGAAATTGTATTATAGCATACAAGAACTATAATATATACATGTGCAAAAGGATTCTGGCCCCTCTGGTCAGCCATGACATTATTCAGATTTGTGGTCTTAACACAGCCACCTTCATTCTTAGGTCTCTTTGAGATCCTCAAATCATTACCCTTAAGTGCCTCTGCTGATAACTCCTTATGGGGAAAAAAGGAACCTTGAAAACATTTTTTCCAATTGTGAATTAATAATTGGTCCTTTACACTCCTAGCCCTTCCATCCCTATTCCAACCCTCAAGTTCATAAAAATGAAGGAGACTTTGGTGGGAGGTGGCAGAAGAACTCCTTCAAGACTGAGAGAATTTCTATGTGTGTAGTGTGCCAGTATTTCCCATTCTGTTGTTTTCCTCTATTTCTTTGCATTGATCACTGAAGAAGGCTTTCTTATCTCTTCTTGCTATTCTTTGGAACTCTGCATTCAGATGCATATATCTTTCCTTTTCTCCTTGGCTTTTCACTTCTCTTCTTTTCACAGCTATTTGTAAGGCTTCCCCAGACAGCCATTTTGCTTTTTTGCATTTCTTTTCCATGGGGATGGTCTTGATCCCTGTTTCCTGTACAATGTCACAAACCTCATTCCATAGTTCATCAGGCACTCTATCTATCAGCTCTAGGCCCTTAAAGAAGAGGTGGCAAGAATACACAGAAGAACTGTACAAAAAAGATCTTCACAACCCGGATAATCATGATGGCGTGATCACTCATCTAGAGCCAGACATCCTGGATGTGAAGTCAAGTGGGCCTTAGAAAGCATCACTATGAAAAAAGCTAGTGGAGGTGATGGAATTCCAGTTGAGTTATTTCAAATCCTGAAAGATGATGCTGAAAAAGTGCTGCATTCAATATGCCAACAAATTTGGAAAACTCAGCAGTGGCCACAGGACTGGAAAAGTCAGTTTTCATTCCAATCCCAAAGAAAGGCAATGCCAAACAATGCTTAAACTACCGCACAATTGCACTCATCTCACATGCTAGTAAAGTAATGCTCAAAATTCTGCAAGCCAGGCTTCAGCAATACGTGAACCATGAACTTCCTGATGTTCAAGCTGGTTTTAGAAGTGGCAGAGGAACCAGAGATCAAATTGCCAACATCCACTGGATCATGGAAAAGGCAAGAGAGTTCCAGAAAAACATCTATTTCTGCTTTATTGACTATGCCAAAGCCTTTGACTGTGTGCATCACAAGAAACTAGAAAATTCTCAAAGAGGTGGGAATGCCAGACCACCTGACCTGCCTCTTGAGAAATCTGTATGCAGGCCAGGAAGCAACAGTTAGAACTGGACATGGAATGACAGATTAGTTCTAAATAGGAAAAGGAGTACGTCAAGGCTGTATATTGTCACCCTGTGGTTCCAAACAGGAAAAGGGGTATGTCAAGGCTGTATATTGTCACCCTGCTTATTTAACTTATATGCAGAGTACATCATGAGAAAAGCTGGGCTGGAAGAAACACAAGCTGGAGTCAAGATTTCCGGGAGAAATATCAATAACCTCAGATATGCAGATGAAACCACCCTTATGGCAGAAAGTGAACAGGAACTCAAAAGCTTCTTGATGAAAATGAAAGAGGAGAGTGAAAAAGTTGGCTTAAAGCTCAATATTCAGAAAACAAAGATCATGGCATCCGGTCCCATTACTTAATGGGAAATAGATGGGGAAACAGTGGAAACAGTGTCAGACTTTATTTTTTGGGGCTCCAAAATCACTGCAGATGGTGATTGCAGCCATGAAATTAAAAGACGCTTACTTCTTGGAAGAAAAGTTATGACCAACCTAGATAGCATATTCAGAAGCAGAGACATTACCTTGCCGACTGAAGGTCTGTCTAGTCAAGGCTATAGTTTTTCCTGTGGTCATGTATGGATGTGAGAGTTGGACTGTGAAGAAGGCTGAGTGCCAAAGAATTGATGCTTTTGAACTGTGGTGTTGGAGAAGACTCTTGAGAGTCCCTTGGACTGCAAGGAGATCCAACCAGTCCATTCTGAAGGAGATCAACCCTGGGATTTCTTTGGAAGGAATGATGCTAAAGCTGAAACTCCAGAACTTTGGCTACCTCATGAGAAGAACTGACTCATTGGAAAAGACTTTGATGCTGGGAGGGATTGGGGGTAGGAAAAGAAGGGGACGACAGAGGATGAGATGGCTGGATGGCATCACTGACTCGATGGACGCGAGTCTGAGTGAACTCCGGGAGCTGGTGATGGACAGGAAGGCCTGGAGTGCTGCGATTCATGGGGTCACAAAGAGTTGGACATGGCTGAATGACTGAACTGAACTGAGTGTGCCAGTCCATGGGGGAAAATGAAATGAGGAGAAGAAGGAGCTTTCTCTGATTTTAACCTCTTGCTTAAACTATTGCAATAAATGCTTAAAAGATTGATATTTACTTTTTTTTAGGCTTGTTGCTAATTCAGTTATTTTCAATGCATGCTGAGTCACTGAGTGTTGTGTCTAACTCTTTGCAACCTCATGGACTGTAGCCCATCAGGCTCTACATGTGATTCTCCAGGCAAACATGCTGGAAGGGATTGCCATTTCCTCCTCCAGGGGATCTTTCCTACTCAGAGACTGAACCTGCATCTCCTGCAGCAATACCTAACAATTTGGTTCTATTCAACTCAGCTGAAGTTCTGATACCTCTTACCTAAATGGCTCAAGTTCAAATGTCTTTCTAATATAGTTTTGCTGACTAATTAATTTAAAATTATTTCCTCACAGAACTTCCAGTATTTCCCCCTGCTCTGTTTTTCTTTCTTAGCACCTATCTTCATAATGACTATATATATTTTGTCCTTATTTTTTTATTGTGAGTTTTCTGTCAGTTAAGTACAATATATCCCCAACATTACGAACCTTTGAGTTGTGAATTTTCAAAGATGTGGATATGCTTTCCATCACCATCACACATGATGCAGCTTGTCCCCCATTTATCGCTGGTGACTCTTCAACTCTAAAATCTTCCAACTTCTGTCCCTCCTCCAGCCAACTCTTCATGCCTGTTCACTCGATGCCAGCCCCTGTATGCAGCTATTGTCCACTGGACTACTGGACTTTTCCGGGTACTGTACTGAGTACTGTACAGTAGCTGGCAAGATTAAAAATGTTTTCTTTATTTTTGTTTTTAATATATTGTTTGTGTGAAAAGTATTATAAAACTATTACAGTGAAGTACTATATAGCCGATTGTGTTAGTTGGGTACATATGGTAACTTTATTGAACTTATGAACAGTTTGGACTTGGAACTCATTTAAATGTAGGGAAATTATTGTATAAAGTTTATGAGATCAGCAGTTTCAGATTTGCACATTTGTTTCAATTTCTAGAATAGTACCTGGTATTTATGAAGTATACAACAAAAATTTGTTGAATGAATTATTCAGAAGGGGCAGGACAAAAATCCAGGCTGCAGAGGTAAAATGATGCTTCATTCTTTGCCTACCAATGGTTGGAAAATTCTGACTTCGGTTACCCTTTCCCCACCTCTAAGTCCACTAAGGGTCTCCTAACTATATTTGCTGCTGCTGCTGCTAAGTCACTTCAGTCGTGTCCAACTCGGTGTGACCCCATAGACAGTAGCCCACCAGGATCCCCCATCCCTGGGATTCTCCAGGCAAGAACACTGGAGTGGGTTGCCATTTCCTTCTCCAATGCATGAAACTGAAAAGTGAAAGTGAAGTCGCTCAGTTGTGTCTGACCCTCAGTGACCCCATGGACTGCAGCCTTCCAGGCTCCTCTGTCTGTGAGATTTTCCAGGCAAGAGTATTGGAGTGGGGTGCCATTGCCTTCTCCAATATAAACTAAATAAATCCTGAAGGATTTTTACCCACTATCCTGAGAAGTCTACTAGGATCTGAGTCTACTAAAAGCATGTGGATATTGACTAGGAAAGTGTCACAGAGTTTATCCTGGTTGCTGCTAAGTCACTTCAGTTGTGTCCGACTCTGTGCGACCCCATGGACTGCAGCCTACCAGGCTCCTCCGTCCATAGGATTTTCCAGGCAAGAGTACTGGAGTGGATTGCAATTGCCTTCTCCAGTAACTGCATAGTGATACACCAATTCAACTTACTGCTTGGGGTGAAAAACACCATTTAATGAGACATGAAGACAAAGCACAAACCCGACTAAGGGGACACATGCTGTGAACCACAGCACGGCCATGACCAGAGCACGTGGGGGGCGGGGGAGGGGAGATGGAGGGGTAAACTACAGCCTCGGGGGTGGGGAGGGGGGTATTCTGGATTGACGACGACTAAGCAGACAACAGGATGAGACAGGATATCAAAACCAACGATGAAAGCAGACACACGGTCAGAGAACTCCAACAGCAAGGAAAACATACAGAACTGTTCTTTTACAAATATTGGGAAAGAAATCAAGCATGAAACCACAGAGAAATCGTCAAAGAATTTTAAATATCAACTAATTAGCCAATGATGCAAATTATAAAAACAGTGTCAAAAGACCACAAAATGGACTAGTTATTTCACAGGCCGCAGCAGTTGTATGAGAGGCAGTTTAATGTTGCAAGGCCTTAAGTTGATGAGTTGAGATCAACTCAGAATATCAGGTTTGATTTAGGGCAATTGTCCTATCACAAAATCACAGTGCTGCATTTTGAGAATGGGGGATATTAATATACATATATATATATTATCAATAACAAAACTGGCAGCAGATGAAAATTCTTAAATAATTTAAAAACAGTTTCAATAGCTTTTAAATCCTTATACACATTTACAAGTTATAATAAAAATATCTATTGACACCAGAATTTAAGATAAATACAATCATAAATCCATATCTTTTAAAATGTTTCTGTTCTTTGGACATTTCCCTGTAAATACATTTATTTCATTTAATTTTCCATACTACATAACTCTTTCATTCAAGAATTTTTAACAACTTCCAAACTGTACTTTTGAAGAAAATGATTATAGTACTCTAGTTTGAGAAATCATTTTTCTTTGGCTATTTATAGAGTATGGTAACTTCTATATCTATTCAAATTATAAGACCATTCAATCATATTCATGGATTGGAAGAGTTAATATAGTGAAAAGGAGTATACTACCCAAAGCAATTTACAAATTCAATGCAATCCCTATCAAGCTACCAGCCATATTTTTCACAGAACTAGAACAAATAATTTCAAGATTTGTATGGAAATACAAAAAACCTCGAATTGCCAAAGCAATCTTGAGAAAGAAGAATGGAACTGGAGGAATCAACTTGCCTGACTTCAGGCTCTACTACAAAGCCACAGTCATCAAAACAGTATGGTACTGGCACAAAGACAGACATATAGATCAATGGAACAAAATAGAAAGCCCAGAGATAAATCCACACACATACGGACACCTTATCTTTGACAAAGGAGGCAAGAATATACAATGGAGTAAAGACAATCTCTTTAACAAGTGGTGCTGGGAAAACTGGTCAACCACTTGTAAAAGAATGAAACTAGATCACTTTCTAACACCGCACACAAAAATAAACTCAAAATGGATTAAAGATCTAAATGTAAGACCAGAAACTATAAAACTCCTAGAGGAGAACATAGGCAAAACACTCTCCGACATAAATCACAGCAGGATCCTCTATGATCCACCTCCCAGAATTCTGGAAATAAAAGCAAAAATAAACAAATGGGATCTAATTAAAATTAAAAGCTTCTGCACAACACAGGAAAATATCAGCAAGGTGAAAAGACAGCTTTCAGAATGGGAGAAAATAATAGCAAATGAAGCAACTGACAAACAACTAATCTCAAAAATATACAAGCAACTTATGCAGCTCAATTCCAGAAAAATAAACGACCCAATCAAAAAATGGGCCAAAGAACTAAATAGGCATTTCTCCAAAGAAGACATACGGATGGCTAACAAACATATGAAAAGGTGCTCAACATCACTCATTATCAGAGAAATGCAAATCAAAACCACAATGAAGTACCACTTCACACCAGTCAGAATGGCTGCAATCCAAAAATCTGCAAGCAATAAATGCTGGAGAGGGTGTGGAGAAAAGGGAACCCTCCTACACTGTTGGTGGGAATGCAAACTAGTACAGCCACTTTGGAGAACAGTGTGGAGATTCCTTTAAAAATTGCAAATAGAACTCCCTTATGACCCAGCAATCCCACTGCTGGGCATACACACCGAGGAAACCAGAATTGAAAGAGACACATGTACCCCAATGTTCATCGCAGCACTGTTTATAATAGCCAGGACATGGAAACAACCTAGATGTCCATCAGCAGATGAATGGATAAGAAAGCAGTGGTACATATACACAATGGAGTATTACTCAGCCATTAAAAAGAATTCATTTGAATCAGTTCTGATGAGATGGATGAAACTGGAGCCGATTATACAGAATGAAGTAAGCCAGAAAGAAAAACACCAATACAGTATACTAACACATATATATGGAATTTAGAAAGATGGCAATGACGACCCTGTATACAAGACAGGAAAAAAGACACAGCTGTGTATAACGGACTTTTGGACTCAGAGGGAGAGGGAGAGGGTGGGATGATTTGGGAGAATGGCATTCTATCTTGTATACTATCATGTAAGAATTGAATCGCCAGTCTATGTCTGACGCAGGATACAGCATGCTTGGGGCTGGTGCATGGGGATGACCCAGAGAGATGTTATGGGGAGGGAGGTGGGAGGGGGGTTCATGTTTGGGAACACATGTAAGAATTAAAGATTTTTAAAAGAAAAAACTAAAAAACTATTTAAAAAAAATAGACCATTCATATTCTCTCTAGGTTAGAAACAGTATCACTTTATTTAAGTACTATCTACATTATTCATACTAAAAATTAATTCAGTCAACCATTCATTCAAAATTATTTTTTTTAGTATTTGTTAATTTCTGAATGGTTTCTTAGGTACCAGTGGTGAACAATACAGAACCCAAAGGGAGAGAATAAGCAAATAGCTAACAATTTGAGATACTGTGATTTTTAAAACATGTAACAATAGATAATAGGAACATCGGGCATTATGAAGAAAGTAAAATTATTTGATTCCTAGAGTTAACATAGTGTAGAAAGGAAGATAAATATTTAATATCTAAATGAGTATGTGTGAAAGTCAATCAGTCATGTCCAGCTCTTTGCAACCTCATGGACTGTAGCCCACCAGGTTTCTCTGTGCATGGAATTCTCCAGGCAGGAATACTGAAGTGGGTACCCATTCCTTTCTCCAGGGGATCATCCCAACCCAGAGATAGAACCTGGGTATCTTGCATTGCAGGCAGATTATTTACCATCTGAGCCCCCAAGAAAGTCCAGTATCTAAAAATGAGTGTTTACATGTCTAAATATATGTATAGAGAGACAGACAGTCAGAGACAGAATTAGAGACTGTAGAAAGATGTTCAGAAGGTATGTGGTATTTCCAAGGGCCTATGTGAGAAGGCAATGGCACCCTACTCCAGTACTCTTGTCTGGAAAATCCCATGGACAGAGGAGCCTGGTGGGCTACAGTCCATCGGGTCGCTAAGAGTCGGAGACGACTGAGCGACTTTACTTTGACTTTTCACTTTCATGCATTGGAGAAGGAAATGGCAACTCACTCCAGTATTCTTGCCTGGAGAATCCCAGGGATGGCGGAGCCTGGTGGGCTGCCATCTATGGAGTCATACAGAGTCGCACACAACTGAAGCGACTTAGTAGTAGTAGTAGTAATAATGTGAGAAAGAGGAGTGAATCATATGAAATAATAAGAGGTAGGAATATTTCATTGGAGAAGGAAATGGCAACCCACTCCAGTGTTCTTGCCTGGAGAATCCCAGGGACGGTGGAGCCTGGTGGGCTGCCGTCTATGGGGTCACACAGAGTCGGACACGACTGAAGTGACCTAGCAGGAATATTTTGCTTAGAGAAAGGTATGCCAGAAAGAAGATTTTTTTAAAAAAGGAATATGTGAAGCCCATGGAGGTGGTAGATGAGCACAGGGCATAGCTTATTCAGGAAAAAACAGTTTATTGTGACTGAAGATTGGGAACAGCAGACAGAAGAGTAGGAGTTGAAGTAGATATTACCTAGAAAGAGATAAAGTAGGAGAAAAGGACAAATCATGTAGGGTCTCACATTTTGTAGAAGAATTTGGGCTTCAGTTCAGTTCAGTTCAGTCACTCAGTCGTGTCCGACTCTTTGTGACCCCATGAATTGCAGCACGCCAGGCCTCCCTGTCCATCACCAACTCCCGGAGTTCACTCAGATTCACGTCCATCGAGTCGGTGATGCCATCCAGCCATCTCATCCTCGGTTGTCCCCTTCTCCTCCTGCCCCCAATCCCTCCCAGCATCAAAGTCTTTTCCAATGAGTCAACTCTTCTCATGAGGTGGCCAAAGTACTGGAGTTTCAGCTTTAGCATCATTCCTTCCAAAGAAATCCCAGGGTTTAGTTAATTACTAGCATACTGTGTGTATATGTATGCATTCTAAAGGTAGTAGGAAATCATTAGAGTTTTTATCAAGGAAGTGGTATAATTCCACTTATTCTATACTGTCATCTCTGCAAAGAAATATGGGAGAGAAAAGTGACACAGACAAATGAATAAATTAGTATTTTTGTACAAAAGGAATTTTGTATCTTCAAGAGTTGATTGTTTCAGTCCAAAGTGAAACTCAGGGTACCATTCAGTGTTTTAAAAGTTGTGATGTGTGGTGCCAATCTTGGCAAGGTAAAGTGAAAATGCATAGTATAAGCAAGTGAAAGTGACTCAGGTAACAACAGGAAAATAACTGGACACTTTAGAGCTACAATATTTTAACATTTCTTATATCTATCTACAGAAGACACTTAGAGTCTCAATGTTATGCTCTGCTCAGTTTCAGTGTAGTGTAGTATTAAAGGACCTTGTACTGAGGGTCTGCAGTTACAAATTATGGCAGAATGAGTCTAGAAAATGTCAGACCATATATTCTTCTCTGGGCATTGTCTCTGCACTCTTTAGAGTTTGCACCATCCATACTCAGAACTACATACTTCATCATGCTAAGAAATTCTTAAGTTGAAATTTACAGATAATTGTGTATGACTCCCCTTCCCAGTCATTTATATGTTAAAACAACCAAAGACTATCTTGAAAGTGAGTTTGCTTTGTCATTTGCTCTTTGAATTCGACCTTTATAATACGTGAATACACTGTTTATGGATTTCATTTTCCATCCTCAAAAACCATTCTGTGAAATAATCAATTCAATAATTATTTTCTTGAGGCAATAAAGCTGAATAAACATGTAGGATATCTGCTAATTGTAAGCAAGACTTTCTTTCTTTTTTTTTTTTTTTTGAAGTCCTATATCTATCCATGGGAAGAGATATATCCAGTTTAGGGTAGGGGAGTGACTCAGGTTAATTTCATGCAGATCATTTCCTCCTTTTTTTCATATATTTCGGTCCTAAATTAATACACTAGGTGCTCTGCAGCCAGCGTGGTTGCACATTGATCTTGGCCAGCTTGTTTACAGTGTTTTGGCAAGTTGCTGATGTACTTCTCCCCGGGGATAGAGCAGGGGTTAATTGCTGTTAAACTCTCAGTGCCAAGTAATGGTTCAGCCTCTCTGCTACATTAAAGATGACACTAATAAGGAAAGAGTGCAGTGGATTGCTCTATGTTGAAAATTGGACTTGTGGTGACAGAAACTTGGAGCAGAGCTGATGTAATAGGAAGACCATAATGTAATTATAACTGCTGAACATGTGTCATACCAAGTTAAATGATACATTAATGAATCAAAACAGGTGATGAAGTGTTGCTCTTTCAGCGGATAGAGGTGCTTTCAAGGTTAAATTGCTATTAATTTAATAATCTGTAATATGGATATTCTTCAAATCACAGATGAAATCAACCTTAATGCTTTCATATAACATTGCTTCTTGAGTTTCAAAGAGATAAGATAAAAGAAACAAAGCAAAAGTGAGCAGAGTTCAATGCAACTCATTCTGTGTTTAATTTTGTAAGAAAGGGTTTTACGTTGTAAGGTGAGTGGTTGCCCAGGGCCTTCTTCTTGTCCCGGTAGACTACTAGATCATTTTAATCCACATCTAGCCAGCTAGTCATTCACCAGGGAACATAGACCTGTAGAAGCAAACTATTTCTTTTCAAACAGACATTTCTATATTATTGATGCATGATACTTTAATGTGGCTTAAGTTCACAAAATAGGTAAAATAATGTCCCTGAAATCCTCTTATCTACTTTGGCGCATTTTCTTTTTTTTCTGTATTTTTCTAAGTATCTGTAAAATTTTAAAGCCCATTTCCTCATTAGTTTTAGAATTAGCTTTAAAATTCATAAACGATAGTAGATTACTTACTATTCATTATTTTTAAATATTTTACTTTAATTCTCTTTTGATAATACCACTCTCATTTCTAATTTCTTCAAAGCTTTCAGGAGACTGATATTTTTACTTGTTCTTAGCATTTAGGGGCTCAAATATAAATTTATTCTGAAAAATAAATAAAGTTGCTTTCTTTTTTAAAGAATCTAGAAATTCAGCATATTATTCTATTGAACTCCATTTTGCAAATAAATTTATTAACAGAATGCATTTGGAAACTTTGACCTAACTTATGTATATTTCCATTATGTAATGTACAATTTGGGCTTCCCATGTGGGGCTAGTAACAAAGAATATACCTGCCAATGCAGGAAACACTGGAGACATGGTTTCTATCCCTGGGTTGGGAAACCCTGGAGGAGGGCATGGCAATCCACTCCAGTACTGTGCCTGGAGAATCCCATGGACATAGGAGTCTGGCAGACTACAGTCCAAAGAGTCATAAAGAGTCAAACATGACTGAAGCGACTTAGCACACACACAATGTACAATTTAATTTTCCCATATATTATCTTCTTTCAATGACAAATAGTTATTGTTATTTGGTGTTATTTTACCAATGATTGAATACAAGTGCAAAGGTATATAGATAGTTGATTCTTCCAAACAAAGAAACATTAGTTTAAGAGACTAGAAAATAAATGAGTGATTTTAAAAATAAAAATAAATAATCATGTCATACCTGTCTTTTAAAAGATATTAACTATAAAATTTATTCCTATACTAGAGTTTCAATGTTAATTAAATATTTGTGTATATTCTCAAGAAAATTAAACAGATTTCAATTTTGAAGGATAGCAGAATATGCCAGCCCAAAATACAGTTTGCCTTCTGTATTCATAGGCTCTGCATAAGCAGATTCATCCAAATGCAAATGAAAAATACTTGGGAAAAAATTCCAGAAACTTCTGAAAAGCAAAACTTGAATTTTCCATGACCCAGTAACTATTTACATACCATTTACATTGTATTTGCAAATATTTACATAGCAATTATAGTGCATTAATTATCATAAGTAATCTAGAGATGATTTAAAGTATAAAGGAGAATGTGTATAGGCTAAATGCAAACACTACACCATCCTATATAAGAGACTTGAGAATTCATGACTTTGGTGTCTGCTAGGGGTCCTGGAACTAGTTCACTGTTGATACAGAGGGATGACTCTATATCACTTTGGTCTATTGATTACTATGAGCTGTATGCATTTGAAAAATAACAAGTGTTGGGGTGAGGTGGAAAGTTTTCTCTAAACTTTATCTGCTTAAAGACAGATCCTCCAAAAAGAAATTCAACTGTCATAAGCCCAGGGAGTTTCACTAACCAGGGGAGGCTGACCCATTACAGTAGAGAAAACTAGAAGTTAACACCACACCCAGATAAATTTTGTCACAAACTATCACATGTCCCATCTGTTCTTCTAAGGGCCCATTTATCTTCCCTAAAATTCACTTACTCTCTCTTAAGAGATTTACATCCTCCCTCTTTTTCCCCTGTTTCGATAGTATTTAAGCCTGAACTCTAAGACACCTTGGATGAATTACTCATCTTTCCTTGGGTGTCTCGAAAGTATACATGAAGCATGCATATTAATAAAATTCTGTTTGGTTTTCTCTTGTTCCTGTTTTATTACAGAGGTCTCAGTTAAGACCTCTGAAAGATAAAGGTAAAATTATTTTTTCTCCCTTATAATATCATCAGTTTTATTATCTTTGTTGATATTATTAACAATAAATGCATTTACTTGCAACAAAGATTATTAAGAAAATATAGTTTGATTTTTGTTTGTATTTTAATCATTTTCCTACAAAACTAACCAGTTTATAATGGTCATGGAAACATGGAACTTTAAAAGCAAGCAAACAAACAAACAAACAAAAAACGAGTTTATTTCTTTGTTTGTTTTTTCCAGTAAGCAATACATATTATTTGCTCTGGGAAGAGAGAACCTTTCCCAAAGTCAGGAAAGGATAAAAATAGAGAGGGACCAGTTAGAGAGAGAGTGTGGAGATAGCATTGGGCATCCAGAATAATTTTATCATATATCCTGAACTGGAAGCAAAGTTTGTCTAGTGTCATTAAACAGAGTTTGGAGTGATCCTGGTACCCATGAGTGTTAGAGGATAAAACTGGAGCTGAGGGCCCCTCTTTTCAACAGATAGTCAGTAGTGAAAAAGTCTCACTACAAGGGAAGAAGAGTTGCTTTCTAGAAAGCAGATAAAGGTCAATAATGTCAAACAATACAGAGTGAAAACACTATATTAAATAAACATGACCATCGACTTTAGCCACAAGAAATTTATTAGTGTCTGGTGAGAGGGGAATTGTGACAGAAGTTTCTTGATAGTCAGTGGATGAAAGGATGGGAGATGAAAAATATGAGAGCATGTTTATACTATTCAGAGGGCTTCCCAGGTGACTCAGTGGGTAAAGAACCTGCCTGCGACGTAGGAGATGCTAAAGATGTGGGTTCTATCCTTGGTTTGGGAAGATCCCCTGGAGGAGGACATGGCAACCTACTTCAGTATTCTTGCCTGGGAAATCCCCTGGACAGAGAAGCCTGGTGGGCTACAGTTCACAAGGTCACAAAGAACTGGACACGACTGAAGATACCGAGCATGCACGCCTGCATACTATCTGGAACTATCTTTCATTCACTAGGGAAAGAGGAAAATTCTCACTCGTTAGAGAACAATGCTGAGTTAAGAGGGCATTGTAACTTTAAATAAGGAGAAAACTTGAAATTATTCATATGTAGAAGGGAAAGAATCCATTAAAAGGAAGGGACACATTTAGAAGGCAGGAGAACAGAGGTAATTAGCAGAGGGAAATTGTCGTGAATAGCAGAGAAGATAATCCCAAGCCATGGTAGAAAGGTTAACTTTCATACATGAAAAAGCCAATTTGTCCATGAAAATGAAAAGGAATAGTGGATGGTGATGGCATGGAGTGAGATGTTCTGCCTATTGACCTTTATTATTTACTCATTTGTTTGGTTTTCTCTGAAGTAGGGGACAAGCACTGCTGCATGGGATGTTGAAAGATAGGGAACAGAAGGCTGAGGTAACTGGCAAAATAATTGAAATAGCTGCTGGGGTTATGTGAGAAATACTTAACGGGGAACTTAGACAAAGTTAAGAAGAGCACGCAGGGAGTGACTCTATTGTAGTTTCAGAGGAGGTAAAAAGTCTTTCTCAGAACCAGCTGGTCACATATCACCAAGAAAGTCAATGCAAACTTGATTAGCTTCACCTGTTTCATTTTTTAAACTCAATTTCACATTTTCTCCTATTTATTTAGTATTTGGTCTGGAAAAGATGATTCTTTGCTATTTATGCCTTTCAGGAACAGTGGGTGAGGCTAAACATGAAGATCAGAGAAACTAAAACAAATTAGACTGAGAGTGTTCTTATGCGGCTTATGGTCTATCTGAAGGTAACTGGTAGGTTTATATAAATGGGGCCTTAACTTACAAAGATCGTTCCAAAATAAATTGAGCAGGTATAATAATTCACTGAAAATTGCTCCTGAGTTATTACATGCTATTGCTGACCACAAAGAAAAACAAAAAAATCCCCCAAATCTTCAAGTCAGCAACTTGTGGTTAATGTCCCCTTGCTTTATGCTCCTCTGTTTAGTTTGTTTTTTTTGTTTTTTTTTTCTGGATGGCTCTCAGAAAGATATTAAAGTTTTATGATTTTTTTCCAGATGATTCACGATTTTTGTTTATCAAAAGATTTGTTGTTTTTTGCTGTTTTTGTTTAAATAGGAACAAATGAAAAGATGCTTGAAAAAGAATGTGTGTATATTTTTGATGAGGACAGCAACACAATTGAAAATGAACAGTTCCTATCACTCTTTATTTATATTACACCTTTCCTCAAGTGTTTTGTTTTGATCATTATCTTTATTCAGATCCTATAATCTCTCAGTTAATATTTCAAGTTATCTAACAGAGCTTTGATTTTTGGTGATGTGTGATGAGAAACATTATATGGAATTTGTTATTAGCCAAGATAATTTTTTTTTTAAATTGTTTGAAACTGTATACTAAAGATTTACAATGACTTTCTTTGATGAGTGCAGACATGATGATAGAGATTCTATTAACAAAGTATTTCATAATTAAGAACATTATAATTTGCTAACAGAGCTCACAACAGCTGCCTGTGGAATAAGACAATATGCTTTTCCTCTCCCCACTGGGCCTAATTCCCTAGTAACCTTATTGAAAATGTGCATGGGCTACAAAACTAAAGATTAACTGTCCAGGGACCTGCTTCCTGGAGCTTACTTGAAGATTAAATCAAATGGCAGGCAATATATATTTGGTAAAATGGCTTTGTTGTAATTTTTTTTCCTACGTAGTGGTAAGTGTTACAGAAGAAGATGACACTTTATAGCTGTTTTTCAAAAAAAGTTAAAATATTCCTAAATGTGAAATAGTTTTATTCTCATGCCAAAATCAAAATGAATAATTTATTTCTTCACAACCTAAAGCATCTTCTGCTTTTTGAACACGTAATAAAGAATCTCTAATTACAAATTATCCATAATTACAAATTGTTCAGCTTCTTAAAAGATGATTATTATTCATTATCTATTTATTTCGTAACAAATGCCACTAAAGGTGTGAAAGATGAGTTTAAAATGCCAACTGAGATTTGCAATATTTTAATTAAATAGAAAGCAGTTCAAATATATATTTAAAAACAAAGCTTTTAGACTACACATTAGTAAATGGATTTCTACTTAACAAATCAGAGAAAGATGGATGAAGATGTTCTGCTTTTAAAAATACTATATTTAGCATGCCTGTGCAGAGACACTGAAGTGTGATTTGTCCTCATAGCAGACATCTGAAGAACAAGTGACATTCTTACACAAAATCCATATTGGTGATGTATTTAATTACAGAGCTGATTGAAATTGACAGCTTTAGTGACCTGAGTTTGCACTTGTGGTGATTGATGTATGCTTCAACTCTGGTTACTTTTAAACCAATTCACATAGTGCTCAATACTATAATATCATCCTGTCAAATTGCAAACTACATTTTTACAAGTATGGGGACTGGAGAGAGTGCATGTGTAATTAAAGGGAGAGAGAGATGAATTGTTTAAAAGCACTTATGCAACTGTTAAACTGGGACCGCTGTTATTTGAAAGCAGAATGAAAGAAAATTCAATACACTCACTCAGGCATCCATGTTCCTAGGGTCATCTTTACTGCTAGAGAAATGTATTCCTGACTGTAATTCATGGTTAAGAAAGAAGTCTCAGAACTTTGGTGGATGTCTCTAAAGCCTTATTTTCTGAAGTATGACATTAGCTTTTAGAAAAAAATGTGTGTGTGTTAGTCAATCAGTCATGTCCAACTTTGCAACCGTATGGACTTTAGCCTGCCAGGCTCCTCGGTCCATTGAATTCTCCAGGCAAGAATACTGGAGTGGGTAGCCTTTCCCTTCTCCAGGGCATCTTCCCAACCCAGGAAACAAACTCAGGTCTCCTGCATTGAAGGCAGATTCTTTACCAGCTGAGCCACAGGGGAAGCCCAAGAATACTGGAGTGGGTAGCCTATCCCTTCTGCAGGGTTATCTTCCCCTCCCAGGAATCAAACCGGGGTCTCCTGAATTGCAGGCAGATTCTTTACCAACTGAGCTACCAAGAAAGCCCCTAACCAGAGAAAGGTGACGATAAATTCCCCTCCTGTACTTGCTGCCTCAGAATTTCTGCTCACTATTTAATTCTTCACATAGCAACTCATCTTTTAAAACAATGTTCCAGTTCATCCCATTTATAAACTTACATTTTCTTTTCCATTGGATTTCATTCTTTAGAATATCATGAAATGATATCACTGCATGACAGAAAAATAGCAGGAGATAGCTAAACTCCTTTTCCATGAACTTGCATATCAGAAGAAATTGCCAAAAAGAATCAGAAAAATGGCATCTGCCTCACTCCTGCCTTCTAAACCACATACATCTAATTTCTGTTCAGAACTAATTCACGGTGAGAGCTGAAGCAGGAGGATGATGAATAGAAGTAGCCAATCCATATTGTCTCCAAGACTGAGGAGGCAGAGCATTTCTTTTTGCAAAAGACTGAAAACGGAATAGATTTTAGAGACCATTAACATCACAAATTTTCCCTCCCCATTATATGCAAACAGGTGATTATCCATTGTGTACTCAAACAAGAGAAAGGCTGTTTGTTTCTCTAGAGCACAAAGAACAGCAAGTTAGTCCTCATTCTGAAAACAGAGGCATCCTCTATAGTGAATGATGAGACACCCAATCTCCTCTTACAAACAAAAAATAAAGGGAATAACAGGTAGCACAAGTTTAAAAGAGGTAATAATCTGAGTTGCATCAGACTTTTCAACGTATACCTCCTATAGCTTTGTCTCAGCAAAACAGCAGAGAATGAGTTTCAATAAACTAAAAGTGCAATCCAAAGAATAAGAAGTTATGTAATTCAGAAAGCATGAGGGATCTGAAGGAATGCTCTTTAAGAAGCACCATAATAAGAACTTCCCAGGGCTTCCCCGGTGGCTCAGAGGATAAGAATCTGCCTCCAATGCAGGAGACCCAGGTTTGATCCCTGGGTCGGGAAGATCTCCTGGAGTAGGAAATGGCAAGCCAACCCAGTATTCTTGCCTGGGAAATTCCATGAAAGGAGGAGCCTGGCCATCTATAGTCCATGGGGTTGCAAAGAGTCAGACACAACTGAGTGACTCACACACTTACACAGGACGTTTCCATGAGTTCCAGCTAGCCTGGAGAGTAGTGAAGTCAGACTGGAACAGAAAGACTGAACACCTGTACTGTATCAGAAAAAGGAAAGGATGAAAGAGAGAATGAAAGAGAGAGAGATAGAAGAAGGAAGGAGGGAACGGAGGGAGAAAGAAAGAAAAGAAGGTAGGAGTGGGGGGAAAGAGGAAGGAGAAGGAGGTAGAAAGAGGGAGAAGAAGGAAGAGAAGTGAGGAAATAAAAGTGAGAGATAGCCTAATGTGATGGAAAATATTAAAGTTGGTTCTGCTATTCTAAATATCAGCATTTTGGGCTAAATTAATCAGAAGTACATAGAAAATACACTTTAAGAATAGATTTTTAATTTTAGGGGAAACTAAATGTGTCTTTATATATATATATGTATATATATATATATATACACACACACAAATAATAAGGCTTTGTGCCTTAAAGTAGTGAATAACCCTAATTATATAAAGTTTAAATATTGATTCAACAAAATAGCAATTTTCTGTAATACTGAGAAGATTTAGGGAAAAAACTGCATAGACATAGAACTGTTAAATTTGTACTCACTTGGATGTTATTTCAAAACATCTGAGATTAAAATTTGTAGGAAAAAATAATAGTTATGTTGTTTAGATATACATGAAGCAATGTAAATAGTAAAGATTAAAGATTATTCTATCTTGAAGTAGGCTGTTGTGATAAAGTGTAACAGAGGAAGTGATCCTTTGCTTCAAACTTTTAAAATAGTTGAATTTTAAAAATATTAGAGGGTTACTTAGACTACATTTTAATTATATAGAAACAATAATATAAATTTATTTAAACAGCTGAATAATACAGAAATTTATAAAAGAGATAAACACAGCAATAATTACTAAAAACATGCTGGCAAACATTTTGAAGCTTTTCTGTGTGGATACATTTATGCATATATTTTTATATTTTGTCATTTAATAGCTTTTAAAAGTCTTTCATACATCACAAAGTGTTATACAAAAATATTATATAAACTTCCTCTGTTGTTGTTGAGTCACTCAGTCGTAACCAACTCTTTGCAACCCCGTGGACTGCAGCATGCCAGGCTTCCCAGTCCTTCTCAACCCCCCAGAGTTTGCTCAAATTCATGACCATGGAGTCAGTGATATCACTCAATGGCATCTCCTATATAGACTTGTCCTGTATATTTAGGTTATTCCCACTTTTAATCATCATAAGTAAGGGAAAAATCATTATCCTTTTATTCAAACAAATTTTCCAAAATAGTCAGATTTTCTTCATTACAGTTATGATAAACTTTCTAATTATGTTCTTATTTGTATTAACATAATGTTTTTAGAGAAGTTTAGATTCAGAGAAAATACAGAGAAAACAGAAATTTCCCATAAATATATATATGGCCTTCTCCATTAGCCACATCCCCCGCTATTTGTTACAACCAGTAAACATACATTGACACAGAATAGTCACTCAAAGTATATAGTTTATATTAAAATTCACTCGATATATATATAATGATTTAATTTAATATTTTAATATATTAATATTATAAATAATTTTATTTGTTTATTTTTGACTGTATGGGGTCTTCACTGTTGCACAGGCTTTTCTCTAGTTAGAGCAAGGATGGGCTACAATTCATTGCAGTACATCAGCTTCTCATTGTGGTGGCTTCTCTTGTTGCAGAGAATTGGTTCTAATGTGTGTGGGCTTCAGTAGTTGTGGCATGCAACTCAGTAACTGCAATTGCATGAGCTTAGTTACTTTGCAGTATGTGGGATCTTCCCAGACCAGGGATCAAACCCATGTCTCCTGCACTGGCAGGGGGATTCTTTACCACTGAGCCACCAGAGAAGCCCTAGAGTTCACTTTTAATGTTACATATCTTATGATTTTGGACAGATGTATAATGGTGTATGATCATAATTATGGAATAATTACATAATTAAGGATTATAATTATGATCCGTGTGGGGCCAACCAAGGTGGACGGGTCATGGTGGAGAGGTCTGACAGAATGTGGTCCACTGGAGAAGAGAATGGAAAACCACTTCAGTATTCTTGAATGAGAACCCCATGAACAGTATGAAAAGGGAAAAAGATAGGACACTGAAAGATGAACTCCCCAGGTCCGTAGGTGCCCACTATGCTATTGGAGATCAGTGAAGAAATAACTCCAGGAAGAATGAAGGGATGGAGCCAAAGCAAATACAATACCCAGTTGTGGATGGGACTGGTGATAGAAGCAAGGGTTGATGCTGTAAAGAGAAATATTGCATAGGAATAGGAATGTCAGGTCCATGAATCAAGGCAAATTGGAAGTGGTCAAACAGGAGATGGCAAGAGTGAGCATCGACATTCTAGGAATCAGCGAACTAAAATGGACTGGAATGGGTGAATTTAACTCAGATGACCATTATATCTACTACTGCGGGCAGGAATCCCTTAGAAGATATGGAGTAGCCATCATAGTCAATAAGAGTCTGAAATGCAGTACTTGGATGCAATCTCAAACACAATAGAATGATCTCTGTTCATTTCCAAGGGGCAAACCATTCAATATCATGGTAATCCAAGTCTATGCCCCAACCAGTAATGCTGAATAACCTGACGTTGAACAGTTCTATGAAGACCTATAAGATCTTCTAGAACTAACACCCAAAAAAGATGTCCTTTTCATTATAGGGGACTGGAATACAAAAGTAGGAATTCAAGAAACACCTGGAGTAACAGGCAAATTTGGCCTTAGAGTATAGAACGAAGCAGGGCAAAGGCTAATAGAGTTTTGCCAAGAGAACGCACTGGTCATAGCAAACACTCTCTTCCAACAACAGAAGAGAAGACTACACATGGACATCACCAGACGGTCAACACCAAAATCAGATTGATTATATTCTTTGCAGCCAAAGATGGAGAAGCTCTGTACAGTCAGCAAAACCAAGACTGAGCTCTTTATTGCCAAATTCAGACAGAAATTGAAGAAAGTGGAGAAAACCACTAGATCATTAAGTTATGACCTAAATCGAATTCCTTATGACTATACAGTGGAAGTGAGAAATAGGTTTAAGGGACTAGATCTGATAGACAGAGTGTCTGATGAACTATGGACAGAGGTTCATAACATTGTACAGGAGACAGGGATCAAGACCATCCCCATGGAAAAGAAATGCAAAAAAGCAAAATGACTGTCTGGGGAGGCCTTACAAATAGCTGTGAAAAGAAGGAAAGTGAAAAGCAAAGGAGAAAGGAAAGATACAACCATTTGAATGCAGAGTTCCAAACAATAGCAAGGGGAGATAAGAAAGCCTTCTTTGGCCATAAATGCAAAGAAATAGAATGGGGAAGACTAGAGATATCTTCAAGATAATTAGAGATACCAAGGGAACATTTCATGAAAAGATGGGCTCAATAAAGGACAGAAATGGTATGGACCTAACAGAAGCAGAAGATATTAAGAAGAGGTGGCAAGAATACACAGAAGAACTGCACAAAAAGATCTTCATGACCCAGATAATCACGATGGTGTGATCACTCACCTAGAGCCAGACATCCTGGAATGTGAAGTCAAGTGGGCCTTAGAAAGCATCACTATGAACAAAACTAGTGGAGGTCATGGAATTCCAGTTGAGCTATTTCAAATCTTGAAAGATGATGCTGTGAAAGTGCTGCACTCAATATGCCAACAAATTTGGAAAACTCCGCAGTGGCCACAGGACTGGAAAAAGTCAGTTTTCATTCCAATTCCAAAGAAACGCAATGCCAAAGAATGCTCAAACTACCGCACAATTTCACTCATCTCACACCTAGTAAAGTGATGCTTAACATTCTCCAAGCCAGGCTTCAGCAATATATGAACCATGAACTTCCAGATGTTCAAGCTGGTTTTAGAAAAGGCAGAGGAACCAGAGATCAAATTGCCAATATCCAGTGGATCATGGAAAAAGCAAGAGAGTTCTAGAAAACATCTATTTCTGCTGTCTTGACTATGCCAAATCCTTTGACTGTGTGGATCACAAGAAACTGTGGAAAATTCTGAAAGTGATGGGAATGCCAGACCACCTGACCTGCCTCTTGATAAATCTGTATGCAGGTCAGGAAGCAATAGTTAGAACTGGACATGGAGCAACAGACTGGTTCCAAATAGGAAAAGGAGTACGTCAAGGCCGAATATTGTCATCCTACTTATTTGACTTATATGCAGAGTACATCATGAGAAACGCTGGGCTGCAAGAAGCACAAGCTGGAATCAAAATTGCTTGGAGAAATATCAATAACCTCAGATATGCAGATGACACCACCTTTATGGCAGAAAGTGAAGAGAAACTAAAGAATCTTTTGATGAAAGTGCAAGAGGAGAGCAAAAAAGCTGGCTTAAAGCTCAACATTCAGAAAATGAAGATCATGGCATCTGGCCCCATCACTTCATGGGAAATAGATGGAGAAACAGTGGAAACAGTGTCAGACTTTATTTTTTGGGCTCCAAAATCACTGCAGATGGTGACTGCAGCCATGAAGTCAAAAGATGCTTACTGCTTGGAAGGAAAGTTATGACCAACCTAGACAGCATATTAAGAAGCAGAGACATTACTTTGTCAACTGAGGTCCGTCTAGTCAAGGCTATGGTTTTTCCAGTGTTCATGAACAGATGTAAGAATTGGACTATAAAGAAAGCTGAGCACCAAAGAATTGAAAGATGCTCTTGAATGGTGGTGTTGGAGAAGCCTCTTGAGAGTCCATTGGACTGCAAGGGGATCCAACCAGTCCATTCTAAAGGAGATCAGTCCTAAGTGTTAATTGGAAGGACTGAAGTTGAACCTGAAAGTCCAATACTTTGGCAACCTGATGCAAAGAGCTGACTCATCTGAAAAGACCATGATTCTGTGAAAGATTAAAGGCAGGAGGAGAAGGGGAAGAC
Source organism: Budorcas taxicolor (assembly GCF_023091745.1). Lineage (NCBI taxonomy): Eukaryota > Metazoa > Chordata > Mammalia > Artiodactyla > Bovidae > Budorcas > Budorcas taxicolor. The sequence goes on along the minus strand of NC_068914.1, from coordinate 136,033,843 downwards.
AGAGGATGAGATGGTTGGATGGCATCACTGATTCAGTGGACATGGATTTGGGAGCATTCTGGGAGTTGGTGATGGACAGAGAGGCCTGGTATTCTGTGGTTCATGCGGTTGCAAAGAGTCAGATGCAACTGAGTGATTGAACTGAACTGAATGGGTCATAATTACAGAATATTTTCAGAACCCTGGCAATCTTTGCTTCACCATTTTATCTTTCTCTCCCATCCCAACCATTGATCACTGATATTTTTATTCTCTTCATGGTTGTTGTGGTGGTGGTGGTTTAGTCACTAAGTTGTGTCTGACTCATTGCAACCCCAGGCTCCTCTGGCCATGGGGTTTTCCAGGCAAGAATACTGGCATGGGTTGCCATTTCCAAATCCAGGTGATCCTCCCAACTCAGGGATCGAACCCAGGTCTCCTGCATTACAGGTGGATTCTTTATTAGTTGAGCCACCAGAGAGGCCCCCTCTCTTCATATTTTTGCCTTTCTCAGAATGGTGGGACAAAATGGCTAGAGGAGCCTGGGTATTTCCCTTCTTCTCAGTCATTTAGGTGCTTATCCAGCAAGTTAATACCTGATTAACTAGTTTCCCCTAATGGCAGACTTATTAAGAAGAATAGAATGATTTTGTTTATTCCAAAGTACTTATTTGTATTTTTTCCATGCTGAAAGTACAAGAGGATTTTTCTGTAATATTTAGTGTGGGGAATCTACTGAGACCCTATAGGTAAATCACAAAGTATTGTGGAGTCCCTCTTCTGACTGGGTCCCCCTGTATTTTTAGCTCTTAGACTTGGCCACACTGAGCCTTCTGTATTTCATTTCAAGTACAGTTCAAATTTTCCTACCTAGAATTGGTTTCTGTGGTGCTTTCTGGGTCTACTTTGAGGACTCCCTGTCTGTCTTTCCAATCTTGGGAGCAGCAGTTTGTTTTGTGTTTTCTTTGCTATTCTGGAACCAAGGAGATTTGTTGATTTTAAAGTTTGTTCAGATTTTTACTTTAGTTATGGTGGAGTGATGATGTCTAAGCTTCTTACCTTGGAACAGAAAATTGGACACTCATGATATTTTAAATTGCCAAACAATCTGGAGTTTATTTCCCCAAATGTGAGGTGTAGCAATAACTTCACTCACTTACAAATCATTATGTAAGATTTCATAATGATGTTTGAATGATTCACATCTCCTTGCTACTTTTGAATTTTTTTCTTCTAAAGTAAATATTTGCATATCCTTGGGTATGTTCTTGCTTATAATGAGAGTCTTACTTTTGTTTTCTTCTTTACTTTCTGTCTCATTTGCCTATCTATTTATCTACTTATCTATTGTCTACCTATATCTAATCTGTTTATTTATTTAATTTTGCCTTATAATCAAAAACCTTCAGCCAAATGTTAAAATATTGGCAATGTACATACATGAATTTTTCTCAAGTTCAGAGTATAAATTTATAAGATTTTACTATTAAGACAAAACTATTCTAAAAAGAAAATCTTATGAGCTTTCCTGTTTAGAATTTTTGTAGAAATAATATATCAAATTAATAAAATTTTCCTTTGTCCCTTCTTTGCTGTGACTAGTATGAATAGATATTAAATTTTTTCAGTTGCCCTTTCCACACCGATTAAGATGATCGTTATTTTATTCTCTTTAACACTTAACATAGCAAATCATACTGTTTTTCAGTTGATAAATCAACCTAACTTTCCTCAGTTTGGTCATAGCACTTAAGCATTTTTATATATCATTAGATCAATATGCTAATATTATAGTCATTAGCTTACATTATTTCTTTTTCTTGATATCCTTGTAAAGTTGGTATCAAGATCATCTGGGCTTCATAAAATGATTTTGAAAGTGTTTCTTCTTTCTCTGTTCTTTAGAAGATCTTATGCTTCTTTGGTGGAAAAGGAAATGGCAACCCACTCCAGTACTCTTGCCTGGAAAATCCCATGGATAGTAGGCTACAGTCCATGGGGTCACAAAGAGTCAGACACGGCTGAGTGACTTCACTTTCACTTTCATGCTCCTTTGGTGTGATTTCTTCATTAAGTGTTTAGAAGAATTCATTGCTAAATCAACTGCATCTGGAGATTACATTGATGGAAATTTTTATTTTTCATTCATTTTCTTTAACATTTTGTTACAGAGTCATTCAGAAGTCTTCTTTCTTCAGAAGTTTTACTTGTTTTTGCCTAGAAATTTGTACATTTTGTTCAGTTTTTCAAATCATTAAATGCATTTCATAAAAATCCTCATTACATTTATTGCTATAGTGTCTATAATATTTTACTGATAACTACTTTTCCATCTGTGATATTTTATATATGTTCCTCATTTTCTCTCTTGACTTCTTTTCTTATTTTCTTTTTGGTCAGTCTTGAGAAGAATATGTCAGGTTTATTAGTTTTTAAAATGTCAACTCATTCATTTTCTCTATAATAATTTTCCTATTTAGTTTATTGTCATGTTTATTATTAATATTTTCCTCCATCTTATTTTAGTTCAGACTGCAATTTTAACTTTCTGAAAGATGCTTTCATCTTTAATTTAAATTTATTAAAACATTTCTAGTATATTTATTTAAAGCTATTAATTTCTTTATAAAAATTACTATAGCTGAATTTCACAAGTTTTTATATGCTATATGGTTATTAAATTTAGTTCAGTTATTTTAGTTTCATTTTTATTTCTTCTTGACTGATGAATATTTAGTTGAAATTCTTTTGAAAACCTTTTATTGGAATAGAATTGATTTACAATTTTGTGTTAGTTTCATTAAGGTCTATTATGCAAATACATATATCCACTGTTTTTTAGATTCTTTCCCCATATAAGCCATTATGAGAGTTTGGGTGGAGTTTCCTGTGCTAGTTTTCTGTACTGCTAATATCCCTTGAAATTTACCCATGTGGTTACTCTTTCTGTTGCTCTTTCAGTTCAGTTCAGTTCAGTTCAGTTCAGTCTCTCAGTCGTGTCCTACTCTTTGCGACCCCATGAATTGCAGCACGCCAGGCCTCCCTGTCCATCACGATCTCCCGGAGTTCACTCAGACTCACGTCCATCGAGTCAGTGATGCCATCCAGCCATCTCATCCTCGGTCGTCCCCTTCTCCTCCCCAGTCCCTCCCAACATCAGAGTCTTTTCAAATGAGTCAACTCTTCGCATAAGGTGGCCAAAGTACTGGAGTTTCAGCTTTAGCATCATTCCTTCCAAAGAAATCCCAGGGCTGATCTCCTTTAGGATGGACTGGTTGGATCTCCTTGCAGTCCAAGGGACTCTCAAGAGTCTTCTCCAACACCAAAGTTCAAAAGCAGCAATTCTTCGGCGCTCAGCCTTCTTCACAGTCCAACCCTCACAAATAATCTACTTTTTTCAATAGGATCCTGTTAAGATTTTTAACCTTGTCTTTTATTTCAAAAATTACACTATAAGTTATAGTTTTGTCATCTTGCTTGGAGTCTATTAAATTTTTGAATTTCTGGCTCCTTATTGGTAGCTCAGTGGTAAAAGAATTTGCCTGCAAAGAAGGAGAAATAGGTCCATGAATTTGATCCCTGGGTCTGGAAGAGACTCTGGAAAAGGAAATGGCAACCCTTTTCAACATCTTGCCTGGGAAATCTCATGGATAGAGGAGCCTGGTGGCTTACAGTCCATGGGGTTGCTAAGAGTCAGGCATGACTGAGAGACTAAACCACCACCATCTTTATTTAACAACAGGTTTTAGATACTGGAAGTTGAATAACAGAGGTCAGTGATCCTAGAAATTAGGAATGACTTGAGATAAGCCCTGCCTTTGTCCTAGGTTACGGCCTAGAGAGATATTACAAGCTATGATGCACAGAGAAGAACCTCAAGCATGACCCATTCATCTCCTCCAGTCAAGAAGCCAGAATTTGAGTGGGTAGCTAGTCTTATGGACACTGAGAATATATCAACAGAAGTCTTCATCTTTGTTTGGAGACTATCAGTGCATAGAGGCCACTTGGATCTAATTATCATTAAACAGTATTTATTAACTACAATGTCCTTAATGAAAGAGAAATGATTTACTACACAGTACAGTCCTAGGTAGGATCAGTGAAAGTATAGAAGGAACTATATGGGATCAACATAATATCAATTATGCTAATAGCCACCCACTCATTTGCTACTTCCTTCAGTAGAATTTAAGCTCCAGAAAAGCAAGAACATTTTTCTCTTTATCATTGAACTCTCAGTGCTAGTCACAGGACCCAGTACCAAGTAAATGCTCAATAAACATTTTTAAATGTATAAATAAGTATAGGACCTTGGGAGAATTAATCATCCTCCCTAACTATCATTAAAATATAAATAGTGAGTCTAGGTTCAATATAGGATACAGGATGCTTGGGACTGGTGCACTGGGATGACCCAGAGAGATGATATGAGGTGAGAGGGGGGAGAGGAGTTCAGGATTGGGAACTCCTGTACACCCGTGGTGGATTCATGTCAATGTATGGCAAAACCAATACAGCATTGTAAAGTAAAATAAAAATAAAATATTCTCCTCTAGGAGTTTTATAGTTTCTGGTCTTACATTTAGATCTTTAATCCATTTTGAGTTTATTTTTGTGTGCGGTGTTAGAAAGTGATCTAGTTTCATTCTTTTACAAGTGGTTGACCAGTTTTCCCAGCACCACTTGTTAAAGAGATTGTCTTTACTCCATTGTATATTCTTGCCTCTTTTGTCAAAGATAAGGTGTCCATATGTGTGTGGATTTATCTCTGGGCTTTCTATTTTGTTCCATTGATCTATATTTCTGTCTTTGTGCCAGTACCATGCTGTTTTGATGACTGTGGCTTTGTAGTAGAGCCTGACGTCAGGCAAGTTGATTCCTCCAGTTCCATTAAGATCTAAATGTAAGACCAGAAACTATAAAACTCCTAGAGGAGAATATAGCCAAAACACTCTCCGACATAAATCACAGCAGGATCCTCTATGATCCACCTCCCAGTGGATTCCACTACTGGAAATAAAAGCAAAAATAAACAAATGGGATCTAATTAAAATTAAAAGCTTCTGCACAACAAAGGAAAATATCAGCAAGGTGAAAAGACAGCCTTCTGAATGGGAGAAAATAATAGCAAATGAAGCAACTGACAAACAACTAATCTCAAAAATATACAAGCAACTTATGCAGCTCAATTCCAGAAAAATAAACGACCCAATCAAAAAATGGGCCAAAGAACTAAATAGGCATTTCTCCAAAGAAGACATACGGATGGCTAACAAACACATGAAAAGATGCTCAACATCACTCATTATTAGAGAAATGCAAATCAAAACCACAATGAGGTACCACTTCACACCAGTCAGAATGTCTGCGATCCAAAAATCTGCAAGCAATAAATGCTGGAGAGGGTGTGGAGAAAAGGGAACCCTCCTACACTGTTGGTGGGAATGCAAACTAGTACAGCCACTTTGGAGAACAGTGTGGAGATTCCTTAAAAAATTGCAAATAGAACTGCCTTATGACCCAGCAATCACACTGCTGGGCATACACACCAAGAAAACCAGAATTGAAAGAGACACATGTACCCCAATGTTCATCGCAGCACTGTTTATAATAGCCAGGACATGGAAACAGCCTAGATGTCCATCAGCAGATGAATGGATAAGAAAGCTGTGGTACATATACATAATGGAGTATTACTCAGCTGTTAAAAAGAATTCATTTGAATCAGTTCTGATGAGATGGATGAAACTGGAGCCGATTATACAGAGTGAAGTAAGCCAAAAAGAAAAACATCAATACAGTATACTAACACATATATATGGAATTTAGAAAGATGGCAATGACGACCCTGTATGCAAGACAGCAAAAAAGACACAGATGTGTATAACGGACTTTTGGACTCAGAGGGAGAGGGAGAGGGTGGGATGATTTGGGAGAATGGCATTGTAACATGTATACTATCATGTAAGAACCGAATCGCCAGTCTATGTCTGACGTAGGATATAGCATGCTTGGGGCTGGTGCACGGTGATGACCCAGAGAGATGTTATGGGGAGGGAGGTGGGAGGGGGGTTCATGTTTGGGAACACATGTACACCCGTGGTGGATTCATGTCAATGTATGGCAAAACCAATACAGTAGTGTAAAGTAAAATAAAGTAAAAATAAAAATTGAAAAAAAATAAAAAATAAAAAACACTTATGAAAAGTCAAAAAAAAAAAAACAAACAAAAAAGAGATACAGGTTCCATCCCTGGGTTGGGAAGATCCCCTGGAGGAGAAAATGGCAAAAATAAATAAATAAATAAATTAAATTAAATTAATTAAAAAGACTGGCAAAAATATAAATACACATTCAAATTCATAACACTGTGCTGAAAATTAAATAAACACTAGACATAATAAAAGGCAATATAATGTAGTTAGTAACAAATATTAAGAATAATAGCCTATATAACTATTTAAATCTAGTGGAATATCACTGGCTACTTTTGAGCAAAAGTATGGTTTCATCTGACCTTAGGAACTTGACTTTGGCCTCAATTTATGAGTAATAGATAATATTAAGAAGCTAGTAGTTTCAATAAGAAGTTATTTTAGTAATATATAAAAATAATGGTAATGTCAATCAGAATGGTGATAATATGACTAATACAAAGTTTAAAAATATGAAAGATATCATTGTAGGAGTTACTTTGAGAAGTAATTAGATATAGAGAATAAAAATATCAATTTCAGATGTGAGAGAATTAGAGAATGAAATATTGTTAAAATCAGCATAGAAATTATATGGCAAAGCAGAGATATTTGTAGAGGGATTGGGGAAAAGGACATCAAGGGAGATAATTCTGTCAATTTTGAACACTAAATTTCAATGTTAAGAAATCAAGAATGACAGTTTGGAACTTAGAAATGAAATTTGCCTAGAGGTCTTCCCTGGTGGCTCAGCGGTAAAGAATGTGCCTGCTAATGCAGGAGACACATCCCTGAACAGGATGATTCCCTGGAAAAGAAAATGGCAACCCACTCTAGTGCACTTGTGTGGGAAATTAAATGGACAGAGGAGCCTATATAACAATCCCTGGGGTTCAAAAGAGTTGGACATGGCAGAGCAGCTGAGCAACAGCAACAAAAGGATATAAGTCAACAGAATAAAAAATAGTAAATAAATCTATGGGTTTCAACAGATCATTTGAGTATGTTTCAAAGATACATAAGAAAAAAATTCTTCAATGAGCTCTGAACCCAAGTAGTCTATTGCCACATCTTATTGGTCACCAGATTTTTGCATATATTTCTTCTGCATGCTTGGATATGTGCCAAGTTGCTTTGGTCGTGTCAACTCTTTGTGACCCTGTGGACTGTAGCCTGCCAGGTTCCTCTGTCCATGAGATTTTCCAGGTATGAATACTGGAGTGGGTTGCCATTCCCTTCTCCAGGGTATCTTCCTGATCCAAGGACCGAATCCCTGTCTCTTTCATTTCCTGCATTAGTAGGCAAGTTCTTTACCACTAGTACCACCTGGGAAGCCCCGTATATTTCATCTGTGTATTACTGTGTTATCTCCTCAGTCATGTCTGACTCTTTGTGATCCCATGGACTGTAGCCAACTAGGCTCCTCTATCCATGGAATCTCCAGGCAAGAATAGAGGAGTGGGTAGCCATTTCCTTCTCTAGGGGATCTTCTTGACCTAGGGATTGAACCCTGGTCTCCTTCATTGAAGGCAGATTTTTTACCATCTGAGCCACCTAGGAAGAATTATATTTCTTCCAATAACTACTAAATATTTGGCCTTGTCTCTAACACAAATGTTTCAGTTAGCACTCTAGTTCTTTGTCTTTTATGTAAATCTTACCTTCCTTAAATGTCTTAATTCACTTGTTCACTGTCGTAGAGGAAATATGGGGTAGGAAAGATATGGTTCGTCTTTTGGTATCCTATCATTTTGCCTTTTCATACTGTTCATGAGGTTCTCAAAGTAAGAATACTGAAGAGGCTTGCCATTCCCTTCTCCAGTGGACCACATTCTGTCAGACCTTTCTACCATGACCCGCCTGTCTTGGGTTGCCCTGCAGGCATGGCTTGGTTTCATTGAGTTAGACAAGGCTGTGGTCCTAGTGTGATAGGTGCCCAATATGCTACTGGAGATCAGTGGAGAAATAACTCCAGAAAGAATGAAGGGATGGAGCCAAAGCAAAAACAATACCCAGTTGTGGATGTGACTGGTGATAGAAGTAAGGTCAGATGCTGTAAAGAGCAATGTTGCATAGGAACCTGGAACGTCAGGTCCATGAATCAAGACAAATTGGAAGTGGTCAAACAAGAGATGGCAAGTGTGAACGTCGACATTTGAGGAATCAGCGAACTCAAATGGACTGGAATGGGTGAATTTAACTCAGATGACCATTATATCTATTACTGCAGGCAGGAATCCCTCAGAAGAAATGGAGTAGCCATCATGGTCAACAAAAGAGTCCGAAATGCAGTACTTGGATGCAAACAACAAAATGATCTCTCTTCATCTCCAGGGCAAACCATTCAACATCACAGTTATCAAAGTCTATGCCCCAACCAGTAACGCTGAAGAAACTGAAGTTGAACGGTTCTATGAAGACCTACAAGACCTTTTAGAACTAACACCCAAAAAAGATGTCCTTTTCATGATAGGGGACTGGAATGCAAAAGTAGGAATTCAGCAAACACCTGGAGTAACAGGCAAATTTGGCCTTGGAATGCGGAATGAAGCAGGGCAAAGACTAACAGAGTTTTGCCAAGAAAATGCACTGGTCATAGCAAACACCTTCTTCCAACAACACAAGAGAAGACTCAACACATGGACATCACCAGATGGTCAACACTGAAATCAGATTGATGACATTCTTTGCAGCCAAAGATGGAGAAGCTTTATACAGTCAACAAAGACAAGACCCAGAGCTGACTGTGGCTCAGATCATGAACTCCTTATTACCAAGTTCAGACTCAAATTGAAGAAACTAGGGAAAACTGCTAGACCATTCAGGTATGACCTAAATCAAATCCCTTATGATTGTACAGTGGAAGTGAGAAATAGATTTAAGGGACTAGATCTGATAGAGAGAATGCCTGATGAACTATGGAATGAGGTTCGTGACATAGTACAGGACACAGGGATCAAGACCATCCCCATGGAAAAGAAATGCAGAAAAGCAAAATGGCTGTCTGGGGAGGACAAAGAGCAGTGAAAAGAAGAGAGGCAAAAAGCAAAGGAGAAAAGGAACGATATAAGCATCTGAAAGCAGAGTTCCAAAGAATAGCAAGAAGAGATAAGCAAGACTTCCTCAGTGATCAATGCAAAGAAATGGAGGAAAAGAACAGAATGGGAAAGACTAGAGGTCTCTTCAAGAAAATGAGAGATAGCAAGGGAACATTTCATGCAAATATGGGCTCGATAAAGGACAGATGGTATGGACCTAACAGAAGCAGAAGATATTAAGAAGAGGTGGCAAGAATACACAGAAGAACTGTACAAAAAAGATCTTCATGACCCAGATAATCATGATGGTGTGATCACTCATCTAGAGCCAGACATCCTGGAATGTGAAGTCAAGTGGGCCGTAGAAAGCATCACTAGGAACAAAGCTAATGGAGGTGATGGAATTCCAGTTGAGCTGTTTCAAATCCTGAAAGATGATGCTGTGAAAGTGTTGCACACAATATGTCAGCAAATTTGGAAACCTCAGCAGTGGCCACAGGACTGGAAAAGGTCAGTTTTCATTCCAATTCCAAAGAGAGGCAATGCCAAAGAATGCTCAAACTACCACACAATTGCACTCATCTCACATGCTAGTAAAGTAATGCTCAAAATTCTCCAAGCCAGGCTTCAGCAATATGTCAATCGTGAACTCCCTGATGTTCAAGCTGGTTTTAGAAAAGGCAGAGGAACCAGAGATCAAATTGCCAACATCCGTTGCATCATGGAAAAAGCAAGAGAGTTCCAGAAAAACATCTATTTCTGCTTTATTGACTATGCCAAAGCCTTTGACTGTGTGGATCACAAGAAACTGTGGAAAATTCTGAAAGTGATGGGAATGCCAGTCCACCTGATCTGCCTCTTGAGAAATCTGTATGCAGGTCAGGAAGCAGCAGTTAGAACTGGACATGGAACAACAGACTGGTTCCAAATAGGAAAAGGAGTATGTCAAGGCTGTATATTGTCACCCTGCTTATTTAACTTCTATGCAGAGTACATCATGAGAAACGCTGGGCTGGAAGAAACACAAGCTGGAATCAAGATTGCCAGGAGAAATATCAATAACCTCAGATATGCAGATGACACCACCCTTATGGCAGAAATTGAAGAGGAGCTAAAAAGCCTCTTGATGAAAGTGAAAGAGGAGAGCGGAAAAGTTGGCTTAAAGCTCAACATTCAGAAACCAAGATCATGGCATCTGGTCCCATCACTTCATGGGAAATAGATGGGGAAACAGTGGAATCAGTGTCAGACTATTTTTCTGGGCTCCAAAATCACTGCAGATGGTGACTGCTGCCATGAAATTAAAAGACGCTTACTCCTTGGAAGAAAAGTTATGACCAACCTAGATAACATATTAAAAAGCAGAGACATTACTTTGCCAACTAAGATCCATCTAGTCAAGGCTATGGTTTTTTTCTGTGGTCATGTATGGATGTGAGAGTTGGACTGTGAAGAAGGCTGAGTGCTGAAGAATTGATGCTTTTGAACTGTGGTGTTGGAGAAGACTCTTGAGAGTCCCTTGGACTGCAAGGAGATCCAACCAGTCCATTCTAAAGGAGATCAGTCCTAGGTGTTCTTTGGAAGGAATGATGCTGAAGCTGAAACTCTAGTACTTTGGCCACCTCATTCGAAGAGTGACTCATTGGAAAAGACTCTGATGCTGGGAGGGATTGAGGGCAGGAGGAGAAGGGGACGACAGAGGATGAGATGGCTGGGTGGCATTACTGACTCGATAGGCATGAGTTTGGGTGAACTCCGGTAGTTGGTGATGGACAGGGAGGCCTGGCATGCTGCAATCCATGGGGTTGCAAAGAGTTGGACATGACCAAGTGACTGAACTGAACTGAAAGCAATGGTTATAAAACCTAATGAACACATATGTTTCCCAAACAAATGAAGTTTTGCAATCTATGTGGATAAGTCTGTGTTCAGATCCTAAGTTCAGTTAAGTTGCTCAGTCATGTCTGACTCTGCAATCCCATGGATTGCAGCTCCCCAGGCTTCCTGGCCCATCGCCAACTCCAGGAGCTTGCTCAAACTCATGTCCATCATGTCGGTGATGCTATCCAACCATCTTGTCCTCTGTACTCTCCTTCTCCTCCTGCCTTCAATCTTTCCCAGAATCTTGGTCTTTTCCAGTGAGACAGTTCTTTGCATCAGGTGGCCAATGTTTTGGAGTTTCAGCTTCAGCATCAGTCCTTCCAGTGAATATTTAGGACTGACCTAGATAGCATATTCAAAAGCAGAGACATTACTTTGCTGACTAAGGTCCGTCTACTCAAGGCTATGGTTTTTCCAGTAGTCATGTATGGATGTGAGAGCTGGATTGTGAAGAAGGCTGAGCGCCGAAGAATTGATGCTTTTGAACTGTGGTGTTGGAGAAGACTCTTGAGAGTCCCTTGGACTGCAAGGAGATCCAACCAGTCCATTCTGAAGGAGATCAGCCCTGGGATTTCTTTGGAAGGAATGATGCTAAAGCTGAAACTCCAGTACTTTGGCCACCTCATGCGAAGGGTTGACTCATTGGAAACGACTTTGATTCTGGGAGGGATTGGAGGCAGAAGGGGATGACCGAAGATGAGATGGCTGGATGCCATTACTGACTGGATGGATGCGAGTGTGAGTGAACTCTGGGAGTTCGTGATGGACAGGGAGGCCTGGCATGCTGTGATTCATGGGGTCGCAAAGAGTCAGACATGACTGAGCGACTGAACTGAACTGATTTCCTTTAGGATTGACTGGATGGATCTCTTTTTTCTCCAAGGGACTCTCAAGAGTCTTCTCCAACACCACATTTCAAAAGCACCAATTCTTCAGCTCTCAGCTTTCATTATGGTCCAACTCTCACATCCATACATGACTACTGAAAAAAGTCCCTGTTGAAGATACCTAAATAGGTCTGTTCAGAGACTGGTGTATTCTGTACATAAACCAAAACCAGGTTGACACAGTTGACTGTATTATCAGGTTATTAAAGTGCCAGCTTTCTCAGGCTTATGGATTGTGAATGAGTGACTTTTGAAATGAATTTACAGCAGAGTGTTTCTATATGGAGTTTTCTGATTCTGTATTAACCAAGCAGATGGATGACTTGGGTCCAGGGCATTCACTTTTGAGGGAACAGGTATGAAAAGTATCCTCCTCATGAAATTATGGGCTTAATTGTTATCTCCTTTAATGCAGTTGTAATGGCTTAAATCTGTGCTTATCTCCCTCACTACCTCCTAAGTACAACCATGTTTCATTCATCTTTTTATCTCCAGTGCCTTACTCTGATATAAGAAGTAGTATAGGATTAGTTATGAATTAAAAAAATATTAAATAACTGAACACAAGGTATTTGATTAGTGTTTAAATCAAAATATTTTATTCATGATACATGTATCAGCTTATAAATAATTCTGACCCAAACTACAGGTTAAAATTATATCATAGACCTTCATGATAAAAGGATTGTAGTGGTCAGCATTCCAAATCTTCCCACCCAATATTTTTCAAGCTAAGAAATGAGTTTAGCATGAATACTAACCGTTCCCAAATCCCTTTGGGCGTTTTTTTTTTTTCCTACGTGTTTAAAATTTCCCTGACACCAGAAAAACAACAGTTGAATGATGACCAGATGGCAGGAAAGCTGTGGTAATTTGGCTGGAAGTAAGATGAGCATTGAAGCATAATGAGCAAATTAGAGATTTTAATCTTTTCAATGGGCAGATCAACCTAATGGGGTGGACAATAGCACCCGATATCTTTTTATTAAGTTTATTTATTTCCTTTAAGAAACAGTTACTGATTCATTGGTATGATGATTTTGGGGAGATGTGACTGATGGATTAGATGGAAATATTTTTCAGGTATTATCTTCTTAGAGCTACCCAGGGTGAATCTTTCCTAATCCTTGTGTATGAGGGCAGGAATGATATCATTGAGGTGTGTAGCTAAAACCTTGGAAACAATCTTGTACTCTCTATTCAGGAGAGTAAAAGAGGATGAAAATCCGCCAATTGTTCCTTACCTTGTCATCTTTTTAAGGATTATGGGATCAAGGGAGTTTTCATGTCTTGGGACATAATTCTGGTCTTAAAAAATTCTGAAAAGACTCTCTGATGTTAGCAATAATTGCCGCAATCGGGTTTCATAAGAATCGATGGGAAATCTGTCAGCACCTGAGGCTTTTCTTAGGTTTATGGCATGGATTTGGGGTCTCTCACTTTTAATGATATTGTCTTGTCCAACTGATTGCCTTAATGGAGGGAGTGAGTTGAAAGTGAGGCCCATCAATTTTCTGTGGGGCATAACATAGAAAAAAAAATCTGTTGACTGCATTCAAAAGCATGTTGAAAATATTAATATCTTGTTTGCCTTTCTGAATTGTTGAAATAGTTTAACCTGGAATGCTATTTACTTGTATCTTTAGTAGTTAACTAACCTATATACAATTGATGAGAAATATATTGTATAAATTAATCAATATTTGAGGTAATAGGAATGGGAATTCTATGTAGACTCTAAATAGTATTAAAATAGAGTATGTATTTTCAGTTTGATGTGAAATTCTGGAGGTGACAATTTTCTTTTCAATTAAATGAACAATAGAATAAATTATCTTGATAGGTCTACTTATTTAAATTCTATTCTAAAATACTGTGTAATTTAGCATGTTGAAAACTAGAACTTAATTGACTTTATGTTTTATCAAAAAACGTGTTTTATCAGTAAAATACTAATAAACATGATAATACACTACTTGAAACTAAAGAATTGCTTGTGGATAAATGTACAACTTGAAATTTTCTTTAACATTAGTCTTTGTATATGTTTACTTCAATGTTTTGCTGTCTTGGAATTTTTTTTTTAATTTTGATTTAGATGTATATATTGATTTAAGAAGTGGAATAGATACCTTATTAAAATAGAAAATATCAATCAAATTTACTGATATATGAATTTGGTGAAAGAAGATGCTATGTTAGAGTCATTTCCTTCTCGTGCCTCAGCACATCATTTCTTGTTCAGAAATTTCTTTTTTTTTTTTTTTTTTTAGATTATTTAGGTCTGGTAAAATGATGACAATGTGTAACTGTTATAACACCTAGCTTAGGTCGCTGAGAAAATCATGAGACTCCAGACTGGCTGATCATAAAATGCCTAACCATACCAAACAATACCGGTAACATATAAGAAATATGCAACTTGCTGCTTTAAGATTGGAAAGAGAGAATTCTTTGTCTGGAATATGAGAATCATGTCGTTCATAATTTTTGAGACTCATCTTGGGGTCTTATGGGCAGAACATGCCAAAAACAAAACAGGTAGAGAAAAGGAGGGCTTCCCTGGTGGCTCAGACAGTAAAGAATCCTCCTGTAATTTGGGAGACCTGGGTTCAATCCCTGGGTGGGGAAGATCCCCTGGAGGAGGGCATGGCAACCGGTTCCACTATTCTTGCCTGGAGAATCCCTATGAACAGAAGAGCCTGGCAGACTACAGTCCATGGGGTCGCAGAGAGTCGGATATGGCTGAGCAACTAAGCACAAAACAGAGTAAAGGAATTTAAAAAGGAGGTGAATAGGAGGTAAAGTGAACTTGAGTAAGCCATCAAAAGGGAGAGTGAGAGAGAGAGAAAGAGAAAGAGAGATATGATAATGGGATGGCTGGTGTCGTCCTTTGGATCTCTGGACCACCAGCTCACAAAGCCAGTGCCGGTCCTTCAATTTTCCAGTTATATTTACCAACAAATTCCATTTGAATTTAAGTTGTTGAGTAGAATTTCTTCCACTTACAACGAAAAGGAGCTCTAATCCTTGGAAGAAAAGTTATGACCAACCTAGATAGCATATTGAAAAGCAGAGACATTACTTTGCCAACAAAGGTCATCTAGTTAGTTAAGGCTATGGTTTTTCCAGTAGTCATGTATAGATGTGAGATTTGGACTGTGAAGAAAGCTGAGCACCAAAGAATTGATGCTTTTGAACTGTGGTGTTGGAGAAGACTCTTGAGAGTCCCTTGGACTGCAAGGAGAGACAACCAGTCCATTCTAAAGCAGATCAGCCCTGGGATTTCTTTGAAAGGACTGATGCTAAAGCTGAAACTCCAGTACTTTGGCCACCTCATGCGAAGATTTGACTCATTGGAAAAGACCCTGATGCTGGGAGGGACTGGGGCAGGAGGAGAAGGGGACGACTTAGAATGAGATGGCTGGATGGCATCACCGACTCGATGGACGTGAGTCTGAGTGAACTCTGGGAGTTGGTGATGGACAGGGAGGCTTGGCGTGCTGCGATTCATGGGGTTGCAAAGAGTCGGACATGACTGAGCGACTGAAGTGAACTGAATACATTAACTTAAAGGTGAAATATAGAAAATAGAGATTAACTTATTCAAAATAACTGCACATTGTATGTTCTACTATTTATCTGAGTGGCCATAAAGTAGGGAAAATAATGACCTCCTGATAGATATAAGTATTCTGTTGAAGTTGGTCAAAAGTTTGACTAAATTTTCTCAAACTTCTTTGAAAGAAATAGATTTAGGGGAGTTGCAGTCAAAATGTCAAAATGGCTTTGAGTTTTAATACTAAAAATCTTTTACATTTGAAGGAAAGACAAAAGATAAGAAGGAAGAAGTCATCCAATGGCTATAAATTTCACTCTCCATTTTGCTGCTACTTAGATAAAGTCAAGAAAGAGTAGTACTGCAACCTAGAAAAACATGAAGAGTTTAATTTAGTGGTAGACGTTAAACATGTATCGTACTGTTATGATGGTTCCTGATCATTTATGCACATGCTTTGAAACATTTTGAAATGATTTTAATAGTGAAGACTGAGCAAGCTTGGGACTAGTGAAAGCTGGGAGTAGCAGGCAGCCATCAATATCTATTTGTACTCTTTGATTTGTGTAAGAAGCATGAATCTTTATTTAGCAATTCATTCAAAAAATATTTATTGAGTAGTACTTTATGTCAAGCAGCTGGGATAAGTGAACAGGGTAGAAAGGCTGCATTTCCTTAAATATCTTGCAACTCAATAAAGAATACATGTAAACTGGATAATTAATATTGCATAATATAAGCTATGCTTGAGGGCATATTGGAGGATTTAAAATAAAAGTAGCATCTAATCCTGATTTAGAAATTCTTGTAAAAGTTTTCCAAGAAATGGCTGCCAAAACTGATTCCTGAAAGATGAAGAGAAATTAGAAAGGAATAAAGTCAAGGGAAGTAATATAGACAGATGAAACAATAGGTTCAAAAATCTAGAAGAAGTAAATGTTATGCTTTATACAAAAATTAACTCAAAGTGAATCAGAGGTTTAAATATAAGTTGTAAATATGTAACAGAAATAAACATAGGAGAAAATATTCAGGCAAAGAATTTCTTAAATTTGTTACCATAAGCATGATTTATCAAAAGGAAAATAGGTTGGATTTCTTGAAAATTTAAAATGTTAAAAAAAAAAAAAAGAAAGAAAATTTAAAATGTTCATTCTTCAAAGATTCTATTAAGGATATGAAAATACAAGCTACAACTGTGAGAAAACGTTGCTAAAAACTAGCATCCAGAATATATAAAGAGCATCCAAAACTGAACAGTAAAAAACCAAAAGAATCTAATTAGAATATGGATAAAAGACAAGAGAGATATAACACTCTAGAGGACATAATAATGATAAATAAGAACATAAGATTTTCAACATTTTAGCTGTTATATATGCAAATTAAAATCACAATGGATATCACTGCACACCTTTTAGAATGGCTAAAATAAAAACATAGGGACAATACCAAGTGCTGACAAGGACACAGGAAACTAGATTCCTCATATATTGCTGATTGAAATGTGAAATGTACAGATATTCTGTAAAACAGTTTGATAGTTTCTTGATACAACTAAATATATGCATGCTCAGTCATGTCTTATTCTTTGTGACCCCATGGACTATAGCCTGCCAGGGTCCTATGTCTATGGTATTATCCTGGCAAGAATACTAAATTGGGTTGCTATTTCCTTCTCCAGGAGATCTTCCCAACCCAGAGGTCGAACCTGTGTCTTCTGCATTGACAGGTGGATTTTTTTTTACCATTGAACTACTTGAAAACCCTGTAACTACTGTACAATCCAATAATCGTACATCTCAGGATGTTTCCTGGAGAAATGAAGACATGTTTACACAGAAATCTGTATGTGAAATTTTATAACAACTTTAATCATAATTATAAAAAAATACTCAAAAACCAAAAACAATCCAAATTTCTTTCAACAGGTTAATGATTAAACAAACTCTGGTACATCTATTCCATAGCATTCTATTAATCAAAAAGGAACAAATGCATGTAACAATCTGATGAATTTCCAGAGGATCAGCTTGAGTGAAAATAAATTCCCAAAGTTAAATACTGTTTGATTACATATATATAACACCTTAAAATGATACAATTCCAGAAATTGAGAATAGAAAGTTGTCAGAGGCTAAAGTGGAGTAGGGAGTGTTAAGGAAGTGTGGGTGGCTGTGAATGGGCAAAACGAGGACTCCTTGTGATTGTGGAAATGTATCTTGACTGGATCAGTTTCAATATCAGTCGTGATACTGTACCATAGTTTTGCAAGATGTTATCAATAGGGAGAAATTTAGAAATGAGCACAATGGAATTTCTCTGTATTATTTCTTACAAACTTGTGAATATACAACCATCATAAAAATAACAAAATACTTAGAATTATCATTATGGTTTGATGTATAACAATAATCATATGTTTGAACCTGCATAAGTGACTGAATCTCTCCATGGATCCATCCTCTCTTGCATAGGAAGGTTCTCTGTTCCCATATTTCTGTAACTGATCTGAATAGGATGGATCTCTGAGATGTTTATGAAAACTTGGGAATAGTTTTGATTTATTAGATGGTAGAATTTTTATTATAAATGTTTAAATATGTTGCAAACATTTGAAAGGACAGTTAAATTCATGACCACATTTTGCAAGAAAATATACAAATCATATTTTTTTTTATTTTGTTTTGCTTGGTTTTAGCTAATCAGTTACTTTCAAGTTAAAAAAGAAATCTTAAAGAATGTTATATGGTTACAAGGCATGGCATTTAGTGTAATCTTTGTCAAAAAGTACAAGTGGAAGTAAAAAACTTCAAATTTAAATAATGAAACACAAAATGCATGTTCTAAGTTGTCAACTGACAACTTTTCAGATAGATGACATGTGCACTGTAGGTATAAAACCATATTTTATTTTTAGACAATTGTAGGCTGCTTACTGTTTAGTTGAGAAGTTGAAAATCATTTAACTTTTATTATTTTATACAACTTTCTACTTGTGGGCCAGGCCAAGGTAACTTAGATGAAAATAGTCCAAAGCTAACATCTAGAAAGAGGTAATAATAATAACTCATTGTGTATTAAGAAATTATTCCAATGGCTATCTACTAGGTTTCAAAATATGTGGTACTTATATTGAACAGATGTCCAGATCAGCACCTTTTATTGTTGTCATCATTATTTTCATATTTGAAGGTTTTGAGATGGTAGGTAAGGGACAGTTTAATAAAAATTATCCTGGAGAATAGTGTCAACAAAGTAAAAGAAACAAGAGAAATACCTTGAAACTCTTCCTTCAGATTTTTTTCAGGGATCATCACTTGTCATAAATTGAGATTAAAAAAAAAAATTCTGCAACACAGATGTACACACATTTTTAGGGTATCTTTATTTGTTGCATGAAAAAATCACTAAATAGGACATGACTTTTAAAGAATTATATATTAAATAATGGGGATGGGAAAAAGTGGAAACAGTGACAGATTTTATTTTCTTGGGATCCAAAATCACTGTGTATGGTGACTGCAGCCTTGAAATTAAAAGATCTTTGCTCCTTGGAAGAAAAGCTATCACTACCTTGTTCAGTTCAGTTCAGTCTCTCAGTCATGTCTGACTGTTTGCGACCCCATGAATTGCAGCACGCCAGGCCTCCCTGTCCATCACCAACTCCCGGAGTGCACTCAGACTCACGTCCATCGAGTCTGACGCCATCCACCCATCTCATCCTCTGTCGTCCCCTTCTCCTCCTGTCCCTAATCCCTCCCAGAACCAGAGTCTTTTCCAATGAGTCAACCCTTTGCATGAGGTGGCCAAAGTACTGGAGTTTCAACTTTAGCATCATTCCTTCCAAAGAAATCCCAGGGCTGATCTCCTTTAGAGTGGACTGGTTGGATCTCCTTTCAGTCCAAGGGACTCTCAAGAGTCTTCTCCAACACCACAGTTCAAAAGCGTCAATTCTTCGGCGATCAACTTTCTTCACAGTCTAACTCTCACATCCATACATGAATACTGGAAAAACCATAGCCTTGACTAGACAGACCTTTGTTGGCAAAGTAATGTTTCTGCTTTTCAATATGCTATCTAGGTTGGTCATAACTTTCCTTCCAAGGAATAAGGGTCTTTTAATTTCACGGCTGCAGTCTCCATCTCATCATTTTGCCAACAAATGTCCATTTAGCTGAAGCTATAGTTTTTCCAGTAGTCATACAGGGATGTGCGAATTGGATCATAAAGAAGGCTGAGCGCTGATGAACTGATGCTTTCAAATTGTGTTGGAGAAGACTCTTGAGAGTCCCTTGAACAGTAAGGAGATCAAATCAGTCACTCTTAAACGAAACTGACTTTGAATATTCATTGGAAGGATTGATCCTGAAGCTGAACCAATACTTTGGACACCTGATGAAAAGAACTGACTCACTGGAAAAGACCCTGGTCCTGGGAAAGATTGAGGGCAGGAGGAGAAGAGAGTGACAGAGGATGCGACTAGTGTATGGCATCACCGATTCAATGGACATGAATTTGCTTAAACTCCGGGATATAGTGAAGGACAGGAGAGCCTGGCATGCTGCAGTCCGTGGAGTTGCAAAGACTCAGACATGATTTAACAGCTGAACAATAACAACATATTAAATACTAGTTTGCATTTCAACATGAAAAGCAAAAGCTTATTTTTACTGGCTAAAATTTCTGTGCAAATAATGATGATGAAACTCTAGTCTTTTATGAAAAAAATTCAAACTACTTTGAAACAGCACAAGTATTGTTTTTTCTTACTCCAAAATAGCAGGATATTAAACTGAAATTTAAATGCTGCAAAAGAAATCTCAATAAAACCCTGAGACACAGAAAAAGTAAATGAATCATTGCTGCTAACTAAATAGTGTCAGGTTATTTAGATGGAAAATGATATATCAGAGAAAAAGACATGAAAATGATCAACTATATCAATTTCTCAGTGAATTCTAATCAGAAAATAAAGACATTTAAAAAATAAGCATAAGAAAGAAAAGTAAAAGAAATACATTTTAAGTAAAATTTATTTTTTTTAAGAAAAGAAAAATTTCTCCATCCTAGGGACCACAATATGAATTTTATAGCACCCCTTAATGGAATAGTAAAGGATTTCTATTTGGATTTTCACAAGCGTGAATATGAATCCCCCAGTGACTGAATTTACTACCCTGTGGTTTTTGAATTTGACTTGACATGTGCTTCATGCTTGCTAGCTTAGTGCTGCATCAAATTCTAGCTAAAAGAATCTTTCCTATTTCACATTGTTCATATAAGATACATTTCCTTCTTTTTGTTGGTTAATATGTAAAGATAAATATTTAAAATGCATTTGGGAAGTTATCACCTTAGTTAAAACTGTTTAGATATCAAATGTATGTGCACTAAATTATTTTTGTAATCTTCTGTCTGTCTACAGGGCTGTCCTGTGGGGCTGGGGTTATAGTTAGTTTCAAAATTATAATTTCTTGTGGCTTCATCATTACTGTTGTTTTGTCACTCATCTCTCTCAACTCTTTTCTATGTTACTGTCTTATTTTGCTACTGCTATATACTATGTGTCTTACTATATTCACAACTGAGTGCCACAAGATTGGGTAGTTGGGATTAGACATGGTATTCCAGAGAAAGTTGCCAAAATCAAGCTCTTTATATATTAAAAGGACAAAATCCTTTAGAGAAGCAGAAATTATTAGCACTATCTGATTTGTATCTTGGCTTGTAATGAAGATCAACTGTTAAATATTTTACCTATGTTAACATAAATTTGAATTTACTATCTTAATCCATCTTCTGAAATAGGTGATGGTCATAGTAAAGATGCTGATGCTGGGAAAGATTGAAGGCAGGAGGAGAAGGGGATGACAGAGGATGAGACGGTTGGATGGCATCACGACTCAATGGAGATGCGGGTTTGACCCTGGGTTGGGAAAATCCCCTGGAGGAGGAAACAGAATTGCAACCCACTGCAATATTCTAGCAGTGAATATTGGAGAATTCCAATATTGTTGAAGAATTCTTGCTTAAAGGAGCCTGGCGAGCTGCAGCCCATAGGGTAGCAAAGAGTTGGACAGGATTGAAGCGACTTAACACACACACATCGTTACCCATCTCCTAAACTAAGTCTTCTAAGATAAAACAATATTACATCCATGAGCAGAAAATTACCCATGAAACCTAGAGTTTGAGAGCATAAATATAGTTCAAGATTTTCTTCCCTTTCAAAACAAACAAATGGGTACTATCATTCTAAAAGCACATATAGGAAAGGTTCAGTTTGGAAGTGGATAGGTAAATCATGAGGCTCTTGGTAAGGACAGATGGCAGATGAAGGAAATGACTAACAAATGAACAACAGATATTTTTAATATCTTGTGTGATAATTTCAACATTTGTATCCCGTCTGAGTTTGGTTATAATCCCTTTTTTAAAAAGGGATTTTTTTGATGTGGACCATTTTTAAAGTCTGTATTGAATTTGTTACAGTACTGTTTCTTGTTTATGTTTTGGGTTTGGCAGCATGAGACATGGAATCTTAGCTCCCGTGCTAGGTATCAGACCTGCATCCCTTGCAATAGAAGGCAAAGTCTTATCCAGTGGACCACCAGGGAGGTTCCTGCCTATAATTCTTATGTTGTCTTTTCAGATTATTTTGTTGTGATTGTTGTTGCCTTTTGACCTACCTTGTAATTTTTTGCTGAAAGGCAGAAATGTTTTGGATAATAGGAACTGAGGCAAATGAGATGTTACATGAAAATTTATATTTAAATATTTGAGTTTATCTGTGTTTAAAATTTGCTGTAACTACATGTATTATAGGCTTAAAAATCCTTGACTTTTCTTGTTTTTTTTTTTTTTTTTTCTATGTGCTTTTTTAATCTCTGTTGATTTGGACTTCCATAAATTATCCTCAGAGAAGGAGTTCATGTTTGGGCTTCCCTGGTGGCTCAGATGGTAAAGCATCTGCTTGCAATGCAAAAGACCTGAGTTTGGTCCCTGGGTTGGGAAGATCCCCTGGAGAAGGAAATGGCAACCCACTCCAGTACTCTTGTTTGGAAAATCCCATGGTCGGAGGAGCCTGGTAGGCTACAGTCCATGGGGTTGCAAAAGTTGGACACGACTGAGTGACTTCACTTCAGCAGTAATTCAGTTACCATTCTGGATTCTGTTTGAGTTTTGCTAAAATCTGGGAAAGAAAGGGGTTTCCCTGGTGGCTCAGCAGTAAAGAATACGCCTGCAATGCAGAAGAGAGAGAGAGGAGATACAGGTTCAATCCATGGGTCAGGAAGATCCCTTGGAGAAGGAAATGGCAACCCATTCCAATATTCTTGCCCAGGAAATCTCTTGGACAGAGGAACCTGATGGGCTACAGTTCATAGGTCACAAAGAGTTGGACATGACTGAAGTGACTGAACACGTGACACGGGGAAAAAAAGAGCCGTACATAACCTTCCAGTTCAGTCTCATTGTTTGAACTCATTGGGGCTAGGAACTCATGCTTCTCTAGTGGTGTAACCTGTTCTCTCCTCTCCTTTCTACTTCCTTCTTTGGCACCTTGTTTCCCGGTTTATTTCCTTGAAGCTCTAACTTCTGCTTATTATGCTTCCTGCCACCTCATCACCAATATACTTTTGGTTAGACAAGAAGGCTAAAGAAACTGTGCTCAGTTGGTCGGTCATGTCTGATTCTTTGCAGCCCTATGGACTATAGCACACCAGACTTCTGTTTCTATGGAATTTTCCGGGCAAAAAAATATTGGAGTGGGTTGTCATTTCCTTCTTCAGGGAATCTTCCCAACCCAGGAAACGAATCCATGTATTTTATGTCTCCTACACTGGCAGGCGGATTCTTTACCACTAACTCCATATGGGAAGACCACAGTAGATGTAGCACTATTCCCAGCTGGAATGAGATTCTGGCAATGCCTTTTCTCCTGGAGATTAGGCCTTTACCATGAGAAATATTCTGGGCATATTTCACTATAAAGGCCCAGAGAAGGGAACGGCTACCCACTCCAGTATTCTTGCTTGGAAAATCCAAAGGACAGAGGAGCCTGGTGGGCTACAGTCCATGCAGTTGTAAATAGCTGGACATGACTGAGCCACTAGCATTTTCACAGTGCTTATTTTCTGCTTACAGGTCATATGATTTCTGTCTTAACTACTCAACTCTTCTGTTGTAGTACAAAAAGCAGCCATAGACAACATTTAATAAAATGGGTGTGCGTGTATTCCAATAGAACTTTATTTACAAAATCCAGATTTAGTTTATGTGACATAGTTCACAGATCTCCATTTTACCACTGTTCCCAGACTCAAGGCTCAGCTGGCTCCAAAGCAAGAAATTCAAAGTAAGACCCATAGAAGGCATGATATACACCAAAATAGTTGCATGACTAGTCAATTTACATAGATATAATACTTGAAAATAAGTATAGAAATGAATTATATGACTGACGGGTCAAGGTTGAAGGACATAAAATGTTGAATCAGACCACATTAGTTGATATTGGCCCTCTAAAGCAAAGATAAGTGTTTAAGTTTGATGAACTAAGATATCTAACAGCTTACCTGATGAGTTCACTGCAATATGGGCTCAAAAATATGAAGCTGAGGGGGCTGAACTTCCTTTGTGTATTACAGAAGATGGTATCAACAAACTTGGGCTTTCCAAGTGGTGCTAGTGGCAAAGAACCCACCTGCAATGCAGGATACATAGTGAGACATAGGTTTGACCCCTGGGTGGGGAAGATCCCCTGGAATAGGAAATGATAACCTACTCCAGTATTCTTGCCTGGAGAATCCCCATGGACTGAGGAGCCTGGAGGTTTCAGTCCATAGGGCTGCAAAGAGTCAGACATAACTGAAGTGACTTGGTACGCATGCATGCATCAACAGACTTAAAAATATTGGAATGCTAAAAAGAGTTTATCAAGAAATATTTGATGAGACATCTTGAGAGGGGCAGACAACTTACTATTTTTGTAATAAATAAATGTATGATGAGGTTCCAGAGTCCTTTCAATACAAGAGAACTTAGGACCTTTGTGTCTTGCAACTTTTCTAAAAATTTATATCACTAATTATCATCCTAGCCATTCCTAAACAGACCTGTAAACTGTAGATTGTCAAAGGAAAAAATCATAAGAATCCTCAGGGATTATTGAACATTAATCTTGAAGAGTGAAAGAATCATCATATTTTGTCAGTCAGAACAGGGGCTTATGGGACTTTCCTAGTGGTCCAGTGGTTAAGAATTTGCTTGCCAATGTAGGGGACATGGGTTTGATCCCTGGTCTGGGAAGTTCTACATGCTGAAAGGCAACTAAGCCCGTGTGCCTCAACTATTATGCTGAGCTTTAGAATCTATGCGCCACAATTACTGAGCCCATGCAGCGCAACTACTGAAAGCTGCATGCCCCAGAGCCTGTGCTCCACCACAAGGGGAGCCACTGCACTGAGAAGCACTGCACCACAACTCGAGACGTCCCTCGCACAGCAACAAAGACCCAGCACAGCTGAAAAATTAAGAAAATTAAAAAAAAAAATGTTATATTGTTAAAAAAAGAAGAGCTCATGGGAGTGTTGTAATCAATGAAGGATTTTTATTGTGAAGTTTCGCTTTAGGTCTGTTTTACCATGGGCTTAGTTATCCAAGGAATTGTCTGCATTTCACAATTATCTATCTCTCTTGCAATGGTGTATGGGCCAGTAGAGTTCACTACTCCCTGAAGAGAAGTGTTGCCTTACACAATGGGTGTGAGCAGCATTATTATATCGTCGGAGTCAAGTTATGATGGCCTGACCTGTGAGTAATATCTCATTTGGGAAAAATACAGAAAGTGTGGCTTGCTCTCCAGCATTCCTCTTCATCTTTTCTAGCCATTAAGTTTCAATCATCAGCATGTGTACTTTCATTTAGTATGAAATCTGTAAGGGTGTGTGTGTGTTTATGTGAGGTGGAACGTGTTCGGTCATGTCCAACTCTTTGCCACCCTGTAGACCGTAGATCATCAAGCGTCTCTGTCATAGGATTTTCCTGGCAAGAATCCTGGAATGGGTTGCCATTTCCAACTCCAGGGGATCTTCTCGACCCAGAGACTGAACCCATGTCTCCTGCATCTCCTTCACTGACAGTTTCCTTACCACTGAGCCCCTGAGGAGCCCTGAAATTTGTAAATGGACCTGCCCAATTGGTCATAAGCAGTATACAGAAGTAATGACTTTGAATCTATGTAATGTAATAGAGTGCCTGGTCTAACTCAATGAAACTAAGCCAGGCCAACAGGGCAACCCAATATGGGCGGGTCATGGTGGAGAGGTCTGACAGAATGTGGCCCACTGGAGAAGGGAATGGAAAACCACTTCAGTATTCTGGCCTTGAGAACCCCATGAACAGTATGAAAAGGCAAAATGATAGGATACTGAAAGAGGAACTCCCCAGGTCAGTAGGTGCCCAACAAGCTACTGGAGATCAGTGAAGAAATAACTCCAGAAAGAATGAAGGGATGGAGCCAAAGCAAAAACAATACCCAGATGTGGATGTGACTGGTGATAGAAGCAAGGTCCGATCCTGTAAAGAGCAATATTGCATAGGAACCTGGAACGTCAGGTCCATGAATCAAGGCAAATTGGAAGTGGTCAAACAAGAGATGACAAGAGTGAATGTCGACATTCCAGGAATCAGCGAACTAAAATCGAATGGAATGGGTGAATTTAACTCAGATGACCATTATATCTACTACTGTGGGCAGGAATCCCTCAGAAGAAATGGATTAGCCATCATGGTCAACAAAAGAGTCCGAAATGCAGTACTTGGATGCAATCTCAAAAACGACAGAATGATCTCTGGTCATTTCCAAGGCAAACCATTCAATATCACAGCAATCCAAGTAACGCTGAAGAAGCTGAAGTTGAACGGTTCTATGAAGACCTACAAGACCTTTTAGAACTAACACCCAAAAAAGATGCCCTTTTCATGATAGGGGACTGGAATGCAAAAGTAGGAATTCAGTAAACACCGGGAGTAACAGGCAAATTTGGCCTTGGAATGCGGAATGAAGCAGGGCAAAGACTAATAGAGTTTTGCCAAGAAAATGCACTGGTCATAGCAAACACCTTCTTCCAACAACACAAGAGAAGACTCAACACATGGACATCACCAGATGGTCAACACCGAAATCAGATTGATGATATTCTTTGCAGCCAAAGACTGAGAAGCTCTATACAGTCAACAAAAACAAGACCAGGAGCTGATTGTGGCTCAGATCATGAACTCCTTATTACCAAGTTCAGACTTAAAATGAAGAAACTAGGGAAAACCGCTAGACCATTCAGGTATGACCTAAATCAAATCCCTTATGATTGTACAGTGGAAGTGAGAAATAGATTTAAGGGACTAGATCTGATAGATAGAGTGCCTGGTGAACTGTGGAATGAGGTTCATGACATTGTACAGGAGGCAGGGATCAAGACCATCCCCATGGAAAAGATATGCAAAAAAGCAAAATGGCTGCCTGGGGAGGCCTTACAGAGAGCAGTGAAAAGAAGAGAGGCAAAAAGCAAAGGAGAAAAGGAAAGATACAAGCATCTGAATGCAGAATTCAAGAGAATAGCAAGAAGAGATAAGAAAGCCTTCCTCAGTGATCAATGCAAAGAAATAGAGGAAAACAACAGAATGGGAAAGACTAGAGATCTCTTCAAGAAAATTAGAGACACCACGGGAACATTTCATGCAAATATGGGCTCGATAAAGGACAGAAACGGTATGGACCTAACAGAAGCAGAAAATGTTAAGAAGAGGTGGCAAAAATACACAGAAGAACTATACAAAAAAAGATCTTCATGACCCAGATAATCATGATGGTGTGATCACTCATCTAGAGCCAGATATCCTGGAATGTGAAGTCAAGTGGGCCTTAGAAAGCATCACTATAAACAAAGCTAGTGGAGGTGATGGAATTCCAGTTGAGCTCTTTCAGATCCTGAAAGATGATGCTGAGAAAGTGCTGCACTCAATATGCCAGCAAATTTGAAAAACAGCAGTGGCCACAGGACTGGAAAAGGTCAGTTTTCATTTAAATCCCAAAGAAAGGCAATGCCAAAGAATGCTCAAACTACCGCACAATTCCACTCATCTCACATGCTAGTAAAATAATGCTCAAAATTCTCCAAGCCAGGCTTCAGCAATATGTGAACCGTGAACTTCCTGATGTTCAAGCTGGTTTTAGAAAAGGCAGAGGAACCAGAGATCAAATTGCCAACATCTGCTGGATCATGGAAAAAGCAAGAGAGTTCCAGAAAAACACCTATTTCTGCTTTGTTGACTATGCCAAAGCCTTTGACTGTGTGAATCACAAGAAACTGTGGAAAATTCTGAAAGAGATGGGAATACCAGACCACCTGACCTGCCTCTTGAGAAATCTGTATGCAGTCAGGAGGCAACAGTTAGAAGTGGACATGGAACAACAGACTGGTTCCAAATAGGAAAAGGAGTATGTCAAGGCTGTATACTGTCACCCTGCTTATTTAACTTATATGCAGAGAACATCATGAGAAATGCTGGACTGGAAGAAGCACAAGCTGGAATCAAGTTTGCCAGGAGAAATATCAATCACCTCAGATATGTAGATGACACCACCCTTATGGCAGAAAGTCAAGAGGAGCTAAAAAGTCTCATGATGAAAGTGAAAGAGGAGAGTGAAAAAGTTGACTTAAAGCTCAACATTCAGAAAATGAAGATCATGGCATCTGGCCCCATCACTTCATGGGAAATAGATGGGGAAACAGTGGAAACACTGTCACACTTTATATTTTGGGGCTCCAAAATCACTGCAGATAGTGACTGCAACCATGAAATTAAAAGACGCTTACTCCTTGGAAGAAAAGTTATGACCAACCTAGATAGCATATTGAAAAGCAGAGACATTACTTTGCCAATAAAAGTCTGTCTAGTCAAGACTATGGTTTTTCCAGTGGTCATGTATGGATGTGAGAGTTGGACTGTGAAGAAAGCTGAGTACCGAAGAATTGATGCTTTTAAACTGTGGTGTTGGAGAGGACTCTTGAGAGTCCCTTGGACTGCAAGGAGATCCAACCAGTCCATTCTGAAGGAGATCATCCCTGGGATTTCTTTGGAAAGAATGATGCTAAAGCTGAAACTCCAGTACTTTGGCCACCTCATGCGAAGAGTTGACTCATTGGAAAAGACTCTGATGCTGGGAGGGATTAGACGCAGGAGGAGAAGGGAACAACTGAGGATGAGATGGCTGGATGGCATCACTGACTCAATGGACGTGAGTCTGAGTGAACTCCAGGAGTTGGTGATGGACAGGGAGGCCTGGCGTGCTGCAATTCATGGGGTCACAAAGAGTCGGTCATGACTGAGCAACTGAAATGAACTGAATTATATTATTCATAGAGTCAACTAAGTAGAAAACAATGTGAATAAATACATTTTAATTTTTCACCAAAGCTGTTTCATGGCCTAAAATTACAATAGCACTTACTTTTCAGCCGTTATAAATATCTCAAGGCATAGCACAAGTACTTTCTTGCTAATGAGAAGCTATCAGGTAAATTTATTTTAAAATTATATTCTCTCTATCAGTCATAACAATCATAAGGATATGATATGTCTACTCTGATAGATATAAATATATTCATCACTACATAGAAACATCTTCACAGGTGAGTGTACCACTTAATTCAAAGTTAAAGGGCTTATACTAAAGTTCAAATAATTTTAGTGAATTAGGTGTCATTATGTGAACATCTTTGTCAGCAATTACTGGCTATGAAAATATGAAAACAAGTACAATTTGTCTAAAGTAGACATTTTTACTTTGAAAGATAATGTGAATGTTTCTTTAGTTGTCCTCTTTCGTGAAGAACTAGAAATTAGAATCAGCCAGAAAATGTCAAAAAATTACCTCCTCTTCCCTCAAACTGTAGTTTAATTGAGCTTTAACATCAAATAAACAGTCTTTACCTTTAACACGAATGCACCCAAAAGACAGTTTCCATTCATTTTGTATGATTAAAACTACATTAGGAATATAAATGTATTAATTTACAGATACAGATACTAATTGCTTAAATATTGAGTTCAAAACCAGGCACTAATATATGTGGAATAATTGGTTCTTGCTGGAGAAGGAAACCATAATAAAGAACTTGAAAGTGCTGTCACATTTCACATAACTAGTAAAATCGCAGAATATTTGAAAAATATTCTGAAAGAAAATGTCTTGGGGCTTTCTTAATGAGAATGAATGTGGTTTGAAAAGATCAAATAATATTCACATATGTCAAATACAGGTTTTAATAACAGTTAGAGATAATGAATAAAATTAAAGTAGGTCAATTTAAGTCATTTATTTTCCAAAAGGAGTTACACATCATAATCATTACTTGTTAAGACATAATTAAAAGCAAAATGATATTTACCAAAGAAAACTGTTACTAAATATATAAAACCAACATAAGTAATTTTACCAATTTTGAATTTCCATGTTCATTCATATTAGCATATCAGCATTTTGTAGTTAATGGTCATATGTAAATATAATACTGTAATAATAGTTGAGATAATAATAAAGAGCACAGTCATGAAAACAGTGAATTTACTTTGGCACTTTTATTGTGATTGAGAAACAAATCAGATGCTTTCTAGCACAGATAAAATGTTTCTTGGACATATATATTTTATCTGTGAGAATAAACAACTGTAAAACAATAGGTAAACATTCCTTGGATTCATCAAAAATAAGATTAAATATAAAACATGACCCTCACATATACATAAATTAAATAGCATAAGGCTGTGATCTTTGCTGTAGCAAAACATATTCTTTGTAAATAAGATTCTAATACTAAACCTATCAGATCATGACTTCAAAAAGATTGCTCTTGTTTGGTATTGCAGGTTGCTTAATAAATGTCTTCCATAAATTCACTGTAAATGTCTAATTTTCTTTAAAAATCAGACTCAAGGAAATTGTTTCCTTACAAAACTAACTTCTAAAGTCCAATGTACATACTATCTAGAATATTAGAATACTTTTCTATGATAATCATTTTTATAGGTGCCCATTTTAAAGAATTCTAGATGATCAATCTACACTCTAGAAGTTTTTGTCATCATATCTTAATATTTGAACAAAGTCAAAACAAAGTCAGAATCAACTAGTTCATAGTATGAGTCGGGATGGCAGGTGTCATAATAATTACTCTTCTGTTAGTTTAGCAAATGAAGATAACTTTTTTAAAGTCTACATTATTAGCATATTTCAAAGAATAATTCATTTCTATTATTTTAAAATAACCAGTATACAATTTCTTACTTATGTGGCGTTGACTAAAATACCTACTTAATGAAATCAGCTTCAACTCTAAGAATGAATGAAATCTTCACAAATTTTACTCTACTAAGTAAGAATTTATGATGAATGGAATAGTTTATTTGGATTAATTAAATTGTATAAACATAATTTTGTAAACCTGGTTTGAGAAGAGGAGATCTTTAAACATATTTTGTCATGCATGCTAAGGTGCTTCAGTAGTGTCCAACTCTGTGATCCTGTGGACTATAGCCTGCCTGGCTCCTCTGCTCATGGGAATTCTCCAGGCAAGAACACAAGAGTGGGTTGCGATACCCTCCGCCAAGGGATCTTCCAACCCAGGGATAGAACCTGGGTCTCCTGCATTGTAGGCAGAGTCTTTACCATCTGAGCCATCCAGAGAAGCTCATATTTAT
The DNA here is from genome assembly GCF_023091745.1 of Budorcas taxicolor. Lineage (NCBI taxonomy): Eukaryota > Metazoa > Chordata > Mammalia > Artiodactyla > Bovidae > Budorcas > Budorcas taxicolor. The sequence continues at coordinate 136,002,537 of NC_068914.1, read as the reverse complement.
ATACATGCATGTATTTAATATATATGAAGTATACACACATATATGTACATGCACATACATGTACATGTATTTATATAATATATATATATATGCATATTCCATACATTGTTGAAAATGTATGTGTCTGCTGAGGTTCTTGGATTCAGTTCTATATTTGTTTTTTAGGCTGTGTTTCCTAAAGGCGTCATTAAATATTTTATGTCTTTACTGAGAGAATTGATTTTAAAATATTGTCCTTATGCTTGTTGATTTCTATATTTTTTAATCTCTATTTTACCTATGTATATTTTATGTCTGGTTGATTAATTCTCTGCTTTAGTTTTCTCATATGCTTATATTTAAGCCACTTTATTTATGTTTATATATACATGCAAAATATATCTTTGCTTTTAAAATTGTCAGTATTTAGTACATTATATTAAATTATTGATATATTTTAAGTTCAGCTCAGTTCAATTCATTTCAGTCGTTCAGCTGTGTCCGACTCTTTGTGACCCCATGAAATGCCCCTCATGAGGCCTCCCTGTCAATTACCAACTCCCAGAACCTACCCAAACTCATGTCCATTGAGTTGGTGATGCCATCCAACCATCTTATCCTCTGTCGTCCCCCTCTCCTCCTGCCCTCAATCTTTGCCAGCATCAGGGTCTTTTCCAATGAGTCAGTTCTTCGCATCAGGTGGCCAAAGTATTGGAGTTTCAGCTTCAACATCAGTCCTTCCAATGAACACCCAGGACTGAGCTCCTTTTGGATGGAGTGGTTGGATCTCCTTATAGTCCAAGGGACTCTCAAGAGTCTTCTCCAACATTACAGTTTACAAGCATCAATTCTTAAGTGCTCAGCCTTCTTCACAGTCCAACTCTCACATCCATACATGACCACTGGAAAAACCATAGCCTTGACTAGATGGACCTTTGTTGGCAACATAATGTCTCTGCTTTTTAATATGCTGCCTAAGTTGGTCATAACTTTCCTTATATATTATATTACAGTATTTGGCTCACCCCTTCTACTTCCCTTTTCTTCTTTCATTATTTTTTGAGTAAAATGCTTATTTTTAATTTATCTTTTTCTATTTTATTATGTTCTTTATTTGATATACATGTGTCTTCATTTAGTGGGAATCTAATGATTGCAGTTGGTTCATATTACTTACTAGTCACAGTCCCATGTAAGAACTCAGCATCTTATTTTTACTATGTCTTCAGCAACTTAACACTGTGACATTTAAACTCCATTTGGCTCCTTCAGATTTATGTGGTAGATCTTTATTGTACTTATTTTAATATGCATTTAAGATACTTTTTTAGACCAGTTTTAGATTAACAGCAAAATTAAGAGGAAGGTGCAGAAATTTTTCATACATTCCCTCCTGGCCACACAACTAGCCTCCCAAAGTCTCGACATCCCAATCAAAATGGTGCCTTTGTTATAACTGATAAAACTGCAGTGACACATTACTATCACCCAAGTCCACAGTTAACCTTCGGGTTCACTCTTGGTGTTGTACTTTCTATACATTTAGACAAATTTATAATGACATGTAATGACCACTATGGTACCACACAGAGTATTTTTACTTTCCTAAAAATCTGTAATGTTATTCCCAGTCATCCTTTCCATGGCTCCCCCACAACCATTTTCAACCACTGAAATTTTTGCTGTCAGTAGTTTTACCTTTTCCAGAACACCATACAGTGGGACTCATACCTTATGTAGTCTTTTCAAATAAACCACTTTCACTTAGCAATATGCATTTATTGTTCTCCTAAACACTTCACATTTAGAGGTGTGTCTCCTGAAGGCAGGATATAGCTGGGTCTTGGTTTTCAATCTGTCTAGCCGCTCTGCATCTTTTGATTAATGAATTCTGTCCATTTACATTTTGGATGATTATTGATATGTGAGGACATATTGCTGCCATTTTAACTTTTGCTTTCTATTTGCTTTATGTTGCCATTGTTTCTTTTTCCTGTGTCTCTGCCTGCCATTATAGTTTGATGATTTCTTGTGAGGATTTTCTCACCTTCTTATTTTTCCATTTTTTGCCTCTGCTCCAATTTTGGGTTTTGTGGTTACTATGAAATTTGTGTAAAGTTCTCAAATATAACATAGTCCTTTTTTTAGTTACAGAATATTTTCTTCATTTGTCAATACAGGTTTTGCCCGTTTCTTCTTTCTCTTTTATGTTATTGTCTCAAATTATCTCTTTTTACATCTTGTATTTGCAGCAAATTGAAGTAGCTATGGTTATTTTTACTGTTTTTATTCCTTTTAACTTTTATGCTATAATTAAGTGTTGAACAGGCTATTCTGCAATAGAGCTGTGATTTCTGATTATTTATCACCTACCTCAAAATTTTGCATACTTTTTTTTTTCCTTCTATTTTTTGTATTAGGTAAATGACCTCAACATTTCTTATAAGGCAGATCTGGTGTTGATGAACTCTCTCAGCTTTTGTTTCTCTTGGAAATCCTTTATTTCTCTTTCATATCTCAATGATAAATTTCCTAGATAAAGTATTCTTGGGTGACAGCTTTTATCTTTCAGAACTTTCAGCATGTCATTCCACTCTTTCATATCTGGTAGAGTTTCTGTTAAGAAATCTGCTGATAGCCTAACAGGTGTTCCCTTGTAGGTTACCATCTTATTCCTCCGACTGCCTTTAAAATTCTTTCTTTGTCGTTAAGTTTTGACAGTTTTAACATGATATGTCTTGGTGAAGGTGGTTTTTACTTGAAGTAATTGGGTTTCCTCTTAGCTCTATGTACTTGTATATCCAGTTCCTTCCCCAGGTTTAGGAAGGTCTCAGGTATTATTTCTTTAAACAAACCCTGTGTTCCCTTTTCCCTCTCATTTCCTGGGATATCTATTATCCTAATATTACCCTTGCTAATAGAGTCAGATGTGTCTTTAAAATTTCTTTTTTGTGTCTGTTAGCTGCTCAGTTATATCCAACTCTGTGATTCCATGGACTGTAGCCTGCCACATTCCTCTGTTCATGGAGTTCTCCAGGCAAGAAAACTGGAGTGGATAGCCATTCTCTTCTCCATGGGCTCTTCTTAACCCAGGGATTGAACCTGAGTCTCCTGACTTGCAGGCAGAATCTTTACTGTCTTATCCACCTAGATTTCTAACTTTGAGCTTGCTAACTCTCTCTTTCAGATAGTTTGGTCTATTTCTAATAATTTATGATGTATTCTTCATCTCATGTATTGAGTTCTTCAGCTCTAGAGTATAGTTTGATTCTTCTTCTAGTGTTTCAGTCTCACTGGTAAAATATAACTTCTGTCCATCAATTTTGTCCCTCAGCTCAGTGAGCCACCGTTCTGAGCTCTCTTTTAGCTCATTTAGTTCATTCATGACAGTTATTTTGAATTTTCTGTTAAAAATAGCTATAAATAAATAGCAATATCCTGTGACTTCAAATCTGCTTTCTGCAGACTTGTCATTTTCTTTTTGCGATATTTTGTTACTGTGGTTGCATGGTGCTTGGTGAATTGTTCCCTGCTGGTGCAATTGAAGTTGTGAACATCAATTTTAGGCAAAGCCTTTTACTTCTTTTCCTTTTCTTAACTTGATTCTAAGGGTTCAACAGGTGGCGCTAGTGGTAATGAACCTGCTTGCCAATGCAGAAGACATAAGAGACAAGGGTTTGATCCTTGAGTTAGGAAGATCTGCTAGAGGAGTATATGGCAACCCGCTCCAGTATTCTTGCCTGGAGAATCCCCTGGACTTTTCTAGTTGTCTACAGTCCATAGCATCGCAAACAGCTGGACACAATTGAAATAAGTTAGCAGACACACACAAGGATTCAACAAGGTAGTAACTGGAGGCCTTTCTTTAGTTATTCAGTAGGTGGTAATGTAACACAAGTTTTTGGTTTCTCTTACCTGAGACCTTTGGTTATATTTGAGGTCACACTCATTGCCTGGTGCACTTGTTATTTCTTGGGACTCTGGGGCCATTGGTGACTTGCAGCTGCCAGTGTTGTTGGCATCACTGTCTGGGGCACCAGGACTATGGATGCCTCTGTTGCTGAGGGGCAAGTTCCACTTCTGTGGCAGGAAGTGGGTGGAAGGTGCATGAGTGTTTCTGCTGTGACCAGGGTTGTTGGGTTCACAGGCCCTGTTACTGCAGGCTAGATGTGTGGAGTCATGAGCATCTTCATGGCTAGAGGTCTGTAGGTCCCACTGCTGCTGTCTATTTACCCATGGCCATGGGCACTGCTGCAGCCAAGAGGCTGGTGTCATGTGTGCTGACTTTTCTGATGCTACTGTGTTCTCCAGGGTTGCAGACTCAGCTTCCATGGCCAGGGGTCCAAGATCATAGGCAACCCTTTTGCTGTTTCCTGGTTCTACCTCCTCTATGTACTCCAGTCCACCTACCTTTAAATGTTAAGTAAGTAAAGTCACTCAGTCCTGTCCGACTCTTTGTGACCCCGTGGACTGCAGCCCACCAGGCTCCTCAGTCCATGGGATTCTCCAGGCAAGAATACTGGAGTGGGTTGCCATTTCCTTCTCCAGGGGATCTTCCTGACCCAGGGATTGAACCCGGGTCTCCCGCATTGGAGGCAGACGCTTTAACCTCTGAGCCACCAGGGAAGTGGGCATCTTGGTGTGTTGGGCAAAGGCAACTTTGTCAGATTATGTTTTACTAGTTGTAGACTGAAGAGGTACAATAAACGAAGCGTCTCACACAACCATGATGCTGACATCACTAACACTGGAGGCTTTTTGAAGATGCTCAGTCGTGTCCAACTCTTTGCAACCCCAAGGGCCGAAGCTTAACAGGCTCCTCCGTCCATGGAATTTTCCAGGCAAGAGTACTGGAGTGGGTTGCCATTTCCTTCTCCAGAGGATCTTCCCGACCCAGGGTTTGAACCCGGGTATCCCGCATTGTAGGCAGATGGTTTACTGTCTGAGCCACCAGGGAAATCCTAAAAACTACATAGGCTTTTGCTAATGAATGTGAGTTTTCTCGCTCATATATAGTAGAAGTGTGTTTACTGGATCAGTTTTTGAGTCTAACTCTCTGACCTGTATCAAAGATAAGTTCATACCATATTTGTGGAATGTTCTTCAACCAATTCTTTTTTTCTTAAACTACAGTGAATTTTGTTGTTAAATATAAAATCTGATGCAATGTTTGGTGTCTGATTAAGGCAACATAAATGGGAATCTGTCAGTAATATTGAAACTATTAGTAAAAAATGAAGTGACTCAGGCAGCCTGCAGTATTCAGAAGAAAAATCAGTAAGAAAATTAGTGCCTTTGATCAAGGGTAATAAAGTGCCCATTTGAGGCAAGCTTTAAGGCATCCAGTAGCCATTGGCACTAAACAGTGTGATGGATGTGAAGAATTAGAAGACTGTGTGATGAAGCCATGGCTTCTAATCGCACTGAAGAAAAAAATAAAAATTTCAAAATCCTTCACTCAAAAAATGTTAAGAGATTTGGAAGAAAGGAATCTGTTATTTCCTGCAGGATCAGATAAAATTTGACGTTTTATTTTCTGCTTTTCCAAATGTGGCAACAATTTTTTGCTGAGATGTTCAGTTCAGTTCAGTCACTCAGTCGTGTCCGACTCTTTGCGGCCCCATGAATCACAGCACGTCAGGCTTCCCTGTCCATCACCAACTCCCGGAGTTTACCCAAACTCATGTCCAACGAGTCAGTAATGCCATCCAGCCATCTCATCCTCTGTTGTCCCCTTCTCCTCCTGCCCCCAATCCCTCCCAGCATCAGGGTCTTTTCCAATGAGTCAACTTTTCGCATGAGGTGGCCAAAGTACTGGAGTTTCAGCTTTAGCATCATCAGTCTTTCCAAAGATCACCCAGGACTGATCTCATTTAGGATGGATGGTTGGAACTTCTTGCAGTCCAAGGGACTCTCAAGAGTCTTCTCCAACATCACAGTTCAAAAGCATCAATTCTTCAGCTCTCAGCTTTCTTCACAGTCCAACTCTCACATCCATACATGACCACAGGAAAAACCATAGCCGTGACTAGATGGACCTGTTTTGGCAAAGTAATGTCTCTGTTTTTGAATATGCTATCTAGCTCGGTCATAACTTTCCTTCCAAAGAGTAAGTGTCTTTTAATTTCATGGCTGCAATCACCGTCTGCAGTGATTTTGGAGTCCCAAAAAATAAAGTCTGACACTGTTTCCACTGTTTCCCCATCTATTTCCCATGAAGTGATGGGACCAGATGCCATGATCTTAGTTTTCTGAATGTTGAGCTTTAAGCCAACTTTTTCACTCTCCTCTTTCACTTTCATCAAGAGGCTTTTTAGTTCTTCTTCACTTTTTGCCATAAGGCTGAGATGTTAGAATCACTTAAATGACACTAAGAGCATAGACTTGAAAACGTTAGGGCGCTATATTGGGAAAGAAAGCTTTGGATGGTTATATGTCTTAGGAAACCTCAAAAGACCTGGTATTTTATTAAGCATCTTTTGTGTATTTAGTGGGAGGAGATACAGTAAATGTAAGAATTACATAGGAAATGTATTACATTGATTTCTGTAAGCAATGAAATGTAAGAAATTATCACAAGATGTGTCAAATCAAGGTCCATAATCTCTCTTTATATGAAACCAAAATTTGTTCACTTTCTAAGGAAATAAAAACCATTAATACTGTTATTCAAGATTTGATGAATTTGGGGGCATATCCTCATGATACTTAGAGGCATTATTGTGTGCATTAAAAGCATAGTTGTTACAAACAGACACATTACTTCAAATCCTAAATCTATCATTTCCTGGGTCCATTTTCTAGGACAGATTTTGTTGTTGTTGTTCTGTGCTACCTTTCACTACCTGCAAATGCAAATAAAAATTAAAAATCTCATCTATGTACTTGCTAGAAGTAATGTAAGGAGTAAATGAAATAAATTTACAAGATCTTAGAACAGAGCTTAAAATAATGTGCATGTTGAATTAAAAAGAAAAATAAAAGATCTTTGACCAGCCTAGATTCCAGTTGGATCTTGAACAATGACGGCAAATTATTACAAGTTAAATCACTTGTTGAATTTAACTTTCTGGTTGTTGTGCCAAAAATGGCCACTTTAATATAGGAAGCTAAAAAGAAAAAACAAACCAAAACAACTAAAACAACTCTGACACCTATTATTCAGCTCTTAAGATTTCAAAGAATTTTCCTCTGTGTTTCAAAAAACCATGAAAACTAAAGAAGCCATTATCTTGCACTTGACAGGCACAGCAATACACTTTCATTATCTTAACTGTCAATCATTTCTGAGTTCTATATTATCATTTATAATGCATGCATGTTGATATCTTTTCATGTAACAGGATAATAACTGGCCCATTTTGTTGATATTGTATGATGGTAATACTAGATGTTTGTGAAATAGAAGGTATCCTATATTTCAATCAAATGCTTGCCAGAGGATAAGAAATAAATTGAATAAAAATATGCCACCTTCATAAAATTCATTTAAATGTAAAATTTACATCTTCCATACTTGCTCCAAATCTGTTTTAAATGATATACCTGGATTTTCTTGTGTTGCTTGTCTTGCTTAGTTTAATCAACTCAGTGGTCTCTATCTCTTAATGTTATCTGCTTAGTCTGTGCTTACTCACTTAGCCATGTCTGACTGCTTGCAACCCCATGGACTGTAGCCCACCAGGCTCCTCTGTCCATAGGATTTCCAAGACAAGAATACTGGAGTGGGTTGCCATGCCCTCCTCCAGGAGATCTCCCCAACCCAGGATTGAACTCAGGTCTCCTGCATTGCAGGCAGATTTTTTACCATCTGAGCCACTAGAGTATCTCATAAAATCTACTTATTGGCCTTTGCTTTCAAGATTGAAGCTTAAAAAACTGAGTTGTTTTCAAATGAATTTTTCTCTCATTCTGGATTGGAAACATCTTGTGGTATAGTTCCAACTTCTTTGGTTCTTTAAGTCATAAGAAATGGGTTCACTTTACAAAGGATGCACAGTAATATCCAGCAAATTAGTATTAGTTATTGGTTTAGTTATTGAAATCAGTTATTGGTTTAATTGTCTTGTAAATTCAAGTTCTTTGGTGCTTCAGAACAAAGCCCTGTCTCGGTTCATTGCTTGTTTGAGTGATAAGTCGCTTCAGTCGTGTCCAACTCTTGGTGACACTATGGACTGTAGCCTTCTCTGTCCTTGGAATTTCCCAGTCAAGCATACTGGAAAGGGTCACCAGTTCCTCTTCTAGGCGATATTCTCAACCCAGGAATCGAACCCTCATCTCTTGTATCTCCTGCATTGACCAGGGATTCATTACCACTGAGTCAGCTGGGAAGCCCCATATAACTGTACTGCTGCTGCTGCTGCTACTAAGTCACTTCAGTCATGTCCAACTCTGTGCGATCCCATAGACGGCAGCCCACCAGGCTCCCCTGTCCCTGGGATTCTCCAGGCAAGAACACTGGAGTGGGTTGCCATTTCCTTCTGCAATGCATGAAAGTGAAAAGTGAAAGTGAAGTCGTTCAGTTGTGTCTGACTCTTCGCCACCACATGCACTTCAGCCTACCAGGCTCCTCTGTCCATGGGATTTTCCAGGCAAGAGTGCTGGAGTGGGCTGCCATTGCCTTCTCCAATATAACTGTTCTAGTTAGACTCAATTATTTCTTAAGTTTTCTCACTCTCACACAAACATTCCACAGGGTGTATTATTTCTGCATGTCATTAAAATTTTTTAATTACATATTGATTCATGGTGATTGCATCCTCAGAATTTTGCTGTATTGCCAAGTCCTGGGAGATCATTTTCTAGTTTTTACAGAAAGACTACTGAGGCCTATAGTAGTACTTCTATAAGACTAACTAGTTATCTAAAATATTTTTGGTGTCTATAATGTGTTTGTTCGCCTTTTCTTAACATAACCCAGATTTTATTTAATTGCCTAGCCATAGGCATGATGAGAAGGAAACTATCTTTGAAGAGCACATCTGCTTTTTTAAAAAGTGGTATTTTAAAAAATGGTATTCTTGGTATCCTTCCCCAGCATTTCCTGTCTCTAGGGTGGAATATTCCCAATTTTAGATGAGAACCCTAAAGAGAGAGCTTGAATATGCATATGGTATTCAGTGTGACATTAGCAGGTGCAACATTGCTTAAAGACTGCAGTAAGTCGTTTTAAAATGAATGTGATATTGCTCAGGGAACTCCAATTCATTTGATTTAAGCTAACGGAGAGTTTCCACTTGGGTTATTCTTCCATATTCAAAACACTTTGTATCTTTTTTCCTTCCATTAATGATGCAAAAATAGACTACTAAAACCATGGTCTATATAAAGACATAACACTCAATTTATATAATCAGTTTAGAAAAACATGAGACTGAGATATTTAAAAGATTTCTAGAATCCTGTTTATAGCTGTTTACCTGTTATGGGCAGAATTCAAATACCCTACCTAGTCTTCATAAAATTTTTGGCAGAAGAGCTCTGAATTAAAGCAAGAAAAAATTTTCATTTTCTTTTTACCTAGCTAAAGTTTGAAAATATCAGTTAAAAGCCCAATCCTGGTTTTCTTACAAAGCTAGTCTTGATTTACTCCTATTTTAGTCAGTTACAATATACCTGTACTTATTATTTATAGGTAATTTCTCTAGAGATCATTGGAAATTCTAAGACAGACTAGATATCACCTTGAGCTTACTCTTAGAATTGTTATAAGATCTAACATTTTTCAAAGAAAATCAGATATCTTGATATATAGTTACAAATATGAAGTAGAAAACAATGAGTCTCAAAGAAGTGGTATGCAGTATCATGTGAGCAGAATAGCAAAATTTTGTTGTTGTTTAGAGACTAAGTTGTGTCTGACTGTTTTGCTACACCAGTGACTGGAGCCCACCAGTCTTCTCTGTGAGATCTCCCAGGCAAGAATGCTGTAATAGGAAAAAAGTACACATTTATTTTAAAATTTTATTTTTATTTTATTTTAAATTTTTAAAAATGAAGTATAGTCGCTGTATGCAATATAGTGATTCACAATTTTTAAAGATTATATTCTACTTGTAGTTGTTATAAAGTATTGGCTATAATCTTTGTGTTGTATAATATATCCTTGTAGCATATTTTACACAGAATAGTTTGTACTCCCTACTCCTACTCTTCTATCTCTATATTGCCCCTCCCCTCTTCCCTCTCCTCACTGGTAACCACTAGTTTGCTCTCTATATGTGTGAGTCTGCTTTTTTTATTTGTTTGCAATATTCGCTGGTTTGTTGTACTTCTAGATTCCATACATAGGTGATATGGGGAGAGATTATTTTTACTTAAATTTTTAAAATTTGATATCAGAGTGTAGTTAACCATGTGTTAATTTCAGCTGTACATCAAAGTGATTCGTTTATACATACATATTTATATTCACTTATAGCTTTCTGACAAAAGTCTGTCTAGCCAAAGCTATGGTTTTTCCAGTAGTCATGTATGGATGTGACAGTTGGACCATAAATAAAGCTGAGCACTGAAGAACTGATGCTTTTGAACTGTGGTATTGAAGACTCTTGAGAGTCCCTTGGACTACAAGATCAAACCAGTCAATCCTAAAGGAAATCAGTTCTGAATATTCGTTGGAACGACCGATGCTGAAGCCAAAGATCCAATACTTTGGCCACCTGATGTGAAGAACTGACTCATTGGAAAAGACCCTGATGCTAGGTAAGATTGAAGGCAGGAAGAGAAGGGGACAACAGAGGATGAGAGGTTGGATGGCATCACTGGTTCAATGGACATGAGTTTGAGCAAGTTCCAGGAGTTGGTGATGGATAGGGAGGCCAGGAGTGCTGCAGTCCATGAGGTCACAAAAAGTCGAACGACTGAGCAACTGAACTGAACTGAGCTGATAGCTTTCCTAGTGGCTCAGATGGTAAAGAATCTTCCTGCAAGGCAGGAAGTTCTATCCTTGGGTCAGGAAGATCACTTGGAGAAGGAAATGACAACTCACTATCATATTCTTGCCTGGAAAATTCCATGGAAAGAGGAGCTTGGTGGGCTACAGTCCATGGGTCACAAAAAGTCAGACACAACTGAGCAACTAACATATACATACATATTTATAATACATACATATATATATTCCTTTTCAAATCCTTTTCTCATTTAGGTTATTACAGAATATTAAGCAGAGTTCCCTGTGCTATACAGTAAGTCCTTGCTTGTTACATATTTTAAATATAGCAGTGTATACATGTTAATCCCAAACTTCCAATCTATATCCCCACTCTTTCCCTCTGTTAAGCTTCCCTGGTGGCTCAGAGGTTAAAGCGTCTGCCTGGAATGCAGGAGACCCGGGTTCAATCCCTGGGTCAGGAAGATCCCCTGGAGAAGGAAATGGCAACCTACTCCAGTACCCTTGCCTGGAGAATCCCATGGAGGGAGGAGCCTGGTAGGCTGCAGTCCATGGGGTCACAGAGAGTCGGACACAACTGAGCGACTTCACTTTCTTTCTTTCTTTCCCTCTGGTAACCACAAATTCATTCTCTAAGACTGTGAGTCTGTTTCTGTTTTGTAAATAAGTTTATTTGTATCATATTTTTTAGATTCTGCATATAAGCGATATCATATTTTATTAGTCTTTGTCTGACTTACTTTCCTCAGTATAATAATATCCAGGTCCATCTATGTTGCTGCAAATGACATTCTTTCATTCTTTTCAATGGTTGAGTAATAATCTGTTGTATACGTGTACCATATCTTCCTTATCACTCATCTGTCAACAGATATTTAGGTTGCTTCCATGTCTTGGCTATTGTAAACAGCACTACAATGAACACTGGGGTGCATGTATCTTTTTGAACCATGTTTTCCTCTGGAGGTATGCCCCGGAGTGGGATTGCTGGATCATGCAGTAGCTCTATTTTTAGTACTTTAACACTATAGACAAAAGTAAACTCAAAATGGACAAAAGATCTTAATGTCGGACTGGATACTGTAACGCTCTTAGAGAAAAAATTGGGCAAAGCATTCTTTGACATAAATCTCAGCAATATCTTTTTTGTTCCATCTCCTAGATTAATGGAAATAAAAACAAAAATAAACCAATGGGACCTAATTATACTCAAAAGCCTTTGTACAATGAAAAAATCCACAAACAAAGTGAAAAGAAAACCCATGGGATGGGAGCAAATATTTACAATGATGTGACCAACAAGGGATTGGTCTCCAAAATTTACAAACAGCTCATGTGGCTCAATTAAAAACAAACAAACAAAAATTGGGCAGAAGACCTAAATAGACTGTTCTCCAAAGAAGACATACAGATGGCCCAGAGGCACACACAAAATGTTCACCATCACTAATCTATTAGAAAAATGCAAATTAAAACCACAGTGAGATATCACCTCACATCAGTAAGAATGGCCATTATTTAAATATCTACAAACAATAAATGTTGAAGAGGGTGTGGAGAAAAGGGAATCCTGCTACACTGCTGATGGGAATATAAATTGATACAGCCAGTATGGAAAACAATATGGAGCCTCCTTAAACTAAAGATAGAGGCACACATTTATTTTAAAATGTTATCATTATTTTGATCCTATGACTGTCATCCATTTTAATAGAAAATAATATCTGCTTTATTTGCTAATTATATCATGTATATTAACCTGAAATTTCAACAGGAAGTGAAGTGCTCAGAAATCAGTGTCATGGATTGGGCAAGTAATTCTTTATATATCAAGTGCTTACTTATCAGTAGTTACTGTGTTGATTAGACAGTGTGCTGTAGGCTTTACAAATATTATCTTATTTAATCCTCTTATATAACTTTAGTTCAGTCTAGTCGTTCAGTCCCATCCAACTCTTTGTGACCCCATGAACCCCAGCATGCCAGGCCTCCCTGTACATCACCAACTCCCGGAGTCCACCCAAACCCATGTCCATCAAGTTAGTGATGCCATCCAACCATCTCATCCTCTGTCATCCCCTTCTCCTTCTGCCCTCAATCTTTCCCAGCATCAGTGTCTTTTCAAATGAGTCAGGTCTTCTCATCAGGTGGTCAAAGTATTGGAGTTTCAGCTTCAACATCAGTCCCTCAAATGAGCACCCAGGACTGATCTCCTTTAGGATGGACTGGTTGGATCTCCTTATAGTCCAAGGGACTCTCAAGAGTCTTCTCCAACCCACAGTTCAAAAGCACCTAGAGGTGGGTACTAATATCTCACACTAACTGCTCAGAAAGATGAATTAGATAGAACAGTGCTAGAGCTCTTATGAAGGATCAAGTATGTATTTAAAATTTACCACTTACTTCTGTAAAATGTACCATGTATATAAACAGTCTGTAACTCGGATCTTTCATTTGTAAATGCTGTACAATATATTTATCTCATATTTAAGGAGAAATTAATTAAGTTAATATACTGAAAGTGACTAAAAGACAGCACATGTTAAGTAGCATTTAAGAGTTTACTGTTATTATAGTAACAGAGATAGTTAATTGCAAAACCAGAATATCAATCCAGGTATTCCTGGTTATTTCAATGATTTTTAAGAAACATAATTCATATTGAAGTATATAAAGACTGATTGTAAAACAAATATCTATGTTCCGCCAAATCAAGAGGAATTTTACCAAGTGCTTTCTCTGTATTTATTAAAATGAACTTACAGTTTTTTCTTCCCTTTAATTTGCTAATGGGGTGATTTTCCTTGGTTAATTTCGAATGTTAAGTGAATCTTGAATTCTTGATCATCTGAAATTCAGCTAAATTTAATAAAAATACAATGAAAATTTTTTTATATTGCTACACTCAATTTGTAGTGTCCATCTAATAATTAGAGCTCCTCGGGTGGCTCAGTGGTAAAAATCTACTTGAAGGAGATGTGGGTTTGATCCCCAGGTTGGGAAGATCCCTTGGAGAAGGAAATGGCAACCCACTCCAGTATTCTCGGCTGGGAAATCCCATGGACAGAGGAGCCTGGTGTCTACAGTCCTTGGGGTTGCGAAGAGTGAGACACGACTAAAAACTAGTGGCTAAACAGTCTACTTATTACTCCATGAAAGGTAAGAAATTACTCTCTTTACTTTGTGGCTGATATCGACATCTTCTGTTATTCTTTGCTATCCTGCAATTTCTCTGTGAAATGTCCAGGTTATAATTCCTTCCTCCTTTCCCCCCATCCTCACTCCCTTTCTTTTTTCCCTTTCCCTCTCTCCCTTTCTCTTTCATCTTGCTTGGGATTTATTTTAGTTCTTTAGTCTGTCAATTAATATCATTCATAAACTCTATTGGGCTAATAGATTAGTAAGTATGAATTTACTTCAAATTCTCCCTAACATGAGAGTCCTTCAGATCCCAAATTAGTGGAGAAAAGAATTTCTTATTACTTTCCCTTGACTTTGTTTTCAGTTTTTGTATCTGTGTGTGTGTGTGTGTGCTCAGTTATGTCCAACTCTTTGCAACCCCATGGACTGCAGCCCACCAGGCTCCTCTGTCCGTGGGATTATCCTGGAAAGAATACTGTAGTGGGTTGCCATGCTCTCCTCCAGGGGATCTTTCTGACCCAGTGATCAAACTTGGGTTTCCTGGGTCTCCTGCATTTCAGGTGAATTCTTGCCACTGGGCAAGTCCGTTAAGAGTTTAATGGTATAAGTTACACATGCTTTCAAGGCAAAAGAGCCTACAGTATTTTATTTATCCTTCTGAATTTCTATCTTCAATTAGATATTGGTTTGTTAATGTCTTACTATTATAGATGCCCTAAATAATATTCAGAATGTTTAAAAATGTTCTACCTATCATTTTTAGTTAAGATTTTGTAGAAGAACTTAGTGCTACCATTTATCAAAAAAAGAAGTGACATTTAAGCTAGAGTACAGTGCATCCTTAGAACATCCACTGTTCACCAAATATACTTCCCCATGAACTATTTTTAAAATACATATTGTGTGTGCCAGGTAGTGTTTAAGATATGTGGGATGTATCAGTGAACAGAGGAAAGATCCCTAAGTTTAGAGAGCTTACATCTTAGCTTACTTTCTATATTTTAAAAACTAAACTAAGATTATATATTAATCTGAGCACCGAAGAATTGATGTTTTTGAACTGTGGTGTTAGATAAGACTCTTGAGAGCCCCTTGAACTGCAAGGAAATCAAACCAGTCAATCCTAAAGGAAATCAGTTCTGAATATTCATTTGAAGGACTGATGCTGAAGCTGAAACTCCAATATTTGGCCACCTGATGAGAAGAACTGACTGACTCACTGGAAAAGACCCTGCTGCTGGGAAAGATTGAAGGCAGGAGGAGAAGGGGATGACAGAGGATGAGATGGTTAGATGGCATCACTGACTCGATGGACCTGAGTTCGAGTGAGCTCTGGAAGTTGGTGATGGACAGGGAGGCCTGGCGTGCTGCAGTCCATGGGGCAGCCAAGAGTCAGGCACTACTGAGTGACAGAACTGAACTGAACTGAAGATACTATATTAGTACCTAGAGAGGTAGACTAATATTTAGGGAAAGACATTAAATATACTACATGCTATTTTGAAAATTGCAAATGAAAGATAGATTTTTTTTAGCACTGTTATTCTTTATTTTCAGTTTTGTTTGAATACAAGTAGACAGTTATGTTAAAGTTCCAAGCTGCTCTCATTCATAGTGTAATTAAATTGGTTAGTGAAGCTTGTTGTATTTTTTTTTAATTGAAAACTGCTAAAGCAATTTAATGAAATAGTTTAGATTTGTTTTCTTTTAAAATCTGATATTTTTCTCAATCCAAGCTGTTCTGAACATAAACAATATAATTTTACTTTGTCTCTTCCCAGGAGGCTTACCTGGATATTTTTAATTGAGCTATAATTAAATATTTTAATTGTCAATTTCTTTTTATTTTCTCTACCTCTATATCTGCTTTTCAGTAGTCCTCACTCTCTGTCTTGTTTGTATTTTTTTCACTGCTTGCCAACAACATTTTAAAACTGCTATTTGCTGCTGCTGTTTGGCCAGGCCAGGACTTTCTATTTGTCCTTGTTTCTTTTTCACTACAATTGATTTTTAACCACCCAAAGATAAACTGTGACTTCCAACTGCTCTGTGGCTCCAGTTGTTGCAATTCCTTCTTTGAAATGGCTGAGTGAGCAGGAGATGACTCAAATCATGGGCAGGAAGCAAATGATTTCTTCCCTCATGAATCTTTGACTCAGCATTTGGCAAATCCTAGCGATGTGGAGGTATTTCCAATTGCCTCATTCTTCTACTTTCCTCAGATTGTTCCAACATTTATGATCAATCAGAACTTCACAGAAAGGTTCATCTATTTTTGCAGCTCATTGATAAGAAATAAGCTGAAAAATCTGATAGTATGTTTTGGGTGATAGTTGAGATGCCAAGATAAGTTTAATTCATCTTTCAACTTACAGATTACTTGAGGACTTACCATTTACAATAAACCTTGCTAAAGAATTACTTGGTAAAGAATTAACTACTCTTTTTCAAGACCTAAAGTAACACAGTACAGGGAAAATATAATTTGTTCTAGGGTTAGGAAGCCTCGCGCTTCTTCCAGTATTTAAGATCAATCAGAAGTTTGAAGGAAGTCTGTCTGTCTTACTTTTATATGATTGTATAATTCTGGGTGTATTATCAAGGTCTTAGTTTGGTCATATATGGGATAAAGTTTAAATGCGATGTCGTTTATAATACCACACAGTGTGTTTGCATATATATTTTACATACAATAAAATTTACTGTCTTTTTCTTTGCACATATGGACCTGAGAGGGCATCCACGTAACTCAATGGTAAGGAATATGTCTGCCAAAGCAGGGGATACGAGGCATTCAGGTTCAATCCCTGAGTGGGGAGAATCCCCTGGAAGAGGAAATGGCAGCCCACGCCAGTATTCTTGCCTGGAGAATCCCATGTACGAGGAGCCTGGCGGGCTACAGTCCATAGGATCCCAAAGAGGTGTATACAGCTGAGTGACCAAGCACGCATGCATAGTCCTGAGAACTTCATCACACATAACAGTTTGTATACCTGCTGTCTGAACATAGCAAAGTTTTATCACGTCTCCCCCAAACTCTTCATGCTACTCCTTTGCAATTATACCTCTAGCACCTCCATTCTCTAGCAAAAACCTACTTACTTTGCATTCCTGTAGAGTTGCCTTTTTGAGGATGTCACATAAACTGTCATACAGCATGTAACCTTTTAAGTTTAGTTTCTGTCACTCAGCATAATATCCTCGAGATTCATCCAAGGTGTTTTGTGTATCAGTAGTATGGTCACTTTTATTTTGTGAGTGGTATTCCATTATCTGGATATATAACCACAGTTGTTCATTCACCTGCTAAAGGGTACTCAGATACATACCTAGAAGTGGGATTGCTCAATTTTGTGAAATTTCTATTTTTAGTTTTGCAAGAAACCTTTATTCTGTTCACCATAGTTGCTGAACCACTTATTCCATCAATGGCCATTGGTATATAAGTGTCCCTTTTTCTCCACATCTTTGCTGACACTTATTATCCCTTGTATTTTTGATGATAGCCTTTCTTACAGGTGTGAAGTGATGCCTCATTGTGATTTGATTTGCATTTCTCTGATGATTAATAATGTTGAGCATCTTTTCCTGTACCTGTTGGCCATTTCATTGTCTCCTTGAGAAAAAATGTCTTTTTAGTTTCTCTGCCCATTTTTTAATCAGGCTGTTGTAGTTTTTTGGTTTTGCTTGTTTGTTATTGAGTTGCATGAGTTCTTTAAATATTTGGAGTATTAACTCCTTATTCAATGCATCATTTGCAAACATTTTTCTCATACTTTACACTGCCTTTTCATTTTGTTGATTGTTTATTTTGTTGTCCAGAAAGTTTTAAGTTTGTTGTAGTCCAACTTGTTGATTTTCTTTTTGATGTTGTTTATATTCTTGGTGTTATATCCAAAAAAATCATTGCCAAGACAAATGTACAGGAGCTCCATCCCTGTTTTCTTTTAGTTTTATGGTTTCAGGTTTCTGTTTAATTATCTGACCTATTTTGAGTTAATTTTCATGCATAGTATAAGATGGAGGTCCAATCTCATTTTTCTGCATGTGGCTATCGAGTTTTCACAACATTATTTGTTGAAGAATCTATCCTTTCTCCATTGTATATTTCTGGCTCCCTTATCAAAAATTAGTTGACCATATATGTTAGGGTTTAATTTGGGGCTAAGTATTGAACATATTTTTTTATTTTTTAAAATTTTTTCTAATTGGGAGAAAATTATTTTACAATATTGTGTTAGTTTCTTCTACACAGCAATGCAAATTAATCATAATTATACATATATCACCTCCCTCGTGAGCCTCCCTCCTCTCCCTGCATCACACCCCTCTAGGTCATCACAGAGCACCAGCATGGGCTCCCTGTGTTATATAGCAACTTCTCACTAGCGATCTGTTATACACATAGTAGTGTATATATGTTGATGCAACTTTATCCACTCATCCCACTCTTTCCTTCCTCCACTGTGCCCACAAGTCTATTTTCTATATCTGCATTTTCATCCTTCACTGCCATTTTTCTAGATTCCATATGTATGCATTAATATATAATAATGTTTTTTCTATTTCTGATTTGCCTCACTCTGTATAACAGGCTCTAGGTTCATCCACCTCATTAGAACTGACTCAAATTCATTCTTTTTCGTATTTTATTATTTATTCACACATATTTTTGAGTGGTGAATCAGAGGGTGCCTGGTTTTAAACACAATTTATTTCCTAATATCATCTTGACTATGTCAGCTTAGTCCCCTCGTTGTGTGTCTAAAGTTTTCACTTTACTATTCTGCTCAGTTCTCACATCTATAAGAATGATTCTCAAATTTAATTCTGTGATGTATTGACAACTTTTATCTTAATTTCTAGTTAGATGTCTGATTGTCAGAGCTTTATTAATGCACCAGGAGCTGCTTGGTTCACCTTTTATACACTAAAACCCCCTATTTATCAAATTAGTATGTTCCTCAAATGGCAACCCACTTGGGTACTCTTGCCTGGAGAAGTCCACAGATGAAGGAGCCTGGTAGGCTACAGTCCATGGGGTCGCAAAGAGTTAGATTCGACTGAGCGACTTCACTTTCACTTTCACATCTTTTCTTATTCTGTTGTGCCATCGTTCTCAAAGTCTCAAGTCCTCACCGACCTCTGTTTCATCTTTCTTCTAGTCCATGAATTGCCGAGTTTGGTTGTTTCAGTTATATACAATGATCAACTATCCTCCATTATTTCTAACACCACTTGCACACTTTGGTTAGAGGTTTGATTAAATCAAAACATGCAGGATTTACAATGGTTGAACATTGTACAAATACAAGTTTTTTTCCCCCCCAATATTTAGAATAAGTGTCTATTACAGTTATAGAATATTAATTGGACTATACAGAGAAAGTCATTTAGAGAAATACAGGAACCCAATGTTTCTATGAGTGATGGGCTGTTATAGTGTTTATTGGGAAGAGATCACTGGCACATTACCTGCATATGCTATCACTTCAGTCGTCTGACTCTTTGTGACCCTATGAACTGTAGCCCACCAGGATCCTCTGTCCACGGGGATTCTCCAGGCAAGAATACTGAAGAGGGCTGCCATGGGCAGTTAATAAAAGGTATTACATATTTTATTACATATTAAATGATATTTAATATTTATTGCATATTACCTAATATTACATATTAAAAGAGTTGAAGTTGAAATGCTAAACCAAGAAAGGATTTGTGAGATGTTCAGACTTGCCGAACACACCTTGGATACCTCAGATACTTGTGATAGGAAGTTAGTGGCTGATGTGTTTTATTGATTCAGTTTAGTCTATGGGATCTATATAAAGTTTTTCTGCCAAAATACCTTATGCTATCTGAAGTAAGATAAATGTGATAGCTTGATTATTAACATGAAAGCAAATAGTTGGATTGGAAATGGTCAATCACAAAATAAACCCAACTTAGCAATTTAATACTCAGAATGCATACGAACATTAAATCTAAAAATCTGTACAAAATCACTTATTCAACTGGCATAATCTAGTGACATTTGAATGTAATATACTATGCTAATTGTTGGTGGTATAGAAAGTAGACTACCATTGGCAGGAATTTAAAATAAAATGCTGGAGTAAGTTAAATAGCTGAATATTTATTACATATTGTGATATTGTTCTATATGCATTAAATATTGAAGAGGGTTTGCTAACCAAAAGTACAGAAGAAAGAAAAACCTTTGATAAACTCACTTATTTTAAATGATATTATCACATTATTATTACAAAGTTAGGATATGATACTATTAAGTTCAAATTGTGCCTCCTGGATAGTTCTTATGAGAGCCTATGCATGCATGTGCTAAGTCACTTCAGTTGTCTCTGACTCTTTTGAAATCCCATGGACTGCAGCCCACCAGGCTCCTCTGTCCATGGGAATTTCCGGGCAAGAATAGTCCAGTGGGTTGCCAATTTATTCCCCGGGGGATCTTCCCCAACTGGGGTTGCAATCTGCATCTCCTACATTGGCAGGCAGGTTCTTTACCACTGAGCCACTCGGAAAGCTAAAATTCCATTTGCTATTTGTTAGAGCATCTCGTGTACCTGTTCTTTTGAAGTGTGTACATGAAATGGACATATGAAATCTATGCTGCCTAAACAGTGCATTTACAGTGTGTATTCTTGAACTGTATTATTTAAGGCTTTTTGCCAGAATGTGACTGCAGCATTCAGTTTAGAGAATTACTTCACACCTGCCATTCTTCCCATTGAAAGTGAAAGTGCTACTCAGTCAGTCATGTCTGACTCTGTGACTACATGGACTGTAGCCCACCCGGCTCTTCTGTCCATGGAATTTTCCAGGCAAGAATACTAGAGTGGGTTGCCATGACCTTTTCCAGGGGATCTTCCTATCCCAGGGGTAGAACCCAGGTCTCCCACACTGCAGACAGATTCTTTACCATTTGAGCCACCTGGGAAGCCCATTTCTGTTTAAGTTGGCAGATGAGAATATTCTCTTGGATATTTTCATTCAGCAACTTTGAATGCATGCATATCTCAGATTACCATCTGTTTTATCTCCAATATCTCCAATTACCACTGAGTGAATCCAAGAAGCAGTCCTTTGTACCTGAAACATAATGCCTCTTTCTTGAGACTCAGTTAAACTTATACTTCAGTCTGATAAAGTTTTCAATAATATTGATATTATTCTAATTACATATATCAGTGACCTCATATATGCTCTTGACTCTGAAGAGTAATAATTCAGAAATAATCCAATGTCTTCAACTCAGCAACAAATATCATATAACATTTGGGCATATACACTATATTAGAATAAAATATACCACCACATTAGTCATATCCCAAGCAATATTTTAACCTTCTTAAACTTATAAATAATAAGAAATATTGAATATAAGTAAAAGTTAATATGATAATCAGTTTACTGATATAAATTAATGGCTGTTAATGTTAAAAATATTTATAATACCACTATCGAATAGTTATATTGGTGGATGAGTAGTTAATTTTTTGAAACTAAAGAACCATGAATTGATTATCAATCTAGGAAAAATTACATGTGCAAAGGATTTAAAGTGACATTGTTGTTCAGGTTATGAAGGAGAAGTTGAAGGTAGTGAAAATAAGCCAAGTCAACAGTTCAGTTCAGTTCAGTTACTCAGTCGTGTCCGACTCTTTGCGACCCCATTAATCGCAGCACGCCAGGCCTCCCTGTCCATCACCAACTCCCGTAGTTCACTCAGACTCACGTCCATCGAGTCCGTGATGTCATCCAGCCATCTCATCCTCGGTCGTGCCCTTCTCCTCCTGCCCCCAATCCCTCCTAGCATCAGAGTCTTTTCCAATGAGTCAACTCTTTGCATGAGGTGTCCAAAGTACTGGAGCTTCAGCTTTAGCATCATTCCTTCCAAAGAAATCCCAGGATTGATCTCCTTCAGAATGGACTGGTTGGATCTCCTTGCAGTCCAAGGGACTCTCAAGAGTCTTCTCCAACACCACAGTTCAAAAGCATCAATTCTTCAGCACTCAGCTTTCTTCACAGTCCAACTCTCACATCCATATATGACCACTGGAAAAACCATAGTCTTGACTAGATGGACCTTAGTCGGCAAAGTAATGTCTCTGCTTTTGAATATACTATCTAGGTTGGTCATAACTTTCCTTCCAGGGAGTAAGTGCCTTTTCATGGCTGCAGTCACCATCTGCAGTGATTTTGGAGCCCCCCAAAATAAAGTCTGACACTGTTTCCACTGTTTCCCCGTCTAATTCCCATGAAGTGATGGGACCGGATGCCATGATCTTTGTTTTCTGAATGTTGATCTTTAAGCCAACTTTTTTGCTCTCCTCTTTCACAGTCATCAAGAGGCTTTTTAGCTCCTCTTCAATTTCTACCATATGGGTGGTGTCATCTGCTTATCTGAGGTTATTGATATTTCTCCCGGCAATCTTGATTCCAGCTTGTGATTCTTCCAGTCCAGCATTTCTTATGATGTACTCTGCATATAAGTTAAATAAGCAGGGTGACAATATACAGCCTTGACGGACTCCTTTTCCTATTTAGAACCAGTCTGTTGTTCCATGTCCAGTTCTAACTGTTGCTTCCTGGCCTGCACGCAGATTTCTCAAGAGGCAGATCAGGTGGTCTGGCATTCCCATCCCTTTGAGAATTTTCCACAGTTTCTTGTGATCCACACAGTCAAAGGATTTGGCATAGTCAATAAAGCAGAAATAGATGTTTTTCTGGAGCTCTCTTCCTTTTTCCATTATCCAGTGATGTTGGCAATTTGATCTCTGGTTCCTCTGCCTTTTCTAAAACCAGCCTGAACATCAGGGAGTTCACAGTTCACATATTGCTGAAGCCTGGCCTGGAGAATTTTGAGCATTACTTTACTAGCGTGTGAGATGAGTGCAATTGTGCAGTAGTTTGAGCATTCTTTGGCATTGCCTTTCTTTGGATTGGAATGAAAACTGACCTTTTCCAGTCCTGTGGCCACTGATGAGTTTTCCAAATTTGCTGGCATATTGATTGCAGCACTTTCACAGTATCATCTTTCAGGATTTGAAACTGCTCAACTGAAATTCCATCACCTCCACTAGCTTTGTTCATAATGATGCTTTCTAAGGCCCACTTGACTTCACATTCCAAGATGTCTCGCTCTAGATTAGTGATCATCACATCATCATGACTATCTGGGTCGTGAAGATCTTTTTTGTACAGTTCTTCCGTGTATTCTTGCCACCTCTTCTTAATATCCTCTCCTTCTGTTAGGTCCACACCATTTCTGTCTTTATTGAGCCCATCTTTGCATGAAATGTTCCCTTGGTATCTCTTATTTTCTTGAAGAGATCTCTAGTCTTTCCCATTCTGTTGTTTTCCTCTATTTCTTTGCGTTGATCGCTGAAGAAGGCTTTCTTATCTTTTCTTTCTATTCTTGGGAACTCTGCATTTAGATGACTATATCTTTCCTTTTCTCCTCTGCTTTTTGCCTCTCTTCTCTTCACAGCTATTTGTAAGGCCTCTCCAGACAGCCATTTTGCTTTTTTGCATATCTTTTCCATGGAGATGGTCTTGATCCCTGTCTCCTGCACAATGTCACGAACTTCATTCCATAGTTCATCAGGCATTCTATCCATCAGATCTAGGCCTTTAAATTTATTTCTCACTTCCACTGTATAATCATAAGGGATTTGATTTAGGTCATACCTGAATGGTCTAGCGGTTTTCCCTATTTTCTTCAATTTGAGTCTGAATATGGCAAGAAGGAGTTCATGATCTGAGCCACAGTCAGCTCCTGGTCTTGTTTTTGTTGACTGTGTAGAGCTTCTCCATCTTTGGCTGCAAAGAATATCATCAATCTGATTTCAGTGTTGACCATCTGGTGATGTGCATGTGTAGATTCTTCTCTTGTGTTGTTGGAAGAGGGTGTTTGCTATGACCAGTGCATTTTCTTGGCAAAACTCTATTAGTCTTTGCTCTGCTTCATTCTGCATTCCAAGGCCAAATTTGCCTGTTACTCCAGGTGTTTATTGAATTCCTACTTTTGCATTCCAGTCCCCTATCATGAAAAGGACATCTTTTTTGGGTGTTAGTTCTAAAAGGTCTTGTAGGTCTTCATAGAACCGTTCAACTTCAGCTTCTTCAGCGTTACTTGGATTGCTGTGATATTGAATGGTTTGCCTTGGAAATGACCAGAGATCATTCTGTCGTTTTTGAGATTGCATCCAAGTACTGCATTTCAGACTCTTTTGTTGACCATGATGGCTACTCCATTTCTTCTGAGGGATTCCTGCCCACAGTAGTAGATATAATGGTCATCTGAGTTAAATTCACCCATTCCAGTCCATTTTAGTTCGCTGATTCCTAGAATGTCGACATTCACTCTTACCATCTCTTGTTTGACCACTTCCAATTTGCCTTGATTCATGGACTTGACATTCCAGGTTCCTATGCAATATTACTCTTTACAGCATCGGATCTTGCTTCTATCAATCACCAGTCAGATCCACAACTGGGTATTGTTTTTGCTTTGGATAGATGGAAGATTTTTAAAGGAGGGAAACTAAATACGTGTTCTCTAAGGTTAATGAGAGAAATCTGAATTAAAAAGGTGTAGGTTAGGTCATTAAAAAAACTGTTATATTCTATAGTCTCTTTTCCTGACTAAAGGCACTATAAAATAATGGATCAGATATACAAGATAATCTTTTTTTCTAATTCTCAAGTCTCTGCTTTTATTTGTTTCCTGATTCATTTGCTTATTTATCATGCCACGCAGCTTGCAGGCTCTCAGTTCTCTAACTAGAGACAGAATACAGGCCCCTAGCAGTGGAAACATGGAGTCCTAACCATTGGACTGCAAGGAAATTCCCTCTAAGGCAATCTTTATAAATGTTCCTACCACTATATTTACCTTATAGTCAACATTTAAAGTATATAAATTTTATTGGTTCCTATGCCCCAAACTGACTATTTTTACTATAATTTTAGAATTTTAAGAATGTAGAGATGACATGATAAATTTCAATATAGATATATATGTAAAATGCTCCCAAAGGTCTCAAATATCTTCATGTTTATCTAACTAATATATTTCAGTTAACCCATTCGGTCAGAATCAAAGATATCAAGCTAAGTATAAAGCTTTATAAATTTGGTTTATTATCCATCATAAATTGTCATATGTATAATAAAAAACTGTCAGTAAAATATACAGAAAATTTAGCAAAAAACCATGTACTGCCTTACTATCTTTAAGAATATTGAAAATGATATATGTTCTTACAAATGGTGTAATTATATGACTCACATATATATGAATCACATCTGAATCATATATATATATATATGGAAAAGTTTTAAGCTATGAGTTAAAATGAAAACTTTAAGATTTAGGGAGATAATATTTGAGCTCAGTGTAGAAGATCAACTGGAAAATTATAATGATATATTTTACAAAGTATTTAAATAATAGGTAAATTGCTGCAAAGTGGACTGACTTTCAATAATGGGATTCAGTTACTTGGAAGTCATGCAGGAAATGGAGGAAAAAGATTTTATCAAATTATTAATATTTTTTGTGCATTTCAATGTATCTATTCATGTTCCTAAATTTGGGATTGAGAAATTTATAAATTTCTTTGTAAAAAGTGGAACACTTAAAGAATGGTGGAACAAGGACCTTCAAAAACTCACATTACCACAAAAGCAATGAGAAAGCTTATAAAAATCAACAAAATCAACTTTTTAGAACTCTGAGATTAAGCAAAGGGTTTCTACAATTTGAAGTGCTATTTTTAAAGAGCCTCCTGAATATTGGTAAGAACAGCAACGCTGATGTTATTTTAACTTCCTCCATTCCTCTATCCCTTTTCTTAAGTGGTGCAGTGAACTTCAGAATCTTCAGCATCGTAAACATAGTGAAAACTAGAGCCTAACAACTGCTGGATAAAGCAGAAGGCTTTGTGTTTTCCCCCCAAATGTATATTGTAAAGATTGTTACTTCTGAACCTCATTTAGCAGCTTTGTGAAGAAATTTCTGTTCAAAGGATTTGTGTTATTTGACCTGATTCAGTGCTCAAGAAGTAATAACCTTGTCACCAGGACTTTTTGTGAAACAATCAGTGGTGATTATTTAACTTCACAGTTGCCTGAGGAGCTGATATAAGTTGGAGTAAGCACTGGTCAAGAACTTAAGAGGAAAATATGGGGTTAGACATCCATAGGGCCTTTTAAAAACACCAATATATGAGACTTTCCTGGTAATTCAGTGGTTAAGACCTCACCTTTCAATGCAGAGAGTGAAGATTTGATCCTTGGGCGGGGAGCTAAGATGTCTCACAGCCAAAAATTTCAATAAAGTCTGGACATCTAGAAGGTCATACTTCTGTGCAAGGCTGTGCATATGCCCAGGAAAGCCTTAAGAAAATTCCAAAGTATTAACTTAGGTTAATACCTAACCATGAGAGTGGATATTTGAGATGGACAGAGCAAGTGACTATTTGAAGCAAGGTGCTAAAGAAACAGAGTCAAAAACACATATAGGAGCCTGTAAGTTTTCTACTATCTTAATCCTTCAAAAACTCTCATGATTAACAATTGAATGTGTCAAGACATGAAAGTTGAAAATTGCTCTACAATTTCAGCCTATCCATCATCTTTATCAAGAAACTTGGATAATGGGACTGATGTCAGTATAAGATGTCCTTTCTTTTTGCCCCACTGTCATGAGCTGAAAACCAGTATCCATCAAAGAACAAAAGTTATCTGCAGGAGTTGTGGGATCTGGTACTGTATGCCAAAGGAACTGGGAGGAATCTCCTCTACTCATGCAACACATGAACAGATGCTCAACGTGTCTGACTCTTTGTGACCCCATGGACTGCACTCTGCCAGGCTCCTCTGTCCATAGAATTCTCCAGGAAAGAATACTGGCATGGGTTCCCATTCTTTTCTCCAGGGGATCTTTCTGACCCAGAGATCGAACCCAGGTCTCTCACATTGCGGGCAGATTCTTTACCACCTGAGCCACCAGGGAAGCCCTACTTTCACTTTCACTTTCACTTTCATGCATCAAAAAATAGGCAGACAGACCCTGGTATGGTATGTGGAAATGGGACGTGTCTAGGAATTGTTTCAGTCCCTCTTGACTATGACCGGGGAGCATCTAGATTATGCTAATTTGGTCAGACAGCCACAGATGAGAGAGAATGTTTGTAGAAATCCAGGTTTTCTAAGGAAAGATCCAGCATTCTGACTTGGAGGTAAGAAATGAGCCTGGACACGTTGGAGAGGAGAAGAAGAAATTTGCCAGTGCCACCTCCTCCTTCAGCATGGAGCTGAGCTAGTCCACAGTGACCAAGAGGCAAGTAAGTGAGTGCCCAGTTTCTCCGAATGTTCAGCACATTTCTGGAGAAACCTATTTCTCCCCCTTAGTACTTAGAGTATTGAGGAGGGATCGCTTATTGCAGGGAGAGAGGAGTCTGGGGAAAAGGCAGATAAGACTATCAGAACATTAAGGGACACTGTTCTTCCTGACTGCATTCAGGACTCCAGCATGAAGCCAGCCTATGAACTACCGGACAAGCCTCACTCAAGGATCCCCTCAATTGTTCCGTGGGTACTTCCAGTGCCTGAGTGCCAAACCCACATGTTCTGTCTTCTTGTGCACATTCCTGAGGACAGCAGCAAGAGTAAGGTTGATAGACAAGAAGTTTAGCAAAGAACTGGCCAGGGTCTATGAAAGAAAACTACAACTTTGAGAGCTAGAGCCACCTTCAGGCAAAACGAAAAAAAAGAAAAATCCACAGATTTTCAGCAGCTGAAGTAACTTTAAAAAAATGACTCAAATAAGTAAAGTCAGGAGTGAAAGAAGAGACATTACAACCTATACCACAGAAATATAAAAGATTAAAAGAGATTACTATTGATAATTATACAGAAAAAATTGATGGCCTAGAATAAAAGATAAATTCCTAGAAATGTAAAATCTACCGACTAAATCTTGAAGAAATAGAAAATATGAGCAGATGAATAATAAGTAAGGAGATTGAATCAGTAAACAAAATTTCCCAATACTGAAAAGCCTAGGATGAGATGGCTTCACTGGTGATTCTTCCAACTATTTGAAGAAGAATTAATGTCAATTCTTTTCAAACTCTTCCAAAAAATTGAAGAGAAGTGATCATTCTCAAATTCATTTATGACACTGGCATTTTTCCTGATATCAAAGTCAGATAAGGACACCAGAAGACAAAAAAGGGCTCCCTAGGTGGCGCTAGTGGTAAAGAACATGCCCGCCAATGCAAGAGACATGAGATTGGATTTGATCCCTGGGTCAGGAAGATGCCCTGGAGAAGGGCATGACAACCCACTCCAGTATTCTTATCTGCAGAATTGCATTGACTGAGCAGCCTGCAGGCTATAGTCCATAGGGTCACACAGAGTCAGACAAGACTGAAGGGACTTAGCATGCACACACGAAAGACAAGAAAACTATAGACTAATATCCCTGATGAATATAGTGACAAAAATTCTCAGCAAAATATAAGCAAATCAAATTAAACAATCTATTGTTCACCACTTTCAAGCGGGATTTATTTCTGGGACAAGAAAGGTTCAACATACAAGAATCAATTCTATGAATACCACATTTAATAGTGGGAAAGACAAAAATGATACAACCATCTTAACTGATGCAGAAGTCAGTTCAGTCGCTCAGTCGTGTCCGACTTTTAGTGACCCCACAGACGGCAGCCCACCAGGCTCCTCCATCCGTGGGATTTTCCAGGCAAGAGTACTGGAGTGGGGTGCCATTGCCTTCTCCATATAAGGTACATAACTCACCGTAATACAACAAACTTACAGTTAGTATCACTCGACAGTGAAAATGTAAATGCATTTCCTCTAAGATCAAGAACAAGATAAGCATGCTGACTCTCACTAGTCTTATTCAACATAGCACTGGAAGTCCTAGCTAGAACAATCAGATAGGATAAAGAGATAAAAGGCATCTGAGTTGGAAAAAAAAGAAGTAAAATTGTCATTATTTGCAGATATGCTCTTATATACAGAAAATTCTAAAGGTTAAACTAAAAATTGTTGGAACTAATTCAACAAATTCAGTAAATTTATAGGATACCAAATCAACATACAGAAAGTTGCACTGCTATACATTAACAATGAAATATGTGAAAAGGAGTAAAGAAAACAATCTCGTTTATAACATCTACAACAACAAAATACTTAGGAATAACTTTAAGGAAGTGAATGACCTATGTAATGAGAACTATAAGATTTTGATGAAAGAAACAGAAACATATCTGATCAGAAGGATTAATATTGTTAAAATATATATACTAACCAAAGTGATATACAGATTCAATGCAATTCCTGTTGCAATTCTGATGGCATATTTTACAGAAATAGAAGAATTAATCCTAAAATTCATATAGAACAATGAAAGACCCAAAGATGCAAAGCAATCTTGAGAAAGAAGAACAAAGCTGGAGGTATCACATTTTATGATTAAAAAAATTTTTTTTATGGTATAGTAATCAAATGGTATGTTACTGGCATAAAAACACATGGACCAATAGTATAGAATCAAGAACCCAGAAATAAACCTTGACATATATGATCAACTGATATTTGACAAGGTAGGCAAGAGCACTTATTGGAAAATAAGAATAATTTTCATAAATGGTGCTGGGAAAACTGGATAATCACATACAAAAAAATCAATTTGACTCATATCAAAAATTTTAAAAATGACCCATTTCTTACACCACTCATAAAGATTAACTTGAAATGTATTAAAGACTCAACTCTAAGACTTCTGATCATAAAACTCTAGAAGAAAAAAAAAATAGCCTAAACATTCTTTGATGTAGATTTTGGTGACTTTGTTTTGATTTGCTTCTAAACTATACTAGTATTCCTGATTGCCTCAATGATGTGTCAAGAAATAAAAAAATACTTTTCCTTTTATGAGCTGATTAAGGTAGGCCCATTTTCTTTTCTTCTTCCTGACTGTAGAACTTGGCATTGATGGCTTCCTATCAATAGGTTAGATTTGTTAAAGGTTAATTAGAGAATAGAAACAGTGACCTTGTTCTTTGGAAGGAAGTTAATTATTCAAATAAACTAATAAATGTGTATTTCATTCTAGAAAACCTGTACCTTTTTCATGAAATCACAATAAATCAGATAATATATCTGAGTTTTGTATTTCACATTGTTTATCAAAGATAAATTCTCTAAATACAGGCATGAAAGATTGAGTAAAGGAGAACAGAAGTTAAATTCAGGATTGTTTCTGTACAGAAATCACACCATACATTTTTAATATATAAATTAAATCATATATAATATGTACATATGATCATACATGTATTAGATCTATGTTTAGTGGATATCACTCACTTGCATTCAGTTTAATCTAAGTTGTATTTTGGGAAGATTCCTGTCCTTCCAGATACTTATTGAGAGAGAAACATGAAAAATGATATAGAACTAAGACATAAAGATAGCAACTTCACAAAGAAGAATGAATCATTGCACATTCAACAATGGATCTCATCAAAATTGTTCTTAGCATCACATACTTTACATTCAATGGTCAATCTATGAACAAACTAGTGACTGAGCTATGGGTTCCCCATCTCATTTATCACAGCAAAACTATATCTTTCGCATTTCAAGAAAATTACAGAAAATAAAACTGCAATAAAACCAAAAAGCTGGAAACAGAGATGACACCCATGACAACATTAAAAAAGGATACTGTAGATGTGCAGCCATCCGCTCAACTTACAATTAATGCAGCTCAAGATGGATGTCTGACTTTTCCTGGTGCAATATCCAACCGAACCTGAAACAGGCCCTGATGGGAATGCATCAAAGACATGAACAAAAGCACACCAAAACAGGTTTCATTATTGACCTAATTGATGCATTAATCATATGTATTTCAGTTATATACATACTTATATGTATTTCCCTATGGCTCAGCTTTATTTCAGTGCAAGTATTTCAATATATAGCATTTGTTAATCTGAACCCCCACTAAGATGAATTTATGATTTAGATCTGAGCTAATACAATGCATTCCTCTCAAGGTTCTTATTCTCAGCTATCATCACTTCTATTTGTGATATCCCAACTAAGTAGATTTATCAGAACTACATGCTTCAGATTACATGTTTGTATATGTATACAGGTAGAAGAGAAAAGGGACAGATAAAAAAGGGGTGTGAAAGGAGGTATATCACTAAAGATAAACCTGATTCATATAGAGTGCTCTGAAAATTAGGTTACCTTATAATATTGCAATCCTATAGGTCGGTGGTCTTCAAAACGAGGAAAATGTGACCTAGAGAGCAAGAGAAAAACATTTCCAGGATTTCTATTCATACTTACCTTTTCAATTTATATTTCCATTTTCATTGTTGTTTAGTCGCTAAGTTGTGTTGACACTTTGCCACCTCATGCACTATATATAGCCCTACTTATCTATGGGATTTCCCAGGCAACAATAATGGAGTGGGTTGCCATTTCCTTCTCCAGGATATCTTTCCAACCCACAGATCGGAATGCAAAACAATGTCTCCTGCATTGTCAAGTGGATTCTTTGCTGCTGAGCCACCAAAAAAGCCCATATTTCCATACAAATATATTAATATTGTATAAAATGCTTTTTAATTAATGCTAATACATATGTTGACAAAGCATAACCAATTTTTTTTTTTTTTTTTTCAGTTTGGGGATCATTGCCAGACATTACCATTTGGCCTGTATCTGACTTCACATACAGCATACAAGCTGCAGAAAGATAGATTTATTTCCCAGAAAAAATATTCATAATCAACAAGTTGTATTAGAACAATAGATTTGGACTGACAGTTCAATGGATATGTGCTTATCACTGATAAGAATATTGTGATTAGATTTATTTCCCTGTGGCCAATTTCGAAGGCCTAGTCTCTAAATATATAGTACTGGCCCCAAATCTATCCTAAGAGATTCACATTATGCAATTAATGGTAATGGTGAGGGTGGTAAATACTTTTTTTGTGTTTGTGTTCATTCTTAAGAAATCAGTATAAAGTATTAAAGAAAAAAAATCCGGGAATGAGTTATTTGGTTCCTGTGATGCAAATTTGTATTTATAAAGCATATAATTTTGAAATAAACACATAAACACATACAGCTCATTTGGAACTTAATACAAAATAAAATTTGTAAAGTTTGTACAAAATTAACATTTATGTAAGATTTATTTAGAGAAAAATTACTGAAAAAATGCTAACGATGAAAAAAAATGCAATTTTTCATGGGTTCTTCTACTTTAAAGTACTTAAAAAAGAATTTGTTGCTGTTGTTCAGTCACTGAGACGTATGACTCTTTGTGACCCCGTGGAGTGTAGCACTCCAGGTTTCCCTGTCCTTCACTATCTCCTGGAGTTTGGTCAAACTCATGTCCATTGAGACAGTGATGCTGTCTAACCATCTCACCCTCTGTCATGCCCTACTTCTCTTGCGCTTAGTCATCCCAGAATCAGGATCTTTTCCAATGAGTTGGTCTTCGCATCAAATGGTCAATGTACTGACCACTTATAGATCAATACAATGTATTGACCATTTATTGACCAATGTATTGACCAGCTTCAGCATCAGACCTTCCGATGAATAATGAAGGTTGATTTCCTTTAGGATTGACTGGTTTGATCTCCTTGTTGTCCAAAGGACTCTCAAGAGTCTTCTCCAGCACCTCTAAAAATACTATACTTAAAAAAGAACTTGAGGAAGAATACGTAGTAGACATAGCTAACGGTGGCATGGAGTTTCACCCTAATGTAGTGAATGGTAGTGGAGATGGTAAAGGAAGATCGCAGAGATAACTCAGGTTAGCTCTTCTCATAGAGCATGCCCCTCCCTCCTCATGAATCACTGGAATGGGGTGGTGCAGTGAACAAAATTCAAAAACTGCAAACTACTCAAAGTTAATTAAAATGCATGAATATGGACTTCAACTCAGAATATATTTACCAGTACTTCTTTCAAATTATGTTTTCAGGGATGAAAATATAAATATATATTTCTCATTTCCCCCAACATAGATTGAAGATTTTCTTCCTTCTCCTCATCTGACACAATGTTTTCTATAAAATGGGATAATATTAGTGATTTGTTACTGAAATAATATTCTATACCACCCAGCATAGCACTGTTACTGTGGTGGTTAAGAGCTAAGATATGGAGCCAAATTATGAATATCCAAATTCTATCTCTGCCATGTTTTAGTTATGTGACTGTGGGGTAGTAACCTACATTATCTGTCTGTATTTCCTCATCTGTGATTTGAGGGAAATCATTTTACCTATTTCATAGACTTGTTGTGTGGATTAAATACACCTACAATGTAGAGCTCTGTAATTGCTAGTTAATATTATAGTTGACCCTTGAACAATATGAGTTTGAACTGTGAGGGTCCACATAGATGCACATTTTTTTCTCAGTAAATATGTCCTACAGTACTACACTATCTGTGCTTGACTCAGTTCACCAGTGCAGAACCACACATGTAGAGTGTGCTATATGCTAAGTCACTTCAGTCGTGTCTGACTATGCGATGCAGTGGACTGTAGCCCGCCATGTTCCTCTGTCCATGGGACTCTCCAGGCAAGAATACTGGAGTGGGTTGCCATGCCCTCCTCTAGGGGATCTTCCCAACCTAGGGATCAGATCCAAGCCTCTAGATATAGAGAGGTTAAACTTAGATTTTCCATTACATGAAGAGTCAGTGCCCCCAACGCTTGAATTTTTTTTTTAAAAATTATTTTTTGTCAATTTTATTTATCCTTTCAAAGAACCAGCTTTTGGCTTTGTTGATTTTTGCTATGGTCTCTTTTGTTTCTTTTGCATTTATTTCTGCCCTAATTTTTAAGATTTCTTTCCTTCTACTAACTCTGCGGTTCTCTAATTCTTCCTTTTCTAGTTGCTTTAGATATAGAGTTAGGTTATTTATTTGGCTTTTTTCTTGTTTCTTGAGGTATGCCTGTATTGCTATGAACTTTCCTCTTAGCACTGCTTTTATAGTGTCCCACAGGTTTGGGGTTGTTGTGTTTTCATTTTCATTAGTTTCTATGCATATTTTTATTTCTTTTTTGATTTCTTCTGTGATCTGTTGGTTATTCAGAAGTGTGTTGTTCAACCTCCATATGTTGGCATTTTTAGTAGTTTTTCTCCTGTAATTGAGATCTAATCTTAATGCATTATGGTCAGAAAAGATGCTTGGAATGAAGGAGGCAAGAATATACAATGGAGTAAAGACAATCTCTTTAACAAGTGGTGCTGGGAAAACTGGTCAACCACTTGTAAAAGAATGAAACTAGATCACTTTCTAACACCGCACACAAAAATAAACTCAAAATGGATTAAAGATCTAAATGTCAGACCAGAATCTATAAAACTCCTAGAGGAGAATATAGGCAAAACACTCTCCAACATAAATCACAGCAGGATCCTCTATGATCCACCTCCCAGAATACTGGAAATAAAAGCAAAAATAAACAATTAGGATCTAATTAAAATTAAAAGCTTCTGCACAACAAAGGAAAATATAAGCAAAGTGAAAAGACAGTCTTCTGAATGGGAGAAAATAATAGCAAATGAAGCAACTGACAAACAACTAATCTCAAAAATATACAAGCAACTTATGCAGCTCAATTCCAGAAAAATAAACGACCCAATCAAAAAATGGGCCAAAGAACTAAATAGGCATTTCTCCAAAGAAGACATATGGATGGCTAACAAACACATGAAAAGATGCTCAACATCACTCATTATTAGAGAAATGCAAATCAAAACCACAATGAGGTACCACTTCACACTAGTCAGAATGTCTGCGATACAAAAATCTGCAAGCAATAAATGCTGGAGAGGGTGTGGAGAAAAGGGAACCCTCCTACACTGTTGGTGGGAATGCAAACTAGTACAGCCACTTTGGAGAACAGTGTGGAGATTCCTTAAAAAATTGCAAATAGAACTACCTTATGACCCAGCAATCACACTGCTGGGCATACACACCAAGGAAACCAGAATTGAAAGAGACACATGTACCCCAATGTTCATCGCAGCACTGTTTATAATAGCCAGGACATGGAAACAACCTAGATGTCCATCAGCAGATGAATGGATAAGAAAGCAGTGGTACATATACACAATGGAGTATTACTCAGCCGTTAAAAAGAATACATTTGAATCAGTTCTGATGAGATGGATGAAACTGGAGCCGATCACACAGAGTGAAGTAAGCCAGAAAGAAAAACACCAATACAGTATACTAACACATATATATGGGATTTAGAAAGATGGCAATGACGACCCTGTATGCAAGACAGCAAAAAAGACACAGATGTGTATAATGGACTTTTGGACTCAGAGGGAGAGGGAGAGGGTGGGATGATTTCGGAGAATGGCATTGTAACATGTATACTATCATGTAAGAATCGAATTGCCAGTCTATGTCCGACGCAGGATACAGCATGCTTGGGGCTGGTGCACGGTGATGACCCAGAGAGACGTTATGGGGAGGGAGGTGGGTGGGGGATTCATGTTTGGGAACGCATGTACACCTGTGGTGGATTCATGTCAATGTATGGCAAAACCATTACAGTATTGTAAATTAAAATAAAGGAAAAAAAATAAAAATTATTTTTTATTCTTCCAAATATCTAACATAATTCCTTATGCATTTAACAGAACTTAATAAATACTATTGAATACGTGAATGAAGACCTATGGATATTCATACAATCTTATGTTTTGAATCATAGACTTGAGGAACGAATAAGAAGAAAAGAGAAATTATTCTGGCTTTGGAAAGTGCAACTCATTCTCTACTAAATTCTTAGTAGGGCACTCTGTCCTCATTCTTCAGTACGTGTGCATGCATGCTCAGTCGTGTCTGACTCTTTGTGACCATATAGATGGTAGCCTGCCAGGCTCCTCTGTCCATGGAATTTCCCAGGCAAGAATGGAATGGTTGCCATTTCCTTCTCCAGGGGATATTCTAGACTGAGGGGTCGAACCTGCATCTCCTGCACTGGCAGGCAGATTTTTTACCACTGAGCCACCTGGGAAGGTTCATATGCTGCTTAGTACATTAGAAACTTTTATTTATTATTTTCAGAATAAACACTTTTCTACTAATTCCACTGATGAATTAAAAAATGTATTACATTATTCAACTGAGTTTATTGTTGGTTTTCTTTTCTTTGCTTCTGGACATTTATTAAATTAGTTAAGCAGTGATAATACTTGTGTGTTCGCAGACCTTGCATATGCACATACTAAAGAAACATATTTATTTGGAATGCATAAATAAAGGGAAAATCCCATTTTCCAGATACTACCCTTGAAAAAAGAGACAAAGATAATACATCAAAATCAAAACATGAGATGAAAGAAATCTTTTCTAACTTTCTAAGATATATGTGCCCATTTATTTTATTGCATGCTTATATGTTTCTGGATATGCATATATATATAATATATGAAATATATGAATATATATATATATCTTTCATAAAGATAGCATTTTTGCTGGTTGGGCCTATATTTTAATGTATCTGTGTGCCACAATAGAATGTAACTTTTCCAGGAAGACAGATCTATAGCAAGAGTTGACAACACTAAATGCTATATAGCTACACTCTGGAATGTTTCCTCTTTGCAAAACAGTTACCATGATAAAGTCTGAGAACATTCCTAAAGTAGAGAAAAGCTGTTCATCAAAATTTAAAATGCTACTTTAAAAATATATCAGTTAAAAATCTAGTGAGAATATGATCTAGAAGAATTCATTCATTCTTCATTCACTCATTCATTCAAGCCCAATGTTAGGATCTGAGGGTAAAATGATAAATGATACTCATATGCTTCCTGCTCCCATGCATCACTCTTGCGTGAAAAAGAAACAGTAATTTAGATTTCTGAGTGACAAGTGGGAGAGACAGGTAAATTCTGAGGTCAGGGATACTAGGGCAATGCACATTTAGTTGGAATTTTACCTTCAGAATAGTTTACCTTGTCTCTCACTTTCTCAAACATCATTTCTTTCTTCAGCTCAAGTTGAGAGTTAAGCCTATACTTACTTATGGTGAATGCATACAAGTACTAATAAAGTACATCTAGAAGTCTTTTTATTCAGCTTGTTGAATATGTATTGCTGAAACTCAGGTACCATATAGAATAAAATATAATACATTTGATATATAGCCCTTCATACTCAAGGTATCCCAAAGCACTTTACAGAGCAATGACTTAGATAATGTAGTGCAGTGACTGTGTTGGCAAACTTGACTGTCATTACTAACTCAGCAATAGATCACACTCTAGCCTTGAACATTATAACCTGTTTGAGTGAGAGAAGCAAAGTTAGCTAAAATGTTAAGAATTATGCCCTGATAGGTTTTTTTAAATGACTCCCTGTATTGTTTTTTTAAAGAGCAAACTATTCCTTTGTTAAACATGTTACCCATAAGATGGCAAGGCATGAATGTTGCAATTTTTATTAGATTGTATATTTGAGGAAAAGTAATTGGAAATCTGAATCCAGTTCACATTTTATGGATTTAAATCTATGTGTGCCTAAATTTTCCTTCATTTCAAAGTTAAGTCTGGAAAAAGTTTTTTGAGGGGAGGGAGTATCAAGTACTGGAAAAATATATGTGTATTATAATAATAAATTATTTTTGTTGATATGTGTGATATATCATTCTAAGAATTTCTTATATCTTACTTTCAATCCTCATAATAACCCAATGAGATATACATTATTACCTTCATTTTACCAGTGGAGAAACAGGTGCAGAAAGATAGGGGAACTCATTCAAGGTCACATTGTCAATAAGCAGGAAAATAGTATTTAAACCCAGCTCTGTCTCCCTTCAGAGTGTGTGACCCTTTCCCTACATGAACCAGTCAACGTAGTGTGAAGATAAAAAGAGTATGTTTATTCCTTTGTGTTGAATGTTTCATTGAATGTTGAAGTTAGAAAAGAGAGTTATGCCAATGTGTCTAGGCTAAGATTATACCTCAAATATAAAACACTAATTAAGATAATGTCACAGTAACAAATAAGACTATCTTGAAACCTTGAAAATAGCTTCAGACACTTCCAATGTTCAAAAGTAGTCTCAGTGTTCACTTGTTTTAGAAGCAAACCTCTCCAACCAGAAGTGAATCACTGTGAGGATAAGCAAAGTCTAATTGTCCCCTGGAATAGTTATTTGACTTCTCAAAGCAATTGTTCATGGAAATAAAGTTATATACTTACCTCTTTACTCATTGTCTATTAGACATAATATTCTATATTAGGATTGAAGAATTATAAACGTGAACTAAATACAGATTCAGCTCTCAAGAGACACACATCCTAGTTTGCTTGTACACAAATTTCAAAATGTGACTAATAATAAAATGACAGAACAAAGGAAAAAGTACTGAAAGAGCAACTGATGAAAGACTTCCAGAGGGGAGGTCAGGGCAGACTAACGCCTGAAAGGTACATTTGTTGGACAAGTGTCCAAGTCCAATTGTACAGATAACAAGCATTTATGCCACCTGCTCTATATTGAATAATAACATCATTATATACTCAGACACTAACATGGGAAATCTACACTCTCTTTTTGACTTTTCTTCCTCATCCAACATGGAATACTGTCAGTCCTAGCTGGTGAGTGCGTTTCTTTTCCATCAGCTTTACCCACTTCCCTATTCCCATGATATTCCAGACTTCTGTTACTGTCCCCTAAGTCTACTCACCTCTGAATTTGCCACATTTCAATCTTCTCTTTGGGCTTCCCTGGTGGCTCAGTGGAAACAAATCCACCTGCCAATGCAGAAGATGTGGGTTCAACCCCTGGTTGGGAAGATCCCCTGGAGCAGGAAATGGCAACCCACTCCAGTATTCCTGCCTGGGAAATCTCATGGAGAGAGGAGCCTGTGGACTACAGTCTGTGGGGTCAGAAAAGAGATAAACAAGACAATGACGAAACAACAGCAGCAGCAATCTTCTCTTCACATATTAGCCAAAGTTATCTTTCATTATAAAAATATCACTATGTCATCTCCACGCTTAAATTTTTATCTTAGTCCTCAGTTTAAAGTTCAAAATTTTAAATTTTTAACTGAGTTATTTTTGGTGGCAAATGATTATTTCTCTAGTGTCATCTCACCATTTCCCACCTTGTTCATACAAGTATTTAAAGTTATTAAAATACACTCTGACTCCTAGTTTCCTTACAACAAACTGTTTTTATTGCTTAGCATGATCCCACAACACTTAGTTATGTTCCAGACTTCAGTTTAGTGCTCACCTCCTGCAGTCACACCCAATGAGCCTTATAGAAATCCATACATTGATCTATGTACCTTCACTATCTACCTTCACTATCACTATCACTACCTTCACTATATCTCCTTTAAATATATCGCACTGGATTTTAAGCCTCACAAGAACAATAGCTTGCATATAGTACCTGCAAATACCTATTAGTAAAATAAATTTGCAAATGCATTACTTTTTTTACCTCCCCTCAAGATTGTTCACTTACCACCTGTATATTTTTGTGTATATGTTTTATATTTTAAGAGAAATATTCAATAAAACTAAAACCCTGAAAATGGCTTCACAAGTATTTATACAGGATATTTTGCTTTGTTTGGGTCTTTTTGTGTATATTTCTTTGAAATAATTTCTCTATCAGAAAACAATCTGAGATAGATATTGTGACAACTATTTCTTGAGATTATTCACTGGCACAAGTGAATTTTTAAAAAGTGAAAATGTCTATAGTTTTCCAGTACTTTTAACAAGAATGCTCTAATTGAGAATTTAATGTGTTTATCTACATGAAACATATCAGTGCAGCACAAATGTATACATGAGAAGGTTACATTTGTAGAACTCTTTTATATAAATAATTAAATATATCTGTTAATATTACAAGGTAAAATAAGATAGAAAAGGGCAAAAGAAGGCAACATGCTTTTTGAAAAAATTATTTAGCAATATGATAAAACTGAAAACTCATTACTGTGTTTATCTTAGTTTTTAATTCATTCCTTTCTTTCTCCTGCTTGCAGTCTATTCCAGGAGCATTGTGTCATAGTTAGCTAAATTATAAAGAGGTGAAATAATTGGTTATTCAGTCAGTGATTCTACTGGATTAAAAACAAGACAGGTTGGTAATGATCCAGCCAAAGTGAATAAAAAGAGAACAGGTAAGCACATATGGTACAACATCTGCTTCCAAACTTGGAAAATATCTTCTCTAATCCCTGAAGCTTTCTTGGCTTTTCTTCTAATTCTCTTTCTTTGCAGAAGCACTATAAAAACATACCCTATTTTTTACATTTATTATAATTTTTCTAAATATTAAACCACTACAACTTCCATTTCACACTTTCTGATCCTATCACAAAAGCTTCTGAATACTGACAAATAGATTGAGAACAGTTAAACATGATACTGAATCTGTATCTCAAAGAAAATCTTTCTCTTCTTAAGTGGATTCAGTCTGTTTTGTTCTTTATCTTTTATGATAAAAAGTAATTTTGGTTTTTTTAGAAGCCTGTCAATACATTATAAGAATGTGATACAAATGAGTTTATTGTATATTTTATTTGTATTATTCTTTACTTTCAGCAAGTTTAACTAAATGTACCCAGGTATCATTCTGAATACTGTGCTGCTTTGAAAACACATTTTAACCTTTCCTTTCTGCAATGATGCTAATCCACTATCTTCTTAAAAGTCTTGGTATGAAAAATTAGTTTTGAAATGTATTATTTTGATTTCTGATAATTCAGAATTTCTGATAACTCAGAAGTTCAGATTGATATGTAAAAGGAATTTTCCCATTTATTAAATAAATAAAGTGGGTTCTATAAGCAAGACATTATAAGGGATATTTTAATTGCATAAATATTTACTATCTATTATTTAAAAATAATTATTCAATGATATTTACTTGTTCAGTTCTCCAACCTCTCACAATGATTTTACTGCATTGTTCCAAAGCTATTCCACCTTTTACTGAGGTCGTTACCAACTCATGAGTTTTCATAACATTTGCCTCATTGACACTCATAGCTACCCTCAGGACATTCCCATACACAGACTAGAAAGTGAGGCTTAAAGCTGATAAAATGAGTCTGATGTCATAGAGCTGGAAAAGGAGAAGCTGACCGTTCATTTCAATCTCAGTGTCTTCGATTTCATAACTCATGGACCCCTGAGTATATGCTAACTTATCTTTATCATAACATTTATGAATTTTACAAAAAGCAAAATTTGAATTAATCAAAGATTAATACAAAATTTCTAAATTCTACATGGAGTGAAGAATATTGAGTTTATTTTTTGACTCATTGTAACAACCATCTCTTCAATAACAGCACAGGGAAAATACTGCCTTTCTGAATTTCAGAAAGACATGATACAAGTCAATGATGCAATTCCTTTTATAAGATATGAGATATAATATATTATGGTGGATTTTTCTTACTTCTAAGGATTAAGGTTTACTTAGAAGATATAAGGCTTCTCTGGTGGCTCAGATAGTAAAGAATCTGCCTGCAATGTGGGAAACCTGGGTTTGATCCCTAGGTGGAAAAGATGCCCTGGAGAAGGAAATGGCAATCCACTCCAATATTCTTGCCTGGAGAATTCTATGGGCAGAAGAGCCTGGTGGGCTATAGTACATGTGGTTTCAAAGAATTAGACATGACTGAGTGGCTAACACTTTCACTTAAAAAGTGCACTAATTATTTTTTCCAATTTATAATCAGAAAATATCTTTAGTATTCTAAATGCTGATGTTGCTTGGAAA